>NW_028255380.1:0-600000 GCF_964263255.1 Lissotriton vulgaris
CTAACTATTATATGGCTGAGATACCCGCCACCCCCTCTCAACACAATCCCCAAAGGAGGGAAACAGGAAACAGTTCTTGAAGTTTTTGGAAGAGGGAGGGAGTAACCCTCCCGGCCGTATTTATTAAAACAAAATTAAAAACATTAAATCAACGTTTTCATATTATGTACAATTTCATTACCACATTGCGATGTTTGGCTAACCTTAACAGATTCTCTAATACAGAGGTTCTCCTAGCCGAACTAACATCCTACACACATTTACTTGAAATTATGAAATTGTACATCCTAACGTTTAAGGGCCAACGGCAAGGTCGTAACCGGTGTCAAGATCCCTAACCAGAAATACCCCCCCCACTTGTGAGGGGCGACAGCACTGAGGCGTACCTCAAGTGCAACTACCAATTTCCCTTTGACTTGACGGGGGCACCAATAAAACTCGACGCCACTTAAAGGTCGTTCGAGGACTCGTGTGAGGTATCTAGAAGGTAGCGTAGACCCCCCCCCAAACCCCGCACAACTTACCACATCTGCCGTCGCAGACGTCACTGGCCCCGGGAAATTCCCCAGGAGGGGGCTGTAACCCCTCCTACACAGGAAGGGGCCTTGACCGCCTTTCCTTTTCTTTCGGCGACCCATCCTTAGAAGGGACCGCCTCCCCGTTGAGGGGCCAATGGCCACCTCTCCCGAGCGCTCCCATCCGTGTTGGGTGACGCCCACTCATAGGGATCTTCCAATTAGTGCTCACCGATCATGACCTTACCGCCCGACCAAAAAATAAATACGACAATGCTAACTAACCTATTAAACTAAAAAATACATTGGCTACTACGACCGTAATAAAAGCATGCTTATAAATGCACTAAAGCCGAATTTCTTTAATCATAAAACATAAATGACATAGACCATTCTTTATTACACACTCAAAATCAACACGATAATACCACAACCTGTAAACGAATTTTAGAGTTATCCATCAACTTTTATTCAAAACAACTGGCTGTCTTCAGGGGCTGGTGGGTGGGTCAAAATTGGCTCTTCGTTCCGTCTCGAGCTCACGTGCAGCGAGGAGGTGCAGCTTCAGAGCACAGGAACAAGAGGATGCCTTCCGGTCTTGCGTTCCCTTTTATCCGTCTTCAGGGCGGGCGTAAACCCGCCCCTGCCTGCCCCGAGGGCGTGGCCAGCCGCGTCAGTGTCTAGGCCAGCCCACTCTAGGGCGGGAAAAAGCGCGCCCCGGCTACGCCGCTTCGGGCATACCAGCCGAGACACGCCTCCCGCCCAAGATGGCTTCCCGGGGGGATCGTGGTACTCTGCCATACGTGCGGGGGGACCGAGTGGTCGCCCCTTTCCATATGGCTGAGATACCCGCCACCCCCTCTCAACACAATCCCCAAAGGAGGGAAACAGGAAACAGTTCTTGAAGTTTTTGGAAGAGGGAGGGAGTAACCCTCCCGGCCGTATTTATTAAAACAAAATTAAAAACATTAAATCAACGTTTTCATATTATGTACAATTTCATTACCACATTGCGATGTTTGGCTAACCTTAACAGATTCTCTAATACAGAGGTTCTCCTAGCCGAACTAACATCCTACACACATTTACTTGAAATTATGAAATTGTACATCCTAACGTTTAAGGGCCAACGGCAAGGTCGTAACCGGTGTCAAGATCCCTAACCAGAAATACCCCCCCCACTTGTGAGGGGCGACAGCACTGAGGCGTACCTCAAGTGCAACTACCAATTTCCCTTTGACTTGACGGGGGCACCAATAAAACTCGACGCCACTTAAAGGTCGTTCGAGGACTCGTGTGAGGTATCTAGAAGGTAGCGTAGACCCCCCCCCAAACCCCGCACAACTTACCACATCTGCCGTCGCAGACGTCACTGGCCCCGGGAAATTCCCCAGGAGGGGGCTGTAACCCCTCCTACACAGGAAGGGGCCTTGACCGCCTTTCCTTTTCTTTCGGCGACCCATCCTTAGAAGGGACCGCCTCCCCGTTGAGGGGCCAATGGCCACCTCTCCCGAGCGCTCCCATCCGTGTTGGGTGACGCCCACTCATAGGGATCTTCCAATTAGTGCTCACCGATCATGACCTTACCGCCACAGGCCGGATAGTTGACCGGCTATCCGGACCCCCCACAAAGCTCCTACCTAAAGGTCATGTTGTAACGTTTTTAACCATGCTAAGAAGTCTCCTATGAGTAACTCATTCCCCACCCGAGACAAATGCACACCATCCCCCAAATACATACTGTCATCATTAATACAGCCATGCGAAATAGAATGCAATGTCCTGGAACGGAACAACCTACTCACTTTGTTATTAAGCTTTCTCACAGAGTGATTCAAAGCAGGAACAGAAATAGCCCCTCGCCACACCTTTCGTGGGATCAAATGGGACCACGCAATTGTGCACCCCGGAACTCTCCTCGCCAACCAACTTACAGTGGAAAGCATTGCCTCCAGGAGAAGTCGTCTACCGGTGGTGACCAAATCATTGCCCCCTAGATGCACTATGATTATAGACGGCGGTGACCTCGTCCGCCCTAACAAACCCTCGAAAAATGCTTGAAACTGGTCAATACAGAGCCCGCCTCTTCCGTAGAAGGACACCCTGTACCCGTATTCCCCAGCTACGTGAATCATGTCACCTGCTTTGAATACGTCCGCGGCACGCCTCACGTATGAGTGGCCCACGACCCACACCTCCTTCTTCACAGCCGGTGATGTCTGACCGCTGGCCCGGTGTTGGGTCGACTGCATAGTCCGCCCCGCCTCGTAGGCTTGCGCAACTGAAAACCAAACAAAGACAAGAAGCGTGAGTACATCATTACAGCTTCACAACATGTGCAACCGCACATACCTCTTATAACACTTGGAGGACCAACGCCCCACTCGTTTCACTTGTTCAACATTAAGACCTCTAGCTGTAGCTTCCGTAGCAGCCCCTATCCGAAAGGAGTGGGTCCCAAACTCGCCCGGGTTCAAGCCCGCAGCGGCAATTGACATCGCAAGCACCCGCTGAAACTGAAATCTCGTCAGTGGGGTGGCGTCCGCGTGTCTCAACAAGGTCCCCCCCCATGATGCCACCCTTCGTGCTAGGTAGTCTTCTAAACACTTTACCGGACACATGGAGGACCCGGGAATCCTGCGTATGATTATGCAGTCACCCATCCCATCTTGATCGGTCTTGGACCTGACAAAGGAGACAGTCATTGTCTCTCCTTTGATCTGAACGTGTTCCTGGCACAAACCCCCTGCCACATCCCGTTTGTTCCTTGCCACCAGTTCGCTTACCCGCATCGCTCCATGACATGCCAGCGTAAAAGTGGCTCGGAACAACACCGTCTCAAACTGAGATGAACATGTGGCAGGGAGTGTGGCCAACAACTGGGCCAACCTATCCAAACCTATCGGGCGCCTCTCATCAACTCTGCGACCCTCAAGGCGTTGCCACCCACGCAGCGCTTTCTGTACAACGAAAGACGCTGTCGGGTCCTGGATACCATGGGCCCTGGCAACAAAGGAAATGGCAGCACGATGCCTCTGGGCCGTAGCCACCGATTTCCCAGCCCTACGTAAGGACATCAGAAAATTCACTACCCATTCCTCGTGGCCCCAAAGCCCCTCTCCATCAGTCCCCAAAAAGGCTAAATAGGACCGAAACGCCCCTTCATATGCCTTCCTTGTTCTTGGTGCTAGGCTCTCTCCCACGAGGTGACGAAGTTCGGGGCACCGAGAGACCAGAGAGCTTCGGGAAAGGGTGCCGGCTCTGGGTCCGCTGTGGGAAGGAAACCCGAGAAAGCCTGCATATGAAAACGAGACAGTGCATCAGCCGCCTGATTCATTACCCCCGGGACATGTTTTGCCCTGAAAAGCACATTCAGTTGCATACACAGTAAAACAATTTCTTTGAGCAGTCTTAAAATCAGTTTACATCGTGCTGCCTGGCTATTGATGCACTCGACCACGGTCATATTGTCAGACCAAAATACCACAGAGTGATCTTTGAACCCTTCGGGCCAGGTTCTTAGGGCCACCAAAATGGGGAAAAGTTCCAAGAAAGCAATATTACTTGTCAGTCCATTGTTATGCCACCATGCCGGCCATCTTTGTGCCGACCATTTTGTGCCGAAGATGGCACCAAAACCTATGCTACCTGCCGAATCTGTCCATAGCCCCAGCTCTTCAGAGGACACGGCCGGTTTATTCCAGACGACTCGACCATTAAAATCCGCCAGAAATGCTAACCAAATGCGCATGTCCTGGCGGACCTCAGCCGATAGTCTTGTGCGATGATGACCCTCCTTTAGGCCGACCATAGCTTGGGCAATTGAACGGGAAAAGGGGCGGGCCATCGGTATAACCCTCAGGGCAAAATTCAACTGTCCCACCAACTGCTGCAATTGATGCAGCGTAACTTTAGATCCAATTATACACATCTGCAGGGCTGCCCTGAACTTCCCCACTTTGTCAGCTGGCAAACGAGAACAACCCTCACTGGAGTCTAACTCGATCCCCAGAAACTCGAGGCAAGTCGCAGGACCCACCGTCTTACCCGGTGCCAATGGCACACCAAACTGCTTCATTAATACACAAAATTCGGCCAAGGCCTGGCCACATTTGAGATCCCCGGCTGCCCCAAGGAACAGAAAGTCATCAAGGTAATGCATTACATGTTGGAAACCCGTCTTCTTTGTGAAGACACATTGTAGAAAACTACTGAATTTCTCGAAATAGGCACAAGATATAGAGCACCCCATCGGCATACACCTATCCATGTAATAATGACCCTGAAACATGAAACCTAGGAGACGCTGGTCGTCTGGGTGTACCGGGAGCAATCGGAACGCTGACTCGATATCCGACTTCGCCATCAGCGCCCCGGGCCCCAGGCGATTCAAAATGGCTACGGCCTCATCGAAAGATGCGTACCGCACCGAACACACTTCTGGGTCTATTGCATCGTTTATAGAAAGACCACGTGGAGCTGATAAATTATGAATCAGTCGGAACTCACCCGGGTCCTTCTTGGGGACCACCCCTAAAGGAGAACAAACAAAACTCTGCACCGGGGGTACACTAAACGGGCCGGCAACCCGACCTCGAGTAACCTCTTTCCGGATCTTATCCTGTACCACGGTCGTATGCTGCAGGACCGAAAGTTGATTCTTACACTTCTCCACTCCCTGAAAGTCCCCTACTGGGATGCGGAAACCATACGAAAACCCGTTCCGCAGCACCCCAGCAGAAGTACGATCCGGGTATTCACTGAGCCAGGGAATCATCGCCAAGGTATCAATCGGGGTAGGTAAAGGCGCCCCTCGGACTATGTTAGACCTGTTTGGCGCCTCCTCTACCCCCGTTATCACCCGTTTTGGCTCTGCACGTGGACTCAGGATGGGACGACCCGCACCCACTACATTCATGTCTAAATTTACACGATCCCTGGGGCCTAGTACATTTACCTCTGTTGAAATTCCAGCAGAACCCCCTTTTCCCTGTATTGCTGGCAGGTCTCGAGTAATCGTCGGTACCCGTACCTGATCGAAAGGGCGTCCCCCCAAATTGGCGGGAGGATTCGCCAACATTACCCCCTACCAATGGCATTTTCAACATACCTGTCTCCTTCATTTTATCCCATGTCAAAGAATCGTAACAATCCCAGGTTAAGCTTTTATTATGCTCTTTAGCCTTTCTAAAAAGATTATCGTAGCAGAACCAATGGTTACCCTGGTATGACGTCGAGTACCCCATGATTCGCGACTGATAGGTCGGCAACTCGGAAAGTAACTCGGGCCTACGTTCCCCTAAGATCGACGTAAAAATCCCCCATGCTTTACCCCAATTGCCAATATTCTCATTCACTTTAAAGGCGGCCATTTTTGCGCGCCAAACACTCGGATGCATGAGGTCTTTCTGGCCCTTAACATGCTCCACCTCATAATGATCAACAAGCAACGAGAAGATGTTCACATATTCCCCCGCCCAAATCTTCTCTTTGATTGCCAAAGGCACATGTTGACCCAACCTTTCTCTACGAGAGGGTGCTGACTCATCCCTCGCAATCGGCAATGGCCGCTTACCTGCACCGGACGCTGCCTCTGCGGTCGTAATCGTCCCTTGTGGTTTGTCAACTACTGCAGCCGGCACGGACACCTTGGCTGCCTCCCGTTTCTCACGCAGTTGCTTCATCAGCGCCTGCGCGTCGACAGCCGTGGCGCCCTCGCTACCTTCGCCCAACCACGCTGCAAGTTGTGCTGCCAGCTCGGGCGGCATATCTTCATTGGACACCGGGGTGACCACCACGGGAATCGGATTCCCCTCGACGGGTACTGGGGTTGGCGCTTCGAGCGGGGTACGGGGAACCGGGACGTCTCCCCCAGCTGGTCCCCTCCTTGGCCTCTTGGCTCTCCCTCCTGGGGCTGCTCCAGCCGAAGGACGTTCCGGCCCCCCGTCCCCCTCTCTCTCCGCCACCCGCTTCTTCAGCTCGGTCATCTCCTTCATGAGGACCCGAAGCATCTGTTCAGTCGTCATTCTCTTTCCGCCTTTCTTGGGCATTTCTCCGACAGAGTATCTGTAAGACAAAAGAAAGATTACAACGCTCAAAATTGGCTCTTCGTTCCGTCTCGAGCTCACGTGCAGCGAGGAGGTGCAGCTTCAGAGCACAGGAACAAGAGGATGCCTTCCGGTCTTGCGTTCCCTTTTATCCGTCTTCAGGGCGGGCGTAAACCCGCCCCTGCCTGCCCCGAGGGCGTGGCCAGCCGCGTCAGTGTCTAGGCCAGCCCACTCTAGGGCGGGAAAAAGCGCGCCCCGGCTACGCCGCTTCGGGCATACCAGCCGAGACACGCCTCCCGCCCAAGATGGCTTCCCGGGGGGATCGTGGTACTCTGCCATACGTGCGGGGGGACCGAGTGGTCGCCCCTTTCCAAACGTCTACTAACAAACTACTCAAATTAAAAGGAAAAGGGGGGCTGCCATTGATAAATAAACACGGTGATCCTCGTTGGACTGTGTGATGAACGGTTATCTCTACCCTTGCAGTAAAGGGGGGATTCTCCAGGGTGAAGCTTGAATTCGCAAGAATTCTGAGGAGCAGTTGTGCGTCAGTGAACAGTCCAGTAGGAAGGGATGAGGGGCCTTTTATTTCGGGTTACAACTATGTAACTGCTTCTAGCAGTTGATGATTCCCATCTCCTGATACTGTTTCCCCGTGACCCAAGGCTACCATTATACCTATTATGTGTCAACCAGACGAGTATTGCCTTCATCCCCATTTCCCTCGTTATTTAAGGCTGAGAGCATAGTGTCCCAGTTTTGCACAATGCGAAACTTGTGCAGCCCCGCTGTTTCTTCCCTGTGCAGTGCTGTGCTTTCCGCCTGAGCCCAGATTGCAAGTGATCTTTTCCAGCTAATCAAGTCAGAGGGGTCTGCATGCTTCCACTTCATCATAATTAAGCTTTTCGCAACTATCAACCCTAAGTCTCTAAACTGTGATGTTACTTTGTTTTTCTTGGTCCTCACATAGACCCCCAGTATACAAACCTCCCATGTTTCAGGCAGGGATGTGTCCGTGAAGACCGCTAGGGATGCGGTGACTCTGCACCAGTAACTTTGGAGGGTAACGCAGAACCATAGCATGTGCAGAAGGTCCGCATTAGGACGCCTACAGCGCGGGCACTCAGAAGTAATAATTTTGAAATATCTGTTGATTTTATCAGGAGAGAGATATGCTCTGTGTAAGATGTAAGTTTGTATTAATTTGAACTTGGAGCTTCTTGGTGTGTAAGTGGGGCTGGCCAAAACATTGTCCCATTCCTTGGCAGTCCAGGGTTGACCGCGGTCAGCTTCCCAGTGGGCACGGAGTGATATCCCTGGTTTCAGTGTGTGTGCAAGCAAGGCCGTCACCAGCCAATGTAATATATGTGACCCCGCCCCATAACATGTAGATACTGTATTCGTAAAAGCATTTGGGGTTCAGTCATTAGATCTCCCCAAAGCGCTGATAGGGCTCTCATGAAAGAGGCGTGTAGTAAGAACTGCCCTACAGGTAAGCCAGTGTCATCCACCAGATCCTCGAATGTTAATAGCACACCATCTCTATGAAGATAGCCCAGGGTGACTATGCCTGCCGTGCGCCAGTGTGTGAGGGCCTCCTCAGAAGTGCTCGTTCTCCCTCTTGGTATCCCCAAAAGTGGTAACGCCGGGGCATATGGAATAGTCGTGCAGGTGAGATACAAGCTCCTCCTATAACATCTATATGCTAACCCTAAATGTAGCTGGGTCTGAGGCAGGGCCTTGGCTGTAGGATGAAACAGGTGACATACTTGGGTATGAGTCCAGGGCTGCTGCAAAGTCGCTGTGTCATCTAGTTTGTTGCCACCCAGCCATTTCGTTACCCATTGCAGCTGAGCAGCTATATAATATAGTTCCATGTTGGGAATTGCTAATCCCCCCAGGCTGGTAGGTGCATGCAGTTTCCATAACGCGACACAGGGCCTGCCCTTATTCCATATGAGGTCTCGGGACATGCTCTCCAGGTCGCGGAAGATTTTGTTTGTGACATAGACTAGGAGATTTGAGAAGTAATATAGCAACTTGGGAAGTACTATCATCTTCAGCAGGGTAATACGACTCTTAATATTCAATGGGAGCGTTTTCCAGAATTGTACCTGGGTCCGCACCGCTGATATTGCCCTCATTAAGTTGCCTTCTAGCAAATCCTCAGGTGTCCGACAAATAAATAACCCTAGATAGCGGAAGGTGTTGGAGTACCATGGGAGTCGTGAGCTATTAATGAGAAAATCAGTTTCCTCCAAGTGTGCATCAAAGGGGTACACTCCGGACTTGGCCCAGTTAACACGGAGACCCGACATCACCTCAAAGGTTTTCAACAAGTCCGCAATGGACTCTGGGATGTCAGCGATATCCCGGACATATAACAATAAATCATCGGCATACAGGGAGACAGTATGAGTGCCGTCCCCCAGTGGTATGCCCCATTCCTCGCCACGACCGCGGAGTAGCATCACCAGCAGTTCCATAGCTAGGGAGAAGAGCAGCGGGGACAGCGGGCAACCCTGGCGTGCCCCCGCCTCACTCTGATAGAATCTGATAGGAGCCTGCCAATACTAACCCGGATAGTAGGGCATTGATATAGCAGCTGGACCATACTGAGGTAATGATCTCCAAGCTCATATTTGTTGAGCACTGCCGCAAAGTAGGGCCATTCCAAAGAATCAGAGGCCTTTTCCAAATCTAGCACCAGGCAACCAGAACGAGCCCATCTATGTAGCGCGTATTGCTGTACCCGAAAAAAACGGTGGAGATTTAGGGAGGTATTCCTGGTGGGAATTAAACCGTTCTGATCTGGATGCACCAACGTTTTCACTAGGGGTGATAGCCTCCTTGCAAGCAGTGATGCAAAGATTTTTGAATCAGTATTGAGAAGCGCCAGTGGGCGGTAGGACCCTAGGGATTTCGGACTGTTGTCAGGTTTCAGGAGAGATACTAACAGAGCCTCATTTTGCGTATCAGTGAGTGTGGACTTATCCAGAGCAGACTCAAACACCTTCAACAACTGTGGAACTAATATGTACTCATAGGCTTTATAGAATTTCGGCGGCAGACCATCCAGCCCTGGCGACTTCCCCATTAGATAATGAGAATATGATATCTCGTATTTCCTCCCCAGAGAATGGAGCATTCAAATCTTCCACCTGTGCGCGTGTGGGCTGTGGTAATTCTATCTGTTCTAAGTAAAGCTGTAACTCCAATGGCGTGGCCTGTGCCCGAGATTTGTATAGACCCTGATAGTGAGTCAAGAATGCGGTATAAATATTGCGCTGTGTGTATGCTGTTACCTGATGCCATTCGCACAGACGTGATAGGGGACGACGACTCTTCCTATCGAATGAGCCATGTTAACAGCTTTCCAGCCTTGTCCCCCATGTGGTGCGTCTGCGCCGAGTGTGCAGCATAATTGAAGCATGGCAGTCTCTCCAGCAAGCATGCATACTCTTCTCTACAGTGATCTAGCTGCCTCTGGGACCCCTCTATCGCTTTTTGCTCACGATCTGATAATTGTTTCTCTAAAGCGGTAAGGTCTTTCCCTAGCTGCACTCTGATGCTCGCCTGTGTACCCAGCAATGGCCCTTAACTACCACCTTTAGAGCACCCCACTCCACCAGCGGTGACAATGCGGTACCCGCATTGTCGTCAAAGTACTGAGCCACGCTGGTAGCCAGGGAGTCCCGAAATGGTGCATCAAGGAGGTCGTCTGGCTGAAGTCGCCACATGGGGATTGGCCGTGTCACGTCCTTCCAACCCAACTCTATTATATGCGGATTATGATCTGAGTGCGTCCGTCCCATGTAGGAGGACCCTAAAACGCTCTAGAGAAAATCATTGGATACCATAAAGCGGTCTATGCGGACATGGAGTCCGTGCGCCCCCGAATAGTAAGAGTATACTTTGTCATGTGGGCTGTGGTGACGCCAAGCGTCGGTCAAGTGCCAATGTACAGCCCACTGATTTAGCGCCTTCGCAGCAGTGTGTGTAGTCGTGCCTGCGGGGGGGGGGGTGACCGGTCCAGTGATACATCTAATACGCAGTTGTAGTCACCACCCAATACCGAAGGAACATCGTGCCATCCGGCAAGTTTAAGGGAGATCAGGTCCAGGAAAGCTGCCTGCTCTGTGTTGGGTGCATATAGTGAAGCTAGCTGAATCTTCCATCCGTCCAAAATACCCTTGACTATAACATATCTACCCTCTGTGTCTATGTGGGAGTCCCTGGCCTGACCTACACCAGCACCCCACTTGCATACGCCGAGTAGCCCATTGCGTACAACTGACCCCTCCAGCGCCTATGTAGGCGTTGTAATTCTGACTTATGCAAATGGGTCTCCTGTAATAGCGCTATTTGGACATGATGACGCTTCAGATAGGAATAAATAAGGTATCGGCGAGACGGACTATGGATGCCCCTCACATTCCAGGTTATTAACTTGATAGGTGCCATATCGTTTGTAAGCTAGTCATAAGTGCGACCTGGTCAGCCCCATTAGTGGGAGGTGGAAGGACAGTGTATCTGCGTGCAACCCCAGAGTGTGTCCCCCGGCATACAATATCATCACAACTGTCCCAACTCCATCCATGGAATATGACATAAAAGGCCAAAAAACAATAAGTAGCAGCAGTAAAAAATAAAATGTAGTTCTCACACAAACTAGCGTGTAGTAGGCACACGCCCAAATTAAAGAAGAATACCAAAAGGGCGAGTGTGCAACAGGCAATCGTCCAAACTATATGCATAAGCATCTAACAATCTAAGTCAGTGGGGGTGTGCTGCGCACTATAATCGGAATGCGTTTAAGGGAGAAAAGAGTCTCCTTGGGGCTCCTTGGTTACTGGCCAATCGTGGATTTTTCAACTCTGTGCCTACCTGAGAATGCTTTCAATCTCTCTTAACAAAACAGCAAAGCAAGACGTCCATTAAGATAGAACAGCAAAAGGATTCTTTGAGGCGCCGCATATCATATGAGGAATATTACTACGCTATGAAGTGGGGAAATCAGTATCATAATGAACAACAGTGAAATAAAGCATACCATAATACGTTACTCGCACACCTAATGATGCGCGACAGTGCACAAGATATCACTATATACTTGTGTGTACAGGCATGAGAGTTGGAGAAATTCAAATCGATCGAGACAACAGTGTGCATCAAACAATATTATCAGCCGTCTGGGAAGTAACATCCGGCAGTTCATATGAGTCTTGCGTGGTAAGAGGGTCATCCAACAGGTCTTCAGCATCAGCATGGCTAGCCTGATCTTGCTGACTGGAGACGACGCATTGTCCTCCATCTGTGTTCCGCTGATACTTTCCACCACCTGAAGAGCTCCCTGTTGTCCTTGCAGTACTTGGTCCAGATCGGGGCCTATCTGTGGAGAGAGTGACAGGCGCATCAGCTTCTTTCCCCTGGGACGGCGACGACGCAACCCCTCGCCAGCTGTTTTGCTGCTTGCTAGAACGTGCAAGGGCATAGTACCTGATGGAGCATACCTGTCAAGCCAATCCTCCGCCTCCTCAGAGTTGTTGAAGAAGTGCATCTTCTTGTTTGCCACAACTCTCAATCATGCTGGGAATAATAAAGAATACTTTAAATCGTATTGCCGGAGGTACCTCTTCAGTACCATATATGAGTATCTCTGCTTTTGCACTTGGATGGTGTAGTGAGGAAAGAACATAATTTTATGATAGTCTACTTGGATGTCGTGTAGTTTCCTGGTTTCTTGCAAGATTGCGTCCCTTTCCCTATGGTTCAAAAGCCGGATCAGCAGCGGCCTGGAGTTGGATCCTGATGGCAGGGGTCTGGCCGGCACTCTGTGCGCCCTCTCCACCACAAAATGTGGGGAGAGGGTTTCTTCCAGTAGAAGATCGCGCATCCAAACTTCTGCGTAGGCAACAGGATTCCTTCCCTCCGGCAATCCCACCACCTGCACCTTGTTGTGGCGGGCCCGCCCTTCCGCGTCTTCCACCCTGTCTTCAAAAAAGTCCACTCTATTGAGGAGTTGCTGGATATGCTTGTCTGCTTATGCCACACGAGCTGACATTTTCGCTGTTGTGACCTCAAACACACCAGTGCGGTCTGCCAGCTTGCGATGATCTGCATGTAGGAGCGTTAGGCCAATGACTGCTTTATCTATTTTGCTTTCCGAGGTAGTGCAAGTGTGGTTCAAGGTTTCCCCCAGTTTCTCCACAGCAGCCAGGACCGCATCTAGTTTACCGGACATATTAGCTTGTGATTCAACTTCTGCCATCTTGCCCATCTTGGGTCTTGTCTGCGGAGGCAGGGCAGTTGTGTCAGGCACGTTTACTTTGAGTCGCCTGCCACGCGACATCAACCTGGGTGTGACGCTGCTCTTGGGCTAGTATCTCACTGTCTGGCAACCAACTTGGTAGCCAGCAAGGCATGGAGGTCCATTCACCACATCCCAAAGGCCATCTCTGACTGAAATACACCCAGCGGCTACTTCTATGTCCACATTTGCGTTCCCTTCCGCCACTGCCAAAACACAGGCCTCTTTTGCACCCAAGCTGTGAGGATACCACTCAATTAGGCAGTAGGATCAGCGCCGGGACCAGTCATCTGGGGCCAGACCACAAGCGCTCCTCCAATGCCAGTGTGCTCCCGGGCTTCCCAACCAGGCAGGCATGAGACAGTTCTGCTGTTGCTGCCTCACCACAGACCCTAGGGTCACTGCATACACGCACAGCCACCACAAGGCCCACTCACATCCATATGTAGCCACTGCCCCGTCCTACCAGGTCCCCACCATCAGAGATTGCGAAGTCCAGCCACAGGGGACACCACGTTTGCCTAAAGTTTGACGGGACCACAGTGCCACTGAGGTCCCAGCTTACATAGGGGACAAAAGCGCAAGAGCACGCTCGGAGGGGCTCAAATAGTGCTCAGTGCCAGTCGCTAATGCACCTCTAGCTCCAGCCTTAATCAGGGCCTCGCACACACCCCCTGCTCTTACCTCTGTCAAATGCACAGGGGGTCGAGTCCTCTACACAAGCAGGAGGCCATTAGCGGGATGGGGAACACTGGGCGGCAGTCTCCTTAGTAGTGGGGTCGAGGTAGGGCAGAGGGCAGCCTCCGTAGCTCCGCTGCGGTTAGTCTGCGCGAGGTGCACCGCCGTGCGAGGCCCAACTAGGGGGATTGATCTCCCATTCTAAACGAGTAGCTGTGTCCGCCCAATATCTCCTGCGCTGGGCTCCAGGATAGGCCACCAGTCCCGATGTATAAGTCTCAATTCATACGTCCCGGATTCTTCAACTAGTGCCCGGGGCAGCCGCCGCAGTCTGCGGGGTAAGAGTGTACCCTAGCGGTGCGATGAAGGTCGAGCAGCCCAGCCTGCGTGGGGAATCACCAACAGGATCTACAGGGTACTCACGCCAGAGTCTGGGACCTTGTGTGTGGTTGAGTCAGTCCCTGTACCTCTGCTACGCAGCCGAGCTCCGAATATCGCCCGGAGCAGCCCACTGGAGTCGCTGCAGCCATCTGGCCAGGATGCACATGCAAGTTCAGGGCGCTGTCTATACACAGCAGTGCTGGGCGGCCTCGGCCTGCGTATTAGCGTCTCTGCCAACAACTATGCCTTACAGTATGGCCTTGTGGGCGGAGGTCAGCTGCGTGGTTGCGTGGACCTCATTCCCAGCCCGCAGCGAGCCGGCCCGGCAGCCGCAGAGGCGAGAGCCACTTCGCAGCGCACGGTCTCTGATGTTCACACATTTTTCACCACGGGGTTTCAAACATTTCCTGAGTGTCCCGCCGCCAACTGGTATCCATCCCGGAGAACTGTATGTGGAGAAATACTGCCAGAACAGGGAGCCCCCGACAGAGCACCACCCAAGCACGTCTGCCACCACTGCTGGCTTAGCCATGCTCCCGGAACCTTTCCACACCATAATCTATTTTCCTGTCAAATATTTTCGTAAATCCATTCAGCCATTTTGTTTCTGCATCTGCCTAAAAAGTCCTTGGAAAATGCATTGGTGGAAAAACATGTTTTAGGTCTCCCCTTTTTTTCTTTGCACCCCCTTAACTAATCACAATTAAACTTTGCAGACCTATTTTATTTTGTGCATTGACTGATGATGCAAAATTTCGTAGGGAATCATAAGGGGGGGCAAGATGGCCGCCAGTGTGGTGTAGTGGACAGTCGCATCTATTCCCTCCCCCGACCTGGACGGTATGCATGATGCCCTGAGGTGATCCTGGAACTGGATATGAGGCTGCTCTGGTGGCTAACAAGAGAGGCGAGCAGAGAACATAAGTACACAGAAAAGAATTGCAGAAGAAGCGCTTTATCAACGATCAGAATAGTGCTTAAAAACACACGAAGGCTCTGGGAAGTAATTATTACTGCTATGTCCCAGAAAGGAAAGAGAGAGAAGATCGATAAAGACAAAGACAAGGAAAAAGCAGCATTTATGGCCGGTAATACAAATAAGTTACAGGGAACAGGCACGATCCCAAAAATACCTGGCCCTGGCAAACGCGGGACTCCTGTACCAGCTGTAACCTTAACCTTGGCTCAGAGAACCCTGCAACGCAAAGCGGAGAAAGAGAAGAAACTGGGCTCGAAAATCACGGCGAGGGATGAGTCACCATCCACAGCGACGGGGGTAAATAAAGATGCACCAGAACAAAGAAACCGGATGACGGCAGCAAAAGACGGTAAAGAATCAACTCTCAGGCGGCCTACCTTACCGGAATCCTTCTGTGCGAAGACCGCTATGAATGCAGCAATAGCGAAGCCATCGGAGGAGCAAGCACAGGAGAACAACGGCAGCGAGAACGCCAGCGGAGACGCGAGGGATCCGGGCGCCGTCCTCGTGGACGCCAGCGTCTCGGTAACTAAGCAACAAGGTAACTTGGACGCGGGCGGCGCGGCTTCAGCAGGCATAGAACCAGAGATGGAAGAGAGTGCTGGCAGCTCGAGCAAACAGGAGGGCCAGCTGCCGGTGATCGTAGTAGAGACAGAGGGGGTAAGAAATGTTAATAATGAAAAGATGCTTGATGCACTGCTGCAAATGGAAGAAGAACTGTCTAACAAGGTGGGACAGAGTAACTGTGCAAAGTGGGGCAGCCTGGCAAGCATAGAATCCCTGAGAGAGAGAGAGGGGGATAAGTTTGTCTCTGTGAACGAAGGTTCAGATACAACTTCGAGTGAGGAGATAGGCAAAGATACAGATGAATCTACTACAGAAACCAGCACAGACATTGAAGAGAGTGGAGGGAGAAACACAAGAAAAAAGAAGAAACAGACTGTAAGGCGAGGAGACTCCCCAGATAAGACAAACAACAACCTGCTATGGGATTACTCAGAGACTGCAAGCACCTACCAAGAAACTATAATAGGGGAAAGTGGAGCAGCAGGTGGTGAGGGTCATGAAACCTCTCAAAACGTCACAATGGGTATGGTGTTTAGTACTTTAAAACAAATCCAGGCTGAAGCAAGAGCAGAGAGCAGAAGAGCCAGGCATGATACTAAGAAAATTCAAGCCTCAATTAGGAAAATGAACAAAAAATATCAGGAAGTCGAAGAGAGAGTTGGGCTTGTAGAGGAACGGACTAGTAGAGTTGAGGATGAGATGAGATGAGATTACAGATTGGCAAGCATTCAAAATGGAACAGGCTAAAGTGGCAGAAGACTTGCAGTGGAAAATAGAAGATTTTGAGAACCGGCAGAGACGGAGTAATGTGAGACTTCTTGGACTAGAGGAAGGGGTGGAGGGGCAAGACCCCAGAGGCTTTGTCATTAAGCTGCTGAAAGAGGCTTTCCCTGAAGTGCCATGGCAATGGGAATTAGAAATACAACGAGCACATAGGTTTCCTTTGTTTAAAAAAAAGAGGAAAGATGATAGACAGAATAATTTGCCTAGGGCTAAGCTGGTTTTCTGTGGTAACTATTTGGCAAAGCAAGAAATAATGGAAAAAGCCAGACCGGATGCTAAAAAAACGGCACAGGGAGTAACCTTCTTTGCTCGCCCCGACTTTTGTCACGTAACGGTAGAGAGACGGTGGCGACTTAGGCAAATGATAACACCTTTTCAGCAGCAAGGGGCAGAGGCTTACTTAATGCTCCCTGCAAAATTGAAGACCATCTTTGGTGGTCATGTAAAGATGTTTTTCTCAGAGGTAAAGGCCACTGAATACTTGACAGAGCTAACAGAGAGGAATAAGGGAAGAGGGGGGAAAAAATAACGATTCAATTGGTAAAGACCAGGATAAAGAAGGAACACAAGGTGATGGGGACAGAAAGGAAAGATAATGAAAGGGAGAAAAAATGGGTAGGGAGAGGGAAGCGACTTTGCACCACACAGCAGTCACATATAGGTCATGTGTGACCTATTTGCCTGTGAAAGGGGTGGGAGGGGGGGCGGGAGTTCTGAGGGAGGGGTGCGGGGAGGGAGGGTGGGCAAGGGGGGGGTTGGAAAGATGGAGAATAAGAGCACAAATAGCGGAAGGAGGGGGAAAGAAAGAACACATTAGAGAGAAAGTTGTATCAGTAAGCACTTTGATGGCTAGAGCGGAAAGAGTATGTCACTGGAGACGGGAAATTTTTCAGAAATATAAATGGCTTTAAGGATAATCTCTATGAACGTATGCGGGTTGAACAATGGAGATAAAAGACAAAAAGTTGCGGCCATGTTGAGATCGCTTAGATTAGAGATAATATGTCTGCAGGAGACAACATCGCAGGAAAAGAAAATTTTCTTTTGGAACAAATGGGGTTTGACATTCTTGCTCACACAAGGCAAGAAACGAAGACAAGAGGGGTGGCAATATTAGCTAAAAAAGGGGCCGTAAAATTGAGAAGGAAAAAAGAAGATCAAGAGGGAAGATGGGTAATTGTGGAGGTGGAAGTACAAGGTGGATGCTATACAATGGTATCAGTTTACGCCTCAAACGATGATGAACTAGAAATATTTGAAATGTTAGATGGAGAACTTGCATTATGGCCTGAACCTATATTATGTTGTGGAGATTTTAATATTAATGGACTAGATGGGAGCCTGTTGAACAGGGGAGGGTATAATGGAAGAAAGAAAAAAACTTGCAAAGCCATACAATATATGGCGCGGCATAATGCACTAGTAGACGTTTGGGCGGAAAGAAATCCAATAGGGACAGGGAGTACATTTTACTCAGCCCCACATAAGATGGTAACCAGATTGGATTACTTTTTTATATCTAGATCAATTATAAATGAGGCTAAATTAGTTAAACTGCCTAGAGTGGTATCAGACCATAATCCGTTAGTGCTTAGTATACCATTTATTAATAGGAATGTGAGTAAAAAGAGTATATGGACATTTGAGAGAGGATTATTGAGGGAGCCAGGTTATATAAGACATATGCAGAAATGGATACCCCAATACTGGGAAGATAATAGGAATACAGCCACAACTAATATGACCTGGGATGCTTTTAAGGCCGGAATCAGGGGAGAAACATTAAGCCATACACTACAAAGAACTAAGAAAGAGAAGATCAAGATAGAGAATAGGATGAGGGAACTGGAGGCCTTAGAAGAAAGACTAATTAGAGCGATCCATAGGCGAGACCCATTAGAGGAAATACTATTAGAAATAGAAGTAAACAAAGCAGAGGCAGGGACAAGTTTGGCACAAAAGGCGGCAGGGAATTACTTAGCAAAAAAGGAAAAGTGTTACGAGTATAATGAAAGGGTCGGACACCTATTAGCAATACGCACCCGACAAAATTTATCAGCAGGGGATATAAAAGAAATTAAAGATAGGCTAGGCAATGTGGTTAGTAAACCGGAGGAGATACAGGAGGTTTTTAGAAGCTTCTACGGCAACCTATACGATTCAAGCATAGGAAATGTTGATGGAAAAATCACAGACTATTTGGCGGGAATACAACATGATATATTAGACACCGCATCAAAGGAGGAATTAGATCTTCCATTATCATTACAGGAGGTAAGGGAGGCCGTGAGAAATTTACCGGCGGGGAAAGCCACAGGACCAGATCAGATCCCGGCAGAATTTTATAAAACCTTCTGGGACCAAATAGAGGGAGACATGTTAGAGACTTTTAGACAGGCACAGACTGGCAGTTCGATTCCACAATCTTGGGCAGGGGCAGACATAATAGTGATCCTGAAAAAGGACAAGCCACCACTAGAGCCAGGGTCCTACAGACCAATCACTCTTTTAAACGCAGATACAAAAATTTTCTCAAAATCATTAGCCCAAAGACTTAGTAAAATTATCGAAAAGTTAGTCAGTACCTCTCAACATGGTTTTATCCCTGGGAAAGGCACGACCCAACATATCAGACAAATGATAACGATTTTAGATGCAGGGGAGGTATCGAGAGACCCTGTCGCAGCCATATTTCTTGACGCTGAAAAGGCCTTCGACAGGGTCTCGTGGGACTACTTATGGAGGGTTATGAAGTGGTTCGGGATAGGCGAAGGCTACATTAAGGCGATTCAGGCTTTATATGAAACTCCAACAGCAAGGATAAGAATAAATAGAAGCTATACAAAGGAAGTTCAGATCAAACGAGGGACCAGGCAGGGCTGTCCAGCCTCGCCCCTGCTGTTTGCTTTATATCTAGATCCCTTTTTAAGAAAACTAGACGCCAGGAGTAACATCCACCCGGTGACACTGCATGGGAGGGATTACAAACTATTTGCCTATGCAGATGATGTGGCCATTATAACACCAAAACCAGGGAGAGCGTTAGTTGAAATAGAGCAAGAGGCCTTGAACTTTGGAATGATTGCAGGATATTCAATTAATAAGGGTAAAACCCAGATTGTTCAAAATAAATATACAATACATCAAGATAACAGAATTGTGCCCGAAGCCACATATTTAGGGATAAAGGTGACCACTGACTTAGATAAGTTAGTTGAACTCAATATGAACCCATTACTAGATAAGGTAAAAAGAAACACCGAAAGGATTCACAACCTACACCTGACGTTAATGGGGAGGATAAATGTCATTAAGATGATTACTTTCCCAAAATTTGTATATCTTTTTAGAACGATCCCATTGTTCTTCGAACAATCATGGTTCAGGAAATTGGAATCAATACTTAATAGACTAATCTGGGCCCATGGGAAGACCAGGAGAGCGTATCGATATATGGTACTTCCGAGGGAGAAGGGAGGATGGGGAGCCCCGGATTTTAGACTGTATTATTGGGCAGCAACCTTGCAGTATACACAGGGGCTATTAGGTGGAGGGGAAAATGAGGAACAGGACACGAATGTATATAGAGCACTAGTCGGGGAAGAAGCTGAGAATGGACTGTTGAAAACAGTTGATTACAACTATTTTAAACATACTAAATTTAAGACTTTACAAGCAGCATATAAAGTTTGGAAAGTGGTGGCAATAAAGCTGGGTATCGGACGATATAATTACTATACACGACTATATAATAATCACTCACTACCAGGGGATATATTCAGCGACGCAACTATGAAGGTATGGGACAACAAGGGGATTAAAAAGATAGGGGACCTAATGGACATGGAGGGGACAATTAGACAATTCCAGGATCTACAAATGAAATATAGCATAAGGGGAAATAATTTTTTTAAATATTTACAGCTAAGAAGTTATCTAGCAGATAAAAGAGGTGGAGCAATAGGATTTGAACATAGCAGGATTATGGAATATTTAGAGAAGACGAATCACTGTACAATCAGACAGCTTTATGCAGAATTATATACACTAAAAATCGATGACAGGGATAAGTTTGCCACCAAATGGACTGAAAAGGTGGGTGCCTCCATGGAGGATCTACAGATATCCTTGGAATTAGGACACACAGTTCTATGCTCTGCGACATTACAATCACAACACTACAAAACAATATACTCCCTATATCATACGCCAGCCAAAATTGCACAGTGGGGTGGGGTCACTGGAATCACTTGCCCACGCTGCGACTCACTACAGGCGGATATTGTTCATATGTTCGCTCAATGTCCGCAACTACATACACTAAAAGGGGCAATTGAGAATTTTTTGGAAAACTCATTGGGAATCAAAAGAAAATTGACAGATGATATAATAATTCTAGGAGTCGCGGGAGAAACAGATGTTGATTACATAGAATTTTTGTTTATGGTAATGGCGGTGTATCGAATCGGGATTGCAAGAGCATGGCTCGATAAGGCCCCCCCTACTTTTGAACTCTGGATAGCAAGGCTGATTTCTACCTACAATCTGGAGAAAGCTATCTATGAAAGAAAGGGCAGGAGGGCGAGAGCATTGGGTGAAAGAATTTGGCAACCTCTAGCTAGCTGGAGGAATAGTAAGAATTAAGGAAAGGTGGTCTAGAGGGGAGCGGGTAGAAAGGAGGAGAAAGTTAGAAAGTACATCAAATTTGATAAACAACGGTATGTAGATAATACTAAAGTGTATATGTATATGATTTTTTTTTTTCTTTCTCCTCTTTATTTTTTGTATTTTTGTATTCTTATGTTTTTTTCTTTACCTTTATTGTACTGAATGTGTTATGTGCTATATTGGAAAACAGTGTAAAATTTTTAAAATTAAAAAAAAAAAAAAAAAAAAGGGAATCATAAAACAGTGACAAAATTATTGGCAAGCAGAAACCTGAGGATTTCCTAAATTTTTAACTCAAAAACCCACAGCAAATTCATCAGTTATAGTAAGCACTCACCATGCACTGCTTATGACCTCACATATTACATCACTCATGACATGCTCTATTATATCATTTATGACATCTCAAATGACATAATTGATTGCACTGCATTGCGTTTCTCTAGATGTACCAATCAAAGCAGCTGACCTTGCATTGTTTGGTAAATATTACAAGTATTGCATTGCCCTTGTGGTAACATGCATAATTCAAGAGTAATGCAATAACGTTCAAATTTTTTCCCGAGTGATCTATTGTGACACGCTATACCGTTGTTTTTTAGCGGTATACCATGGTACTTGGCGATAAGAAGCCAGTGTAAAATTGGCTGATATGTGCCTTTACAAATTAAAAAGGGAGACAAGATTTATTTTGTACACTTTTGGTATGATCCATGTCTATTATCAGTTTTAAAAAAATGGTATATGTACAGATGAAAACAAAAGGCCCTAGGGCAAAACACTTCTTCAGTTTATATTTTTTTTACCAATTACGCAATACCGCTGTACTACCTAGCATATACTGGGTTTTAACTTAACTTTTCAATTTTTTTTTATTTATTGTAAGTAATGCAGTAATTTTTTTGTTTGTTTTTGCATATTTATTAATTTTTTAAAACATTTTGGAAGGTACCACATACTATCTATGTAGTACCGCAGTACTCCATAAGATTTGTTTTTTAATATATAGAAACAATTATGTTTTCCTACCTATTGCCACTTTAATTAAGTAGTAATAGGTAGGTAAAACATATGAAACCTAATACTTACCTATATTTAACCCCCTAAGCAAGAACACTGGCAAAGTGGCCTTAAAACAACATGGCCACCCTCGGTTTCTGTAAAGACAGTCATTATCCAATCAGATAATGATTTGTCATCACTGTGTATCATTGTACTTCCCCAAAACTACCACAACAACAGATATAAGTAAGTTTAAAATGCTAATAAATAAGTACACTTTTTTGACTCTACCACCAAAAGGATCATCTGCACAGCATAGTCTTCAATTCTGTTGAATTTAAAGTAAATATGACTGACTGTTATGTTATGTTATGTTATGGGTGTCTTTTATAGCGCTCGGCTACTCCGAAGAGTGTCCCAGCACTTTCTAACCCACAACAGACTGCAGAGGGCAAGCACAAAGGAGAGAGAACGCAAACAAATTACTGACCAAAGAGCCACGTCTTCAGACCCTTTCTGAAGGCCAGCAGATTAGATGTACTGCGAAGCGGCAAAGGAAGGACATTCCAAAGCTAGGGCGCCAAGCGTTTAAAGGAACGCCCCCCCCACCCTTGCTTTCCTGACAGCAGGGACAACGGCAAGAAAGAGAGATTCCGATCTTAAGGCTCTAGCCGGTTTATGGAAGTCCAGCCGTTTCTGGATATATTCAGCTCCCACGGCATGGAATGCCTTATGTGCCAGCGTTAGTGCTTTAAAACAATCCGCTTCCGAATAGGCAGCCAATGTAAAGAATGTAAAAGGTCCGGAGCTCTCGCTCGGCGATGTAGGCCAAAAATGGCACGTGCCGCCGAGTTCTGGACCACCTGTAGTCTTTGAAGAAGGAATTCGGGCAAATCCAAATATAAGACGTTCGAATAGTCCAGCCTCGAACCAATAAGGGCCTGGACCGTGATCTTCCTATGCGCCAACAGGAGCAGGGGAAGGAACTTGCGGAGCATCTTAAGGAGGCCAAAACAGACGCCGGCCAGTCCAAATATCTGGGACTTTAGCGTCAAGCCATTGTCAATCTTGACCCCTAAGTTCTTGGCAATCAAAGAAGATGACGTGGGATGGAACACATTCACCGGCCACCACTCCTGCCAGCTCGGGTCAGACTGACACCCGAAGAAGAGCACCTCAGATTTATCTGGGTTACACTTGAGGCTGTTTCGATGAAACCATTCGAAAACAGCCCCAAGACACCCTCGCATGCTCTCTCCGTCAAACTCAGCCCCCTTCCCACAAGTGAAAAGGAGCTGGGTGTCATCGGCGTATGACACGATGTGAGCCCCAAAAGACTCCGCCAGCACCGCCAAAGGGGTCATAAAGATATTAAAGAGAGTCGGGCTCAGCACCGAGCCCTGCGGGACTCCGACCTCCAAAGGCGGTACTTCGGCCGAGCACGGAGGGGCCCAGACCACCTGCCAGCGACCAGCCAAATAGAATCGAAACCAGCTCAACACCGTCCCTCTCAGACTGATCTCATGGAGCCTGCTGAGGAGACCCTCATGAGGGACGGTGTCGAGGGCCGCCGACAGGTCGAGCATTACCAACATGGCTCTTCCATGACTGTTTATGTGCTACGCGCGCCATAAAACGTCTGTGTCCATTAAACAGACATTGAGTATCTTGAGGAACTTGTTTTTCTCTGGACCGTTGTATACAGGTTGAAGACTGTGTGCTGTAGAGGTTACTCATTTATCTGGGATTGATTGTTAATGTGAACTCGGCTTCCCATGAAGTGTATGTTATAGGCTCAATGTTGTATATAACACTTAGCGTGGAAGTGCAGCAGAGTGGCACTGGCAACCCTCAAGGGTCACCTGGAGGATGGAGGGTTGTCTGTCACGAACCTACAGTTTGATTATAATGCTGCGCATTTGCACCATGCCGCATGATGGGTGACAGAATTGGATAATTGTGAGAAACGACTATTGGGGATCATGATGGAAGGTGACATGTTACCACAGTTACTGATGCCCTGGGGCAAGTCAAAACACCCAGACCTGTAACTAATCAAAACAACAATTTTATTTATTTATTTATTTATCGCAATTTTTAGAGCGCATCAATTACCCATACGGGTGTCTCGGCGCTAATGTTACAGATCTTCACTTCAGTAGGGGAAGAATTTAGGAGGTAAACAGCCAGGTTTTGAGACTTTTTCTAAATTTTAGCAGAGTGGGGGCAGTTTTAATGTGGAGTGGCAGAGTGTTCCATAGTCTGGCAGTTGCGATGGTGAAGCATCTGTCTCCCCAGTTGGTTTTTTTTGTCCGTGGGACTTTTAACAGGTGGGCTGATGCCGACCGTAGTGTTCTCTGATGTTCCACTGGGCAGAGGGCTTTTTTTAGGAACAATGGTCCGGGATTGTTCAAGGTTTTATAGGCTATGCAGAGTGCCTTAAACTTTATTCGGCTCCTGATGGGGAGCCAGTGTAATTTTTTGATGTAAGGGGAGGTAGGGGTGAATTTGGGGATGGATAGGAGAATTCTGGCCGCGGCATTCTGTACCGTCTGGAGCTTATTAAGTACCTTTTCCTGAGCATTCAGCAATAGGGAGTTGCAATAGTCGGTTCTGGAGAACACTAGGGTACTGATCAATGTTTTACCGGCGGATTGTGGCAGGTAGGGGAGGAGTTTCTTTATTCTTTTTAGGATGAAGAAAGCAGAGGATACCACAGAATTGGCGTGGTGGAGGAACGTCAATTTGTTATCAAAAGTGACTCCCAAATTTCGTACCTTGACTACTGGCTGGGGGGGCGTGCCCATCTGTGATGGCCACCACTGGGGGGACCAGGCCGGCTGCAAGCTCCCGAATGTCATCACCTCCGTTTTGTTGGAGTTCAGCTTGAGGCAGTTAGATGACATCCAGGAGCCTATCGCCTTCATCCCTTCTTGAAAATTTGCTGCGACAAATGTTCCGTCATTGTGCACTGATAGCACTAATTGGGTGTCGTCAGCATACGTTGTGAGGGCAATTCCATGGGATTTTATTACTCTCGCCAAGTCCGACACATAGATATTAAAAAGTGTCGGACTCAGCGAGGAGCCCTGTGGAACTCCGCAGGGGAGGGAAAAGGTCTGGGAGGTGAAGTTACCCATCTTGACTGTTTGTGGGCGGTTGGCTAAAAATGAGGCGATGAGGTCTTTGGCCTTGTCTCTTATGCCTAAAGCTGAGACACGGTCGATCAGAGTGACATGATCGACCGTGTCAAATGCAGCGGAAAGGTCCAGTAGTATTAGGACCGCCGCGCCTCCTTTGTCCATAGTTGTTCTGATCTCATCTGCTGCCTTGAGCAGTGCAGTTTCCGTTCCATGGCCCTGCCTGAAGCCGAACTGAGTGTCGTCTAGAAGGTCGTTGTCATTAATGTATTTAGAGAGTTGGGTATTCATTACCTTCTCGAAGATCTTAGCTGGGAAGGGAAGGCAGGCGATGGGTCTATAGCTAGCAGGGAGAAGAGGGTCCAACGTTGGTTTCTTGAGGAGAGGTTTAATGATTGCCTCTTTCCAGACCGATGGATAAATGCCTGTAGAAAACATGGCGTTACAGATAGTAGATAACGCGGGGGAGATGGTTTCTGGGATAAGATTCAGAATAGCTGGAGGGCATGGGTCTAGGGGAGATCCCGATTTAGTGCTAGTTACCAGATGTCGGATTTGTTCTTGATTAGTAGGATTGAAAGATATGAAGCTGACATTATTGTTTATAGGAGGTGATGTCAGGGTGGGGAGAGAGGATGAATGGGAAAAAGTCGAAAAAATGGAGCTAACCTTATCCTCAAAGAAGCTGGCCAAATCATCTACTAGGGATTGTGAGCCTTCTAGTCGTGGGGCAGGTGGATTGGACAGATGGGTAACCACCTGAAACAGTTCTCCTGCTGAGTTTTTTGCCTGGTTGATTTGAGCGGTGTAGTAGCGACTTTTTTCTGAGTTTATAAGTTTTTTGTAAATGGAAAGAGCGTTTTTGTAATTTGTTTTATCAGTGGGGTTGTATTGCCGGCGCCACTTCCTTTCAAGGTTCCTACAATGCTGTCTCTGAATTCGAAGGGGCTCTGTAAACCATTGTGCTGATGGTAATTTCCTGTTTCGGCGTGAGTTTTTAATCGGGGCTAGTTTGTTGCACGCCATGATTAAATTGTTCAAATAGTTAGAGGAAGCCAGGGTAGGGTCCTGCTCGTTAGGGATGTGGGTTTCTTGCATTATCTCTGATAGCTGAGATAGGTTGATATGTTTCCAGTCTCTATACGTGGATTCGGAGACGGATGTGGGCGGGGGTTTAGTGGGGCTCACTTCGATGGAGAAGCAGATCGCTGAATGGTCTGACCATATCAGAGGGATTACTTGTGTAACGGCTATTTGGGGGTTGTTGGTGAATAGACCGTCCAGGGTGTGGCCTGCTTGATGAGTGGGAGATTCTACTATTTGCATCAAGCCGGCGGCAGCTAGATCCATGATTAGCTGTGTAGTATCCGGGTCATTGGAGTTTTCTAAATGAAAATTAAGATCGCCCAGTATGGTGAAAGAAGGGGAGCCTGCGGCCCCTTCAATTATATTTCCTAAGTTGGCTAGGAACTTGGATCTCGATCCCGGAGGTCGATAGATTAGCATGCCCTTAAATGATGATTTAGCAGAGAGGCCTAATGTAAAAAGGAGGGCCTCGTATTCGGGACATATAGTTTGTACCGTGGAGAGTTTAAAGTGGTCTCTGTATATTATGGCTATACCTCCACCTTTTTTTATGGGTCTGTCTAATCTGCACACATTGAAGTTGATAGGGGTGGCAGCTTTGAAGTCTGGACCGGAGGCTTCGTCCCCCCAGGTTTCTGTAATAAACAAAAGATCCAGTTTGTAGGTGTCTATTAAATCAGCAATTTCGAGCTTGTGTTTGGGAAGCGATCTTGCATTTATAAGTGCTGCTGATATTGGGCGTGAGGCAGTATTGGTCGGTTTGTGAGTGTCCAAAGTGCACGTAGGACAGTAGTGAGGGCCCATGAGAGGGTTGGTATGCCTAAAACAGGGAGGAACATGGGGCCGTTCTGCTACGTGTCTGAGGTTGAGAAGTTCGGCAGCGGTATAGATGTATCTTACCGGGTTTGCCGCCCGTGGTGGAGTTGAAGCGGCAGGGGAAGTGGCCCTTAGCCCGTCCTCGGCGCGGACGAGCGCAGACGAGCTTGCCTTATGCGCGCCTTCGGCGCGCAATCGGCGCGCCCGCTGCGCTCGTCCGCTGCGCTTCCGGTTGCAGCACATGATTTATTGGACTTCAGCTGACATTGGAGGGGGTGTGGTCAGCGCGAGTGGGCGTGTCAGCCGAATGGGAAGGCGGCGTTGCCCTGGCAGCGGTGTGCCGCGTCAGCCCAGAGTCGGCTTGGCGGTGTGCTGCGCAATTCAGGTAAACAACAGGATTATTAGCAGTTTTAAAAACAAATCAACAGCGCTAAAATGCTAAACTCCCGGCTTCCGCCTCAGGAGTGGAGTTCTGAAACGCTCGCTCGTCTTCAGCGCGTGTTTTAAATAGAGGCAGGGGGTGTGGTCAGCGCGAGTGGGCGTGTCAGCCGAATGGGAAGGCGGCGTTGCCCTGGCAGCGGTGTGCCGCGTCAGCCCAGAGTCGGCTTGGCGGTGTGCTGCGCAATTCAGGTAAACAACAGGATTATTAGCAGTTTTAAAAACAAATCAACAGCGCAAAAAATGCTAAACTCCCGGCTTCCGCCTCAGGAGTGGAGTTCTGAAACGCTCGCTCGTCTTCAGCGCGCGTTTTAAATAGAGGCAGGGGGTGTGGTCAGCGCGAGTGGGCGTGTCAGCCGAATGGGAAGGCGGCGTTGCCCTGGCAGCGGTGTGCCGCGTCAGCCCAGAGTCGGCTTGGCGGTGTGCTGCGCAATTCAGGTAAACAACAGGATTATTAGCAGTGTTAAAAACAAATCAACAGCGCTAAAATGCTAAACTCCCGGCTTCCGCCTCAGGAGTGGAGTTCTGAAAACCACAGAAATCTGGGAGAGGGTGGTCCAGAGGGTTTCCCATAGAGCCCCCTTTAGTAGGGTAATATGGTATAGGGGTCTTCCTCCCTTCAAAAACATAGATGTAGATATGTCCATGGACTCCTGAAGAGCGGGAGGGTGATATTGACTCCTGAGAAACCTTTATCACTTTCCAAGACTCTCAGGATTTTTTGGGGATCGGATTGGCCCACTTCTTCACTATGCAAAATTGGAAAGCACAGGGAGGGAGCTATGGATGATTTCCCTGAGGCGTCACAGCCCTCCGGGGTGCTAGCTGGCCTAGTTGGATGGGGGGGGAGGGACAGCATTTAATCATGCACTTTTACAAAGCCCTCAGGGGGGACATGCAACACCTGCAATTTGCTGTGCGTTGGGCATGGGAAAGGGATTTGGGACTACCCATTTCACATTTAGACTGGCCAAGTGCAACAGCCCTGGTGCGCGCAGTGTCCTGTAATAACAAATTAAAAGTACTTCATATTCACTTTCTACACTATAGGTATGTCGCACCATATAAATTGAACAGAATGGACCCCACAAGAGGGGTTAGATGTGTGCATTGTGGGGAGTTTTTTTACATCTGGCTTGGGACTGTGCCAAGGTCCAGGATTACTGGAGACAAGTGTTGCCACTCATTGAGGAAGCCACCGGGTTACCGATCCCTCTAACGCTGTTGGCCTTCGACACGGTCAATCACTCTATATTGATTGACCGTGTCGAAGAGCTGGGCGTCCAGGCCGTGGCCAGGGCTCTGCTCGCTTCCTTCCTGTCAGGAAGAACCCAAGCAGTAACCTTGGGGCCTTTTCGATCAACGGACCTGGCTCTCCCATGTGGTGTGCCACAAGGCTCATCCCTAAGTCCGACCCTTTTTAACATTTATGTGGCGGACTTAGCTAAGGTCATCAATACCTACCGGATGAGCCTTACCACCTATGCGGATGATACACAGCTGGTCCTAGCCATCAATGATGACGGCGAAGAGGTGGCAGCCAGGTTTCAAGAAGGCATGCTGGCCATCAAGGAGTGGATGGCTTGTAACTGCCTAAGGTTGAACTCAGAGAAAACTGAGGTGATCATTTTTGGAAAACTTTTCCCTATTTGGTCCTCAATATGGTGGCCCCCGTTGCTAGGGGCACTGCCATCCCCGGTGCAGAAAGTCCGAAATCTAGGTGTGATTTTTGATGAGAAACTCAACTTTGTCCAACATGCCAATCAAGTAGCCTCCACAGCTTTTTTTAAACTCAAACTTCTTAGAAAAATCATCCCATTTCTTTCAGACAAAGGAGGAAAAACAGTGGTGAGCTCACTAGTACTGTCCGCCTTAGATTACTGCAATGGCCTGTTCTTGAATGCTCAGGCCCGGGTTGTGGCTAAAATGCAAATGGTCCAGAATGCGGCTGCTAGGCTGCTGTCTGGCACCCCTAAATTTCAACCAATTAAACAGACTATCAGGAGCTATCACTGGCTGACGGTGACGAACAGAATCAAGTTTAAAACTTTGTGTATCACCTTCAAAGCCACTCGTCAGCAAGGGCCAAAGTTCCTGAAGGAGAAGCTTATACTCTACCGCCCCACTAGACAACTAAGGTCATTAAATGCTCTCCGCCTCACTGTACCGAGAACAAAGACAGTCACTTGGGGAGACAGATCTTTTACCATCGCCGCAGCCAGACTCTGGAATACACTCCCACTGGAAATTAGATCCTCTCCCACACTGCTACAGTTTAGAAAACGGTTGAAGACGTGGCTATTTAACCAATAAACCCCTCACTTTCCTGCACCATTAAAATGCATACCGAGCCCTAGGCCATAATGAGTCTCAGCGCCAAGACGCCCATGGGCATACGTCGCGCTTTATAAATTTTAAACATAAATAAATAAATAAATTGGCTTGCTTGTTGGGTCTTGATGGTTAGACCTAAGGGGTGTAAAATTTCAAACAAACTTGTTCAGCTGGCCCTCCTTTTGGCAAAACAGATGGTTGGGCACTGGGGTCCTGTTGCTTGATCATTGGTTGAGGGACCTGCTGGAATGGGGAAGGCAGAAGAACACCATATAAGGGTGTCATGTAATGATGATGGGGCACCTGATGAGATTTTGTTTTGGGCCCAGTTGCTTGAAAACATCCATGTAGACAGTGACTCGAGGTCCGATGATTGCGCTGATGCAGAGGGTTGATTGTGTGGAAGACTGTTATTCTTGATCTTTTTATGACGACTGAGAATAAAACTATTGTACTCCTTGTTGGAAGTTTAGCTCGTTGTCTTGGTTCATTCCATAAGATGCATTGATTATTGTTTGTGCCGCCCTGAAGCTATCACGATTGAGGAATGAAAAAAGAGATAATGTCTGTTTCATTTGCGCTGTCTGGGAAGATATGCATAAAACTTCACCCTTGCACTGTATGTTTGTTTGTTTTTCTGAAACTAATAAAATACAGATATACAAAAAACAATGTTGCACATAACACATGCTTGCTACACCTAAAGGAATTGTATGTGTGATGGCATTAATGATGCTTCATATTATTCTGAGGTATTTTGTACTTACTTTCAGGCCTCCAATGCCACATTGGAGTTTATGGAGTAATGTGTGCAAAAAAGCTTGGACGATGTCATCAGTTATGTCATAAATGATGTCATAGAACATGTCATGAGTGATGGTATATGTGAGGTCATAAGCAGTGCATGGCAGGGTGCAAGTTATAGTTAGCTTTGCTAACTATAACTGGTGAAATTCTGAGGTTTTTGTTTAGTACTTTAACCTTTGTGTTCTTTTAATGTGTATATATATATGTATGTATGTATGGAGAGACACCAAAACGCATAGATCAAACGCTCTGTCAGCCCCTGTAATTGAAAAATAAAGCGGATTTGAAACTGTTATTGGGTGTGCGACCCGTTTTTTTCCCCTCGCTGGGGGAAAAGTTGGTGAATGTGAAGCGGCGTGGGTTCAGCCGCAGGATAACGCACCGCACGAGCGCTGCAAACCCCGGAGAGTTCGAACTGAACTGGAGGATATGTATGTGTGTGTATATATATATATAGATATATATATATATATATATACATATACATATATATATATATCCCCTATGCAAAAATCCTAAAATTCCAGCTCTATACCTGTTACCCAAGCTACACAAAGATGTTAATGTGCCCCCTGGCAGGCCTATTGTTTCTTCAATAGGGAGCCTGTTGGAAAACACTTCCACATACATCGATTATTTTTTACAGCCATTTGTGCACGCACTGCCCTCATATGTACGGGATACCTCTGACTTTCTACGAATTATTGACAACTTACAATGGAAGCAGGGGTATTGGCTTATTGGCCTTGATGTGTCAAGCCTATACACTAGCATTCCACAGAACCTAGGTATAGACGCTAGCAAATATTTTCTCAAGAACAAGTCAGTTTCCCATCTCATGCACACTGACATGCTCTTGGATATGATGCAAATTTGTCTCCAAAACAACTTTTTCATTTTTAACAAACAATTATATAGACAGATCAGGGGGACGGCGATGGGTACTTGCTTTGCCCCCAGCCTGGCGGGATTGTACCTAGGCTGGTGGGAGGAGCTAGTGGTATATAACATCTCCCACTTTAGTGCCCACGTCGTCCTCTGGTCGCGCTATATTGACGACATTTTCTGTGTCTGGGATGGCACACTGGAGGAAGCAGAAGAATTTGTATTGATCCTTAATGACAATTCTCTAAACCTAACCTTTACCAGTACAATGAGTCAAAAAGAACTTGAGTTCCTTGATGTGAGATTAGAAGTGAAAGATGAAGGTCTATGCAGTACACTGTTCCGCAAATCCACAGCAGGGAACAGCCTGTTACATGCCCAGAGTTGCCATCCTCCTAACCTGATCAGAAGTATTCCGGTAGGAGAGCTCATTAGAGCCAAGCGCAACTGTAGCACCCCAGAAGGTTATACACGAGAAAAAAATTGTATGGTTAAAAGATTTCTTGAAAGGGGATATAGTCGATCCGTAATAAAACAAGCAGAGGATCGAGTTGACTCACTTAGCAGAAAAGATCTACTTTCCCCCAAAACAGAGGACAAGAGTAAAGAGCAAATTAGGTTTATCACTACATATGACAGCCAAGCATGGCAGGTTCGGCGCAGTCTTACCAAATACTGGGACGTACTGAGATTAGACAATGATATAAAAGAAATCCTAACAGAAAAACCTGCAATAACCTATAAGAAGGCAAAATCATTGAAAGATTGTCTAACCTCTACTCTAGTCAAGGAACCCAAGAAAACCAACATGATTCAAGGTTTTTTTCCCTGTCGAAAATGTAAGGCCTGTAGGCATAGCCACAAATGTACAACACTCAAACTGTCATCGGATCACGAACCGCATAAAATCAATAAACACCTTCATTGTAACACTGACTTTGCGATTTATGCGCTTCGTTGCCCTTGTAACAAATTTTACATTGGGTGTACCATCAAGCCAGCAAAAATGAGAATACTTGAACACCTGAGGGCAATTAAGAACTTAAATCAACAGTACCCAATGGCAAGACATTTTTCTACAGAACACAAACAAAACCCTGATCTGTTAGAATTTACTGTAATTGACTGCATTGAAAAGAGAGAAAGGGGAGGAAACAGATGGCTGGAACTCCGTAAATTGGAGTCCAAATATATCATTCAGTACGACACTTTACAGCCTAAAGGTCACAATGTGGGTGAAGAGTTGGCAATCCACCTATACAGCTAGCAATGTTTTATGGAGATGTTAAATTTGACAGCCGCCGCAGCAATTTCTCCATTCCAATGGATTTTAATGTTTTTAATAAATGTGACTAGACATAACCTAGACCATCACAAGTAAGAATATCAATGTTGTTTCTTTGCTTTGCAGGGTGAGGACACTTACCGAAAAACATGAAGATATATGCCCACTGGGGCATAATAATTTCTTGAGCATCATGCCCACTGGGGCAGAATTTTGTGACTTTTTCATTTTCCGTTTAATAATTTTGGTAAATAACAACCAGCATTTGAACCATTCGAAAAAACGGAGTTTTCAAAATGTAAATTGATGCACATAACATGTGATTTAACATGTGAGATTATGGTGTCCTGAAATAATTACCTCTGCAATAATTATCGCAGCAATAATGTAACAAACCACTGGGTTGAAACTCGCAACTTTGTAACATTGTGAGTATTTTGTCTATGTCAATTAGTCACATGCACGCAACAATTATGTGAATGTATCACTTTAAATGGAATGGTAATGGAACAGACCTGGACCCGTGAGCAAGAAGTCGGCTGACTTCGAAACGCGTTGGGTAGTATTCCTTGTGCCTAATAAACCCATCTGCACGTTATTGGGGCTTCGACTCTGGTTTTTTCTGCAGCTCAGGACTTCCAGGAGGTGATCGAATATATATATATATATATATATATATATATATATATATATATATATATATATATATATATATATATATATATATATATATATATATATATATATATATTTATAAAGTTCAAATTTGATTTTCGGCGGAAAACTGTCTGTGTCTGAAACATAAGAAATTCACAATTCAAGCAGTTGATTAACTGTCTTCTCTATGTATACGTATTCATACGGTTATAAATGAGACAGCATACTTGAGACTTATCAATGTATTTAAACAGAAAGTATTTTTTCTATTTCCATTTGTACATGTGATGCACTTGCACTTTAAAAGGGGCTGAGTATATGGCATTGTCATGTGACCAAGGCCGCAGGGGCGGCCGAAACGTGTCATGACTAGCTGTTGGGGCGAATAAATTGTATGCTACACAAGAAGTGGTCCATGCCTTGTTTTTCATCTGAGTGGTGGAGCGCTGCGAGGTATTGCGGATATATATATATATATATATGTATATATATATATATATGTAACAAAAATCACCGCTGTTGAATGACTTCAAGGACACAAGGGGATTACAAGAGGGAACCCTTTATTCTCTGTCAGTTGCACAGCGTAATGCATTTCGGCTTCCCCAGCCTTCTTCGGACGCCCACTGCAACAGGATGTCGCCCTTTCCTTCCCTGAGATTCCTCCGGTGCTCCATATGTGAGGAGATCAGCTGACCCGCCTCATTGGGAACACCTGCAGTCCAATCCACGACTACAGTTCCCAGCATGCATCAGCAAGGTGAGTGTTCAGGCGGGATGAAGCGCTGAATTACCCAGTCAGGGGGTGGCCATGTAGTGGCAGGCAGCTTCCTTGAATTAAAGAGTCAGGGGTCCCTCGAGTCCCCAACGCCCCAACCACGTTTACCAGGAGAGCAGACACAGAGCTGAGGAGAGCGCAGGGTTTACCCTCTTCTTCGTGTGTTTCACGGACTGCCGTGGCAGCAGCCCCGCATCCAGTCAATTCCCCGTGGCGATCCTGGGATATTCGATACCTCGAACACAATGGAGCAGAAGAGCAGGATGCCAGTAGCTCCCAGGACACTTTGAGGGGGCGGGTCCTTGTACCGCGTTTCTGGCTTCACGCGGAGAATATGTAACAAAAATCACAGCTGTTGAATGACTTCAAGGACACAAGGGGATTACAAGAGGGAACCCTTTATTCTCTGTCAGTTGCACAGCGTAATGCATTTCGGCTTCCCCAGCCTTCTTCAGACGCCCACTGCAACAGGATGTCGCCCTTTCCTTCCTTGAGATTCCTCCGGTGCTCCATATGTGAGGAGATCAGCTGACCCGCCTCATTGGGAACACCTGCAGTCCAATCCACGACTACAGTTCCCAGCATGCATCAGCAAGGTGAGTGTTCAGGCGGGATGAAGCGCTGAATTACCCAGTCAGGGGGGGGCCATGTAGTGGCAGGCAGCTTCCTTGAATTAAAGAGTCAGGGGTCCCTCGAGTCCCCAACGCCCCAACCACGTTTACCAGGAGAGCAGACACAGAGCTGAGGAGAGCGCAGGGTTTACCCTCTTCTTCGTGTGTTTCACGGACTGCCGTGGCAGCAGCCCCGCATCCAGTCAATTCCCTGTGGCGATCCTGGGATATTCGATATCTCGAACACAATGGAGCAGAAGAGCAGGATGCCAGTAGCTCCCAGGACACTTTGAGGGGGCGGGTCCTTGTACCGCGTTTCTGGCTTCACGCGGAGAATATGTAACAAAAATCACCGCTGTTGAATGACTTCAAGGACACAAGGGGATTACAAGAGGGAACCCTTTATTCTCTGTCAGTTGCACAGCGTAATGCATTTCGGCTTCCCCAGCCTTCTTCGGACGCCCACTGCAACAGGATGTCGCCCTTTCCTTCCCTGAGATTCCTCCGGTGCTCCATATGTGAGATCAGCTGACCCGCCTCATTGGGAACACCTGCAGTCCAATCCACGACTACAGTTCCCAGCATGCATCAGCAAGGTGAGTGTTCAGGCGGGATGAAGCGCTGAATTACCCAGTCAGGGGGGGGCCATGTAGTGGCAGGCAGCTTCCTTGAATTAAAGAGTCAGGGGTCCCTCGAGTCCCCAACGCCCCAACCACATTTACCAGGAGAGCAGACACAGAGCTGAGGAGAGCGCAGGGTTTACCCTCTTCTTCGTGTGTTTCACGGACTGCCGTGGCAGCAGCCCCGCATCCAGTCAATTCCCCGTGGCGATCCTGGGATATTCGATACCTCGAACACAATGGAGCAGAAGAGCAGGATGCCAGTAGCTCCCAGGACACTTTGAGGGGGCGGGTCCTTGTACCGCGTTTCTGGCTTCACGCGGAGAATATGTAACAAAAATCACCGCTGTTGAATGACTTCAAGGACACAAGGGGATTACAAGAGGGAACCCTTTATTCTCTGTCAGTTGCACAGCGTAATGCATTTCGGCTTCCCCAGCCTTCTTCGGACGCCCACTGCAACAGGATGTCGCCCTTTCCTTCCCTGAGACTCCTCCGGTGCTCCATATGTGAGGAGATCAGCTGACCCGCCTCATTGGGAACACCTGCAGTCCAATCCATATATATATATTGAGAAACGCTATTCCTTCCCCAGATTATCCAAGAATAACGAGAGTGAGCCCAGATTTCGTGCCAATTTCTCTGTGATTTATTTGTTAATCACACCAGCCATCCGCCATAACGCGTTTCACCTCCCAAACGAGGCTTGATCACATGACGTTAGTGGAAGCAAACAAGGGTCTTAAATACACAAAATAGTAGGTGCGGCATTGCACTTAAAGTGACATGTGCATTGAATACTCTTTTAAATACCGCAAGACTAGTACACAAAGCAGCAGTAATAAATAATTGGAAATACAAAATACATATATATATATATATATTGCTAAACAGGTCTCAGCCCAGTGGGCTTTGTTAAAACAGCATGTCATTGTCTTATTTATACATTACTACAATCAACCTGATAATACTCCAGCTCAGGGCATTGGCAGTCACTGAGAAATGCCTACACATTAATAACTAGTGCAAAACAATGGTAAAGGCACAGGGCAGCCTAATCCTGTCATCTAGGGGTCCCTTGTGAAAATTTTGAAGAATAATAGTTCATCTTCACAGCTTGTTGTCATCATCTACAACAATCAGAGCTTAGGGGGACCAGGGCGAGAAAGCAAAAGACACACAATTGATGGACAGAATGCAGAACAAATAAAAACATTCACCCCCAGTCAAGAGATCTGGGTTAAATCCATCATTCTTTTGCTCACCATGCCACCCCAGTTAGACCTGGCTATATATAGGGAGATCAGGGGGCAGATGTTTGACCATTTTTTGAGGTCGCAAAGGGGAATATGGCCCTTTGCGGCTGCAAAAAATGTCTGTCCAATGTACTAACTCTATTTTGTGAGTCGCTAACCTATTAGCAACTTTCAAAATATGGTAAGCGACTCCCTATTAGGAAGGGGTGTCCAAGGGCACCCCTTACTAATAGGGAGTGCAATTGCCCTGCACAATTGTTTTGTGACTGCAATTGCGGTCGCAAAACAGTCACAGTTTACCACCCTTGTCAAAAGGGTGGTAAGCCACTTGTAAACAGGAAGAGGTGTCCAGGGGACCCCTTCCACTTTATGAATGCATTTGCAAATATTTTTTGAGAGCAGGCAGTGGTCCCTGGGACCACTGCCTGCCTTTAAAAATGACATTGAAAAGTTTCATTTTTCTTTTTTAAATGCATCTCCTTTTCTTTTAAGGAAAACGGGCTGCATTAAAAAAAAGAAACACGTTTATTAAAAAAGCAGTCGATCCCATTGGGAGTGCTAGCCACTCCCAATGGGGTCACAAATTGCGACGGCCTCATTAATATTAATGAGTCATGCAATTTGCGACCCCATTGGGAATCGCAAATAGTGTCTGAGACACTGTTGTACATTAGGTTTAGCAAATCGCAATTTTGCGCAATTTGCGACTCGCTATACTTATTGATCCCTACCCGGACAAAATTCACCTTGCAGCAATACAGAAAACAGTTGGTAAATCAGTTGTTTGACAGGCGCTACAACAAACAAATGGAAACACTTTCCCTTTTAACCCGTTGGCTGCTGCCGTCGGCCAAAGGTCGTTGCGTGCACTACCTTGGTTGTGCTGCGCACGTCCGTTGGCCGACGCTGCCCCACCCATTTTTCAAACGTTCAGCACTGTAGCTGAACGTTCGACGCAGCCAACGGGTTAAACTAAGAACTCAACTCATGCTTCAGAAAACATATCTTACCGCTTTCACTTGAATTAATCGCAGATTCTCTGCGATCCCTGAAAATATCCTTTGACTATTCATATTACTATTAATTTGTTGCTGCTCCTTGTTGTCTGAGGCTAAGTTCCATGTAAGGCTCACAAACTCAATCCTGGTGCAGTTACTATACAGAAAAAGTATTAATATTATTAAATCTAATTATATAGAAATAAGCAACATATGGCAGAAGTATGGCGAAAAGGAGGTATAAGGAGCCCAATAGAGACTAGTTCTGCCCATGTGTGGACTGAGCTGTGGGGCCACAAATGCATTTTATGTTATATTCCCACTTGTATGATGACTCGAGAAGGAGATGCCTGAATTCCAGCATGAAAACACACTATGATAGGGAAACTAGGGAGCTCCGAGGATTCCTTTGCTACTGTACATTGTTGTTGCTTTCCTGGAACACTAATAATGTGATGCTGCATGTTTTCTCTATTATTTTTTATATGTGCCACAGCTATGTCGCTGGGGCTTTTAACGTGACTGCGTCATTCGTTTTTGGTTTGTTTTCTTTTATTATGTCACATTTTGAAAATGAAGAAGATATATTAAAAAGAAAACACACCATGATGTGTATATCTACCCACAACTGTGCAGAGCTGCCCCTGCCCCTGCCCCAGGGTGCTTGGTTTATACCCCTGGTGTTGATAACGAGTTGGGGCAGAGGATTTGGTAAAGGAGTTTTGCAAAGTATCACTGTTAAGATTACACATCATTATGTTGGTTGCAACTCACATGTAGGTCCGCATATTAATTGAGGTTATTCTTTTTAGATAGAAACAACTTACAGAGTGAAATGAAGTAGATATAAACTCCACACAAATGGCAAAACATGCATTGATTTAGACTTGCATCAGTGCTTTTCTAGACTAGGTTGTTTATTAAACATGTAATGGTCATGTCCAGCTTCATTTATCCATGCTTCTTTTTATCTCTTCATCCAGTACCTGGAACAACACATTGGATTGTTCGAGAAGACAACTACAACAACGTGGGAACCCAGATGGCTTTGGGAATGCTCTTAGCTCCTTTATGTGGCTGCCATGTTGGTTTTAAGAGGCCCTGCTTGACAAAGAAACAAAATGAATGCTGTGCAAGCTGTGTTCTAATATATAGTAGATTGGCCTACATCCTGTTAACATCTGGATGAAAATAAAACATTCTTACTTAGATACCCCCACCATGCCAAATCCTGCTGACTGCTAGTCAGCATTGGTAACTACTTGTGTATTAAGCAACGGATTTAGTGTGTACCACTAGCCTATAGCTTATCAAGTTTATTGCAGAACAGTAACAAGCACAGTATGATGCAGTATTGTTATCATATTTTGGGAAGAGAAATATAGTAGTGATATCTAGTCACAAAGGCTTCATGAAAGAGCCAGACTGGCTTCCACCAAGACCTTTCAGAGGACTAGTTATCAGCACCTGTTTTTAGCTAATGCTCCAGGTAGAGGGGAAGAAAGTTGCACTAAAAGGAGGTGGAAATGCTTGAAATCCATTCTCATAACCGCTTTGTATGGTACATAAAAGTGTGTGCATTGCAAATATCACAAAAGCCTCAGGACACTGGGGACCTAAAGTCAGAGTGCAGAGAGAAAAAGGCCACAGCTTTAAGAATTTAATAAAAGTTGTCCTAAAAAAATTGTCCCTTAATAAGTGGAAAAGAGTTTGTGAGTCCCTGGGTGGAGAGAAGTAAACACTCTTCAAATACGCTTATGGTCTTTATTAGGGTGGCGGAAGCAGAAGCAAGAAGCAGAGAGCTGCAAGCTTTGCAAAGAGAGTAGAAGGTATTGCACATTGAAGAACTAGAGGTAGCCATTCCTGCCAGGGCATGTTAGGTTAATTATAAATTGAAGTTGGATCATGGTACCATGAGTGAGAAGTCTCTGATGCTTACATGCTAACTGAAAGTTATAGTGGCTATGTTTTGAGGAAGTTTAAGTCCAACAGTGTTCTGTGTTGGTAGATAACAAATTTCCTGTGGTTCTACTTGTTAGCTTCTAATACATTTTCATACCGTTCATACCTGACACCTATTTGTAAACTTATTTACCCTGATCCTATTAATTGACATCTCATTAGTGGGATCCTATTCACCAGCTCCAAAAAGTCATAAGAGAGTCAGCTTGTCCATGAACTCCCTGCATACATAATTCTTCTGTTTGCAAGACAGTAACCCATAAATTAACATCATGCCAGTTTTGGCCCAATTCAACAATTATAGAGACGAAAACTAGTTGACAGTCACCAGATGAGCTATTATGAAGTAGATGAGGTGGCTGCGAGTTGACATGTTTTAACTCCACAAAATTATTGGATCAATAAAGATTGTGGTCTACAGTGGAATTAGTGTCCAAGCCAAGAGGGTAGTGGTTGTAGAAGGTATTTTTGTAGATTTCTCTGATGAGTCACTGTTAGTCGTGACATAGAAACTGCATCATTGCCCAGTGTGCTGAGCAAAGATGTTCTGAGATAGGACATTTGTTTCGATTTGTCGCAAGGAATAATACACGACTTGATAGAATTATTCATTTGCACATCACAAACCAAATAATCTCTAAGTGCAGAAGTTCACTTATAATCCTAGAAAATCTCATTATCAAGCAATGATCCATTGGAAATATGTTTGTGCAAAGGTCACACAGCCCACACAATAATTTCCTGTTGAGGGAAATGGATGGAGATCCTGAAAGTACTTTTCACTTGTCCCTTGGGTCACAGAGAAGCATTTGCCTAGTCTGAGCCTTTTGGAAGTTCATTTTCATGCATAGCATCAGAACATTGAAAACCAGATTCAAGCATGTGCATTTTGTACATATAACATGTACAGTTTGGCATTACATGCAGTCATCATAAAGGTTAATGTTAGTGTAAGAACCCGCTAAATTTAGAAACAAATTACAACCATATTTGTAACTTTTGTTCTGCAGTATATGAAAGGATAAAGAAATGCATTGGCCACCATAAATCAGACAATATTCTTAAATTCAGTAGGATTTCTGGACATCCGCTGGACACATTTTGGCTCAGTCATCATGCCATTTCGAAATTTGTAACAACGAGGACCAGCTGACTGTTGAAATCTGACGAATGTTTGTGCTGAAGAGAGGCTATTTTGTAATATCACAGAACTGTATTTTATTACTATTGCAAGAAATAAGTCTAAATATATATTGAACATTCATTATAGAATAGAAATGTATTTGTCTAATATAAGCTTGAATTGCTGCCTTTGCATAATCTCGAATCGAATTTGCACAGTCTTTGTTCTGCTTTGATTGTTGAACTGTTTTACAAATGTGGGGCTATATTTATCAAGCTTTGCATCTCTTTTGTACCACTCAATAGGCTGCAAAAGCGGCACAAGTCTTGAGATACGATTTATCAAGCTACACAAGGCCACCATGCCCAGTCATCAGTGGCTTGGTAAATCCAGAGTAACGCAAAGTAGCGCAAATTACTGTGTTACATTACTCTGCTCCAGGGAGGCATTCAGTGTGTGGTGTGTGGGTGTTCCCTAGCACAATCTATAGATTTTGACACATTCCCAGAATTACCATAAGTGGCAGACCTGGGATTGCGCCAGAACTGCAACGCCTCACCAGGGGACTTCTAACAAGGAGAAATATGTTTATTTCCTCTTTTTTTTTCTTCTGCAGCACACAGAAAGAGAAAAATTAAACTGAGAATGTTTTTTGTGCAGGATGGTGCCCCTTCCTCCACAAACCAATGCTGCTTACAACAAAGGCACCCTCGTATCTTGGTTCAAGGTTGCCTGCTTTGGCTCTATGCGGCACACTGTGCACAAGCGCTAGGAAATGACAAGACGGTGCCATACATTATTAAGTATGGTGCATTCCTGCCCTTTCCCTATCACGCAGCGCTGCACTTCCTGATTTGTTAATAAATATGCATTGTCATATTTTAATGTTAGCTGACTAAGCGCTTAAGTTTTTTTCGTGAAGCAATGTTTAAGATCTTTCTAGACATCACAGATTTTCAATGTAAATAATTTGATTCACAAATAATCCGACAGTACAAACAAGTACATACATATGTTTTTGTCATAATATCCTTAGTACTAATAAGTCTTAGTCCATTTTGCTTATTGGTGTGCAACGAAATTTAATTATAATGTATTTCCATTATTCATTCTCTATATTGTATTCCTTCTTTCTATAAATGATAGTAAATGTGAAAGAAGATGCTACTGATTTTAAGAGGCAGTAACAGAAGGACACCCTCAAATTGAACCTGTCGTTAAAATAAGTAAAGTATGCAAATTCATAATTGTTTGCAGAAATAGAAGCTGCTAAAAGTATTTTAATTCCATTCTTTGCCATCCTCAAACAGACCATCTTTTATTAACTCCGAGACCTGCTTTTATGCATGATTTGGCTTTAAGGACAAGAAGTGTGTCTTGATTATAGTGTATGGATTGTCACTAGAATGTAGAATGGAGATCCCGAATGTGGACAACAGTCGCTGTCACAGTTGGTGGAGAGCAACAGAGAGTGAGAAGGCTGTATTGATGCAAATGAAGAAGTTTATAAATTACTTCCTTGGCGTATTTCCTAACACCAATGTTTTGTTACCTCGCTGATGAGGATTTCTACCTCCTCACCAGTAAATTTCTGCCATCACTTTTCTGGGGTTGGTTGCTCCTTGGAATCACATCCTGCTTCCAATGTTCCCTCTAATTTTTTTCCTCTGTGTGCAGCAGTTGAGGGTCTCTGTGCGCTGCAACCATGGCTATGTGCGCCAGGAACTAAACCGCGCGTGTCTGCAGCACCAAATGGCACTCAAAACGTTTACTTTAAAAATAGAAAAGATTGTGCATTTTCACACATACAGCACCACAATAAGTGTCTTAAGATCAGTTTGCAAATTTGTTGTATTTGCCTGTATTTTCATTGTTGGGTCTATGACTGCTGCTTTCTGTCTTCCCCGCTGCCTGTACGTGGTCCGTGCCCCTTTTTCTTCCCCTCGCTGTCCCCGTGCTCCCTCTGCCAGGTCTTTCCTTCTGTACCCCTCGCTGCCCTTGTCTCTGCCCAGTTTTCCATTCTGTTCCCCTCTCTGACCCCGTGCCTCTCTGCCCGTTCTGCCTTCTGTTCTTAGCTGCCACTATATTTCTGTATTCTGTATTTTGCCTCTGTTAGTTTTTTGTGCCCGTCTGCCATCTGTGCCACTTGTTTTTGTGCCTTTCTGCCCTCAGTTCCACTCATTTTTGTGCCCTTCTGCCCTCTGTCCCACTCATATTTTGTGCCTTCCTGCCCTTTGTTCCACTCGTTTTTTGTGCCTTTCTGCCCTCTGTCCCACTTGTTTTTGTGCCTTCTGCCCTCTGTTCCACTCGTTTTTTGTGCCTTTCTGCCCTCTGTTCCACATGTTTTTGTGCCCTTCTGCCCTCTGTTCCACTCTTTTTTTGTGCTCTCTGCCCTCTATCCCACTCGTTTTTGTGCCTTTCTGCCCTCAGTTCCACTCGTTTTTGTGCCCTTCTGCCCTCTGTCACACTCGTTTTTGTGCTCTATGCCCTCTGTCCCACTCATTTTTGTGCTTTTCTGCCCTCAGTTCCACTCATTTTTGTGCCCTTCTCCCCCTCTGTCCCACTCGTTTTTTGTGCCCTTCTGCCCTCTGTCCCACTCGTTTTTGTGCCTTACTGCCCTCTGGTCCACTCGTTTTTGTGCCTTGCTGCCCTCAGTTCCACTCGTTTTTGTGTTCTCTTTCCTCTGACCCACTCGTTTTTGTGCCTTTCTGCCCTCTGTTCCACTCGTTTTTTTCACTTCCTGCCCCTAGTTCTACTCGTTTTTGTGCCCTTCTGCCCTCTGGCCCACTCGTTTTTGTGCCTTTCTGCCCTCAGTTGCACTCGTTTTTGTGCCCTACTGCCCTTTGTCCCACTCGTTTTTTGTGCCTTTCTGCCCTCTGTTCCACTCGTTTTTGTGCCCTTCTGCCCTTTGTCCCACTCGTTTTTGTGCCTTTCTGCCCTCTGTTCCACTTGTTTTTTTCCTTGTTTTTGTGCCCCTTTTGCCTTCTGTTCCACTCGTTTCCCTAGCCGCTGTGGCCCCTGCGGCCCGCCTTCCTGACTGCCCACTGTGGCCTTTTGTTTAAGTATTGCTGTTAATCGGAGCCCCTTCACGGGCTCTGATTAACAGCAATACTTAAACAAAAGGCCACAGTCTGCCCTGCGCTTTACTAACAAAAGCGTAGAGACAGTTTCCAAACACAGCGTGTGCTAAAGTACGCACTGTGTTTGAAAACTGACTACCCTTTTGTTAGTAAAGCGCGGGGAAGACTGTGGCCTTTTGTTTAAGTATTGCTGTTAATCTGAGCCCGTGAAGGGGCTCCGATTAACAGCAATACTTAAACAAAAGGCCAGAGTCTGCCCCGCGCTCCAACATAGCCACAAGCCTCACCAGCCCCCGCCTCCTTACCTGCACTCCTCACGTGCCTCATGTTCGCGCCGCTCGCTTCTTTCAAGCGGCCGGCGGCGCGACTCTCTCACGCAACATCCTGTGTGCGTGCTCTACGCAAGGCGGTGCGCGTTGGCGTGAGGGACGGTTAAGACCGAAGTACAAAAGAAATGGAAAGAAAATACAGAGAAAATATACAAGAGATGTACAAGTAGTTCATGTAAGAAAAATAAACAATGTAGAGGAGATGCAAAGATCAACATACCTAAAATATATATTACCCACCCATCACCCCCTTATCATTTTTTGGAAAACATTAGAAATGTGCGACGGACACCCAAACTGACTTTCCCCAAAAAAATGAGAAAATGGACCAGAAACAACATGGAACATCTACACCCAACATCAACTGAACAAAAAAGTAAGGGGAAGAATGAAAAAGAATGTTGACTGCTAGCCATACAGCCTAACAGGCCTAGGGTCAGACAACTACAAAAGTGGCAGACTAATGCGCACAAACAATGATACACATGGGACTCGTACCCATTAGAACCCCTACTTAGAGGGTAGTAGCATGAACAGAACAGCAGAACACATGGGACTCATACCCATTAAAACCTCTATGTGAAGGTTAGAAACGTTAACAGAACAATAGAACACATGGGACTCGTACCCATTAGAACCTCTGTGTGGAGGTTAGATATGTGCACAAAACAAAAAACACATGGGGCTCGTACAGATTAGAACCTCTATGTGGAGGTTAGAGTGAACAAAACGATTGAATACATGGGCCTTGTACCCATTAGAAACAGAAAAACATGTGACTCATACCCACTAAAACTGCGTAGTTGGGAATAACACCCAGTACTGCACACAAACTGTGAAGCACCTGGTGACTACACCACAAACTGTGAGGACTACATTGAAAGGGAGTAAAACCCATTGACAATGTTGAATGGGACTACACACCCAACAACATGTAAAAACTGTCTAAATATCTACCCGGCTTTACGCGAGGGACCCTTTGAATGCTGGAGAGAGGGAGGTTGCTTACAACTATCAGACCTATTTCACAACTTTGATGTATTGACATTTGAGAGCTGTAAGTGAGAGTTTCAGGTCGCGGATAGCGAACACTACCACTACCTTCAGCTTAAACATTGGGCTACACTACTGCACATACGAGCGGCTGCTACTAGGGAACTCACGGCTTTGGAGAGACTGGTGCCCTTCTGCCCTCTGTTCCACTTGTTTCCCCAGCCGCTGTGCCCCCTGCGGCCCGCCCTCCTGACTGCCCACTGTGGCCTTTTGTTTAAGTATTGCTGTTAATCGGAGCCCCTTCACGGGCTCTGATTAACAGCAATACTTAAACAAAAGGCCACAGTCTGCCCTGCGCTTTACTAACAAAAGCGTAGAGACAGTTTCCAAACACAGCGTGTGCTAAAGTACGCGCTGTTTTTAAAAACTGACTACGCTTTTGTTAGTAAAGCGCGGGGCAGACTGTGGCCTTTTGTTTAAGTATTGCTGTTAATCAGAGCGCATGAAGGGGCTCCGATTAACAGCAATACTTAAACAAAAGGCCAGAGTCTGCCCCGCGCTCCCACATAGCCACAAGCCTCACCAGCCCCCCACCTCCTTACCTGAACTCCTCACATGCCTCATGTTCGCGCTGCTCGCTTCTTTCAAGCGGCCGGCGGCGCGACTCTCTCGCGCGACATCCTGTGTGCGTGCTCTACGCGAGGAAGTCCGTGCTGGCGTGAGGGAAGGTGCACGCGCGCTAGAGGGAACGATACCTGCTTCTGGTTCTGTTAATCTGCCATTTTCGGGTGTCCCTGCCACTTTCGTTCCTTACTCGTAGCTTTGCAGCAGGTTTCCTTCACCTTGCCTTCAATGTTGTGCTGTTTTCCTGGAGTATGGCATTAACGCACAGCACTATTTATCATTTCCTTGATTCAAATGGCACACTGCACAGGTTTCCCAGCATCTGCAAAGGCTATGTCATTTTCACTGTGCAAGGCAAAGTAATTGTGTGACTCTGATAAATATTTAGCTTGGCATGGTTCCTTTTTCCAGAATGAGGTTTTGAACACAGTTGTGTCTGTGCTCCTGGAGCGATACACCCCCAAGTGTTGAGCTCAACACAACTAACCTGTGTTCCTGAGACGTTGTGGCAGCAACATGATTCGGCCTCTACCAGCGGAGTCAACCTATTCTGTGTTATCAAAGGCGTTGAATGCAGCAGGAATTGGGGTGACTTCTACCCATCTTATGTTCTTTGCAAGCTACCAATTAATGCATGTTCTGCTGATACAGGACCTGCTTTCACAGCATCCTGATGTATGTTGGACCTTGCTTATTGCTTGAAGCTCTGATGAAGATGGGAGGATGACACAGTCAGCATACAAAGTCTAATACAATGAACAATGTTGCCAAAGCTTAAATCAATATTGCTTGTTAGTGGCATGAATTTCTGAGTGGCCCAAGTCCCCTTTACTTATCAGTAGCACAGTATACAGGGCACGGGAAATTCAAAGTACAATAACATGCATGTGTTATAACTTGTTTACGTAACAGCTTAATGCGCGGTGTCATGCTACACTTACTATATCACCTTCCCCCTTAAAAAGGAAGAAAAACACAACAAAAGAAATTTGAGCAAAATAATGAAACTTTTCATATATCACATCCTCAAATCTTTGAATTTGGCTGGTACCTTGATATCACGTTGTAGTGATGAAGTCTGTAGCCAAGATGTCGTTTTAAGTAAATTTATTAAGTTCAGTTACAAGATGTAGAGTTGTAGAGATGCAGCCCCTCCAGGAGCAGGCTGCCTGCTGCTCACCCCATACTCCCAACTGTCACACTCAAGCATCCAGGCACCCAAACATTCCATTCAAACCTATCACACCAACATTCCATGCATCACATTCACACTGGATAAGCAGCTAGGGAGAAAGTAACAGAGAGTAACCATATAATTATAATACAGAGTACAACGTACCTTCCCTTCTACCACAAAACAATAATAGAAACCGCAAAGAAGAAAAAGGTTCAAGCAAGGATGACTCCAAGAAATAGAAAATGGAACAGGTGAGAAAAACCAAGAAAAAAGTGAACCCAAACGTGAAGGGATAATAGCAAACTTGTCAAGAAAATCAAAGGTGAGCGAGGAAGAAAAAAATGGAGATATGCAAGAGTAAATACAAGGGAAAATAAAAAGAAGGTTAAGACCGAAGTACAAAAGAAATGGAAAGAAAATACAGAGAAAATATACAAGAGATGTACAAGTAGTTCATGTAAGAAAAATAAACAATGTAGAGGAGATGCAAAGATCAATATACCTAAAATATATAGTACCCACCCATCACCCCCTTATCATTTTTATGAAAACATTAGAAATGTGTGACGGACACCCAAACTGACTTTCCCCAAAAAAATGAAAAAATGGACCAGAAACAACATGGAACATCTACACCCAACATCAACTGAAGAAAAAAGTAAGGGGAAGAACGAAAAAGAACGTTGACTGCTAGCCATACAGCCTAACAGGCCTAGGGTCAGACAACCACAAAAGTGGCAGACTAATGCGCACAAACAATGATACACATGGGACTCATACCCATTAGAACCCCTACTTAGAGGGTAGTAGCATGAACTGAACAGCAGAACACATGGGACTCATACCCATTAGAACTTCTATGTGAAGGTTAGAAACGTTAGCAGAACAATAGAACACATGAGACTCGTACCCATTAGAACCTCTGTGTGGAGGTTAGATATGTGCACAAAACAAAAAACACATGGGGCTCATACCGATTAGAACCTCTATGTGGAGGTTAGAGTGAACAAAATGATTGAATACATGGGACTTGTACCCATTAGAAACAGAAAAACATGTAACTCATACCCACTAGAACTGCGTAGTTGGGACTAACACCCAGTACTGCACACAAACTGGGAAGCACCAGGTGACTACACCACAAACTGTGAGGACTACATTGAAAGGGAGTAAAACCCATCAACAATGTTGAATGGGACTACACACCCAACAACATGTAAAAACTGTCTGAATATCTACCCGGCTTTACGGAGGGACCCTTTGAATGCTGGAGAGAGGGAGGTTGCTTACAGCTATCAGACCTATTTCACAACTTTGATGTATTGACATTTGAGACTGTAAGAGAGAGTTTCAGGTCGCGGATAGCGAACACTACCACTACCTTCAGCTTAAACATTGGGCTACACTACTGCACATACGAGCAACTGCTACTAGGGAACTCACGGCTTTGGAGAGACTGGTGCTAAAAGCTGGTTCCATGAAAGGGGCTATCTCCTCACTATACGCCTTTCTATTAACCACACTACACGCTCCCAGGCCATACTATTTGTGCTGTTGGGGCCAGGTGCTGGGACGAGACATCACAGGGTAGGAATGGAAACATGTCTGGGGAGATATTTGTAGGCACAACCATTCGATAGCTCTGAGGGAGGCCCACTATGAAACGCTACTAGACTGGTACCTTTACCCCACTAAACTCAAGAGTATTTTCCCCGATACCTCCGATCTTTGCTGGCGGGGTTGTGGTCTACGAGGGGACTTTCGCCACATCTGGTGGGACTGCCCTGGCATTAGGCCATTCTGGGAGGCAATCCTTTCACATATTAAGGAGATGCTGGGGTACCCTATCCCGACGACTATAGAGGGGGCTTTACTGGGCATCAGAGATCCAGATCTGGAACACCAAACGAAAGCAGTCAAGGCGATTATGTGGGCATGTCTAGGGGAGGCTAAACTTACAATTGCGGCTGCATGGAAAAAGAAAGAATTCTTTCTATGGAACGCCTCGCTGACATTTTCTGGGACGAGTACAAGAATTTAGAATTTAGATGGGGCCCATTGGTAACTTATTTGTCCCGAGGCTTGCCTTCAGCGGTGTGTCCACCGTCTCTAAGGGCAATGCATCTCTTTCAATTTTAACCCGTCCACGGAGGGTTTGCAGCGGCACTCAGGCCCCACTGAGAGGCTAAGCCTTCCTTACACGGTCCACCTTTACAGTTACACCTGCGTTACTCACTTCCTTAGCAAGCGGAACCACCACCACCGGGACAGGGGAGGAGGGAGGGAGGGTTTTTTTTCTCCTTATTTTTGATTTCTTGTTCTCTGCGTAAAGGTTCAACCTTACGACTGGTTGTTTGAAATCGAGCATCTTCTCTTCTGCATATGGGCGGGATCTAATTTATTTATTTATTTATTTATTTGCGTGTTTGTACCGCGCTAGGATCACTTCCCGAAGGAGTATCTCCGCGCCTTTGGCAGCCAAAAAAGCAACTAGCGGACCCTAACCATAAACATAAGTCAATTTTGAAAAAGGAATGTCTTTAATTGCTTCCTAAAAGGAAGGTGGTCCTTGCACTGTCTCAGATACAGTGGGAGGCTGTTCCACAAAGTTGGACCAGCAACCGTAAGAGATCTTCCCCCTTGTCTCACTTTGCTAAATTTTGGAATCTGTAACAATGCCTGCTCACTGGATCTCAAAGAGCGTGTCGGTGTATACCAGGAGAATTTATTAATCAGATATGCTGGACCATTTCCCTGTAGACACCTATGCATTGTACAGCAGATCTTAAACTTCACCCTCTGTTTGATGGGTAACCAATGCAACTTCTCCAAAAGGGGTTTAGAGGGGGTGCGAGAGGGCTTGTTCAGGACCAGACGGGCAGCAGTATTCTGGACTACCTGGAGTCTAGAGATTACCGCTTCATTTGTTGACAACAACAGCCCATTGCAGTAGTCCAAGCGACTCAATACTAGGGCCTGCACCAAGGTTCTCCTAGTAGAGTCAGGTAGTAAAGGGAAAACCTTTCGAAGCATCCCGATGATATGGAAGCAGGAGCCCACCACTTGATTGCTATGATGTTTTAATGAAAGCTCCTGATCAAGTCGGACGCCAAGGTTTTTCACTACCTGCTTGGGTTCTGGAGCCGGGCCAAGATCTTGAGGCCACCAGTCTGGGGTCCACAGAAGTTTGGCCTCACCGAACAGCATCACCTCCGTTTTTGCAGCATTACACTGCAGGAGGTTAGATGCCATGACCCTGCACCATGTGAAACTGGTCTGTAATTAGCTGTTTATTTTGCCCCGGGGTCTACTGCTTCTATTTTGTTATATCTGCCTATGATGCTGCCTAATAAAAAGAATTTTGACAAAAAAACTGTCAGAATAACATCTGAACAAACATAAAAAGCTAGAGGTGGGAATAATATTAAGAACATGGCCAAATGAAAACACTAGACCACAACAAACAAAATACTTCGCCGGTGAGCGACCTTCCACTTGAGTCCAGCTACTCTGACCACACTCTAGACACGGCAACCCTAGAAAAACAATAGAGGCAATCATTGAGACAAAGACAATATCTGAACACTGCCACGGCAATCAAATGTAATTCCACGTGTAATGTCAATACAAATAAACAATGTAAGATGTACAAGTCTTGAAAATTGTGCAAGAAAGTTGAAGAGTGAATATTGCCTGTGTGAAAATGCAAAAACACACATTTAGAAACAGCACAGTAATCATAGACCAATAACCAATAGCCTTAAGAGTGAATAATTCTAAAAGAAAGACCAGCAACCAATGTCAAAAGTGTGACTGTCACAGCAACGTTGTCCGACACGCCGCCTCACATGTGTGTAACTGAGGTGTCTGAATCCACATTCCATCCACTGTCAGGCACTGGTACATGCGAGTTACTGAGAAGTCAAATATCCAAAGTAAAAGGACTGTCAGGCACTGGTACATTACCCCAAAAGTTCCTTTTCTACAAAATGAAGGACAGATCAGAAGTGCACTGGGATCTACCAACTGAGCACTTGGTTGGCAGAAGGAATACAAGACTGTTTGGAGAACACCAGATACTCTGTGGCCCAGGTCGCGGTTGGCAGAAAGAAATCCAACACTGTTTCGAGAGTACAGGATCATCTGTAGGTTGTGTACCACCATCCAAACACAAAATGGTGGCACGCATGTGACGCTGCGCAGGCTGGCTCATGGTGGGTCTGTGCAGCATGGCGTCCCTCGGCAGCCCTAAGAAACAAAGAAATCACAGAAGAAACCAAAGCGGCACTGGACGACTCCATAACACAGTAAGATTAGATGCACTTGTACTATTACAAATGTAAACCGTAGCGTAGCAGTTTAACTGAAATTGCAGCCTTCTAGTAGGGAATACTTCATAATAGGGGAAACTAACCACTGCAACCAACAGCAAAGTTTCAAATAGCCCCCTGCATTCACCGGCCCAAATTCCCAAAATGTATTGTGCGAGATCGAGTGGATGTTACGCTGGCAACGTCGACGGCAAGAGTTGCTTGCATCTAAAAATCCTCAGATCATGAAAAATTACTTTTAAAATTCCACCCGTTCTTGTATATTGCCATATGAAGTCAAATTCCATTTAAAATAAGAAGTACTCACAGTTCACGCATAACTGTTCCCCTCAAAACAGTGTGTACCCAAGTGGGCCCAAGTACTCCAACTCGCCTGTAGCAAATTTGCACTTATCCCTTCTAATTGTCACCCCCCTCTGTGACAAAATAGTAAGGACCTGTTTCAAAATCCGGGTATGTCTCGCTAAAATGTCTGCAAAGACCAGGATATCATCCTGATAAGCCTGCACCACCCTGAGATTGCCAAACCGATTGTCCATGAGTTTTTGAAATACGCTAGTGGCTGACGCTGGTCCGAATGGCAATCTCAAGTATTTGTAGGTGCCAAAGGGTGTGACAAAGGTAATCAGTTCCTGGGACTCCTCTGCCAGAGACACCTGGTGATAGGCTGACCTGCTGACCTTGACTCAGTTAATGATAACCACTTAGCCCAACCCAGGTTGACCAGTAGTTACTGGATTTTGGGAAGGGAGTGACAGTCCACCAGAATGTTGAAATTAAGGGTTCTTAAGTCAGCACAAAGCTTGATCTTACCCGACCACTTTCGTGCGAACTACAGTTGGTGCGACCCAAAGTGACGAATCACATTGTATTGTATTGTAATTGCATTTGTATAGCACTTACTACCCTAGACGAGGCGTCAAAGCCCTTTTTTTCAGTGAGTAGCACGCTACTCCGGGACCCATAGAGGATTAGTGTTGAATTGGTATAGTTTTCTGCATTAAAGGGGCATGTAATGGGTTTTTGACACTACTCTAGATTTACAAGGAATCGTAACTCTGAGTCCACTCCCAGGGGATGCGTAAGGGATGCACACCGAGGAAAAATACCTTTATTTCTCCTCATTTTGCCTTTTTCTATGTGTTTCGCATTGTGCAGCACACATAGATAAAGGAAAAAGCTTCTTGTGATTGTTTTTGTGCAGGAAAGCTTGTTTCCTAGCACAAAAGCAATCATCCATGTAACGCAGGCACCCTTGCACCATGGCACAAAGGAACTTGCATTGCCGCAAATCTGCTCATTGTGCGCCAGCACAGGAGAAAAGGAGAAATATTTGCCGTATCCGATAGATGTGGCACATTCATTCCCTTTTCTTTTGCTGTAGGACAGCACAGCAAGAGGGCCTGCAGTGCTGCCCTGCGGTAAACTCTTGTTAATAAGGCCCATAATCAGCAGGTAACTCTCCCAATATGACTGGAAAATCAGCACTCAGCTTTAACAATATCCCCATCCTAGCCTGATCCTGCCACCCTAAAATGTCTTAACCTTTTAATGCCACATAAATCTTAGTAACCTGTCTCTCCCAAGTCAAACCACCTTGGCAGAGAAAAATACCAACATCTCAATTTATTTTTCTCTGAATGCCTTTGGATTCACATCAGTGGGTGTCCCTCAGGATAGTGATCGGGGATCCTGAGTTTGCCCTGACCTGTAATGGAATATCATCAATCACTGCCTCACAAGTGGGACCCTTAACAGGTGTACAGACAGAATTGCATTCAGTGGCAAACACTACATTGTTAATTGACTGAGTGCACACATTAATCTCAGTATTCAAACAACCAATTCTGACAGGAGTCTAGCTACTGCTGCATGCAATTTGAAAGTGACCCAACTTTTTGCATAACAGGCAATGTTTGCCAATGGCTAGACACCCTGCATAGTTACTAAGATGGCTCTTCGAACCACACCTGTAGCATGCATTAGAGGTTTTTTCTATGCATTCTTGTATGTTCTGTTCTTGGTATTCACAAAACACACAGGCTCCACTTGATGATCCCTTCAATGGCTACCACACTTACAGAAACATCTGCATTAAGTACTTTGGACGAAATGAGAGATCGCTCTATACTTTTAGCCAAGTCAATGACGTCTTTGATTGTGAGGTTACTGCAACCCAGCAGCCTTTCCTGAACTTTCCTGGACAAACAACTGCACGCAATTGGTCACGAATATACGTGTCCAAGTTTGGGCCAAAATCACGAGTGGATGCTAAAATCCTGAAGACGGAGATGTATTCCTCAATCCTCTTTTCAGAAGCTTGCTTATGTTTAAAGAAGTTGTGATGTTCCAGCCCTCACTGGGCTCCTCTGAGAACTGCTTGCACAAGCGCTCAACATATTCAGTATATACATTCCGGCAACACTCGCCTGACTGACCACAGGGCACTTGAATGGAATGCAAATTAACAAAGATTTGCTGAGCGGTCTAACCTAAACTGCTGAACTGCACTGCAAACTTCCATTCTGGAGTGTAACTGCATGCGTCAATGGGCACGATTTGATTATCAAACAGTCTTTATCACGGTACCCACTTGAAGGCTGGCTTCCCTGGTGCAATTAAAAACAGGAGGTGGCTGGGTGATTTGTTGAGGTGTTGTCATGTTAGCATAATTACACAGTACCAGTAACTCCAAATACCTGCTGCATGAAGATCTACTATGCTGGGAAACTCCAATGTAGATTTCAATGAAAAAGAATCCTCTTTGTGTGCTGCGGTTGAGAGAATGCTGGCAAAGTAATTCATTTGCGTTTTACTCGACGTTTTTCCGTGCTTGCCTCACAAATTACAGCCCAACTGTAGCGTACAACACGACAGAATCATAAGTGTTGTTCAATGATAATTTATTGAGATAACAAGGGCCCGCAGGAGCGGGATAAACAACCAGTAGCAAAGAAGTCAGCTGTCATCTGTCACCCAACTAACGGTGACGTCACCTATATACATGCGAACATTCCATGGTGACGCGGTGTGACGCTACATGACAGAAATAGAAAACATACTAAAACATGACCTTGTGTCCCCATAACCAGCATAACATATACAACATCTCCCTTCCTCCATGAGAACACAAACTGAGTCTCATTCCATAACGTAGTCTTTAAACCTGGTAGGCAAATTGATAACTCTGCCCGTTCTTGAAGACTGCCCCCCAGTTAGATTGACATCAGCATCACTCATGCCTGTTACAGTAGATTCATTTCCCTCTACATCGTTTTCTACCATAGAATCTTCCTGAGTCAAGACAGTGTTCTTGCAGCCAGAAGAATAACTTGTAGAACCATCTCCCAAAGCCAAAGATAACCCTTGGCTGACATTGGGATGCAACAGTTCTGGGCTACTAGACACATCATCCCATTCTAGAACACTATCATTCAGACTTTCTTCTCCTTCTTCCACATTCCTCATTATTATTTGTTCTTGTCCAAGTTTGAGTTTTACTACTTCGTCTTTATTTCGCCATCCTTCACCTTCAATAAATACAGCTCCACCTGATGCTCTGCCAACTTTCATAGGTTTACTGAGCTTAGACTCACCCTTGCCCACCCAACCAGGCTTTTTTATTAACACCCAATCTCCAGGAGCAATGACTTTGACCTTAGCTCTGTTTACCTTATCAGAATATGACTTATTTTTCATTTGTTTACACTGTATGTTCTCCCTCACTTTGAGTTCTTTCTCGCACACTTGTCTCGTTTCAACAGTTGCTCCTTTCCACCCACCTATTTTCGGTGTTATGACATTGTTGCATGCTCTTCCTCTCATCAGGAAAAATGGTGTATACCCAGTGGCTTCTTTTGGCGTATTGTTATACGCATTGATTTTTACCTTAATAAATTCTTTTACATCCATATCATTTGCAATTGCCATTTGGATTCCTTCTTTGAAGAATCTGTTTATTCTCTCTACTTGACCATTGCTCTTGGGACTGTACAGAGGTGTTTTCTCTTGTATTATTCCACGTTTTTCCAAGAACTCCATCATTACTCGTGATATCAGTTGTGATCCATTATCCGACACCATAACTTTAGGCTGTCCTTCTCTTTCAAAGGTTTTTTCGAGAAATTTTATGACCACTTCCGTTGTAACCACATTCACAAACTTGTAACACACCCATTTAGTGTAGTAGTCTGTCAAAACTATCAAATACTTGCACCCATCTGGCAATATGTTGAAGGGTCCTGCAAAATCTATTGCTACTTTGGCCCAGGGGCCATCAGGGATTTCCACCATCTGCAGCTCATTTTTTTCAACTCTCCAATGTTTGTCTGACCTTAAGCATTGTTCGCATTTGTCTACAAGATTCCTAACTTCGCTGTCCACTCCTGGCCACCAATAGTGCATTCTTAGAACGTTCCTTGTGGCCGTGGTGCCAGGATGCCCTCTGTGAGCCATCTGAACAATCTTCTGTCTAAGCTCAAATGGCGACGCAAAGACCTCACCTCTTTTTAAGAAGCCATTTTCTAGAGTAAGTTCATTGCTCACTTGCTGATAATTCTTTAATTCTTTTGGTAGATTTCTTACATGTGGCCATTTAGTTTGTACATACTCCTTCACCTTGGTCAGGACAGTATCTTTCTCCATACTCTCCTCCCATTCCTTGTCCGTTATGGATCCTTCGCACATAACAGTGGCATCAATGTGCGCAACCACACAATCGGTGTCGTCTTGTTCCTCCTCAATTTTCTCCTTTACTGGCAATCTGGATAAGCAATCCGCCCTACAGTTCTTTCCTCCTTTTATGTGCTCAATTTTGAAATTAAATTCCTGAAGTTTTGACATCAGTCTAATCAGCCTAGAACTTGCATTGCCATTACCTCGACCCTTGCCGTCCATCATATATACTAGCGGTTTATGGTCGGTTGCAAGTGTGAAACTCTTGCTCCATAGATAGTCTTTGAGTTTGTGCACAGCCCATACACAAGCTAAGGTCTCCCGTTCGATTGTGCAGTAATGGACCTCTGTGTCATTAAGCTTCCTGGAAATAAATGCAATTGTGTTCTCTTCGCTTCCATTCCTTTGACAGAACACAGCTCCTATAACTTCGTTGCTAGCATCTACAGTCACTACATTGTTTAGTTGCGGGTCGTAGGGTTTCAGTGCCGGTGCTCTGGCTATTTCCTCCTTTACCGACTTGAATGCCTTAACTTGATCATCCTTCCACTCATATGCTACATTTTTCTTTAGCAGTCTCCTGAGTGGTTCCACCTTTTCTGCATACTTCTGTATAAACTTTGCATAATATTCACTGAGACCAAGGAATGACTTGAGGGTTTCCTTGTTCCTAGGTTCGGGGGCCTCCCTTATTGCACGAACTAAATCATCTTTTGGCAAGATACCTTCAGCAGTGAGAACATGCCCTAAGTACTCAATCTCTTTTGTCATGAATTTGCATTTGTCTTTTGAGACGGTCATGCCTTTTTTCGCCAGGATATCCAGTACTGTTCCAATCAATCTTATGTGCTCATTTTCAGTTTCTGTGTGCAAAAGAATGCCATCTTGAAAGGCTTCCACCCCTTTTTATTTTCCCAAATAAAACATCCATGAGTTTCTGGAAAACTCCCGAAGACGACGCTAGACCAAAAGGAAGTCTCACATATCTGAACGCTCCAAATGGCGTGATGAAGGTTGTTAGTTGTTTGGACCTTTCTGACAGACACACCTGATGATAGGCGGCTCTCAAGTCAATAAGTGAAAAATATCTTGATCCGGACGTTGACTGAAGAATGTCTTGAATTTTTGGCAGGGGATGACAGTTTACAATAATGTTTTTACTAAGCGACCTCAGGTCTACACACAACCTAATGTCCCCTGTTTTTTTCTTTTTTGATACTACGGTTGCAGAAACCCATTCAGATTCTTCCGCTTCTTCAATCACACCTTCCTCCTTCAACTTCTCAAGCACTTCTCTTAACTCATTTTTTATAGACAGAGGTACTGATCTTACTTTGTGCTTACATGGAATTGCGCCCTCTTTTAGTTTGATGTCATGGCTGAACCCCTTTACACAACCAATTTCGTTTTTAAATACATCTTTATGTTTTTCAAAAACAGTACTCAAATCTCCTTCTTCTTTCTCTATACAAATGCTGTTCATCCACTCCTCTCTTAATATCACTGGGTCCTTTGCCCCCGGCACTAATACCACCCCCAGTTGGGCCAAATCTCTCCATCCTACTAGTATTCTTCCCTTCTCTGCTGCATAAATCTTTGTCTCAATTACTCTCCCCTTAAAAGTCACAGTGTCAATGAAATATCCCAACATATTTATATCTTTCTCTCCAAAAGCTTTCGGGTTCATATCAGATTCTGTCAACTGCACATTTTTCCATTGTTCTTCAAAAAGGGTATCAGATATGGTTGTTATGGGGGAAACTGAATCTGCAGTAAATTTTAGCTCAACTTCACCTATTTTTACGTCACTAATAGGACCCTTTATCTTTCCGTCCTCCATTTCTATGTATAATACTATATTCGCACACATTTCCTCATCAAAACTTCCTACTGTGTTTATACTCACGTTATTACCTATTCTTTTGGTTTTACACAAGGTGGAATAGTGACCATATCTTTTGCATTTAATGCACTTTTTACCTACTGCAGGACAGTTTTTGAAATCAGCTAAGTGTTCATTTGAACCACATCTGAAACAGCATAACTGCTTACCTCCCACCTTTCTTTCATTCACATTTCTTTCATACGTCTTACCATCACCCTTCTTCTTCTCCTGTAAGTAATCAATCAGTGACAATCAGTGACACTTATAAAGCGCGCTACATACCCGTAGGGTCTCAAGGCGCTGGGGGGGGGGGGGAGGGGAGGGGGTGCCGCTACTGCTCGAACAGCCAGGTCTTCAGCTTCTTCCTGAAGGAGAGGTGGTCTTGGGTCAGGCGCAGGTCGGTCGGGAGGGAGTTCCAGGTCTTGGCGGCCAGGTAGGAGAAGGACCTTCCTCCTGTAGTCGCTCTTCGGATGCGGGGGACGGCGGCGAGGGCGTGGTTGGCTGATCGGAGGTGGCGTTTGGGAGCGTAGAAGTTGACTCGGCTGTTGAGGTAGCTCGGGCCTTGGTCGTGTAGGGCTTTGTGTGCGTGGGTGAGGAGGCGGAAGGTGATTCTTTTGTTGACGGGGAGCCAGTGAAGGTCTCTCAGATGTCCGGAGATGTGGCTGGTTCGTGGGATGTCAAGGATGAGTCTGGCTGTGGCGTTCTGGATCCGCTGGAGTCTCTTCTGGAGCTTGGCGGTGGTACCGGCGTAGAGGGCGTTGCCGTAGTCCAGTCGGCTGGTGACGAGGGCCTGGGTGACTGTCTTCCTGGTCTCGGTGGGGATCCACCAGAAGATCTTCCTTAGCATGCGTAGGATGTTGAAGCACGCCGAGGAGACGTTGTTGACTTGCCTGGTCATGGAGAGGGAGGAGTCCAGGAGGAAGCCCAGGTTGCGTGCATGGTCTGTCGGTTCGGGTGCGGTGCCCAGGGCGGGAGGCCACCAGGAGTCGTCCCAGGCGGAGGGTGAGGAGCCCAGGATGAGGACCTCCGTCTTGTCCGAGTTCAGTTTCAGGCGGCTGGTCGTCATCCACTCGGCTACCTCTTTCATCCCTTCGTGCAGGTTGGATCTGGCGGCGGCGGGGTCGTTGGTCAGGGAGAGGATCAGTTGGGTGTCGTCGGCGTAGGAGATTATGCTGAGGTTGTGTTTGCGTACGATGGCCGCGAGGGGGCTCATGTAGACGTTGAAGAGGGTGGGGCTCAGAGATGATCCTTGGGGGACGCCGCAGATGACTTCGGAGGCCTCTGACTTGTACGGTGGTAGGCGGACTCTCTGTGTTCTTCCGTCGAGGAAGGAGATGATCCATTCCAGCGCCTTGTCCTGGATTCCGATGTTGCTGAGGCGCCGTACTAGGGTGCGGTGGCAGACCGTGTCGAATGCCGCAGAGAGGTCTAGGAGGATGAGGGCCGCTGTTTCTCCATTGTCCATCAGGGCTCGGATGTCATCGGTGGCGGCGATGAGGGCGGTCTCGGTGCTGTGATTGGCTCGGAAGCCGGACTGTGAGGGGTCGAGGGATCCGTTCGTCTCGAGGAAGGCGGCCATCTGCTTGTTGACGGTCTTCTCGATGACTTTGGCTGGAAACGGGAGGAGCGAGTTGGGGCGGTAATTCTTGAGGTCGGTGGGGTCCGCTGTTGGTTTCTTGAGTAGAGTGCTGAGTTTGGCGTGTTTCCAGCTCTCAGGGAAGATGGTGGTGTCGAAGGATGTGTTGATGATGTCTCGCAGGTGGGGTGCGATGACAGCGTCGGCCTTGTTGAAGACGTGGTGAGGGCAGGGGTCGGTCGGTGATCCGGAGTGGATGGAGTTCATCGTGCGGATGGTGTCTTCGGTGCTGATCGGGGTCCAGGCGTGGAGGGTGGTGGTGGGGGGTGGTTGTTCGGTCATGGTGTGCGTTGGTTGGTTGTTGAAGCTGTTGTGTATGTCCGCGATCTTGTTGTGGAAGTATGAAGCGAGGGAGTTGCAGAGGTCTTGCGATGGGGTGATGTCGTTGTTTCCTGCGCTGGGGTTGGAAAGCTCTTTCACGATGTTGAAGAGTTCCTTGCAGTTGTGTGCGTTGTTGTCCAACCGGTCCTTGAATGCTGTTTTCTTGGCGGCGCGGATCAGCTGGTGGTGTTTCCGGGTGGCAAGTTTGAAGGAGGTCCTGTTGTCCGGTGTCGGTTCCCTTCTCCAGACTTTCTCGAGGGCTCGGCAGTTCTTCTTGGAGCTCTTGAGTTCGTCGGTGAACCATGGGGCCTTCTTGCTGCCGGGTCTGCTAGGCGGGGTCCTCAGTGGGGCGAGTTCGTCCGCGCAGTTGCTGATCCACTTTGTGAGGTTGTCGGCGGCCTGGCTGGGGTTCGCTGAGCTGGCAGGAGGGTGCTGGTTCAGGGAGGTGGCGAGCTGGTCTGCTGTGATCTTGTTCCAGCTTCTGCGGGCTGCCTGTTGCTGGTGTTGGTGGGTCGTCGTTCTCTTGAAGGTGAAGTGGACGCAGCTGTGGTCCGTCCATTGAAGCTCTGTGGCGTGGCTGAAGTCTATGTCTGTGCTGGATGAGAAGACTGCGTCGAGTGTGTGTCCGGCGAGGTGGGTGGGGGTGGACACCAGTTGTGTTATTTCCTGTTGAAGACAGTTCTTTGGTGGAAATTAAAGACCTTTCAATACCTCTAGCAATATCTATAACTTCCTTCAAGGTTGGCCTTTTGCTTGCTAACAGTCTTTCCTGCACCTTTTTTGTATAGCAGTAAAATACAATCTGGTCTCTTATGTATACATCTGTCATTTCCTCATACTCGCATTCTACAGCTAAAACCCTTAGACATACAACATAGTCTTCAACAGACTCCCCTTCTTGCTGTTTCCTTTGAGCAAATTTATGCCTGGCAACCATAATATTGTTCTCCTCATCAAACTGCCTCTCCAATCTTTTCAATGCTTCTTGATACTCATTCATAGGTACAAATGTTCCTGGTGGACTCTCATATTCGTGTAGGCTGTCAAAAATGTCCTGTCCCGCTTTTCCTAACAGACCAAACAACAAAGAACATTTCCTTTCTGCATCAAAAGCTTTTCCATCTATAGATACGATGTAATTTTCGAAAGCCCTTACCCACTTCTTCCATTTCATAGTGGGTTTCCCGGGCTCATCCAGGAAACGAGGAGGGGCACATATGTTATTACATTCTGCCATGCTAAACTTTATAAAATTCCCTCACAGCCGACTATCTTCTCTGTAATACTTGTTGTAAATTACTTTTCCTTTCTTCCGATTTAAATTCGAGGCTTACTTGTGCTTTTTCTTCAACACTTCCTCTCAGAGTTTTGTTCACTCTTTTGCGCGATTTCTTCGTTGTGAGCGTTAATTGCTTCACACTCGTTCGATCGTTGACTAGAACAACATCAAAGATGGCCGCACGCTGTTTACGTTGATGACGCGCGCTGCCTTTGACCAATCAGACTACACTACCGGCATGCTTCACGCGACTCAGCTGAGGTAACTGACTGACGCCTCAGCTGAGAGCTGTCAAAGAAGCGCGCCGATTATTAGATTATCACAAGGCAGTTTTCAACAGCGTCGCAGCCTGACAGGATTGCCTGTTCTTCTTTGTTTTATTCATATACGCTGCACTTTCCTCTTGCGCACATCCTTAAGTACATTAAAGTCTCTCACATTTCAATTTTCGCGCTGCCGACTCCTTAAGCATTAGGATATACTTCTTCAAGATACTTCCTTCAGTCAGCGCTCGCTTTTTATCGCATTGTTCTCACTCCGTTCACAAGTTTCTTCCCGCAATTTAACTTCATGAATGGAATGCCGATCTTCAAATCATCAGCCGATCCTCCAATTATTTCCGCTGGCCCTTGTTGTTGAAAACCCTCGTCGCCAATTGTAGCGTACAACACGACAGAATCATAAGTGTTGTTCAATGATAATTTATTGAGATAACAAGGGCCCGCAGGAGCGGGATAAACAACCAGTAGTAAAGAAATCAGCTGTCATCTGTCACCCAACTAACGGTGACGTCACCTATATACATGCGAACATTCCATGGTGACGCGGTGTGACGCTACATGACAGAAATAGAAAACATACTAAAACATGACCTTGTGTCCCCATAACCAGCATAACATATACAACACCAACCAGAAAGTGCTGTTTGTAGTATTGCCTGCCAAGCAGTGTTCCCCAAAACAAGATGGCGGCTCCATGATGCAGTGATGACGTCATGCACTGACATGTGCCGTAGATCGTGGCACCACACTTGACTGAAAGTGCATGGCTACACAGGAATGTGCACCTCACTGCAGTGCACTGTGCCGCTCCCACAAATGTCTGAAGCCTGAAAGTGCCAGCAGCAGCCGGGAAGAAGTTGACAGAGGATGTGGCCTATGCAGGCTCCTGCCAGTGAAACTTGAATCTTGGGGGTTAAAATATGTCGGAGGGCAAAAGTCAGGTAGAAGTCCACTCGTCGCCTATATGTAATGATAGACAGTGAACCAGAAGTAACAAAGCAGGTGTTTCTTCCTGGTTTCGTAATTTTTTATTAAGAAACATGTATTCTAAATTCAAAAACATGAATACATCGGAATATCAATTAACAATTTAAGCTCCCAAAAGATTATTATCATAAAAGTTAACATAAGAAGCAGAGAGAGGAAGAATTACATAAAGAATCTTATATGAAGTAAAAAATGGATTATGAAAGAAAATAATATATTATATAGTAAGGTAATAAATACATATATTTCATTACATAGGTAACAGTAACATAATCATAAATATGAAATTTAAAATGTAGAAATTGATCCATGAAATACAAAATGCATGAAGTGAGGTGAGTATTGAAAGACATGAGGATAGCTAATGGAGAGTCCTAGATAACTAAGTAGATAGATAAATTAGGATATATGTAAATGTAAATGTACAGGAATTTATATAGCGCAAATCACCAAGCGGTTTCTAAGCGCTTGCTTAGGGAACCCGTCCTGGTATTCCCCTGTGAGATAAACCCGGCAGGGTATCCGCAAGGTGAAAGCCAGGCATCCCGCCGCGAGGGGCCGTATATGTATATATATAAACGCAAATGTCCTCTGCGGGGGGAACAACAGCAAGCTGGTGCTGGCTGCAGGGTAAGGACAACCCTGCAATAATTCTGAGCAATCAAAAAATTACGCCGCACTCCTCCTGAAGATTTTAACAAAACCGGTTTATTGAACCATCTTCATCTCGCACTCCTACGCGTTTTGAACTTTACAGTTCCTGTTCACGGTAGCATTACAAGTCTGTCATTAGTTTCTAGGCATTTATACTGAGACTCCACTTTTACCATTATGAGGCATTGTGGGCTCTGTAGTTTTTGATCTGTCTCTCAAATTATCTATAGGATTGTCTTTCAGTGTTACGCTTTTCCTGCCACTGATCATTGCTAAAATTGGTTACCTGAGTGGTATATTTGCTTCGGCTTGTGTGATTGCACATTATGCATATATACACACAAAAAGCCAATTTTTCACTATCAGGCTGAGTGCCTATGAATCCACACTTTGGTTGATTTTCATAATTATCTTCAGCTAAGTGCTCTGAATACAATGATTCTGGGTATGTACTTGGCATTTTCACTTCAAGGCATAATCCTCAGATAAAAAACAAAAAGATTTTTTGAAAAGTATTACTAACTACTGTTAAACAAGTGAGACATGTTTATACCTGCCATTCCTTATTATAAATTCAATCTGTGTTGCAATTAAAGTATTTACAATATATTGCAAAATCTATACGAATCACGGTTCTTAAAGTTTTTAGCAAAATTACAGATTTTTAAAATATTCACATTTATGTAATAAATGAAAATTCAATTGCGAATTTCTATATGTTTTGTGTTTTGGAGTCTCATAAGTGTACATGCATTTCCTCGTCCCCGTTCAGACCTCTTGGAACTTTAGTTTTGAAGCGGATGATTAATTTCGATTCCAGGCGTCTTAATTTCTGATGTCTGTTGCCTCCTCTTTCATGTTCCATCACCATGGCAATTCCCGAATATTTGATGTTTTGCCATGTTTTGTTGTTGTGGCTCATTATGTGCTTGGCTATAGCATATGATGTATCTTTGTTTTGGATCGCTCGGATATGCTCCAGTATTCTTTTTTTCAGAGCACAGATAGTTGATCCAATATAGCGTTTGCCACATTCATGTGTGTGTATATATATATATATATATATATATATATCAGACCCTCCAGCATTTCGCGATTTCGCGATTTGCAAAATAATCGCGAAATCTGCTAAGTAGCGCAATTACCGCGATATTTCATTTTTCGGCCGCGAAAAAAGGTCTTGAAAGACCACAAACAAAATGATGGCCTCTGATTGGCTGTATGGTTAGAAAGAACAATGGTCATGGGTGGCCTAATAAGGTCCTGGTTGAGAAAATTATTTCTAGATGGCCTAAAAGGTCCAGATAAGAGAAATTTATTTCTGGTAGATAAGTTAGATTTGGGAGACAGTTTTGTAAGGTTACAAACAAAGGACTTTATTAATGCTTACACAGTTAAGTTTTTTCGAATGTTTCAGGTGCTCACACATGTGACAAAAGTGCTTATAGTGACTGAGTGAAATATAAAAAAGTTATATACAAGGTGTCACAAGCAAGGGTATTCCCCGAAAAAATATATACAGTGGGGAAGGGGAGTTTTCCTTGCAAGGGTCGACGGCGTTTCGATCTAACATGACTTTAGATCATCATCAGGACGTGAGCTTTCTTTGCACATTGCGATAGATGTATTATCTGATTCAACGGTCAAGTTGTTGATACTTTGAGGTACTTTGAGGTATATGGTCCAATTAGGTTTTATTTGTGCCAAGAAATATTAGTTATTCATACTTCTAGGCTAGTTCTAGCTCAAGAAAAGGGGGCCGTAGCACTGAAGCAGAGGTAGTCGCGCCACGGACCGCGGCGATCAATTCCCGCCGGAACGTAGGACACCAAATGATACCGGATAAATAAACCCGCTCCCATTGAATATCCCTACCTCTGCAATACGAGTAAATGGACCATTACTGACTCTGAAGAAACCCCCTTTTCTTGAGCTAGAACTAGCCTAGAAGTATGAATAACTAATATTTCTTGGCACAAATAAAACCTAATTGGACCATATACCTCAAAGTACCTCAAAGTATCAACAACTTGACCGTTGAATCAGATAATACATCTATCGCAATGTGCAAAGAAAGCTCACGTCCTGATGATGATCTAAAGTCATGTTAGATCGAAACGCCGTCGACCCTTGCAAGGAAAACTCCCCTTCCCCACTGTATATATTTTTTCGGGGAATACCCTTGCTTGTGACACCTTGTATATAACTTTTTTATATTTCACTCAGTCACTATAAGCACTTTTGTCACATGTGTGAGCACCTGAAACATTCGAAAAAACTTAACTGTGTAAGCATTAATAAAGTCCTTTGTTTGTAACCTTACAAAACTGTCTCCCAAATCTAACTTATCTACCAGAAATAAATTTCTCTTATCTGGACCTTTTAGGCCATCTAAAAATAATTTTCTCAACCAGGACCTTATTAGGCCACCCATGACCATTGTTCTTTCTAACCATACGTTGACCCCAGGTTTTGACTAAAGGGGTACCCTTGTTTCCCATAACTACTCTGATTGGCTGTAAGCGCACACGTCACTACGTGGTGCCGTACAACCCTACTTGCTGATTTGGAGAGGTGATTAATTGAAAAAAGCCTTTGCCCGATTAGAGGGGTTAGAGCAGCTCATGGCTCCAGCGATTTTCAACGCTGAGTGTGGGTATTTATACAGTGGGGCTCCTGACACCGAGCCTGAAAGGCTCACACAAAAAGCGTTTAAATATATCTGTCTCATCCTCAAGCTAGTGTTGCCTGACCGATTTTCACTCTTCGAGAATCTTTTTTTTTTTTTTAATTGCTGCAGTAATTCTCTCACAGTCTCCGGGTTACCAATTGTCACGAAGATATACTTGCTTCTTAACCCAGAAATTAAATAAACAACAGAAGTCAAAGTTCCTGTGCGTATGTCGCATCAAGTAAAAATGCTACTGCATGTGGGCAGTTTCTACCGTAAAATAAATGCACGATCGAAGAGCAGTGAAAGAGGATGCTTAGCGCGCCAGCTCTAGTGCATTTGGCATTCTTCAAGGGTGGTAGTAGTGTCAGGGTTGGCTCCTTTGCTGATGGCAGGAAAGCATGCAGTATTAGCTGGGCAGCAGGTGCACAAGGGGAGTCTCCATGTCGATGCAGCAGCAGTGTAATTGATGCCTTATAAGCAAGGCAGCTGTTAATAAGGCATGGACATAAGTGATAGTGGACGAGCCACTAGGGCAGTAGTAGTCTGAGATTTGTCACTAACCCGGCAGCAGCAGTGTAGGAGGTGCAGCTTAATCTGCACAGCAGTCTTATAAGGATCCCGATGTCAGCAGTAGTAGTGTGGAAGCCCATTAGCTAGGCAGCAGTAGTGTAAGTGATGGAGCTACGGTGCAAGCAAGGCCTCTTAGCTGTGCAGAAGTAGTTAATATGATCTTAGTTCGACTGCAGTGATGAATGAGTGCATTGGGTGGGCAGTAGAAGTGTATGTGGCTTGTGAGTAATTAAACAAGCCTTTGCCTGATTAGAGGGGTCATAGCAGCTCACTGCTCCGGCGAGATTTTCACTGTTGAGTGGGGGTATTGATACAGTGGGGCTCCTGACACCGAGCCTGAAAGGCATGGTCAATCTCAAACAAAAACGTTGTAATATATTTGTCTCGTCCTCAAGGTGGTGTCTGACCTGGATTTTCACTCTTCGAGAATCTTTTTTAAATTGCTGCAGTAATTCTCACATTCGCCGGAATGCCACTTGTCACGAAGAGAGACTTGTTTCCTAATTCACAAATTAAAGAAACTACAGAAATCAAAGGTCATGTGCTTTTTGCCGCAGTAAACAGGCTACTGGATGTGGTCAGTTTCTACTATTAAATGCACAATGGAAGAGCATACTGAAGATGAGGGTTTATCTTTCTCTGCAGGATTACCGAGGATTTAACTCTTAAATTGTATCATATTTGAGGAGTTTTGAATCAACTCCACAAGTAGAACTTCTACCCTTTTTTCTGTAGTCTGTGATGTTTTCGAATCAAAGTCTTCAGTCATGATTTTGGCCAATGCATGACCGGACACTTGGAAGTCATTCTGTTCCAGCCTTGGTGGGGGGGTTGCTCGCAGAGGAGTTGTGGTGGTAATAGTTTCATATTTGGGATTTAGACTGCATACACAGCACTTTTAAGTCACATTGAGGTGGGGGTATTGTGAAAAGGCTTCCACCCATCCTAAATCCACTGTTCTGCGTAGAGCAATATTTAACTTGCTTACATTAGCCATGGCAATGCACTTCCACCCACAATGATCCTGTGCCCTAGGGCGCCTAAGGAAGAGGTGTCATGCCTCCAGGGTTCAGGAGGCAGCGGTGGCCAGCAGGGGTGCGTTCATGGGTGCTAGAACATCCCAGGGAGAAATAGAACCCCCTCTCCTGAGGTTAGGATTAGAGCTGTGCTTCCATAGAGCTGTAAGGTGCTCAAACATGCCTATTTCAATGGAATACTCTGCTAAAACAGTTTATCAATTTAAGGCTGAAAATGAATGATTAGGAAGAAAATAAAGTGCCGCACAAATGCCGCTAAATTTCCATATTTGTGCCGCTAAATTTGCTAATCCATGCCGCAATATCCTGGGGGGTCTGATATATATATATATATATATATATATATATACTAGCAGCCCGTCCCGACCTTGTCCGGGAGCAATCAGGCTTCCCCGACCCCCGCCTGCCCCGACATTGCCCAGCAGCCCGGTCCCCTGGCCGCTCCGTCCCCTGCCTGCCCCGACCCCCGCCTGCCCCGACATTGTCCCCCGGATAATACCAAGGCCCAGTGTTGAGGCGCTCTGCATAAATCTCCATGGCAGATGCTGTAAGTCCCCGTCCCCCGTCTGCCCCGACATTGTCCCCCGGAGCCTTTCCTCAGCCGACGTAAATTGTACCCTTCTGTTTTGTTGTAACTCCCCGTCCCCCGCCTGTCCCGACCCCCGCCTGCCCGACATTGTCCCCTGGAGCCTTACCTCAGCCGCCGCTTCTCAGTTCACCGCTCCTCGTCGCTGGTCACTGCTCCTCCCGCCGGTCCGCTACTCCTCACCTCCCCCCCCCCGTGCCATGTCCGCCGCTCGTCACCGCTCCTCCCCCGCGCCATGTCCGCCGCTCCTCCTCGCGCTCCTGGACGCCGCACCTCCCCGCGCTCCTGACGTCAGCACGCAGGTCGCGGCCGGCGCTACTTCGAGGAGACTACTTTTTTTATAATGTAAATTTTTTTAATATAATGTATTTTTTAACTTTATATAGCCTATGTCCATCTGCACACCATGAGTATTACAACGATGTATTGGGTGTGTGGATTGGTGCTGTGGTTCCCCAGTTTACCTGCCTCAAAGCCTCAAAGTTCTTCCTTTATAATAGTAGTATAGATATATATATATATATATAATTCACACGAAGAGTTGCCACTTTAGGATTGAGCCCACACAGGTTGGTAAAGTTCATCGCGTTTTATTCAGGAGGCTGCAGCATGGAGAGTGAACATCTTGCAAAAGGTCAATTGCCGACGCGTTTCGTGAACAAAATCACTTCTTCACAGGCATGACGATGATAACAAACACAGAGCATGCCGGACACTTCCTTTTAAGTTCCTGGTACCCGCCTCATTGGCTGTTTGGCAAAGCATGATGGTACCTGTAGTGCCGGGTGTGATCCCCATGTGGGGTGCTGCGCGCTTGTCACCATAACCAATTAAAAGCCCAAGTGGGTTTCGCCGAGAATGTCACTGCACCCAGGCTGCTTCGTAAGACTTCCTGCACGACCTCCTGCCCTGCTGAACACCAGATGGCATCCTTTACGGACCACTGCTATGCGGCGGGGCTCGTTCCACGACCGGGTCGGCCGTCTTAATTATTCACACGAAGAGTTGCCACTTTAGGATTGAGCCCACACAGGTTGGTAAAGTTCATCGCGTTTTATTCAGGAGGCTGCAGCATGGAGAGTGAACATCTTGCAAAAGGTCAATTGCCGACGCGTTTCGTGAACAAAATCACTTCTTCACAGGCATGACGATGATAACAAACACAGAGCATGCCGGACACTTCCTTTTAAGTTCCTGGTACCCGCCTCATTGGCTGTTTGGCAAAGCATGATGGTACCTGTAGTGCCGGGTGTGATCCCCATGTGGGGTGCTGCGCGCTTGTCACCATAACCAATTAAATGCCCAAGTGGGTTTCGTCGAGAATGTCACTGCACCCAGGCTGCTTCGTAAGACTTCCTGCACGACCTCCTGCCCTGCTGAACACCAGATGGCATCCTTTACGGACCACTGCTATGCGGCGGGGCTCGTTCCACGACCGGGTTGGCCGTCTTAATTATTCACACGAAGAGTTGCCACTTTAGGATTGAGCCCACACAGGTTGGTAAAGTTCATCGCGTTTTATTCAGGAGGCTGCAGCATGGAGAGTGAACATCTTGCAAAAGGTCAATTGCCGACGCGTTTCGTGAACAAAATCACTTCTTCACAGGCATGACGATGATAACAAACACAGAGCATGCCGGTCACTTCCTTTTAAGTTCCTGGTACCCGCCTCATTGGCTGTTTGGCAAAGCATGATGGTACCTGTAGTGCCGGGTGTGATCCCCATGTGGGGTGCTGCGCGCTTGTCACCATAACCAATTAAAAGCCCAAGTGGGTTTCGCCGAGAATGTCACTGCACCCAGGCTGCTTCGTAAGACTTCCTGCACGACCTCCTGCCCTGCTGAACACCAGATGGCATCCTTTACGGACCACTGTTATGCGGCGGGGCTCGTTCCACGACCGGGTCGGCCGTCTTAATTATTCACACGAAGAGTTGCCACTTTAGGATTGAGCCCACACAGGTTGGTAAAGTTCATCGCGTTTTATTCAGGAGGCTGCAGCATGGAGAGTGAACATCTTGCAAAAGGTCAATTGCCGACCCGTTTCGTGAACAAAATCACTTCTTCACAGGCATGACGATGGTAACAAACACAGAGCATGCCGGACACTTCCTTTTAAGTTCCTGGTACCCGCCTCATTGGCTGTTTGGCAAAGCATGATGGTACCTGTAGTGCCGGGTGTGATCCCCATGTGGGGTGCTGCGCGCTTGTCACCATAACCAATTAAAAGCCCAAGTGGGTTTCGCCGAGAATGTCACTGCACCCAGGCTGCTTCGTAAGACTTCCTGCACGACCTCCTGCCCTGCTGAACACCAGATGGCATCCTTTACGGACCACTGCTATGCGGCGGGGCTCGTTCCACGACCGGGTCGGCCGTCTTAATTATTCACATGAAGAGTTGCCACTTTAGGATTGAGCCCACACAGGTTGGTAAAGTTCATCGCGTTTTATTCAGGAGGCTGCAGCATGGAGAGTGAACATCTTGCAAAAGGTCAATTGCCGACGCGTTTCGTGAACAAAATCACTTCTTCACAGGCATGACGATGATAACAAACACAGAGCATGCCGGACATTTCCTTTTAAGTTCCTGGTACCCGCCTCATTGGCTGTTTGGCAAAGCATGATGGTACCTGTAGTGCCGGGTGTGATCCCCATGTGGGGTGCTGCGCGCTTGTCACCATAACGAATTAAAAGCCCAAGTGGGTTTCGCCGAGAATGTCACTGCACCCAGGCTGCTTCGTAAGACTTCCTGCACGACCTCCTGCCCTGCTGAACACCAGATGGCATCCTTTACGGACCACTGCTATGCGGCGGGGCTCGTTCCACGAGTCAGGATGACTCGAAACGCGTCGGCACAAGATGTTTGTTGTCACTGAAAACTGCCTGCAGCCTTCTTGAATAAATGCACGTTACTCAACCTACCTGTGTGGGGCTCTTCCAAGCTGTGGCAACTTGTGAGATTGATAATAGCGGCTGGTCCAGGTCGCGGAGGAGCCCAGCTGCATAGGAGCGACGATTACACCACCCGGTGTGATCATCACAGGAGGCAGTGCTCTTGAAGGATTAAATGTGCGGCAGCCACAGGTACCAACGACCTCACCCCACTGTGGTTATTATTTTTAGCACGCTGTTCAAAGACGGACTCACTGGAGTTGAACTATGTGACCACGAGTACCACAAAGCAATGCAACCAGTAACGCCCACTGGGGCGGGGACTATCAGACTTAAGTGGTTGCTGATGCCGGTCTTTTGCAACGTGCTATTGCCTAGGAAGAAGAGTCAGGACGACTCGAAACGCGTCGGCACAAGATGTTTGTTGTCACTGAAAACTGCCTGCAGCCTTCTTGAATAAATGCACGTTACTCAACCTACCTGTGTGGGGCTCTTCCAAGCTGTGGCAAACTTGTGAGATTGATAATAGCGGCCGGTCCAGGTCGCGGAGGAGCCCAGCTGCATAGGAGCGATGATTACACCACCCGGTGTGATCATCACAGGAGGCAGTGCTCTTGAAGGATTAAATGTGCGGCAGCCACAGGTACCAACGACCTCACCCCACTGTGGTTATTATTTTTAGCACGCTGTTCAAAGACGGACTCACTGGAGTTGAACTATGTGACCACGAGTACCACAAAGCAATGCAACCAGTAACGCCCACTGGGGCGGGGACTATCAGACTTAAGTGGTTGCTGATGCCGTTTTTTTGCAACGTGCTATTGCCTAGGAAGAAGAGTCAGGACGACTCGAAACGCGTCGGCACAAGATGTTTGTTGTCACTGAAAACTGCCTGCAGCCTTCTTGAATAAATGCACGTTACTCAACCTACCTGTGTGGGGCTCTTCCAAGCTGTGGCAAACTTGTGAGATTGATATATATATATATATATATATATATATATATATATATATATATATATATATATATATATATATATATATATATATATATATATATATATATATATATATATATATATATATATATATAATAGAGAAATAAAAGTGAGAGAAAAAAATATATAAATAAGTAAAGGAATATATATAGGTAAATACAAATATAGATGTATAGGTAAATACAACGATAAACAGAAAGATAAATATAGACTCTGTGTTTAATGTGAACTTCCTAAACCAGCATGCATAGCGTGCAACTTGAAGACCACACCCACTCAGGGCGGATACAGCGCAACAACTTTAATGCGCCTTTCACACAGAGATGTCACTCCCTCCATGAAGCAGTCCATGAATACGGGGCGTGCTGCCTCGAAACGCGTCAGATTTTAAAGCACTTTACTGAGGACAGCAAGCAAGTCACAGCGAGGCATGAAATGCTGGATGGCACGAGAGAACGGTGTGTGCCCTTCCAAAAGCTCAACGGCTCTTGCTCAAACATTTAATTACACGGCTGCCTTGGTCGTGGGAAGGAGCACCAGCTTCCATCAAGACTACCAGTCGGAGAAGAAGCGGCTACGGAGGGGAACCTTCCTTTCCTGATTAGCACGTAATCTCGAGAGAAATAAAAGTGAGAGAAAAAAATATATAAATAAGTAAAGGAATATATATAGGTAAATACAAATATAGATGTATAGGTAAATACAACGATAAACAGAAAGATAAATATAGATAAATATAAAGATAAATATTGATGAATATAGGTATAGATATAGATAAATATAGATGTACATAGATATAGACTCCTGTCCAGATGAAAGAGAGTAAAGGGTGGACAAAATATATGAAGAGGAGAAGGAAATACCTAGGGATCTCGAAGAAAGGGAGTCCAAACTTGTTGGAACAATTCCTCTTGATCCTGAAGTCGGTATATAATACGCTCGTGGGATGCTGATTAAATCATCGCTACCAGCCATTCGAAGGAGGATTCGGCAAATGCCAATCTCTTAGAATGCATATTTTAGCTGTAGAAAGTGCAGTGTGCAGAAGAAGACGTTGCAGATGTGTAATGGTAGGAAGAGTCCTAAAATCATGCAATAAAGTAATAGAGACAGTAAGGGAAAGACCAAGGGAGGGGATAATTCCCTGTAACATGAACTCTGTGTAAGTCCAAAAACACAGCATGGAAGGACAATGACGACGTAAGTGGGGAATATCACAATTTACTTCAGAGCACCTCCAACATTTAGAATGCGACAATAATACTGCTTTTTGCAATTTCAGAGGTGTGCAATACCAATCATGCATAATTTTGAAAAGATAAAATTTCAAGCGAGCTTCTCGAGTGCCTTTGTCAAGGGCTTCCAATATATCTGACCACACATTATTTTCAATAGTAACGTAGAGACATTCCTGCTATTTCATTTGAAGAGCCTTAGTAAGTGGTTGCAAATACAAATGGTGAGTTAAAACACTATACAAGCCTGACATCAATCATCTGTGCTGCCCTAATGTAAGGAGATACTCCAATATTGGTGAGGAGTTTAATACCCAGGGAGGAGAACCTAAACTTTATCTTAGACTGTGCTGTAGCTGTGAGTATTGTGAGATTGATGTGATGGGAGATCAAACTCTTCTCGAAGCTGGTCAAAGGATTTTAGCTCTCCATTTGATTTGATCTGATCAAGTGTTTGAATGCCACATGATATCCAAGTTGACCATTGAAGTGCTTTACTATTTATTTGGATACTTTCATTACTCCGGAGTGGAGCTTTATAGTGTAAACAGTAAGAAATTTGCACGAGGCGATGCCATGCTTGATATGTACCATAAAGAAAGTTAACGATTAAGGAGATAATATTCTATTTCAACCCACTTTGGATATTCAGTCGTACCTGGGAGTAAATGAGCTGATTGCGGAAGGTGCAAACCTAAGGAGTAATAATCCAGAGCTGGTAAACCCAAACCACCATAAGAGTGGCGAGACAGTAATTTAGTAGCAGCTAAGCGAGGGTGCATAGAACCCCAAACAAAAGACCGAATTCTAGCATCCACTCAACACAATGTAGAATAACTATCGTAAGCATTCCTAGTATATAAGTAAAGCGAGGTAGGGTGACCATCCTAACAGCCTGTACCCTTCGCCGCATAGAAAACCTAAGAGAGACCATTTAGCAAAATCGGGGGGATATTATCAACAAGAGGCGATATTTATCGCAAACCTGAATTAGTGCAAGTTTTTTATTGCCGCGCATCGCCAGAATCTATCACCGCGTTAGCAGCCTATTATCAATACGTCACTAGCCGGCGATATTTTCCATCCCAGGCGAAAAAAGAAGGCGATAGATTTAGCGTGACGTCGCTAAAGCAACGTACGCTAGTGGGGAAAAAATTACGTTGGGCCAATAAGCGAAAAATATCGCAAGCCAATAGGCCCCAATCTCGCATTTAGCGTTTTAGCGACCAGAAAAACACCCGAAAATGCCTGCTAAGCCGGTAAAAATTGATAGCACAATGCAGAACCCTGTAGAAGATGGGGAGCAGCCTGGGAGAAGTGCAGAGGCCAGAAACAACACCCAGGAAGGCCAGGCAGAGACCCAAGGAAAGGTCAAGAGGAAGAGGAACCCCAAGTTCAGTCCTATAGAGAACCAGGTCCTGCTTAAATAGGTGACGCAACACCAACAGGAACTCTTCGTGAGTTCCACTGTCACCTTGGCAAGGAAAAGGGAGATATGGCAGGACATCATGTCCAAAGTTAACGCCGCTGGGGAGAGGAGGAGGACAGTGGATGAGTGCAAGAAGCGGTGGTACGATACCAAGAGCAAGACAAAGAAGAAATTGGGAGCCAACCTTAGGGCAGCGAGGGAGACTGGAGGCAGCGGACCAGCTCCACAGGAGGAGCTGGATCATCTGGAGGAGCAGGTATCCCGCGTCATCAGTGAGGAGACTGTTGTTGGAGTCGCAGGCCAGGATAGTGATGAATTGGAACGCCCACAACAACACCAGGGTGAGCATCAACCAGGGACGGGGGGAAGGGGGTGGATGGGCACAGTGGCACTCATGTACTATGAAAGTAATTGTATTGCATACCCTCATGTACTGTCCAACAAGTCCTGGATACCCCTGTGCATGCTGGCATAGGGACATATCACCATTCACAAACAGCAACTCACACAACACACAGGGCCAAAGTAACCGGAATGACACCAGTGTAATCCATGCATTAGCGGCAGGAAACAGCTCACAAAGCACTGATGAGGGGGATGCTAATATGGTTAATTGAATGTAAATAGTTGGCCAGGTGCACACCAAAAGCACATTTGCCATTTTAATCCAATAGTGCATATCAGCAAGCACCGTTGTGTCGCTGAAGCAGCATTACCCTCCTGATAAAGCAACTACAATGTTGGCGACACATTTCATATTATGGCCCGTTGTGGCAGCCAGACTGAACATTAAATGTGCATTGAAAAGCTAGGCAAACATAGTCCAATCACAATGTCAGAGCACCCCACATGTGCATATGCCAAACACACAGTGGCACAACATTGTGACATGTGGAAAAGTAACCAAATGGCCCCCTTGCCACATCCCCATGCACATACAAATTGACTGCACAAATACACATGTCACTTGGATGCCATATTGTGGATGTGCAGGAAATGTCCATGCCCCTGCGCACAATCAGGCATGCCTCCAACAATGTCAGCACACCTGCAGCATTGCCCACATGTGTCTGAGTATTGTCCAAGCTCGTGCAAGCATTGCCAGCCTGACACATACACACTTGCATGCAGACTACTCAAGCACATGTGCCCAATGTCACCTGTGTGCCAATGTCCGAGGCAGCATGCCTAATTGTGCACATGAACATCAACATACACAGTGCAACCACAATGTGCTGTCAGAGTTGCATGTGTCTGTGTGCACACAAATCCAATGTGTGTGGTGATTACCAAAATCAAAAATTAAGACAACCCCTGCAATCTCAGGTAATGTGCCTCCTACCCAGATTGGTGACAAAATCATCACTGCCTTGCATTAGAAAAATGCACGTAAAGTGATGGCAAGAGGCATGATTAAATCCCCCATAGATTTGCATCCAAAATCCAGTGTGTGGTGTGACCCTAGGCTCATTTGGGAGCATATCAACAACAAATTGCAGACAGTGAGGTACAAAGACCTGTCTCACCTTAGTATATTCCTTAACCTCATTCCACTGACCTCCTTCTTCCACTGACTTGGAACGTCCACAAACACTCACCTGGGAGCCATGCATGGACTTGCATTAAATCTACTTTTCATTGACAATGGCACAGCCTCTGCCTCTTCCCCTGGCTCTGACACTCACAATGGACTATGTCTGCCACACCAACATCCATCAAATGATGTGTTCCATGGGCCAGCACTGGTGCAGTCTCCCCCTTGTATTGTAAATGAGTTGACGTAAATCACACAGATGCGTGTTTACATAACCAAGCAAGTATTCAACTGAGGCAATAAGTAAGGGGCTGTGAATCCACAAGAAGGTCCACCAAGGGAAATAGAAACAATCTACATGTGTAATCTGACATGGATAGGCAGTGAGATGACTGCGTATGAGCCAAATATATTTCTCAAGTTATCAAGCTGCACATCCGTAAAGCATACCACTCAGCTGTGAGTGTCTCAAGGCGCTGGGGGGGATGCTGCTACTGCATGAAAAGCCACGTCTTGCAGAATCACCTGAAGGTTCGCATTTCCTGGGTGTGCTGCAGGAGGATGGGGAGAGTGCTCCAGGTCTGGGTGGTGAGGAGGGAGAATTTTCAGCCCTCGAGGTCGCTCACTGGATTCGGGGAAGTGTTACAAGGGTGAGCTTGGCGTAGCAGAGATGGCATGTATGCGGGGTAGAAGCTGAGTAGTTGTTTTAGCCATGCTGGGCCTGTGTTGTGGAGTGCCTTGTGTGCGTGTGTGAGGAGCTTGATTGAGATCTTCTTGTTGACAGTGAGCCAGTGCTGGCCTCACAGGTGGGGTGTGATGTGGCTGCTGCGCGGAATGTTGTTCATGCGTGCAGAGGCCTTTCAAATGTGTAGAAGTTGGTTCACGAATTTGGTTAACGGGACTGCAGAGAGGGCCTTATCTATTGCCAACCTGCTGATGCTGCGGGACCTGGGAGACCTTTATCCTTGTTACGGTGGGGATCCACCTGTACATCCTGTGGAGCATGTGGAGGTTGTTGAAGCTGGAGGAGCAGATGGCCATTTACATGCATTGTCACAGAGATAGCAGATGAGATGAAGAAGGACAGGTAATATGCGTGGATTGATGTTGTTGGAGCTGTTACCAGTGCAGTGGTTCACCAGGAGTTGTCACTAGCTGAGGATGTGGAGCGCAGGTAGATGACTCCCGTCTTGTCAAAGTTCTGCTCCAGTTTCCAGTACTACATCCACTCAGTGACGCTTCCCATTCCTACATGGAGGTTTGCTGTGGCGGTGATGGGGTCCTTGGTGAGGGAGAGGATCAGCTGGCTGTCGTTGTTGTAGTAGATGATGTAAAGGTCGTGTTGTCAGGCAACGTGGCCAAGCAGTGACATGTAGATGTTGAACAATGTTGTGCTGAGGGATGCGCCATGTGTATGTCACACATGATTGTGGTGGATCCAGAGCTGAAAGGGGATGCAAAAGCACTGGGTCATGCCAGAGTGGAAGGAGGTGTTCCGCTCCAGAGTTCTGTTTTGCAACTTTGCGTTGTTGAGGCTTGTGCCTTCTGTCCGGTGGCAGACAGTGTCGAAGCCAGATGACGGGTCTAGGAGGATCAGTGATGTGTTGTCTATTTTGACCTGCAGGTCCCTGATGTCATTGTTGTTGGCGATGATGGCCCTTTTTGTTGTTGTAGTTGCCTAGGTGTTCTTCGAATGAGGCCCTCTTGAGGATCAAATGAGGTGATGGTGTCTGCCGGTGTTGTTCTTGGGTGCTGCTTATTTGTTCATTGTCTGTACATGGTGACATTCCTCCTCTGGCAATTGGCACATTTATCCTGGAGTTCCTCAACGAACATGATGGCTCACTTGCTGGTGTGTCTGTGTGAAGCTATTGTGTTTGCTTACAGTTGGTTGGCACAGTTATTGAGCCATTGTCTGAGGTCGTGTGCGGTTGGGTTTGGTTTGGTGTGGTAGCTGTTTGGGCCACGGGCAAGTGTGGTGGTTAGCTGGTCTACGGTGACTGTGCCCCAGTAGTGGTGGGAGATCTGGTGTGTGTTGGTGTGTGGTGGGGTGCCAGGTGGTGAAGTGGATGCATACATGGGCAGTCCAGTGGAGGTGGGTGGTGTGTTTGAAGGAGACGTGTGATGAAGTGGATAAGATGTGCTCAAGCATTTTACAGACAGAGTGGGTGGGTGTTGTGAGTAGTATCCTGAATCGGAGTCTTGCGAGGTTGTCAATCTGGGGGGCGGAGGTGGTGGTGGTGTCCTTACCGATGTGGAACTTCAGGTCCCAGAGAAGGATGTAGTCTGTGCAGCCAACTTCAGGTCCCAGAGAAGGATGTAGTCTGTGCAGGCAAGGACATGTGTACTGATGAAGTAGGCAATGTAGTTGCTGAACTGTAATCAGGGTCGGGCGGTCTGTACATGATTGTCACTCTGAGGGGTGTGTTGTGATAGGTGTGGATCATGAAGTACAGGTGTAGTGCCTTGCTGAGGATGTTGTTATCTTTGAGACTCTGAGAGTGCTCATGTGGAGGATGGCATTTCGTACTCCTACTCTGTTGGTGTGGTCCCTGCAGATGTACAGGATGTCAATGACGATGTTGTGTGCTGTGGAGGGGTACAGGCAGGTCTCTGAGAGGAAGGCAACGTCTGGTGATGTAGTGAACATTTGGCCCCAGAGTACAAGGGCGTGTTTGTGGGCAGAGTGTGTGTTAAGAAGAATGGATCTGAGGAAGGTGGGTTCACATCATTGTTGGTGGATCAGTGGATCAGAAGCTGAATGAGCTGCAGATCAGATGTGAGGAGGGTCCTTGTGTGTGTGCTGGGGACGCTTGGAAGCAGGTGTGTGATTTTCAATGTTGAGTGTGTGGAGGCTGCTGCCACCGTAGTGGCATTGTTTTATGTGGAATCTGTGTGTGGCAGGCGTGCTCGCGCTGTGTGCGGTCCAGGTGGAGATGGGCACATACGGGCCAGCATCATGCACGCCATTGGTGTCCCTGCAATGTGGATACTGTCTGCCATTGGAAGGGGACGTTGGAGGGAGGACCATCTGTGAAGGGCTAGCGGGTCAATTTGCCTTGCGTGGAGGCGTTTACGCAGGGGATGCTGCAGGGGGAAGTGAGGGTGGAGATGAGCAGAAGAAAGATATAAACAACACATGGCCAAATATAGAACATGAGGTACACTACCATTTCAAGGTGGCTGGGGCATAGTGCTCAAAATTAATACACAACTGTAAAAATGTGCCAAAGAAACTTCAGAAGGCAGAAAGTGGAGAAGGTGCACAGGGGTGAAAACAACAGTACACGGGCTAAGATGCTGTGACCACATTTATCAGACATAACAATCTAGCTATGTACCAACTCTGACCCACGCCCATTGTTGAGAAATGCATGTTTGACAGCATGTACAAGTCAGTTGCAGTACACAAGTAGTGTCCCACAGAAGGATTGGAAACCATATTCGACTAGCAAATCTCCTTACACTGTACGTGGTGGCCGAAGCTATTGGTGACGTTGTGCATTACATATCACATACCTAGATGTTGCACAGCAGATTCACATTGGTGAGGTGAGCTAAGGTAATGTGTAACATACATAGATGGTACTACAAAGTCTGCAGCCCTACATTTGACTCCACAATAGTTACTGTAGCACATTTGCTAACTGTCCATACCTGTGCACAAACAATGCCAAATAAATACAGAGCCCTCTCATGCTGTGCACAATGACTGCATATTGGCCAGTGTGATCATGGATGTCTGTAGTACTGCATTTAACATCTAGTGTGTATCTGTTGCATTATCATCACTGTGAGGAAATGGCAAAAAAGCAGCCTGGATGAGTGGCTATGACACTGTTGATACAGGGAGCAATGCAACATGTCACAACCTTGGTGATGCAGAACAGTTTCTGCAAGAAAACATATTCACTGACTAAGGCATCACTTAACAGATTAAGGGTGTCACAAAAGGAAGATTGTACAAGTTTCGTCAGTCTACCTACCAGTGCTAATCAAGAATGGCATCTGTGAATGACCCCAATTCCAAAAGCATGAGTCCCTACCACATTACTCATGTGATTCACAAACACTGTTGTGACCTATGACGTTAACAATAGACACACATCTGACCCACATCAAGCATGTAGACAAAATTAGTCATCCATGCACAGGAACATGGGAGGCTGACCAAGCTCATGCACTGGCACCATGCATCAAGTATGCCAAGGTATGTGCAATAGAGATGGACTTTGACCCTGGAGCATCAGATGAGCAGTTCTCCCAGGCCATATGTGTCATCTGGGGAATACATACATCTCCATGATGGATAACTGTAGCAACTCTGACAGACTCAGAATGCCATGTTCCTATGTTGAATTTCAAATGTGCAACATTGTGTTGTGCAGCTCTGTGCATCACACTTCATATGTTGTGCGTCAGTAATTAGATGTCACTAGACTTGGCGGTGCCCAATCCTACGTAATCTGTCAGCCATGCAAGTTAACTCTGCCCACAGCTAAGGTTTCTGGACACTATACATGTTGCAGAGTAACAGGTCTCATCCATAGTCACACATACAGGGATTATTCCACAGATGGTATGAGTAGCATACAATGTAGCAAGCTCCACACTCTGCATCCTCCCTGACATCAGTGCAAGCAGTAATCAAATTCAACAGTATTTATTCTATAAAATGAAACTTAAAACAACCTACACTAACACTAATCCCTACCACTATCACTACATCTAAAAGAGTTAAACATATATTAAACTAAACTACACATGTAACACTAACTATTCACTAATACACATAATAAAAAAGGACATCAACCCCCCACCCAAAGTTAAAATAAACTTAGCCCCAACACTATCTTAACCTATCCTATAAATATATCACACTAAAAAACTAACTAGTCCCATTCTAAAACTACTCTCTATATCTTAATACTACCAACGCTAACTACACAACTGAAAACATTCTAACATTGTGGGAAGGGAGAAGAGGGGACTGGAGGATAACATGGGGAGGTTCAAGGAAGTTCGAGGTGTTGGCGGATTTCATGAATCTGACGGTTCAGGTACAGCATCTTGGTACGAAAGTCCCGCACCAACTTGTTGTTCCTTCGCATCTCCTTCCACATCCCCATAATTGACTCTGTATCTGAGGCAGAGTTGTGGGGGGGACAAGCTCCTTGCTGGTTGTGGGGGGAAGTGTCCACTTGCTGGTCTTGGGTGGAACTGTCCCCTGGCTGGTCGTGGGTAGAACTGGCACCTGGCTGCTTGTGGGTGGAACTGTCCCCTGGCTGGTCGTGGGTGGAATTGGCACCTGGCTGGTTGTGGGTGGGACTGTCCCCTGGCTGGTTGTGGGGCAACAGGCACCTGGCTGATTGGGGGGAACTGTCCCCTGGCTGGTTGGGGGGGAACTGGCATGTGTTGCCAGCGCTTGCACAAAAGAGATTTGTCCCACACTGGCATAAGCAGTGGAGGGGGTGTGCTTTGCGGTGACCCCAACAACCTCTGGCATAGAGCTCCATCTTCCTGATTTCTTCTCCGACATGTGCTTCCTTGCCATGTCCTGGTAGCCCTTCTTCACACGCCGGACATGGTGCCACCTTTTCTTTGCCACCTGGAAGGCATGCACCTGTGCTGGAGTCATGTTGTCTGTTAAATATGGTAAATGTCAATTTCCAGCCAATCACACTATGTCACGGTCCAAAATGAAATTAATGTTCCAACTCCAATACAACATGGAAGGCAACACACAAGCCTAAATCTGTAAAGTCACAAAGTGCCCTGTCCACATAAATGTCAAGGAATGAGTCGGTCCCTACAGGCTATGGATAGTGACCTGACAGTGCATGGCAGGGGACATGCACAGACAAATCTAAATGCTAATGACACGGTCAGAATATGGCACCATTGTGCATCCTGAGTGTGTGCAACATGTACAATTCACTTGAGTAGTGCGGCACTACCCCTCCGTGGCCAGCACCACCCTCATCTGATCCTGTGACACACTGCTGCTACTTCTGTACAATGCACATGTGCAGCCATGTGTGTCTACCAGCAGCTGGGTACAGTTCATTTAGTCAGTGCCAAGACTGGCACTCTTTTACATGAGTGCTAGTGTGGCTGTGTGCAGGCGTGAATGTCAACCTATTGTAAGCTTAGCCTACATGCACAGGAACAAGCCTGGGACACCCCTACTAACAAATAGATTTTGGCTGAATCACATATCACACGTGAAACAAGTTTGTTTTATGAACGCAGACTTTACCACTAAGTGCATTAACTCACTCAACCATCACTATATAATGTCTGCCTTTTTGACCCTGCGAGGGGCAGACATCATGTAACCCTTTATCCCACTCATGGGCATCATGTAACCCCAAATCGCACTGTCTAGTAGATGACAACACAAATGCGTTCACAACGCAAACAGTTAAAATGGATTACACATAGCAATTGGGGTCAAGAGGTTATGGTATTGCGAATGCCAAAGTCCTACTCACAGAGTGTTTGAGAGCCCCGCATAGCCAAATCAATGTGAGATCAGAGGATGCAGAGTGAAAGCATGCTCACTAAATGCTTGTTGTGTAATGTCACCAATTGTGACAGAGGAGTTTGTACACATGATCCAGAGATAAGCATGGTATGTCACCACAGACACAGCCTGACCACACCACTGCAGTGCACTAATATGCAACTGCAGATGATATACACATCCATTTAATGTGTGTGTAACATTACGTTTCTACTTTTCCCTATGAGCTACACACTGCCACTACTGTGAAGCAGCAATGCAGCAAATCTTCTGATTTCACTGTGCCAACATGTCTGCACTTACATGGCATGAACCGCACTGCATCCTGGTGCACAACGCAACAGCCACTGCACGCACATTGGACGATACAGCAGGGAGGTGTGCCTTATTGACTATGCAGTGCTACTCACCATGTGCTAAAATCAAGGAGTGTATTGCCTGCATCATTTTTGGAACAATGACTCGTTTGCTTGAAGCGGTGCTATATATCATACACAGGAATCGAAAGCTGTATCACTGTCTCTTGATGGGCAAAGTCACAACTGAGAATGATATGCCTTGCCCCACATCCAACTACCAATTCTCAGACAAATCTGATTCCGAAAATACATCTGCACATTGTGGCAGAGTGACTTGCGGTACACACCCATAATGCCAAACAACCACGTGTACCATTCGGTACTGACATTCATGACACCACAACATGGCAATTTTCAATGCCAATACTCACCAACGGCGAGTGGGTCCCGGAATCAATCAACGTCACCCTGTGTGATGGGTTGACGACCATCTGTGAGTGAACAAATGTAAATATGTGTCATTACCAGGCATCAAGAAACGTGACATAAACATGAGGAAAAACATTACAGTCACAGGAAAAACAACATCACTGTGGAGGTGAATGACATGTTGTCCACATGACCCTGTTCACTTTGACTGTCATGCACACATGGCCTGTGAATGCAGTGATGGGCCATGCACATAAGAGTTGTGTCAGGCAACATTTCTACACAGGCATCATGTCTAAATGGTACTGTGTATGATGGCATCTGCAGTTTGTAAGAGGTCGTTAAGCAGTGCTTCGGGATGGATGACACTCTGGAGCAGTCAAACTTCCGTAGTGTCTTTTGACCTGACAAGGACATTACTGAACATGAACCATGTGCAGAGGCAGTGTAGGTACAGTTCTGCTTCTCATGGACCTCTGCGTTTGTCACACTGTGTTCTGTCCTGCATATAGGTCACACACACAATGGCTCTGCTTCGATATGTACAGTTACTCTTACTGGACACACACACAGCATCCTGCACACAGTCTTTGCCCAACCATTCAAACTTTGGCCCTACGGTGCCAAGTCTGGATTCTGCACAGCGGGTCACACATAAGAGCCCCCAATGTTTGCCAAAATGTTGCAGCATTGTGTGTCTGATGTAACCACATCATGCCTAGACACATTGCACCTCAAACCTCACTTTGCTAATTTTTAATAATTGTAACACTACTCAATGACGTCTGCTGTGGGAAGAGAGGAGCAGGACCACCGACTATTTCTCTTTGGAATTGCTCTACCCACTTACAGATCCAACATTGCATGTGGCCTCACACAAGCCCCTTCACTATCTAGTGTGAGTGTTTGATGGCCTCCTCCATCGAACGGTTCACCTGTGCCTCATCCATGGTGTACAAATGGACCTCTGTCACCTGCTTACCGCTCCATATTGCAATCATCATAACCTTTTAACATCCAAAGTTTTCACCCTCATCCATTTACTGATGCTCTTTCTTTCCTGGTTGTCTGCTACTCACTCTATATGTCCTTTGGACCTTCATGTCTACCATCCATGCACGTTTCTTGGCCACCGATGCTGCCTCCGCGTGCCTCTTGCCATCTCCATCACTGACATCTCACTGCATGCCATTGCAACCATCGACTACACCCCATTTGTAAACCACAAATTCCACGTTGGTAAACAACTGTAGCCCAGCACAAATATAATCCAACACAACATACATAACATTGTACTCTGCCAGATTGTGACTGAGCACAGGCACTCATCGGGACCGACAGTTGCACCACACTTCACAACAGGAGAGTCAATGTGCTCCAGCCACATCCCCATAATGGAATTGAATTACTGTTGATGTGTCCACTCCACCTTCAAGCCAGTCACCATCCACAGAAACATTCTCCTACTCCCACAAACAGACAGCACCTGAATCGTTGATCAACATCCACACTCATCACTCAGGTACTCCATCACAAACATTGAGGAGGACTAGACCAATGCCATCGCATCACAAGACATGCACAGATGCATCTCCAACAGCTACACAACCACCAACCACAAATTAGCAATCAACAACTGGACACCCATCAACAAAGCTGACACACTGTAGTGTATGAAGTCAAACAACTCCGTGTGCCGCATGGAACCCTGCCGCCCCAACATTTTCTACTTGTACGCAAGATTCATTTCAGCCAAACTCTGCCACAGCATCAAACGTTCCCAGGCTCATGCATTGTTGACCAACTACATGGAACACGATGAGTTCAAGTCACTCCTGATTGGACACAAGGCTGAGCCCACAAACATCAAACACTACATGGACAACTCCCTGCTAGCTATACCAGCCAAACTCATTGAGAGATCCATTTACAGCCTACTTGCAACTTTCATCAGACAGTACAACATCATCCACACATCCCAAAACTGCATCAAGTCATACCACAGTCTATGGACCCCCTTCATCAACACAAGGGATGACAACTGCACACAAATGGACAATGGTAACAGTGCTGCCCTCATCAAACTTTACCTCTCTGTGGCGTTCAGCACTCACTCAACACACACCAATGTGCAAAATCTATGAGGCATGGATCCAAGAGAAGGCCCTCAACTGGATCTGCTCCTTTAGCTACATACAAACGCTGTGGGACAGAGTCCCCCCTTTCCTCTCAGACCCCACTAAAGCAACCTGTAGAGTCCACCAGGGGACCACCCTCAGCCCGAGGCGTGGCAACATTTACATGGCTCCGCCTGCAACCATCTTCCAAAGCTATGTAATCTACATTGTACCATACAACAATGCCCAACAACTCAGCCTCTTCACATCCAAATGGCACATCTCCGCCAAACCCAACTTTTGCTAGGGTATGGAAGGCCTTGCCATATGGATGACAGACAGCAGCCTACAACTGAACGACAACAAAAAGTCATTTCCCGTCATGCTCAAAGTCAGAGATGCATGGGTGTACACATGGTGATCCCATGAACTTGGAAACACCCCCACCCTCCCCCCCGGGACAAAGCAACCAACCTGTGAATATTGATGAACTGTAATACATATATGTACCCCACAATCTACCCGATCTCCGGCTCCTGCTACCATACCCTCTGCCCCCTATTTTAGGCCATCACATGATTACCACTTAAACACACATGGACAGTCAATCATGCCCTGGGCGTCAGCTCACCCAAATACAGCCCCAATCTCACAGCTGGAAAGCACATCTGCAAATTACTGGTCATCCCACATGCCACCGCAGTACTGATCCTCACACTGCCAGCACACTGACACATCTCCCACCATCTGTGCACAGTCCGCTGTCTACATTGGAGCCCGAGTCCTCCTCCAATATGTCATGTAATATCACCGCTCACACAGCCCTCTTCAACACTGGGCCAGCTTACCTCAGCGTACAACTTACTTCACACATATGAAAAGACCCAATGATCAGGGTATCTGTCCTACAATGTGTTCATTAGCACAAGAGAGACATGATTGTGAGTCTGCTCCTTTTCCCACCCTGCAGACATAGCCCACAATGAGATTCGTCCCCACCTCTAACAGACAAAAGTGCTCAGCATCAAGGATGATAAAATCTGGACACATCTCTTCGACTGACTACACCCTTGATGGACTTATACATGCAAAGACCCCCTGCGCCTTGCCACCCTTACTGCTGAGTGGCCACTCACTATATCATTGTTAGTTTTTGGCAAGTGTCACACGGAAGACCTCTGTACCATATGTGGTCTTCACAGCGCAAATATGTGTTCAATGTCAATTACAACGTGACTACTCACTACAACTGGCACTTGATGGTGCTATACAATAAGGGATTTTTGGATTGACTACTCACACACATACTCTACTGTTGCACACACTCTGTTTGAAAGAGGTACTCATTCCAATCCTAAGTTACGTGAATCAAGCACAAGTCTTTTTGGCTAATAACATTGTCTGGACATGTTGTCACAGTATCACAGTTATGAGACAGCATGTAGATGTCATACCCACTTGTCACACACGTCACTCACTTTCATACCTAAGTTTTGTAATGTAAAACATTGGGCTCAGTACTTAACACCCTGTAGGCCAGGCATCACTCCAGAGTAGTCTAGTAGGTCCGCCTCACACGCCAACATGTCTTGCCAGCGGTGCTTCCACTGGCGCACGTTCCGGTTGACTCCAAAGTAACGTTCCATCTGTACACACACACGCTCCCAGCGCACCTTCCTCACAGACACCCTGTACCCCTGAAGGATACGTCCCCAGCCTCCAACATCAAATGGAGATAAAACTTCACCAACCACAGGAAGCCCCCCAATGCCCCCTCGGTCATCCTCCCCGACCTTCCCACAGCCGGCATCCCCCTGCACCCTGTTACCCACTTAAAACTGATAAATAATAACCCACGTATCAAACTGTAACTAACTAACTAACCCCACACAAATACAAGACTGAGGATAGTAGACACAAAAACAATGTAAAACAATTAAAACAGACTAAACAGACGCTTTTGACAGGACACAGCACACAGCACCACTCTCAAAATCCCAAACCAACAGCACAATCCACCATACACCTCCTTCTCTCAGCACATTCACAAGCAATGTGCTGAAAAGTGAGAGTGAAAGTCAATACCACACCCCTGTGACAGGAAGCAGAAATACTCAATAATGAAATAGTGATGCCTGTGGTGCAGTTTTTAGTATTAGTTATAGGACAGATACTACTAATTATCTTTCCTAGAAACAATTTCTTCTCCTAAGAATTAAATCAATCTTGAGTTATGTTTTATACTCATTCTTCTAAGTGCAAGCCAACAAATTCAATAAATCAAAAAAAGTGGTCAAAGGTTGGTTAGCATATTTAGTTTAGTAAACCATATCTTTTGCCAAGAAAAAATAATTCTCTTTTATTTTTCTCTTATTTTGAACACAAATAAATACAAACATTTAACATATATATCTACACATATATACAATATATATACAATTTCACAACGTACATCCAAATGCAAAAAATAATGAATCAGAAAAATCTATTGAGCCTTTCATATGGTTCTCTTGCCCACAGTTATTTCAAAAAGGGATGTTAGCAAATAATTACATAACCACATTCCCTATAGTCAGGTCACCAAAAACAAAAACAATGGAGCTTATGAAGGTCTAATCCTTTTATCCTTCCCTTATATCTAGCTCCTTTCTCATAATGTCATATATTCGACATCAATTCTTTTGTGTTGGTGCCTTAGAAAAACAGTCCAGAAAGCAGAAATACATCACTTCCTGTGTGTTAGCGGCAAAAATGTAGCAATTGTGACGGAAATTTGGACGCAAATAGGCCGTAAAGGTTTTCATAGTTAAACTTATATGTGAATGCGGCTCGTTTTTGGAAATGCGATAAAATAATACACGCTGATAGGCCGCAAAGGTCTATACTCATACTGTGAGCTGAATGCGGCCCGTTTTTTAGAATGCAATATTAATATGTACGCTAATAGGCCGCAAAGGACCATACTGAAACTGTGAGGTGTATGCTGCATTTTCTTTGTTCAAATGCGATGAAATTATGCTCGCTAATAAGCGCAAAGGGCCCAATGGTGATACTGTATGATACAGTGGTGTATTTTCATGGTGATGCTGATTAAAACTTTGCCAGAACGTTATTTTTTTAACTTTAAGACCATTTTAATTTTCCGTAATGTTAATATAAGTTTCATTGTCCATTTAGATATTATACATTGCGTATTACGTGATACAGCAGCATGCAGTTGTTGCAAGACAACACCCATTAGGGAAGATCTAAACTCCAACGACCATACATCATGGTGCTGAATTACACGCTCCTTGCGCCTCTTTAATGCCGCCATTGCGTCCCTTTTTGTGATGCAGCGGCGGAGCAAAAGATGCACCATGCAGCGGGGTATCCACAACGTTAGGCATCTGTGAGATATGTCAAGTTCCAAAGGCCTGCGCCAGAAGGAGATTTTCCTGCGCAGGGGGTGGCGTTCCGGCGCTGGAACGCCTCATACAAGTGGCTGAGTGAAATCTACAAGATTTCACACACTCACTTTTGGGCCCATGCTGTGTCAGACCCCTGCGCTTGCTTGTAGCAGGCGTAACTATTGACGCAGCATTGTAAAAATAGGGCCCCCAAGATCATGGCAGGTGCTGCGTTGCACTTGCAAACCCACTCCAGCAATGCGATACATTTACGGCACAGATGTGTCAGGCATCGGTTCCGTTTGTGGCCCATGTTGCGCCTCATTGTATATGCAGCACATCCATGCTGGCTGAGGCGTTGTGCACAATAACTGGGGCATCCCTGCTGACATGCAGGGATGCGCCAGTTGTTGTAATTCTGCCCCTTAATGTCTAACACTCTGGGCCTAAGAAGACGTGTAGGACGCCATGACGTAATGCAAGCAACCATATCATAGGCACAGCGGCAAGCTGGACGCATAGTAACTCCCATACTGGCATCCTGGAGTCCCAATGGTTTATAGGCTGGCAGAAAGGCCCTATGATACCAGGACACGTATCAGTGTTCCGTGACTCTGCCCCTATTAAGGATGTGGGTGGTGCGTTGATATGGCAGTCTGTAATCCATTAGCAATACATCATGAATCAAAACAGGAACAAAGAAGATCCAATCACTAAGGGGGAGGGGAGGATAGGAACATGATAGTGGGGAAGGATGAGCATATGCGAAGATGGGTCAAAAATGACCGTATTGCCAGTGTCACATCACAGGGCATATCATCAAGCACGGCGTTAACATCATCTCCGCTCAAATGGCAGTTACCTTGCGCAAAACCAGAGCCATCTAGATAGGTATTCTTGCTAATATGGCACTGTGAGACCACCATGTACCACTACAACTTCACATACGCAAACTCATCAAATTCATCACCATTTGGCAACAAATTGTCCTCCCCTCCAAATCAGTATGATCTGACATTGTCCTGCCATCTCAAAGTGAAATAAACAACTGCATGATTGTTACTGACAAACACGTATGTAATTTATCTCCCATATCACATTTGAGAGGGCGAGACAGCACCTCCTGAAGAGCACCTGGCCTAGCACCCGCTGATGACGTGGATGCGTATGAGGACATCGACGTAGACTCCCTGCAACTGTTCATCGACACCATCAACTCGTCAGCGCCGGAGCAGGGCAAACCAGCAGAACTTCCGCCAACCCCACCCCCTGCTCAGACCACAGAGCAAAAAAACACCACTAGGTGTGGGCTCCCAACAGTAAGGCCAAGCCACTGACCTACTAATAAACAAAACAACTGCCAATACTGTTCTCCTTCTGACCTATTATTTGTCATTGGCTATGTGGGATTCAAGTCCTCACTAAATCTTTGCAACACCTAGAGTATTAGGATTAGTTGTTCTCTGGGTGCAAAGAGTGTTTTGGAGTTGTTTGATTTAATTCGTAACGATTTGAGATTGAATATATGTGTACATAAACAGCTCTTTTTGACATGTTAAATGATTTGTAATGTGTTGATGTATTGAATTTCCCTGTATGTCTTAATGTATTGTAAATTAATGTGGATATTTATGTCTTATATGAAATAATTTTGTTTTTTGTTAAGTCTAGTTCATATCAATGTGACATTCTGTTTGGTAGACGATGCGTCCTTATTTTGGTTAAACAAATATCTATTCTTTTTTCTACAAAATAATCCAATAATAAAGAGGCAAAAATTATTGCCAAGATAAACATAATTTATTTGGTTTATCTTATTTCTGGATCGGAAATCTGATCTTAAATGAATGGAGGTGTGGGTAAATTTTTCTAATTGTGGATATTGAGGCCCTACCCCCCTCCTTCCTCTCTGGGCCAAACCCCTCCTTTGTATACTATTATTTGTCACAGCACAATGGAATCAAACCAAAGTGGGTTCCCAGACTAATTGTTCAGTCAGATTGAATCATCATTTAGTTTTATTCACTTTACATGAATATGTCAATTATTTTATACACTTTTTACAAATCTTTGCATCCCTGCAATCATAAACATTATGCACAATCTATAATGAATACAATTGTATTTATTGGTTTGATTCCGTTGTGCTGTGACAAATAATAGGTCAGAAGGAGAACAGTATTGGCAGTTGTTTTGTTTATTAGCAGACCACCGAGCAGCAGGCTCCTCCCGCCCCAGCTAGTTCCCAGGAGCCAGATCCCACCACCCAGGCCTTCCAAAGGCGGGTTGTCGAGCTCCAGGAGCAGTTGGGGGAAAAGGTGCAGGAGGGGTTTCAGCAACTGGCATACCAACTTGCGGGCCTACGTGGGTGTCTCAGTCCCATTAGGAACCACATGCAAAAACTCACAGACACCCACAGCCCCTTCAATGCTCTCCAGCAGTCCATGGCTGACATCGCTGGAGTCATGATTCTGAGACACCAGTCACTATCTGCTCAGGGTGGCTCCAGCAGTGTCAGCCAGGATCTGGCCAACATCCGCCGGATCATGGAGAGCATGGAGCGGATGCGGGCCCAAGACTTGGCTGCCAGGGCTGCCCACATGCACGAGGTTGCTGGGATCTATCAGGCCCTGCACCTGCTCGTTGCCTCCTTGCTGCCACAAGGTTTGGCGCAGATGGATGCTGCTGCTGCTGTCTCCACATCCTCAGCTCCACCACCTGGAGTGTCAGTGCCTCAGAGTGCTGCACCCACGACACCAACTGAAACCTGTGAGGGACATGACACACCAGACGATGGAGATGAGGATGACAGCGCATTTCTGCTGAGGAGGAAGCGGTAGCATCCCTCTGTGCCAAAGGCCCAGTTTCTTCTGTCGTGCTGTTCTCAGTATTGTGCCACACATACACTTCTTGCACTTTCTTCCACTGTCCCCTGGAACCTCTTCGGACCCCCCCATGGACTGCCATATCACCCCATTCCTTGGCACTTCAACCAGCCTGTGGACTGAACTATGCCTCTTCCCTTGGCCCAGTTAACATCAATTGTCTCTGTCTGGCCCTCCAAAGGGCACCCTCTGCACTGTATGGCCCTGCACTTGTCCTAACTGCCTACCACATTTGTAAATATTGTAATTAAATACTAATTAATTCACACATATGTGCATTTGTGCAATGATGTCAAGGTACAATGTTGGCGAATAGGGTCTGGAGACTGATCCTGCCAGAAGGTACACCAATGTAAATACTAGCATTGTATATGTCTAAACAGATCCGGAGATGCTGAAAATGTGGTTGATATGTGTAGACAGGGGGTGCCACCATTGCACCAATGGAACGGTATATAGATGTCACACTCTCAATAGCCCATCAGGTAAAGTAATGTAGCCGTACATGTCAAAGTCAGTTCCTGCCCACGGCTTGTGTCATCAGTAACACTAGAAAATTGATATCACTTGTCACATCCACTCACACATGATGTGGAGGATTGACCCTGTTGGCATTGAGCAAATTGCACATCACATTCCAATTGTCCGGACACCACATCCTCATTGATGGAGACACGGAAGGGCACATGTCCACCACAGACATACCCCACCAGATTGTCAGCATCAAGGAAGTAGAGCCCTGCATCCAATACACAATATTAATGACCTCCCAACGGCCTAGTGACATCGTGCCATTGTGCTAGAATTAGCAAAATGTGATAGAGGAACGCCCCCTGTTCCATGTTTGCATACAGCGAGGCAAGTACTACTGGCCTGCTGTCTAGTATGCCATGCACTGCTACATACCTGTCTTTGATCTCTATTTTGACGTCCGTGAATTGAAAGGGGACCCCCAGTCTGACCCATATTTGTTCCACTCCTGCATATTCTGAGTATCCCGTGGCATCCAACTGTCATAGCCAACTATGCTGTAGATGTGGCATTTCAGGTTTTAGACAAATGAATTTCCTGTAGCTGCGCTGGCTGTATATGGTGTTGTTTGAGATGGGAGTGTGTATGCCCCGCCCATTCCATGTGGCCATTTTGAGGGAGGTCATAGTAGGTGTGGAGTGTAATCAATTAGAGAGCACATGTGCATGTAGACGTTGCAACAATTTAATGTGGTCGCAGTGTTGCCTACCCTGGCACCATATGTTTGAAAGTTGACCTTCTACAGATGTTAGATTGCAATGCAAACAGTTCAAAAAGCATAAGTGATTACAAAAGGGCTAATTTGCTTGCAGTCAATCATCAAAACCTTGTACCAAGGCAACATTCACACAATGACAGAGGTGTGTGTGCTATGCACTGCATGATGGACCAAGGATATGCAAGTGTCTTGATTGGTTCTTGTGAGGTCCCCAGCTGCCAGACAGTTGCAAGTGGGCATGCGCCGCACGGTGCAACTTCCCAGCCCAAAGATCCATACCGACATAGGAAAAACATGTGGGAGCACAGCTTGGGAATGAGAGGGCCCTCAGGGTCGTCATAGAGTCAGTGATCTTGACACAGCCAAAATGCAAGTATGTGGGAGTTGATAGGGATTGCGACACAAGACAGTTCAGGATAGGCATGCCATGACTGCTGGTCCCTGTCGTTACCATGGGTGTGTCACCCAAGTGGTGCACAAGTGCAGCTTGTTAGGCGATGTAGCTGGACATTTGTGGAGTGACATAGGGCAGTTTGTGAGAGTATTGAGATGCCTGTGGGTCTTTGGAGGATTGATTGTGGCTGATCTGGTCCTGTTGGCTCATGGTTGAGATCCTGTGATGTCCGCTGTGGCCTTGAGTACCTTGCAACATTCAATCTGCGCTTGGCTCTAATCCGGTCCTGCAGATTGTGAGGGGTGAGATTGCCTCTGCCTTTTACCTGCATTGGGGCGGCGGGAGGATGCATTGTGCAACTGCAGTTGTGGATAGGTGGGCACAGTCTTAGTGTATGCAGAGGCATAAGAGTCCATCCATTCTTCAGCCTGTTCGTGACCGACGTGAGTATTTCCCTTTGCTACTACATGTAGACATGCTGGGAACAGGATAGAGTACAGAAGCTTGTATTGCCTAAGACTTTTCTTGACTGCCATGAATATGTATCTGTGTTTAATGACCTGTGACGTGTAGTCCTGGATGAAAATTTAGAATGATTGACAACCTAAATGTCTTGTTGTTTTATTGTTTCTTGCATTATGGCATCCCTGTCCCTGTAGTTGAGGATGCGGATCTAGAACATAGGTGGCTTCAAACCTGTTGCCAGTGGTCTTGTAGGCACCCTGTGCCCCTGTTCCACTATGACGCAATATGAGAGAGTGCCTTCAGGTAGCATCGAGTAGGGCCAAGTCTCAGTGTACACATCCGGATCTTTACCCTCCTGGCCTTATGGCAGCCCCACCATGCGTACATTGTAGAGTTGTGTCCGTCCGTCTGCATCCTCTACTCTGTCTTCCAGCAAATCAACATGGATGAGTAGGTTTAGTATATGTAGGTCTGCAGCTGCAACATGCTGGGCAATTTCAGTGATGTCAGCTTCTGCGTGAATGGTGCAATCTACCAGTTAGTGATGATCTGCACGTAGATGTATGAGGTCTACAGCCACCTTCACCATTTAGTTTTTTTGAGGAAGAGCATACTTGCTGTAGTGACTCACCCAGCTTTTCAACAGCTACTAAAACTGCATCCTGCTTGCCAGAGCTATAATCCATTATGATTTGCATTGCCATCTTACTAGATTTGCACCTGAAGAACAGAGGGGAGGTCAGTGTGCCTCTGGCACCCGCCCTGGCAAGAGTGTTGTGTGACATGTGGCTGGGGACTCAGCCACATGTTGCCTCCTGCCGTGAGTTAGGTGGGGCTTTGGAATGTCCACCCGTCGCAGGTGAAAGCAGCCACACCAGGGCAGCACCATTCAGCAGGGAGCGCAGGCTGAAGTGTAGAGAACCTGTAGATCTACATTACAGGCGTGACAACATGTTGGCGGGTTGGTGTACAGTGTCCAGCTGGAGACTGAGGTGTTGTTTGCTAAAGCACAGCTCTGCGTGGTCTTTTGTGCAATTTATCCTAGCCGCTTGCCTCAGTATCACAGGGGTGGAGGCCTTTCCTGCACTACGATGTCAGGATGAAAATGCAACAGCTCCCGTCTGTGGGCACAACACTGTGCTCCGCATCTGCAATGTGAGTAGGGTTGGCTGGCAAAGTGTCCATTACAAGACACTCGTGTAATTGCTGTATGGCACGGGTACTGAGCGTCTGTTGACACACCTATCAGTGTTTCTCAGGCATCGAGTCCTCCCCGTCACACTTGTAAGCCCACGCCAAAGGCACACCAGTTGGTGAGTGCTGGGACATGGCCGCAGTCATAGCTAGTCCACACAGCAGAGGGGAGCAGAGTGGGTGGAAGTGGGGCTATGCGGAGACTGTGTTATGCGGCTGGGCCAGCAGAGGCACCACCGCACCACCCCAGCATGCTGGATCACAACGAACCTTCAGTTGTCTCCCTGCGCTGACCACCAGATCCACAGTGCCCAGGATTAGACATTCTAAGGTCAGGAGAGGTCAGGGGGGGTGCAGGGAAGGCCCTCAGGGATGTCCAGATGCACTGTGACTCATCGTGACTCGCCACCAGTTTATCCTAAGTCTGTGTCCCCACTTTCACCAAGCACACGTTTAGCAGCAGGACTCTTGGAGGACGCCATAGTCCATCTAGGGCTCTCTTTCACATATCTGGGAGCGTAGTGGTCCATCACAGGATGTAGTGTGTGACCCTCCGGGTCATCCTCCCGGGATCAGGCATCAGTGCACAGGACCACGCAGGCACACCAAGGGTTGGCGTCAGGGTCCAAGTTGTTACAATGGTCCAGTCCGTTGGATCAGATGTCCAGGGCACAGTTTGCAATCCCCTGTGCATTGTGGCCCTAGTCCTCCACCCAGTGGCACCGTAATGGTAATTGCACCACTTGCCATAGCCTGGGGGGAAGAACTCATCCGTGGCCTCACATAGCCAGTGACTCCGATATGTTATGAGCGCACTCTGCGGTTCAGGAGTCCCTGGCTCAGCGGTGCGATGACCAGGCCTTGATTTTCCTTAAAATGTGGCTCAGGGCTACAGCAGGTGTGTAGTTGTGCCGCCACTCACCAAGATGCGCAGCATGTCAGCATACAACAAATGAATGTCCCCGTAGAAAGGAAGCTCCGGGCAGCGCTGTACCCAAGCACGTCTGCACTATTTGCTGGCTTAGCCACCACACATGTCAAGCCATGTTGGCATTGCTCACAAGTGGGCCATCAGTAATGTTTTTTTCTTGTTACATGTGCTACTTACCCATGGGGGACATATGACATAGGGCTATCACTTTCTGTACACTTCCATGTGTGTGTGTACCTGCATGTGTATTGTCAGATGTTGATGTTACGTAGTGGTTCATATGCAATGGGAGATGTGTCTCACTGGTAGCTATGAATGAGCCAGGTGTCAGCGTGTATCCTTATATAGTTGTCTGTCCAGCTGTAGGAAGTGTCTTCCCCCTCGCATGGTGCCCTTTTGGAGATGTTGTTGTTTTCTGTGTGTCGGTGGTGGTAGTTGTCCATTGGTTTTGGCAAGTAGCTAATCAACATAGTTATGGTAGACCTTATTGATCTGTATGTAGTCCAGGCTTCCAGACTGATGTCTTCTGACAGACAGATAAATGTTGTAACCCCATTAGACACCCCATTTCCCTTTTTTCTCCAATATGTCCCCTACATTTCATGATGTGCCACATTTCACACCCCACTTCCATCTTTGGCCCCCAACTTCATGCACAGATTTCATAATGTACCACATTTCACGCCCATTTCCATCTTTGCCCCCCAAATTGATGCCCTAATTTCATATTGTGCCACATTTCATGCCCCATTTCCATATTTGCCCCCCAACTTGATGCCCAAATTTCATAATGTGCCACATTTCACGCCCCATTTCCATCTTTGCCCTCCAACTTTACGCCCAAATTTCATAATGTGCCATATTTCACACCTCATGTCCCAATTTGCACCCCAACTTGATGGCCGAATTTCATATTGCAAAAAACACAGTTGATGGACAGAATGTAGAATAATGTCATACATTCACCCCAGTACAAGGATCTGGGCCTAAATCCATTGTTTTTTTGCACTCCACACCACCCTGGGTTAGACACTGGCTATATGCAAATCAGCTCTGACCCTGTGCCTCATGGGAACAGTCCAGTCCGAACTACCAAGCCATGTCTTTCCCAGACCGGAATCAAGCATCCAAGGACCGGTTTCTGGCTATCAGCCTTCTTCAGCCTGGATAGCTTGACTCCAGTGGTGTAGAGAGCCTGGGACTCACGTATGAGTATACCCAGCACACTCAGGGTGAAAATTGCAAAAAACACAGTAGATGGACAGAATGTAGAATAATGTCATACATTCACCCCAGTACAAGGATCTGGGCCTAAATCCATCGTTTTTTTGCTCTCCACACCACCCTGGGTTAGACACTGGCTATATGCAAATCAGCTCTGACCCTGTGCCTCATGGGAACAGTCCAGTCCGAACTACCAAGCCATGTCTTTCCCAGACCGGAATCAAGCATCCAAGGACCGGTTTCTGGCTATCAGCCTTCTTCAGCCTGGATAGCTTGACTCCAGTGGTGTGGAGAGCCTGGGACTCACGTCTGAGTATACCCAGCACACTCAGGGTGAAAATTGCAAAAAACACAGTTGATGGACAGAATGTAGAATAATGTCATACATTCACCCCAGTACAAGGGTCTGGGCCTAAATCCATCGTTTTTTTGCACTCCACACCACCCTGGGTTAGACACTGGCTATATGCAAATCAGCTCTGACCCTGTGCCTCATGGGAACAGTCCAGTCCGAACTACCAAGCCATGTCTTTCCCAGACCGGAATCAAGCATCCAAGGACCGGTTTCTGGCTATCAGCCTTCTTCAGCCTGGATAGCTTGACTCCAGTGGTGTGGAGAGCCTGGGACTCACGTCTGAGTATACCCAGCACACTCATGGTGAAAATTGCAAAAAACACAGTTGATGGACAGAATGTAGAATAATGTCATACATTCACCCCAGTACAAGGATCTGGGCCTAAATCCATCGTTTTTTTGCACTCCACACCACCCTGGGTTAGACACTGGCTATATGCAAATCAGCTCTGACCCTGTGCCTCATGGGAACAGTCCAGTCCGAACTACCAAGCCATGTCTTTCCCAGACCGGAATCAAGCATCCAAGGACCGGTTTCTGGCTATCAGCCTTCTTCAGCCTGGATAGCTTGACTCCAGTGGTGTGGAGAATTTCATATTGTGCCACATGTCACACCATATTTCCATATTTCCAGACATTACATGCCCTCTTTGCAGCTCTTACCCGATTCCACAGATACATCTTTGGGGCATATGTTCGAGAACCTCATTAACATTATGGCCATCTGTGCAGCTGTTAATTGCCAATCATACAGCGACAATGGGCTTGCTAATATGCATGATATATTTCTAATACAAGCCCAGGTTAGATATCCTGCACATCTGACGCAGGCTTCTATAGGATTTGTAACACGCAGATTAGCAAACCCATTATTGAATTTTTGGGGACAGTTTCCTGCCGCTAACACAGACATATTTTTGACAAGGGCCTGGATAATATGCACCATTGTATATTGGAACGTTGTATCCTTTACACCATTTCACACATTCCTTAATTATAAATTTCACACTACGTACACACTCCAATATACCTTGATTTGGGCAATGTCAACAGATTCTAAGTCTCATCCTCTTCACAAACAACACCCTAGTTTGCTTGTGTTAAACTCAGGGGACACAACCTTTTTATATTGGCTAGCCTACATAGCACCATGAAGACTATAGTGTCATACATTTGACACACTGCAAAGCATATCTGTACTGTGAACACATTCCCAACATCAATGGAGTGGTGTTTTGTCTTACCACATGTTGAGCCATGTAACTGTTTCATGAGTACAGTGCCCATGGCAGACAGTGACACGTAGACATGGTATGTGTTTCTGGCATTTTATTTGACACACACCACGTGTGCGGTCATTTTGCTTTGATATGCATCGGAGGGGGACCGTCACAATGTGGCTGACTCAGTCAAAGAAATTGTTTATGATTCTGTTCCTTCGTGCAAGTCCTGCTGCATTTGCTGTGGGGTGTACAGCACCAGCCTCTTCTTCGTCCTCATCTTCATCTGGTGGTTCTGGCACTTGTATCCATGGGGCTCTGGTACGTACACATATGTTGTGCAACACACAACATGTCAGGATGATTTTGTTCACCATTTCAGGGCTGAGTGGCTCTTCTCCCATCTGCCACTGACACTGATCCACCATACGCACTGTCATTACCATTTGCAATGTAGTGTGCAGTAGAAGACACAGCACACAGTTGATATTCTGTGCTGCTGCAGCTGGCCAGCCTGCAGCAACGCACGACACATGATGTTTCATGTCATGAGCTGGCCCTAAACAACAATTAGCTACCCCTTACATGCATGGACCATTTTGGGCTTGTTTGATTCACCAACACCATCAAGTTCAGCAGATGCAACACATCCACTCCCTGTACTAAGTGCTCCTTCCTGGCTTTGACTCGAACTCACATGCCATGACGGCTCAACATACATTGTCCATGTTGACAGATGACATGTTGTCTGACATTAGGCTGACCAGGGTTGTCACCACACTGAGCCACAATGCAGGGCACACCTTAGAAATCTTGTTATGCACAGCTCGGGCCAGCACTTTGGCACCTGTCCGCACCCAGCCAGGACCAGGACCCTAATTCCTGCCAGTCGTACACCCCACCAGAGCATTGAGTACACGGAAAATGAACTGCAGAGCAGGATTCCTACATTTGGATATGTATGTCAGCAATGTATCCTGGGTGTCAAGGAGACTTTAAATGGTGGACACAGCAATAATGAGATCTCACTGTTGATTATGGTCACACAACTGGGTAGAGACCTGTCCTTCCTTCTGCTGAATAGTCGGTCCATTACCTAACATGAATCTGTAGACCACAACATACTCAAGGGACAAAAGCCCAAATGAGATGCTAATTTCCGAGACGTTGCTTTTTGATAATTCCAACACTGACATCCTTGATGCTGTACCCGACGGCTATGGGATCACAAGAAAGGATCAGGTGGGACAAGGAAGGGGTTGTCTAGCAATTAGTTACAAATTGACTTTCACATGCCGATTGGGAGGAGCAGACATGTCCAAATGTGAAGGATATTTATCCACACCCACCATCATTGACGATAACAACATAGCATGCTTCCTGGTTTCCTACACTACTGGCCGAGGATCTCACTTTTCTTCAGTAGCCGTAGGTATTCAGTGATACATAGAGCAATACGACACAATGTATTCATCATCTTAGGGTATCTCAACATAAACTATGATGATGTTGAGAAATCAGAGGTACCAATAGTCTGTGATGGGCTCATAGTGCTGCAGCTGACACAAATGAGACATTGCTCCCACACCGCACTTCCTGGATACCATCTTGAATGACATGACAACCATAGAATTTTAAATGCTCGTGGCCATTTCCATGGTACTACCACCATAGTATCCCTTTTCACATCCCACGTCAAGTTGTAACAACATGCAAACCCAATGACACAGTGACCCACAGGTAGTGGGATTATTTATGACAAAGACATTTGCACTGGCTTTTCATGTAGATGAATCCATATTGGGTAAGGACATTGACATAGCCAACAGACAAGTAGAAACCTGCTTCACAGAGGCACTCAATGAGTTAGCATCATGGTCCACTGACAATGCCAGGAGAGCTATAGACTCTGCACCCAGGTTCAACAAAAATGTACGATAGGCAAAAGAAAACATGCAAACAGCTGACACGCCGATGGCATAAGAACTATTGTATCATAGTTAAGGTGGCTTACAAGCAAGTACAATCACAATCTTACAAACTGATGGGGGCATTCAACTGAACTGTTATGACACGGAAATTGATATGTCTGAATACTCATCTGTAAACATGTTTAGCTTACTGAAAGTCTTAGAATGTGATGTGAGATTGATTCAGCCCCCTCATACATCTGAGGAGTGCTGTAATGGATTATTCAATTTATTGTCAGATGAGGTGACAGAGATTTCTGTCAACTTTCCTCCGGAGGCTCACCAGGGCATGGGCAAGATAACCACTATGGATATAGCAGTCAAAGGAGTAACCTTAGACAAGTTTGGAGTGCTAGCAACCGATGTGATAGCTAGCAACTGTTGTCATAACAGGCTCACAGCAGGAACCTGCACACACAGAAATTCAGATGCAAGGAGGTCACTGCATTATGCCATTGATGTCATTACTGTTCTCCCACTCATTGCAATTATGTACAGTCCCCTTTGAATGTCAACAAGACATGGTCCGTCCATTGAGATGAAACCTCACATAGACCCTAAAGTGTTTTTTTGTTTGTGGCCCATTTCGACGCTACCTTTCCTGGGGAATAGTTGCTGTAAAAGTAGTTAATCTACAGCTCACCAACCATTGCACTGAGCATGCCCTACTACACATGTCGCAATCTTGTTTCCAAGCTGCACAACTACACTGAAACTGCGTTGCTCTTGCATAGTGAAACCCTGGGACAATGAGCAGCCGTGGGTCAGACTGATGCACAGGTCCTGTAGCTTTTCAGTGCAACATTTGTCACCCTCACTCATGGGCTAATTCTCCTGTGACTGGAGTCATGTGGAGTCAAGAGCTTAGCCCTTAGATGGATGAGTTATTTCATTACTTCAAGGGGTGTCCATGTGGTACAAGCGAAATTCTGTTCAGTAAGTACTCCACTCCTACATGGAGACCCTCAGGGCTCGATATTGAACACCAAACAGTTTGATCTATATTTGTTGCCGCTTCCCAGCATGGTGTAGGTGCACTGGGTCTCAATTGTATAATACGCTGATGATACTCTGCTTATCTTCACACTGTTCAAAAGGCAAGACCTCATCACCTAACAATTTTCCCCGTGTATGGAGGCTGTTACTGCATGGATAGCTAATCACTGCCTGGAACTTAATGGCAGTTCAACAGAGGTGATGATCGTAGGAGGATCGTAATTCGTATGGACATCTTCCTGGTGGCCTCATATGCTTGGTCAACTCCCAAATCACAAAAAAGACAGGAATTACTTTATAATGTGGCATGACTACAAATTCCATATGGGAGCCAAATTAGTTAAGTAGCAGGGATATGTTTATGAACACTGCAAGTCCTGAGTCAGGTCCGGGACCTACTTCCCATCAAGGTCAGCAAACCGTAGTACATGCAGTGGTCCCATCTCATATTGATTTGGGGAATCTCTTGTACCTTGGTGTATCAATGATTTGACCTGAGAAACAGTAATACCTATTGAGTACCTATTGAGTATGCAGCAGCTCACATTGTGAATATCCTACCAAAGATTGGGGCATATTATCAGATACAGCATTAGAATCATTGCTGAACACTGCCACTGAAGCTGTGAAAATTTTGACACTGGTCTTGACGATATGCCCATCAGGCTTTTGGCTGGCAGACATTGGGGCTTATTGCCAGTGGTGCTGGGCACTGAGCCATGGGAGGCCACCTTCTGTAAAAGGCAAATTACATGGCGGTTCGCAAAATGCATCAGGAACTGGCAGACATGCAGGCTGTTTCTTCTACCTTGGTCCACCATCTGAGTATCTGCTATTGTCACAGGGACACAACAGGAGGGTGAACATACACTTAACAAAGGATGAATGTGAGACTAATTTTATTGCATGTGTGGACTACATCTGGTTCATCTGGCACACTGAACGCACATGTGTTGTCGACTTACGCACACACAACTTTGTTGTTGTATCCCAAGCCATCATTGAGTACATGTAGGCCACCACTGAGTTGTTGATGCAAAGTCACCCTGTGGTATGGTAGACACCACCTTCAACATCAACAGCCACAAGACTGCAGTTGTCAGCAATGGCACAAGACTACATGTTTGTATACATATATCTACAACTGCCCATGCACCCTTGTCCCATTGTGCAAGTGCTACATACGGCAGGCACTGGAGGACAACTCAGTCAGCACCAACATCTAACTTGGTTGATGCATCTGTGTAAACATGTGGTGGAACTGGTGCAGGCTTTGGGATATTATGGGACAGCACCACCAACATGAGGCTCCAATTCACCAACTACAACACACACACACACGCACAAATTCTCTTCCATGTGTCTTTTCTGTGATTTGCAACATTGACGATCTGCAGCTGGTATGTCATCTACGCAGGGAATATATGGGCCATCCTCCTGGTGACGTAACCTTCAGCATGTGTGATCACCTGGTTGGCCGTTACCTTCAGCTGTACACACCACTAAGCTAGGTACATGGGCACCATGTTTGAGACATCCATCTCCATGTACCTACAGGTGTACCCAGTGGCCTACATCTGCCTCGCCTGCCTCTGCATCCTCCATGCAGCGTTCACAAATTTACCCACATTGTTGTGTGCTACTGGGTCACACACGTTAAGTGACGTCAAGCTGGGCTACATTTGCACACTATATGGCAACATGTCCACATCTGCTATGGAATTCATCCTGCCTGTCCAGCACAAGACGTGCATAGTGGTACTTGTGTTTCAACTTTCTTTGTGAGTGACGTTTCTCCATCGCACATGCATGTTTCCCACCTCTCACCATATTTGCTTGGGGGGCAAGGGTCTACGCCTTGGAGTGAGGTTGATCAACGTATCAAGCTGCAGTTCCCACAGTTTATGGTGTTAGTGTGTCTGGTGTGGGGTGATGTTGTTTGACCTGTTGTATGGGATATTGTGACATGGACATTTGCACATTTCTGTTTTGCATGTGTGTAATGTTGATGCAAGTGGTATGTTGGATTGGTACTTACCAACTGTGACTGCATTTCCATATGTCCCATCCTGGAAGCGCTGATTTATGGCGGACTGTTGGAAGATGTACGAATCATGCACACTCCCTGGGAACTTGGCTATGACATTTGTGAACAGTCCACGGTTGTCCACTATCGCATGCACATTCATGGAGTGAGTGTGCTTTCTGTTGGGATATATGTGGGCACTGTCCACAGTGGGCACAAATCGGACATGTGTGCAGTATATTGCGCCCAGAACTTGTGGGAATCCTGCTATGGCATGGAATCCTTGCTTGACCAGGAGCTGTTCCCGCACAGTGTTGGGGAAGTAGAGTTGCTGGGGTATCAGGCTGATTATGCCATCCAACACAGTTGGGAAGAATTTTGAAAAGGATGCCTGTGAGACACCTCCAAGTATGGATGTTGTAGGTTGGAAAGTCCTTGAGGCCAAGAAATGCAGCATGGACAGCAGCTTTGTTTGCGTGGGGATATTAGTTATCCGCTGGGTTGGTGGTGTCAGCCTGTGGGCTATCTGGTTCAGGATATAGTCAATGGATGTCCGTTTGAGCCTGTAGTGGGCTATGACATCCTCTGGTGTCAGGTCACCAAGGATGAGACGTGTGCGCATTGGTTGCTGTCGTCTTTGGCGCTGCCTTTGTGGTGGTCCAGGAAGTGGTGGCGGCAGCAGTGGTGGTTGTTGTCTTTGTGGTACTCCGAGCTGAATGATTAGTGCCTCCATGGCATCTGCACGTCCTCAGCTTTGTGGCTGGGCTGGGCTGGTCTCCCTTTATAGTCTCCTTTTATCTCCAGTGTTTCCATTTTAGAACTGGTTTTAGCAGTTCTTATTTATCTCCAGCTAAGGGGCCTTTGCGCGACTTTCTTTGTCGCTAAGCAGGTCCAGGCGATCATTGGTAATAGTGCGATAGTGTGTTAGCGACTTTTTTTCGTGAGATTTAGTGAGCGTACGCCTACTTCTCATATCATTAGCGATATTTCTCGCTTCCATGCATGGCGATAGTTTTGTTGGTCGCTATCGCCGGAAAACTGTCGCCAACACTAGTTAGCGACAGCTTGATAATAGGGCGATGAACATTTCACCGCTGTAGCGGGAAAAAGTCCCGCTAAAGCGGCGATAGTGCCCTTGATAATATGCCCCTCAGTTTCCATTTGTGTAAAAAGGGGAGTTAGATTGTCTGAGACCATACTTGATAGACTTCTATTACCTAGGACTCCCAGATATTTTAATTGAGATGATTTCCAACAGAAGGAATAATCATCAGTTGATGCTTTTCTGCTCCCGGGAGAAAATGGAAGAGCATAGCTTTTATCCCAGTTCACTTTTTCCCCAGAATGGATTGCAAAACTGTCAATAATTTGAAGTAGAGCTAATAAAGAGCGCAGAAGATCTTTTAGCGTAAGGAGAATGTCATCCGCATATAAATATAGTTTACACTCACCACCAGCTATAGGTATGCCTTGTATTTGTGGCGAGTGCCAAATAAGTGAGGGAAGAGGTTATATTGCTAACAGGAATAAAAGGGGAGAAAGAGGACAATCTTGACGAGTACCTCTACAAATTGGGAAAGGGTTTGAAAGAAAACCACCACAGTTAACCTGAGCTAGTGGGTTATCATATAAAAGAAGAACTTTAGAAATATATGAATCACCTAGACCAAAGTGCTCCATGGTTGCAAAAAGGTATCTCCAGTCAATTTGGTCGAAAGCTTTTTCTGCATCTAATGAGAGAGCAACAGCGTCTTCCCTCCACTCATCTGCAGTACATAAAGTATGATCCCAATTTCGAAGGTGATTTCTAGATGAACGACCTGGAACAAAACCCACCTGTGAATGTTTTATAAGAGAAGGAATAACTTTGCGAAGGCGTGCCGCTAAAATACTTGTAAACATATACACCTGTCCAACTCAAAGTACCTGTCCTTGTTTCTTACGGGTTATGTAAGCAGAATATAGGAATTTACTTATGCTAAATACAATATACTGGGTTGAATTACTTTTCATGATCCTATGGGCTATTGAGCAGGACCTAGTTCCCAAGAGGTTACACATTGGTTTTAGCCATTTCTTTCTAGCATTCAGGTATGCGCTACAAACAAAAAACATATGAACCTCATTCTCAATACAAACATTGGAACACATAGGGCAACACCCCGTTTTAACATTCGATTCTCCCAGTCTTTTTTGTGCCCATCTTTCGGTATTGTAATTCAGCATAAGTATCCCGTATCTGAACTTTAAGTAAAGGGTCTTTGCAATGGGTGGCTCTATCTCGTCCAGGAATGATTCAAAACTGAACTCATCCTTAAATGACAGAAAAACCTGAACTGCGGAACCAACACTACTTCCATCCACTAATTTTCCACTCATGTGGGTCCAAAAGGCTCGCTTAACTATTAGTTTGGAAGAGGTGGACATTTTGTCGGGAGTCTCCCACATTGAATATAAGCCCAGGAGTGTAAACCATTTTTTAATATGCACTAGCCATTGGATGGAATTAAAAGAATCAAGAGTCATCAGTTCTTGCAGACCATTTCTGTATTCTATCAGCTCCGGGGTGGTCCAAAGCCTAACCCAGAATATTAATGGTCTTAGGATAGCTAGGTGGTCTGTTCTCCTAAAGTTCAGGTCAAGTTGGAGAGGTAAAAGAGGTGTACTATTAGGAACCCTTACAGAAGCGCGCATGAATTTATTGTCCAGGTTTTGAAAACTATTCTTTGCCCATGGGCCCCATATCTCTGCTCCATATAGCACAGCAGATTGTATTTTAAATTTAAAAAGTTCTAAAACCGGGGTTACACTTTTGCTTGTGCTGGTATTCATTTTGCATAAAATTGGTTTGACATTTTGGGCATATGATATCTTACTTTTCTCGATTTGGGCTTTCCAACTTAGTTTAGAATCGAGTACAACACCCAAATAGGAAAAGTTTTCCACAGTACCTAATTTTTGGCTATTCAAGGTCAAGAGCCCTCTATCTGGCATACTGGGATTTAATGACATGCATTTTGTTTTATCAGCATTAATTTCCAAGCCCTTTGCCTGACAATAGCAGCTGAAGGAATTAAGGAGTGCCTGGAGGCCCTTTTTTGTTTGAGATATAAGTATTGTGTCATCTGCGAAGAGCAACGCAGGCACCCTTTCTCCATTAAGCTGCGGGGAATCATTAACACAAGCATTCAAATATTCGGGGACATCATTAATAAACAGAGAGAACAAGGTAGGGGCCAGGACACATCCCTGGCGAACCCCGCGTTCAATAGGAATATTGCGTGACAACTCGCCATTGGGGCCCCACCTGATGTTTGCGAAGTTGTCAGCATGCAGCTCGACTATTTGGGCTAGGAGGCATCCCGGTAGACCTGCTTCTCTTAAAGTTTTCCAAAGTAGACTGCGTGGGACAAGATCGAATGCAGCCCTCAGGTCAACGAAGGCTACATACAGGTGTCCTTTTTTAATGTGCACATACTTCCAGATCAAACAACAAAATCGAAAAATTTGGTCTATGGTGCTGGTCTTACTCCTAAAACCAGCTTGGAATTTGGAAATTATGTTCGAGTCTTCCAGCCAATCGTTGATCCTGAATAGCAAGTGTTTAGCATATAGTTTTTGGAGCGTGTCCATCAGACTAATAGGTCTGTAGTTAGAGGGTATCAGTCTATCCCCCTTTTTAAATATTAACACAACCTCCGCTGCACGCCAACTATCTGGAAAGCTGCAGTTTGAGGATAAGACATTGAACAGGCGGTTCACATAAGGGGCCCAGACGTCAACATCGTGTTTGTAAAGATCCCCCGGTATTTTATCCGGGCCAGGGGCTTTGGTGTTTTTAAGTTCGTTGATCGCCCTTACTGTCTCATCCAATGTAAAGTTGAGGGGTTCAATAGGGGGGGGGGACCATAAGCTCCCTTTACTGTCACCATCATATTGTTTATAGAGAGATGTAAAGTGAGTTACCCAGGTCGTCTCGTCCAGGAATACATCTTTCACAGCTCTCCCAGCATGCCCCCCACTTGCCACCAGCCTCCAGAAGCCAACGTTATCATTAATTTTTGCAGCAGCTAGCATTTCAGCCCAAATTGATTCCTCCCAGAGTTTTTTGGATGTTTTTTGTGTACGTTTGTATTCCACCCTTGCGAGTTTAACTTCTTCTTTTGCCTTATTTTTAATGGCAAACAATAAGTTTCTTTTAGCAATCCTGCATGAGTGGTCATACCATAACTTTCCGTGATTGGCCACTCTTATGTTTTGTTGCTTCTTTCTCGGCATTTTTGATAGATACGTTTTTAGTTCTGAAAAGAAGACATTGTGAAGTTCAATGAAATGATCAAAGTGTTCAGGTAAGAAGGCATGATCAACTATATGTGCAAACGTTTGCTCAAAAAGAGAGTACACCAACGCTAAGGCCTTACCATCCACCAATACACGTGGCCATCTTACTGCACGTCTGTTGTTGTTTGTGTGGACGTCCTCACACATGCTTACATGGGTATTCTCAGTTGATGTTGTGATGGTGTCATTAACCATATTCATGTTGATGTAAAGTTCCAAAGGATAGTGATCACTTTCCCCCCTACTTGTTACTTTCAGATCAATCAAAAAGTGCCAGATGCTAAGAGAAACAAGTACAAAGTCTAGATTGCTTTTAGCTTTGGAGAAGGTTGGTTGTTTTTGCAAGTCCGACGGGAGACGGCCATTGCCTGCTCTAAGGCCATGATCTGCGGTGAGTCTTAATAGTTGGCTGGCCAATGTAGAGTATTTAACAGATTTTGTGGTCTCAAGCTGGGGAATGTTATACGCTTGGTCCTCATCTTCAAACACATCAGAGATGCCCGGGACAGGTTCGAAATTACAGTTTAGGTCTCCTCCCAAGATAACCGGGGTGTCTCCAACTACGTTTTTTAAGAGGAGATCCAAGGCTTCAAGTGTTGGTGAAACCTTGGAGTGGCCGATCGGTCTGTTGTAAACATTAATGATGTAACATTCGTTTCCACAGGGTGGAATGACCCTTAGGGCCAGAATATCAGGAGTGCCTGTATCGACAAGATCAACCTGCATGACCAAAGTGATTTTTAGCCAAATTATTAGGCCCCCTGATGGTCTTCCTCTGTCGGACTGGACTGCCTCGGTACCATAGGTTTTGTATCCTACCCGGTGTGGAACTTCTGTAGCCCAGGTTTCTTGTAGCAGACAAATGTCACAGGTGTCAATATAGTCTGCCCAGTCAGGGTCTTTTAGGTTCTTGCAAACACCTGCGATGTTCCACGATAAAATTAGTAAGCGAGGTGATAGGCTCTGAACGTCAGGGGAAGGATTGGCTACACACTGTTTAGATACGCTGCCTAGCTGTAGGTTTGGCATATCTTTCTCTGCATCCTTGGCTCTTTCTCTAACTACAGTATTAAATCCCCCATCCGGACCACCCTTAGCTAGACTATAGCATACATTTTCGGCTTTGTAAGATAATTCCATTTTCTGGGGATTTGAGATGGTCCTATACATCCTATCCTCAGTGACCTGATCATCATCATGCAGTTGTAGGACATTTTTAAGATGGGGATTACCTTTATCCATGCTACAGAAGGTGTCATATAACTCAGAAATACAGTCAGGCATAGTGCCAAGTCAATCAACAGCATCTAGGCAACTGAATCTATTGAAGGTGGGGATGCCAGACCACATATTATAATCACCATGTCTAGCCAGATTGGGAGCACTGCCATAATACTGGTTGACAGGGTTCCACTTGGGGCCATGATGAATGGGGCCATGATGAATGGGTCTAGGTGGAGGGTAAAAGAATGATAGAGGTCTAGCTTCAATGGGAGGATTCGCACCGTACGATTTCCAATTGCAGATTTGTTCAGCACTTTGGGGTTCTTCAAAGGATATGACAATACAGTCACCCGTGATTGATTTGGCCGTTGGCCCTACCCATGGTACCCTCCTAACCATAAGGATCTTACTTTTCATCTGGTTAGGAATGGGTTTATATTTATTTAGCCAAAAAATCACTTTGTTTTTTAAAGATTGGAAGTTTTCTTCATATTGGCTATCCAATTCTGGCACCCCTGTGAGAACAGCTACAAATCGACTAGCGTCTGGTGGCAGATCTATATACCCTCCTCTAAAATTGCTATACGTGTGGCTAGACTGATGGTTTGACTTATGGGTGGTATTTATAAAAGATCTATCAGGCAAGGATTGATTACTTGCAGGAGTAATATAAGGGTATGCAGGCGGATTAGATGGGGGTTTATTTGGGACCAATGCACTCTGGTTGAAAGAGTGGGTAGAGGGAGGAATTGGCAGTTGAGATGTGTTACTATGTACCTGATTTTTCTGTGAAGGTTTACTAGTAATATTTACAGCTGTCGAAGTTGAGGGCGTTGGATTCGTTTTTTCTTTAGTGCTAGTTGGTTGTTTAACGTTTGTATTTCTTACTATCCCCTCCTTTTTTTGCTGCACATTCGATGGATTTGTATTTATTGTTAAAACCGGGACGGGGACTGGAGCTTGTTGAGTGGCTCTAGGCACTTCAGTACAGTTAAGGCTTAAACTTGACAGGGTGATGACACTTTTCTCAACTTCTAGTAGCTGGTTCTCAATGCCTGTTAGCCTGATTTCTAGTGGTTTAAGTAATCTCTTAAGCGTCTCCCACAGTAATTTTAAAAATTCTTCCCTTCCACCATCTTGTTCTGCCGTATCAGACGAGACTCTTTGCCCCTCACTGACTGAATGATCAGACATTACGATAGAGATTTGTTCATCTACGTTGGCATTAGTATTTTCTACAGTTACTGGCGCTACATCGTGTATAGTGTTATCAGTTGTTACAGTAGGCATACTTGGTGTTCCCCCCGTGATATTGTGGCTAAGTGCTACTTTTGCTTTTTTCCTAGCGTAAGCGGTTAGATGTTTGCGCTTTCTTTTATGCTTTGATGGTGCCTTGGCGGGTGACTGGCTTTTATTAGGCTCTGTCTCAACCGGTAGCTGACAGGTCGCCCCATTTGCAATATCCTCAGCACTCTCCTCTGAAAGATTCAGCGGTGAAAGACTTTCGGATTCGGCTCTAACGGAGGGCCCAGTAGGTTCATGATTAATAGGAGGGGTTGTTTCCTCTACTGTTGAATAAACCTCGGCCAAAGTGATGATTGGTTTTGGGCCAGTAATGCGTTCAGGAGTTTTGGAGGTTGCAATGCTGCCTAGAGAAGATTTTTTTCTGAGTGCAAGTTCAGTTGAGAGCCTCCTAGCACACTCAAGTTCTATTGATACTTTGTGCTGAAGTTTAGTTATTTCATTATCAATAGAGAGGCTGGTCCTGGTGATAAAATCATCTAAGGTGCCTGTAGCTTTTTTGGAGGTCTTAGTAGCCTTACTCCTAGTTTCGCGTGAGGACATTGTGTGGAAGGAATGTTACAATAAATAAATGAATAGTGCAGGAAGGCCAGCTAATGAAACACAGAAATTAAAACCAAGAGGAATGGCCCGGTCCGGTCCTGAACGGTCTCTAACGTCTTCGCCCGGGCTGCGTCCCGCGCTGCGGGAGGCGGAAGTGGTAATATAGGGGGCGTGGGGGGCGGGCCAGCAGGGAGAGCGGACCGGAAGCTCTCCGTCGGTCTAGCAGGGACTTCTGGGAAATGAAGTCCCTGCACGCTCGCAGCCCCGCTGTCGCCTCGCGCCCACAGCCGCCTTACCGCCACAAGAGATGCCCTGCTGGTCCGGTATCCGCTGCCTGCGTCGAAGCGGCACCCGCGAAGCGGGTGCGGCGAGTGGTGGGCTCGGTATGCTGGTTACAAGGTGAGCAAAGTGCTGCTGTGCCACTAAAATCGGAAACTGCCACTGGTCTTGGAATATATGTCCCACACGTTGGAGGTTTGAAGCACCTCTTAAGCACCTCGTTGGAGGGGCGGGCCAGCAGGGAGAGCGGACCGGAAGCTCTCCGTCGGTCTAGCAGGGACTTCTGGGAAATGAAGTCCCTGCACGCTCGCAGCCCCGCTGTCGCCTCGCGCCCACAGCCGCCTTACCGCCACAAGAGATGCCCTGCTGGTCTGGTATCCGCTGCCTGCGTCGAAGCGGCACCCGCGAAGCGGGTGCGGCGAGTGGTGGGCTCGGTATGCTGGTTACAAGGTGAGCAAAGTGCTGCTGTGCCACTAAAATCGGAAACTGCCACTGGTCTTGGAATATATATCACTATTGTTTAGTGAGAGGGGTCGGTAATTACTACAGACAAGCGGATCTTTGCCAGGTTTTGGAATGACTTCAATCAACGCTCTGTTAGAGATAGGACATAGCAACTGGACTTGTCAGCCCTAGTTTCATTATTCCTTCTGATACATGAAAGAGAAAAAAAACCATGCCTCTTGTCCAACAGAGCGGTACAAAAGGGGGTGGTGTTGGACGAAGCATCTGAACCAAACACTCACACCCAGTCAACAGATCTGGGTTTGATCCATCACCGTTCTTTAGCCCACTCTGCCACCCCAGTACAGACATGGCCATATGCAAATCAGTCTGACCCTGTGCATCATGGGAACAGTCCAGCCCGAACTGCCAACCCATTCCTTCCCTGGACCGGAAACAAGCTTCCTAGGATCGGTTTCTGGCATTTCAGCCGACTTCAGCCAGGCTTGCTTGAATCCAGTGGCAAAGTGAGCAAGGGACTCGCGTCTGAGCATACCCTGCCAATTGATGGCGGACAAAGCAGTACAAATGGGGTGGTGGTGGATAGAGCATCTGAACCAATCAAACACTCACACCCAGTCAAAAGATCTGGGTTTAATCCATCACTGTTCTTTGCCCACTCAGCCACCCCAGTTCAGACATGCCCATATGCAAATCAGTCTGACCCTGTGCCTCATAGGAACAGTCCAGCCTGAACTGCCAAGCCATGCCTTCCCTGGGCCGTAAACAAGCTTCCTAGGACCGGTTTCTGGCATTTCAGCCGTCTTCAGCCAGGCTTGCTTGAATCCAGTGGCAAAGTGAGCAAGGGACTCACGTCTGAGCATACCCCACCAACTTATGGCGAACAAAGCGGTACAAAAGGGGGTGGTGATAGACGGAGCACCTGAACCAATCAAACACTCACACCCAGTCAAAAGATCTGGGTTTAATACATCACCTTTCTTTAGCCTACTCTGCCACCCCAGTTCAGACATGCCCATATGCAAATCAGTCTGACCCTGTGCCTCATGGGAACAGTCCAGCCCGAACTGCCAAGCCATGCCTTCCCTGGACCAGAAAAAAGCTTCCTAGGACTTGTTTCTGGCGTTTCAGCCGTCTTCAGCCAGGCTTGCTTGAATCCAGTGGCAAAGTGAGCAAGGGACTCCCGTCTGAGCATACCCTGCCAACTTATGGCAAACAAAGCAGTACAAAAGGGGGTGGTGATGGACGGAGCATCTAAAACACTCAAACACTCACACCCACTCAAAAGATCTGGGTTTAATCCATCACCGTTCTTTAGCCCACTCTGCCAACCCAGTTCAGACATGCCCATATGCAAATGAGTCTGACCCTGTGCCTCATGGAAAAAGTCCAGCCCGAACTACCAAGCCATGCCGTCCCTGGACCGGAAACAAACTTCCTAGGACCAGTTTCTGGCATTTCAGCCGTATTCAGCCAGGCTTGCTTGAATCCAGTGGCAAAGTGAGCAAGGGACTCACGTCTGAGCATACCCTGCCAACTTATGGCAAACAGAGCGGTACGAAAGGGGGTGGTGATGGACGGAGCATCTGAAACAATCAAACACTCACACCCAGTCAAAAGATCTGGGTTTAATCCATCACTGTTCTTTAGCCCACTCTGCCACCCCAGTTTAGACATGCCCCTATGAAAATCAGTCTGACCCTGTGCCTCATGGGAACAGTCCAGCCTGAACTGCCAAGCCATGCCTTCCCTGGACCGTAAACAAGCTTCCTAGGACCGGTTTCTGGCATTTCAGCCGTCTTCAGCCAGGCTTGCTTGAATCCAGTGGCAAAGTGAGCAAGGGACTCCCGTCTGAGCATACCCTACCAACTTATGGCGAACAAAGCGGTACAAAAGGGGGTGGTGATAGACGGAGCACCTGAACCAATCAAACACTCACACCCAGTCAAAAGATCTGGGTTTAATACATCACCTTTCTTTAGCCTACTCTGCCACCCCAGTTCAGACATGCCCATATGCAAATCAGTCTGACCCTGTGCCTCATGGGAACAGTCCAGCCCGAACTGCCAAGCCATGCCTTCCCTGGACCGGAAACAAGCTTCCTAGGACTTGTTTCTGGCGTTTCAGTCGTCTTCAGCCAGGCTTGCTTGAATCCAGTGGCAAAGTGAGCAAGGGACTCACGTCTGAGCATACCCTACCAACTTATGGCGAACAGAGCGGTACAAAAGGGGGTGGTGATGGACGGAGCATCTGAAACAATCAAACACTCACACCCAGTCAAAAGATCTGGGTTTAATCTATCACCGTTCTTTAGCCCACTCTGCCACCCCAGTTCAGACATGCCCATATGCAAATGAGTCTGACCCTGTGCCTCATGGGAACGGTCCAGCCTGAACTTCCAAGCCATGCCTTCCCTGGACCGGAAACAAGCTTCCTAGGACCGGTTTCTGGCATTTCAGCCGTCTTCAGCCAGGCTTGTTTGAATCCAGTGGCAAAGTGAGCAAGGGACTCACGTCTGAGCATACCCTGCCAACTTATGGCGAACAAAGCGGTATGAAAGGGGGTGGTGATGGACAGAGCATCTGAACCAATCAAACACTCACACCCAGTCAAAAGATCTGGGTTTAATCCATCACCGTTCTTTAGCCCACTCTGCCACCCCAGTTCAGGCATGCCCATATGCAAATGAGTCTGACCCTGTGCCTCATGGGAAGAGTCCAGCCCGAACTGCCAAGCCATGCCTTCCCTGGACCGGAAACAAGCTTCCTAGGACCGGTTTCTGGCATTTCAGCCGTCTTCAGCCAGGCTTGCTTGAATCCAGTGGCAAAGTGAGCAAGGGACTCACGTCTGAGCATACCCTGCCAACTTATGGCAAACAAAGGGGTACAAAAGGGGGTTGTGATGGACAGAGCATCTGAACCAATCAAACCCTCACACCCAGTCATCAGATCTGGGTTTGATCCATCGGTGGGCGAATCCCCCCCCACTTATTAATTCTCCTGCAAAGCGGGAGAATTTGTGCAGAGCTAAAGGGGTAATTGGCAGCACTAGCATGACTGCTGCCACATGGTGGCGCTGTGTGCCTGATGTAGAGTTAACCCAACAACAGTTGTTTTCTAATTCAATAGACATTAAAAATGACTGATTTATCCAGCCCTTGCTAATTTTATTGGTTTAAGGGCCTGGAATAGTCTACAATGTCACACCTGTAGGGTGTGATGGTTTGGTACTGTCATTGGCTGCGCTGACATTGGCAATGGGTAGTGTAGGCTACAGTGTTCTGATGAGTGCCTGGCACTTAATTTTTTACAAATTAAGCAGACTGTACTAGACATGGAACTACATCTCAGATACTTCTTCCATCGACATGTAGGGCACCCTGAATAACCATTTTACTTTCAATAGGCGCATGACCCCTGTGTCCTGAACTGTGTCCCTTCGACTGAGCGAGTTGATGGCCTACCACAAGGACTCGAGTGGACCTGCACCTTTGTTGCTTCCTTGTGTGGGATATTCTCCAGATGATGTAAAGGAATCAGGGGCATGACAGACCCTGCTCTACAGAAATGAGTTGGGGTATTGAAGACCCCTCTTTCTGTCATTTTCGACTATCAGACTAAATGATGTGATCACTTACCTGAAAATGATCCAATACCAGCTGAAATTGACAGACCACAAGAGAACACTGAAGCATCCTGGATGGTACTTTCCTTTGAATCTGCAGGTGTCTCCAACAGCTGCTTGTTGTGAGGCTGCAACTTCCTCTGGGCAGGTAGAAGATCTTGGGTTTGTTCTAGAAGAATGAGGATGGGTCAACGTGTATTGCGTTATGACGGCATGCATCCGCCTGTCTTCGTGTGAGAATTCAAATAGTTTGCGTTACTTCGCATGAAAAAAGCCAAGCATAGTTATGACAGTTTGTAAACTACTATAAGTTACATTTTAACTTATGGGATTTTGTTTGGGGTATTGTAGCAACCACAGATCACATTCAGGAGGGGGGGGGAACCTTAGGGGCTTTACTTAGTCCAAGTTACCCCACATTGCCAATGACATCTTCTTGGCTTTCTGAAGCATCAAAAGGTTTTTTTAAATGCCGGAATTGTGAGATGTGTAGGTTTGCAGAACATAAGATTAAGACATTCAAAGACAACAAAGGAAAAATGTTTACTATACTGACCAATATCAACTGTGGAACAAAATATGTGATTTAGTTTATTGAATGCAAATGCTCTAGAAAATATGTGGGAAGCACAATTAGGGCATTAAAGGACAGAGTGGGGGAACATAAGCGAGCTATTAAACATAATGACTGCAGATATCCTATTGCTGAGCATGTGCATACCTGTAAAGAGCAAGGACCAATGAAAACATTCAAATTTTATTGCATAGAACACATCTGGCAAGACCCCCGAGGGGGTGACAGGGAACTGAAATTGCGGAGGCACGAAGCCTTATGGATTATGCGCTTGCGAGCAGTAGAGGAAAGGTTAAATTATGATCAGGAACTGCAATACTTCTTAGGTGATTGAGGAAGCTCTGGCACATGGTGTTATTGGATCTCAGTTAATCATAACTGAATTGAGACTGAATACCGGGTTGTTCATGGACCACAAGGCATATGGATATTATTCAATTGTCGGACTGTTAATTTAAAACGTTATTAATACTGAGGTGGCAAACGCAAACATAATAGTGAAGTTTCTGAAATTGTGACATCATCATTCTGATTCCCAAGACTACCTAGAGCAGGGGTACTCATAGTACGGGCCGCGGGCCTGTGGCGGCCCGGCAAGCCTTTCCTGGCGGCCCGCGGACCCCCGAGACATCATACCTGTGTTTAACGTTTTTTTTTTGTAAGTGTCTGCAGCAGCGCGAGAGACTCTGCTGCTCTGTGGGAGCTGCCGGCCGGGCGATCCAAGCAATGGCCAGAGTAAAGCTGCAGGGGCCTAAGAAGGGGTGAAATACAAAGGCCACATTAACATGCAAATGGCCTGTTAAGTGCTCGGGTGCGGCTGTGAGTTGTGTGCGCCCCAGCTGGCACACAGGCAGGGTGAGATGACAGAGGGAGTGGGAGGGAAAGGGAGGGGGAGGGGGACGGAGAGGGAGTGAGAGGGAGAGAGTGAGTGAGAGGGAGTGAGTGAGAGGAAGTGAGTGAGTGAGAGAGAGTGAGTGAGAGAGTGAGTGCGTGAGAGGGAGGAGTGAATGAGTGAGAGGGAGGGAGGGAGTAAGTGAGTGAGAGGGAGGGGGAGGTAATGAGAGGGAAGGAGAGGGAGGGGGGAGGGAGTGAGAGGGAAGGAGTGGGAGGGAGGGAGGGAGGGAGGGAGGGAGTGAGAGGGAGGGAGTGGGAGGGAGGGAGGGAGAGGGAGGGAGTGTGTGAGTGAGAAGGAGGGAGTGAGTGAGAGGGTGTGAGTTAGTGAGTGAGAGGGAGTGAGTGAGTGAGAGGGAGAGAGTGAGTGAGAGAGTGAGTGAGAGAGAGAGTGAGTGAGTGAGTGAGAGTGAGTGAGTGAGTGAGAGAGAGTGAGAGAGAGTGAGTGAGTGGGAGAGGGAGTGAGGGAGTGAGAGGGAGGGAGTGAGTGGGAGGGAGGGAGGGAGTGAGAGGGAGGGAGTGAGTGGGATGGAGTGAGAGAGAGGGGGTGGGAGTGAGAGGGAGGGGTGGGAGTGGGAGGGAGTGGGAGGGAGTGGGAGTGAGAGGGAGGGAGTGGGAGTGAGTGAGTGAGTGGGAGTGAGTGAGTGGGAGTGAGTGAGTGGGAGTGAGTGAGTGGGTGGGAGGGGGTGAGTGAGAGAGTGAGAAGGAGGGAGTGAGTGAGTGGGAGGGAGTTAGTGAGAGGGAGGGAGTTAGTGAGAGGGAGGGAGTGGGAGGGAGGGAGTGGGAGGGAGGGAAGGAGGGTGTGGGAGGCAGGGAGGGAGTGGGAGGGAGTGAGTGGGAGGGAGTGAGTGGGAGAGAGTGAGTGGGAGAGAGTGAGAGGGAGTAAGTGAGTGAGAGGGAGTGAGTGAGTGAGAGGGAGTGAGTGAGAGGGAGTGAGTGAGAGGGAGAGAGGGAGTGAGTGAGAGGGAGAGAGGGAGTGAGTGAGAGGGAGGAGTGAGTGAGTGGGAGGGAGGGAGTAAGTGAGTGAGAGGGAGGGGGGAGGGAGTGAGAGGGAAGGAGTGGGAGGGAGGGAGGGAGGGAGGGAGTGAGAGGGAGGGAGTGAGAGGGAGTGAGTGAGTGAGAGGGAGTGAGTGAGAGGGAGTGAGTGAGAGGGAGAGAGGGAGTGAGTGAGAGGGAGGAGTGAGTGAGTGAGAGGGAGGGAGGGAGTAAGTGAGTGAGAGGGAGGGGGAGGGAGTGAGAGGGAAGGAGTGGGAGGGAGGGAGGGAGGGAGTGAGAGGGAAGGAGTGGGAGGGAGGGAGGGAGGCAGTGAGAGGGAGGGAGTGAGTGAGTGAGAAGGACGGAGTGAGTGAGAGGGTGTGAGTTAGTGAGTGAGAGGGAGTGAGTGAGAGGGAGTGAGTGAGTGAGAGGGAGAGAGTGAGTGAGTGAGTGAGTGAGAGAGAGTGAGTGAATGAGAGAGAGGGAGAGAGTGAGTGAGAGAGTGAGTGAGTGAGTGAGCGAGTGAGTGAGAGAGAGTGAGTGAGAGAGAGTGAGTGAGTGAGTGAGAGAGAGTGAGTGAGAGTGAGTAAGTGGGAGAGGAAGTGAGGGAGTGAGAGGGAGGGAGGGAGGGAGTGAGAGGGAGGGAGGGAGGGAGAGGAGGGAGTGTGTGGGATGGTGTGAGTGAGTGGGAGGGAGGGAGTGAGTGGGAGGGAGGGAGTGAGAGAGAGGGGGTGGGAGGGAGGGGTGGGTGTGGAGTGAGTGGGAGTGTGTGGGAGGGAGTGGGAGTGAGTGAGTGAGTGAGTGGGAGTGAGTGTGTGGGAGTGAGTGAGTGGGTGGGAGGGGGGTGAATGAGAGAGTGAGAGGGAGGGAGTGAGTGAGTGGGAGGGAGTTAGTGAGAGGGAGGGAGTTAGTGAGAGGGAGGGAGTGGGAGGGAGGGAGTGGGAGGGAGGGAAGGAGGGTGTGGGAGGGAGGGAGGGAGTGGGGGGGAGTGAGTGGGAGGGAGTGAGTGGGAGAGAGTGAGAGGGAGAGAGTGAGAGGGAGAGAGTGAGAGGGAGGGAGTGAGAGAGACAGACAGGGAGTGAGATGGACAGGGAGGGGGAGGGAGTGAGGTGAAGATAGAGAGAGAGGGAGGGAAAGGGAGGGAGACGGAAAAGGAGGGAGACAGAGAGGCAGAGAGAGGGAGGGAAAGGGAGGGAGACTGATGGGGAGTGAGATGGAGGGAAAGGGAGGGAAACTGATGGGGAGTGAGATGGAGGGAAAGGTAGGGAAATGGAGGGAGGGAAAGTGAGGGAAATGGAGGGAGACGAAGGGAAAGGGAGGGAGACGGAGAGGGAGGGAAAGGGAGGGAGACGGAGAGGGAGTGAAAGGGAGGGGGAGTGAGAGGGAGGGAGAGGGAGGGAAAGGGAGGGAGATGGAGGGAGATGGAGAGGGAGGGAGAGGGAGGGAAAGGGAGTGAGACGGAGAGTGAGAGGGAGGGAGAAGGAAAGGGAGGGAGACGGAGAGGGAGTGAGAGGGAGGGAAAGGGAGGGAGACTGATAGGGAGTGAGATGGAAGGAAACGGAGGGAGACTGATGGGGAATGACATGTAGGGAACGGGAGGGAGACTGATGGGGAGTGAGATTGAGGGAAAGGGAGGGAGACTGATGGGGAGTGAGATGGAGGGTAAGGGAGGGAAAGGGAGGGAATTGAAGGGAGAGGGAGGGAAAGGGAGGGAGAGAGAAGGAAAGGGAGGGAAAGGGAGGGAAAGAGAGGGAGTGAGAGGGAGGGAAAGGGAGGGAGAGGGAGTGAGAGGGAGGGAGAGGGAGGGAAATGGAGGGAGATGGAGAGGGAGTGAGAGGGAGGGAAATGGAGGGAGAGGGAGGGAAAGGGAGTGAAAGCGAGTGAGACGGAGAGTGAGAGGGAGGGAGAGAGAGAGGGAGAGAGAGAGGGAGTGAGAGAGAGTGGGAGTGAGAGAGAGGGAGTGAGACAGAGAAAGACAGGAGAGGGAGGGAGAGAGAGAGAGAGCTAGAGAAAGGAAAAGAGAGCTATAGAGAGGGAGGGAGACCGAGAGAGAAAGAGAGAGAGAGATGTGTGTATGCCGTGACAGCTCAGTGGACGAAGGCGTCCGCTGCAGGGACCTGTGATCAACCTCATGGTCAGTTTTATGTTGTTGCTCTAGCCCCGCCCCTCCCCCACTGACCCCGCCCCCCACCGATGCGGCCCTCGGACACAAACCAAACTGTAAATTTGGCCCCCGAGAGAAAGTTTGTGAGTACCCATGACCTAGGGGGTTGCCACGTGATTAACTTTTCAGGCTACACCTACGTGGGTTGTTTATAAATATCTTAAATAAATAACAAATGTACACTGTGCAAAAGGTTGTCATAATCTAATAATCTTTGTACATTGGCACTACGCATTACTATTACTTTATACTCTCTAAAATGCACATCAATAATCAAGACAATCGTTAACCATTCAAAGATGGCGCTGCCTAGGAGATGGAGTAGTCACCCTCAATATCTCCATGATTTTACACTTTTCCTCTGACACCCACGAGACTACGGCGTCTTTGGATAACACAGGACGCCGAAAGAGGAAGCTCTGAGGTATGTGGGGCTCATCGAATATGGGGGCTGGTTTATCATCCCTAGACGATTTGAGCACGTCCTAAACAATTAAGAATCGCTTATATATATTCTAGGTCGCCTTTACTGCAGTGACCGGAGGATCGCAAATGCGGAAGGATTGGTTCCGCAGTCACTGACATTTAATAAATACATCGATTGATTCAGAGCCATATCAATGCAAGTAGAGCGAAAGCATTTAGAGTGGGGAGAGCTAACGGTTGAAGGTTATTTATAGTTGATATATATACAAGTTAGAAATTGTACCTATCTTTGTTTTAGGGACAAGATGAATAATTGAAGCGTGGGAGACCACCGGGAAAAAGCATTTAAGTGGACTGCTTTGACTTAATCGGCAGATGTAGATGTAAGTAGATACTAGTTGTGTAGTGTCGATACATGATGGTGGAGTGAACCACTAGGTAATTAATGCATAGGTTGTTTTGTAGGATTATTATTTGGATACTGGACACAGCTTTTAAATAGGAAAGGGACCATTTACCCTGGGAACAACAATACGTTTCCTGCAACTGCGAGGGACAGGTAAGATACTGTCTCTTGCTTTTGGTTGTCATGATATAATTCGTGAAGCCTATATTTGTGATCTCGTGCCTCCGTGGTTTCAATTCCTAAATAGTGTTGCTATTCTGTTTACAGCAATCTGAAACAGGCAGGATACATAAGGTACTTGTTCTATTTCTCAGTGTGACTTCTACTTTAGATAATATTCACTGGAGGTTTTTAAGCAGTAATATTGCACTGAAGAATTAATATGTTAAAATACATACTCACACGGTGTATGAAAAGACTCTGAAGCTATATCAACACAAACAGAATGGATATTGAATGTATATCAAATGCTGTAAATCTATAGAAAATGTACATAGCAGAATTTAGTAATACTGCACCTGTATGAGTACAAAGTAAAAAATCCATCGTTCAATAGATCCCTAAATGAGGAAAGACGATCACTCAGACTTTCAGAGCGCAAGTGGCGTCAATACACTGAGACAATCCAGGAAAGCTTATAATAAAAGCATCCTTGAATCAAAAAAAAACTTTTTTAGGAAAGAACTGGACAATGCAATAAATAGGCCAAGGAAACTATTCGATATACTCAAAGAACAGACAAATAAATCTGCCAAATCAGCACCGGTCATCGCCAAAAAAAGCTTAAATAGCGAGGATTTCTCCATCTTCTTTACCGACAAAGCAAACGCACTGGAGAGAGAACTTAAAAAATCAGCTGAAGATTTGGAAAGGGAGAAGGTCTCTTCAGATGAACTACAGTTCCAACAAGAACTCGACAAACCTAAGAACAACGCTCAATGGACAGGTTTCAATCTAATCAGTGAATTAGAAATTATCTAAGATCATGTCATCCACCAAACCTAACAATCATTATAAGGACCCCCTTCCAGCAAAGTGCTGGTCTTCTCTTAACCACCTGTTAATCCCGTCATGGACTAAGATCATTAATGCTTCGTTATCACAAGGCCAAATTCCAGACTGCCTAAAAACAGGGCAAGTCAATCCTCTTCTAAAAAAAACAAATGAAAAGCCTTCTGATCCAAACAACTTTAGACCTGTTGCAAACATTCCCATGCTCGCTAAAGTTCTGGAAAAATGTGTCCAACAACAACTGAGTCATCACATTACGGATTTCAATCTACTAAACGATTTCCTATCGGGGTTCAGACCGAACCATAGTACAGAAACTGCAATACTGCAAATAGTAGATGACGCTCTACTGGCTCTTGATCTCAACGACACATGTCTCCTAATATTGTTGGACTTGTCGGCTGCGTTCGACACTGTAAACCATGACAAAATTCTGGATAGGCTGAAAAACAGAATGGGATTAGATGGTATAGTACTAAAGTGGTTCAGCACCTTCCTAGAGAATAGATCACAAAAATTCATTGTCAACCAAACCCTGTCAGGCTCTACCAGAAATACAATTGGAGTTCCACAAGGTTCAACGTTATCCCTGGCGCTTTTCAATCTCTATGTAGAACCACTTACAGCTATACTACAAAAAGCAAACATCTCATTTCATATGTACGCGGATGACACGCAGCTGTATATCAAGGTGACATCGACAGAAGATTTAAAAACTATGAATCAAGCCCTCACGAGAACCCTCCAATGGCTAACCCTGAATCACCTGAACCTAAATCCGCAGAAAACGGAATTCCTACTGATTGCACCTCAGAAAAGTAAACTCAAGATAGCGGACTGGTCCAACATTATCACTGCTTTAAAATGTACCCCGAAGATTGTCGACTCTACTAAATCTTTGGGAATTACCCTTGACAAAAATTTGAACATGATTGCACATATCAACACAATGGCAAAGAACGCCCGTTTCCATCTAAGCTACCTGCGGAAACTAAAATCATTCCTAAATAAAACTGATCTTAAAACAGCAGTCCAGGCACTGGTCATCTCCAGGATAGAATATGGGTGCACTACTCTGGCAGGGCTTCCCAAAGTCACAAAAGCCCCTTTGAAAGCATGTCTCAATGCAGCCACAAGACTGATAACGGGATCCAAAAAATTCGACCACATCTCCCCTCACTTGAAAGTGCTCAACTGGGTACCTTTCGAAGCAAGAATTCACTTCAAAATAGCTTGCATCACCCACAATGCATTGCACCATAAAACACCAGTTTACCTTGCACAGAAAATCACGCTTTCAGAAGGAAATAGAAGCACCAGGAGAAAAAACAATCTACTTCTGAAGCCAGCTCGTTTTTGTAAGAAAAGAACTTATGACCGAGCGTTCTCTGGAGCAGCACCACAAATTTGGAATGCACTCCCCCCAAGCATTAGAAGAATTCCATCCATTGCTGCCTTCAAAAAAGAAGCAAAATTATTCTATATGAGAACATTTCTACAATAAGACCTTGCAGCAGTACATGTGGATCAAATCTATCCATGATTGTCTCCAGTCATCCACCAGCCTCTCGCATGTGGTGGTGTGACTTAATGCGATCGTTACCAACTCAATTGTTGATTTAATTGCTGATTCACTATTTGTTTCTCCGAAGTGTACTGTTGTATAGAGTTTGCAAATTGCAATCTATGCTTCCAAATGGTACTAATGTTGATACATGGCAGTAAAGCGCTCTGATACCCCTTGCAGGGTCATGTTCGCGCTATAGAAAACACTAAATAAATAAATACTCCCCTTACGCACTTAGAGGGTGCTTTGTCTGGTTTTGGTGATTGATGTTATTACCATACGTATACAAATGAGTGATATTATGTATTACTTTCAGCCCTGAGGAAGTTGTGGGGTAACCCAATAACGACGAAACGCGTTGGCTTAAGGGAGTGGAAGACTTTGACCAAGTGAAACGGAATTAAAGACACAAGAAAAGCATAATATTTTGGAGACCAATCTGTATATGTTTTTGTACTGTCAATGTATATGTGGCTTGTGCTTCGGAAAACTGTTAAAAAATTAGATTTGGATATGTTACTAGCATTGGTATACCATGCCATTTAGGGGCAGATACACAATATACTCAAGCAGCACTGTGCAGCATGGGCAAATGCTTTGGTGCACTGCATACAAAGGAGAGAGGAGGAGACTGGCCCATTTTCATTAAAATTGGACTCTTCTGACCTTTCCCTAATGTTAGCTCAGTTTTCAGCTGCCGTGTGTCACGAGACACATTAGTGCTGTGGTGCAAGGGTGCCTCAGTGAGTCTGGCATGGGTTTTGTTCTGGAATGGTACCCTTTCAGTGCAATGTAAAAAGCATAGACATACTTTTACCCTTTAGGCTTTTTGTGTGTGTGATATGAAGTGCAGAATACAATAATATTTGCATGAGGAAGGAGTCATGATTGCATTTGTCCTTCATTGTGCAATTTTCATGAGGGCATGGTTTAGTGACACTAAACCCTCTGTATTCACTTTCGTAAATTGGTTTTAGCTTCAGATAGCTTGGTTGATTGCATGAAAACACCTATGCTCCACTCATGGTTCCACTCCTTGGCGCAAAGTACTGGTAAGCAAAGCAATGCACTACTTTTTTCTTTTTGTTTAAATTTTTTTATTAGGGTTTTTTTACATTTCCTAGATAGGTCACACAACAATTAACATAGATGTTATCATTGCATGACAATTACAATCCTGGTTCAATGGCAACCGATTGGCCCTTGTCTCTTGGGCGCGACAGTTGTGCAAAGAGTCCCCTGTACTCATCAGTGGGCTATCGTGTCGCAGAGTGTCATGTCTTAGTGTACCTGATCCCTTGGACGATATGATTGTGGGGTCGAGTGAAGCTGTTACCCCTCCGTTAGTGTTCTACCCTACTTGACTTGTGCTAACAGCAATGTTGTATGTAAACATGTCGGACTTGAACCTGCGGACTGAAGTTCAACTGGGATCCGCGGGGGGATACCCCTCGAGGAGGTGAAAGGGAAGGAGGGGATGGAAAGTAGCGTGAGGAAGGGATGACGGCGAGCAGAGGGGGCGCGGCGTTTCCGGGCGGTGCCCTGGCAGACACCACCCGGTGGAAACTGGTAGTGCAAAGCAATGCACTACTTTACATTACTTTCATGGTATTTCCAGCGCTAAACATGTGTAGCTCAAGTAACTACATTTAGATGATTAAAATGTGCCCCAAATAGTGTCAATTTAATGAAGCTTACATAGCTTAAAATCTTAGTACATCTCCCCCTTCGTGTACAGTTGTGCGGTCAGGGCCAGCAATGGCCAGTGCAACTTGTTTTACTTCACAGTGCGCAGTTATTGGTCCCCCTATTTGTAATCTTTGGAGTTTAGAATGCATATCCTAGAGCATACCTTTTTGATAGATATCTAACATCAAATGAAAAGTATGTTGCCTATGTAACTATCGTTATTCGTGGAGCTACAGAAGTGAGATAACGTTATGAATAGGCGAAGTAATTACTCATCATGAGGTTGCACTGAGGTTGTACGTTTGATAGCCTGTAGCAGGGTTCAGAGTGGCACATCGTTTAATCGTAATGTGGGGAGCAAACAAAGTCAATTCGTACCCTGTAAGACGCGCACTCGTAAGGTGCTGGGTCTTCGTTTTGTTCAATAATGTATCCACAGAGTGCGGTACCATCCCTGTGAGATCAGTGCTCAGAACGAGCCCTTCCGACAGTCGAATAGCCACTGCGACCGCAGCAGTAGCTCTTAAACAGCTAGGGAGTGCTCTAGCGACGTTATCCAACACCGCTGAGAAATAGGCACAAGGTTTCTGCTTACCACCAAATCCTTGTGTTAACACAGAAAGCGAGCAACCGTCTACCTCGTGTACATAAAGCACAAAAGGTTTCTGGTAGTCAGGGGTACCAAGAACAGGTGCAGAGCAAAGCGCAGATTTCAAAGAGTCAAAATCATTTTGGCAAGCATCAGTCCAGGGTAAAGGTTCATGCACATCTTTAGTGGTTAAATACAGGAGAGGTTTAGTGAGGAGGGAAAAATTACAGATCCATTGGCGACAGAAAGAAGTTATGCCAAGAAATGCACGAACATCACGCTAAGTACGAGGTACAGACATGTTAAAAATGGTAGTCACACGCTCTGGGGTTAGTCTCCTTCCCTCTTCCGACAGTAGATGACCTAGGTTGGTCACCTCCCGTCTACAATATTGGAATTTAGAAAGGGATACTTTATTGCCATTAGCCGCCAAATAAGACAATAAGTGTACAGTGGCTTCCTTGCAACCTTCCTCAGTATCAGAGGCCACTAACAGATCATCAACATATTGCAAAAGCACATTACCATGGGGCAAGACCAAATCGTCCAACACTGTCTTCAAGGCTTGACTATAAATACTAGGACTCTCCGTGTACCCCTGAGGAGTGCAACAAAACCGGAAGCTGCGACCAGATAATGAGAAGCCGAAAATATGGCGGCTATCAGGATGTATCGGAATGCTAAAGAAAGCATTCTTTAAATCGATCACAGAGGAATATTTAGCAGTGGGAGGAATCATAGTGAGAATACTAGTGATGTCAGAAACCACAGGGCATTGGGGCACCACTATTTTATTAATTTCACGCAAATCAATCACAAAACGATAAGTATCAACATAGTCAGGATCACTTCCAACAGGGGTCTTTTTTAAGATCGGTAAAATGGGGCTGTTGCATACATTAGCAGGTGTCTCCTCCACCACACTCTTTTGGATCAAATCTTGTATGATGGAGAGCAAAGCTTTCTCACCTGCCGGAGAAATTTTGTACTGGGGTAACGTGGAAACCAAGCATTTTGCTTCAGAGTAATAGAAATGGGTGGAATCCTTAATAATCCTACATCTGTGTCTCCAGTGGCCCACAGCGTCGCTGGGATAGCAGAAAACTCAGGAGGGAGGGGTTAATTTTTGGTGAAACGCTGCAAAATATGCTTGCCAAGGGTATTGATAGTCAAATAAACACCATCAGGTGAGCAATACATTTTGTAATTTCTTCAACAAATCAAAGCCCAATAAATTTTCGCCACAATGGGTAGTCAAAAGAAACGGGGAGTCTACCGTAACTGGACCAATTGTGAACGGAATAGGTTTGGAAATGGGGCTCACCACCGGAATTCCCGAGAATCCCACTGAAACATTATTTTGCCCGGACAGAACAGACCCTGGGACCAGAGAACGAGAAATAGAACTATTCATCGCACCTGTATCAACTAAAAACCTTTCAGATGTCCCCATCAAATGCGCCTTTACATAAGGACCTTGCTGATCAACGGGTACTGACACCTGGCCCCCACTCTGACCTTGGTTGTCCTATGCATAGGCATACACTTCGGTTGCATCCATCGCACAATCCTCATTATAATACTGCCTACCTCTCTGATTATTGAAATAATTCTTTTCTGATCCGACGTGCGTCGCCTCCTCTTGTTGCATATCACTGCGATCCACACCACCTCGACCTCTTCCTCCTCCTGTCATAGCCCCATTCTGAGCCAGCAACAATAGACACTGGAATCGCCAATGCCCTTCCTCCTTACAGTAAGCACACTGGTTCATTCCCAAAACAACAACAGGCCCTCCGCCTCGTCCAGTTCCCACCCCCCTCGGGACAAACCCTCTACCCCCTCTCTCTCTGCCTCGTCCTCGAACAACTTGTTGTAACAACACCTGTGTCTTAAGATCTTTCGTTTTCTTTTCCGTCTTATCCTTACTCTCATTTTCTCTATGTTCGTGATATTGGGCCATACTCAATATTACCAAGGGCGTAGACGTGGTCCAGGTACTTTCAGCGGATTCTAACCGCGCAGAAACTTCCGGTAACAAATTGGTCACAAAACGATTAACAAATAATCGTATACCGCCTTCCAATGATAAATCCTGTCCACTAAAATCGATAAATATGCCTTCAAATCTAGTGAAGAAATCAGAAACACTTTCGTCTTTCTTCTTCTTGCATGTGGTCAATTTATCTCAATCCACCTTACGAGGCGGAATTAAGGAATGCATGTAAGTAATAATACGACCAGGTAACGCCAATAGTTCGGGTTTGGGTTTATCACGAGGATCATGTCCCTTATCCCAATCTTTTATCTGTTCCCCTGTTGGAATGGAATGGAATGGAAATAGATTTATTGAGCGTGGTTGCTGCCCAGGGGCGTCCAAGCGCTGAGGTGAGAATCGGAGGGACAAGCGGAGTGACAGATTAGAGCTCGGAGGCTTTGGTGAATAGTAAAGTCTTCAGCTTTTTACGGAATGACAGCAGGTCCGGGTTGGAACGGAGTGAGAGGGGGAGGGTGTTCCAAAGTTTAGCGGCATTCAATGAGAACAGCCTACCCCCGGATCTGGCTCTCTTCACTCTAGGAACCACTGCCAGGAAAGCCTCAGAGGAGCAGAGGTTCCTATTTGGGTGATAGGGAATGACAAGGTTGCTGTTGATTGCGGGTCTTGTTTTCCAAAATGCCCGGTGTGCAATGCACAGCGCCTTGAATGACACTCTGTGTTTGACTGGCAACCAGTGAAGACTTTTTAATGCAGGTCTGGCTGACTGGGCTCGTGGAATCTGTAGCAGGGTGCGTGCTGCGCAGTTTTGCACTACCTGGAGTTTCCGGAGAGTCATCTCGGGAGCCCCTACATATAGAGCATTGTTTGAGTCAAGGCGGGACTGGATGAGGCCTTGGACTGCCACTTTCTTGGCTTCTAGAGGCAGAAGTGGAAGGACTTTCCTTAGAGTTTTGAGGATGCCAAAGCAGGTGGTGGACAGCTTGGTAGCCTGGGTGGAAAAGGACAGCTTACTGTCCAGCCACACTCCTAGGCTCTTGACGCTTTCCTTGGGGGTAGGGGTAGTGCCCAGAGCTTGGGGCCACAAGGAGGTAAAAGGTATTGGCGAGGCTGGGCCTAGAAGCATGAGCTCTGTTTTGTCTCCGTTTAGTTTGAGGGAGGAGCTGGTCATCCACTCCTTAACGTCCTCTAGGCAGCTCAGCAGGCCTCCCTGGGGGTGACTGATGTTCTCTTGAGCCAATGATACCACTAACTGAGTATCGTCGGCGTACGACACAATTTTGATGCCGTACGGTTCGACGATTCCAGCCAGTGGTTTCATGTAGACATTGAATAACACAGGGCTCAAAGAGGAGCCCTGTGGTACTCAACAGCTGAGAGGCTTGCTGGTTGATATTGTGTCGCCATCGAAGATCTGAAAAGATCTGTCGGACAGGAAGGAGCCGAACCACCTTAGAGCGTCGCCAGAGACTCCGATGTCCCGGAGACGGTTCAGCAAGGTGGCATAGCTGACCGTATCGAAGGCGGCGCTTAGATCAAGGAAGATCACTGCCACTGATCCTCCCTGATCCAGAACCCTTCGAGATTCCTCGGCGACCGCTAATAAGGCAGTTTCGGTGCCATGTTCCGCCTAACTCTTGAACATGGTCCTGATCATGCACCTGACGCCATGCATCAACAGGGACTAACAACACAAAAAGTAGCTCTATGTCAGCTAGGGTCATAACGGCTGAGGAAGCTGCTTATGTGAGTCCTTTATAATAGGCTGTGGAATTCTTACGGGGTGAGGTAGTTGTGATTTTAGCAGGAGGACTTCATTCCTCTTCCAAGGGGTGTAAACCCATTGTTCCTGCACCCGTGCCTTTACATGAGGTCTTGTCACCTCATCCTGATCAGGATGAAAGATAGGATGGACCTCTCTCATAGGGTGTTGAGAGTCTCATGGGGAACATTTTTGGTACATCCGCCCTCGATAACTTAACAAAACCTCAAAATGTTTGTACACTTCCTCTGGTCTAAGGTCAGACTTATGAGCCCTGTCCCGAATATCATACATCACTTGGGGGGCCATCCCTCCTGCAAAACACTGTTCCCATAAAGTAAGAAGACATGTGGCCATGTGTTTCTGGGCATGTTGCTGCATAACAGGCTCAAAATCTCGGAGTGTGTTCCATATATCAGTTATAGTATAAATAGGCTGTTGCATCCTCTGGGATGACTAATTTTCAATCATCTGTTTCTCATTTAGTCCTACAGTCGAACGAGTAAACAACTTTTGTGTGTCAAAACCCACCCGGAGCACGAGATGGAGTTGGAACAGCTAAGGATGGGGTCATGCTTGTGGAATGGGAAGCCCACGCAAGGGTAGGGGGACATAAAACAGCTGCGGACATAACAGAAGACGGCAATGTAACAGACCACAAAGTAGCCGTCTCAGATACAGAGGGAGATAAAACAGAGGACGTTCCCGGAGAGATAGGGGAAGAGGAAACAACAGGGGCAGAGGCTGAAGGGACCTGTGCTGGAGTTGGGGGAACAACAGGATATATACGTTGTGGGGCATAAGGTGGAGGTGGACGAGTATCCAATAAATCTTCCATTTCATCCTCCGCTTCAGTCCTAGCCACTTAGGTCTTATCCACTTGCAATCTAAATTCCCTATCGGCACAATCAATTCCCTGTTCAGTTTGAGCTTTATCATAAGCAATGGCTTTCTGCGTAATCGTCTGACCTCCCTTCATTCTGCATACTTTCTCCTCCCGTATACGTCTACGCTTTGCTTCCTTCTGCCATAGGTTTAGGGAATCAAACATTGACTGTTGACTACATTTAGAAAACAATCGACGCTGTAGAAAATGTATCTTTTTCTCATCAAAAGACCCGGTTAAGGGCCATTGCAACTCTACATTATCCTTAGTAAATTTATGCCATTGTGTATTAATCAAGAGAGGTGTAATACCATGTTTTACATACATATCATAACTCGGGCTGCCCTCAGGCGGGGCAGGTTGACTTTCAGCCAAGCGCTTATCATTAGGGCGGCAACAACATCCAAAACAACTCAATTTGCTAACACACGGCATAGTGATTGTTGTCATGTATTTCTCATTCAATCATAAAAACATACTTCTAAACATGGCCCTGTTCAAACATTCACAACCTATTCAACCTCACTCTTATTCAAACATACACAGAACAATAATATATGTGCAGACAAAGATATTCAAAACGACATGTCTCTTTTCTGTCTTTTCCAAACAAAGAACAGAGCCCGTGGACTCCTGTTCATGGAGATAAATCAATTCAGATTCCAGACCAATAGATACCAAAATCAAGCAGTCCAAAGATTACCAAGAGACCGTCGGACAGGTATAACCACAGACTGTCCTACAGACCATCCTGCAGTCTTCCTGGTACACCCCTGGGACTATTCCAACTAAGCCTGTTTCCTTAGCTTCAGATATGTCCCCAAGGCTACCCAGGTACAACCACAGGCCTTTCCGAGAACAGTCTGGCCGGGTGCGCCCCACACGAGCCAAACCAGGGCGTCCGATCGGCGTCTCTATTGTTCACAAAACAAATCCGTGGAGCATCTACCCGTGCAGCCACAATGCTGCCCCATCAGACCCCCAAGTGTCTCTGTGGTATACTGACCACCAAATCTTACACAGTTAACTGCTTCAAAAACGCTGTTCAACAGCGCGCTCCAAAAGACATCAAAAACAATCCACTCACCTGGTGCACACAGTTACAATTGCGTATTCTCCACTGCCAACTCCTGAAGACCAACGCGGTCAGTTCCTGGGTTACGCCCATAGGACTCCAGCGAAGGGTCACTAGCACTCTGATCGCGAGAGCTGAGTAAGTCTAAATTAAATTTCGGTCCGTCCACCCGCTCGACCAGAGCTCCCTTTCTTTTGTCCTTTCCACCCGGTTACAGGGAGGACGACCCTATCACGGAGTCCCACCAGAGTCGCCAACTGATACTATAAAAATAACATAAGAGGCTATACCTACCAATAGCCTCAATCCCATTACCAAATAATCAGTCAGTTGGCAGTGAAGAAAGTTCAATCGTTTATTAAGCGAAATACTCTATAGAGGAGCCTCTCCAACCCTCACCCATCAGGTGCGCGAAGAAGACTGTTGGCTCGTTTTCAAACATGAGGTTATATACTTTTCGGTTCAACACATATAACCACGGTAAAGGAAAAACACCAGTTCGCCCTCGAGCTCCAGGGAAGGACTATATATGGCACACATGATTAGTTTAAAGCTTAACTATTTATTACTGGGAAGGTCAGGAGGGGTGATTCCCTTTCGTCTTGGTGCCCGGGAGTGTAGGCACGCCACCTCCAGGAATGCGCTTATGCACACTACTTCACATTATGTGAAGTAGTGTGGCTCACTGGTTAGAGGCGGCAGACCCGAGAGCAGAGGACGGCCCGGGACCAGGGTTCGATTCCCGGCGCAGCAGGTTTCTGGACCAGGGTCAGCGGACTCGATAATTCTCTCGCCTCGGTGCCCACTCTGATCAGCAATCACACTCGGCAACTCTGGGCATTAGCTTGCCTCATCTTCACTAACGGCCCCACCAGACCGCCGGGGATGCCTGGTCTCACCCTGGAGATACCCATTAAGGGACCATCTCTCAGGGAAGCCAGGAAGGGTTTCGCAGCGGTCGAAGCGCCTTGGGACCCTACGGGTAAGTAGTGCGCTATATAAATGCCTATACATTTACATATACATTTACATTTACATGCACCAAAAGCTAGATGCAGCCTTCGTTCAGGTGCTCCCAGTAATTCAGATGAACTAAGGCTTGACAACTGCAAAGACTAACACATGATAACAGCCTGTGTTCGAGCATAGGCTCGGAAAATGGCGTCTGTATGGTTCTCGGCCTACTCTGTTAGCAATAGATACGCAAGGAACGAATAAACGTTTTTTCCCTGCAAGTGCATATAGATATATTTTTAAGCAAAAGAGGGTACGTATAGATGCATCATGCTAACATAATATAGGTCCGATACTCCTTATACATGGGAAATCTATTTTTTATCCCTCATATGGGGTGTTCAACAGCCGAATGGCAAGAATATCAGAGCACTGTATCGGGAGTACCTGAATTGGAAAGATGATGTCTTGCCTAATCCAGATTATTAGCCCCCCCGCCCGATGATCGACCCTTGTTACCATGGATCGTGGGAACATAATAGTTCAGATACCCAAGATGAAATAATAGGTCAACAGACTTGTAGTCAACAAAAACGTATTTTGAGGACAGCAGATTACTTTACAGTCTTGGCTGTTACAAACATGACATTGAGAAAAACATATTTCTTCACACACATGTATGTAAGACACTTGATACATTGATAGGGCTTGAATGCATACATTCCCACCAACCTTACAAAATTTGAGATTTGATACTTCTGTTATTGTCGGCACATAATGTACATTCTACTTACAACAACTGTTACTTAGGTTGTGTGTAGGTTACATTGGTTCAGCCCAAATCAGGGAATTTGTTCACTCTTTATGAGAAAAAAATTTGTCCCAATTCCATTCCTTCTAATATGTCCTTCGTGTGGATCCATTTCTACATTTGGTACAACATCCATATTTGGCACAGTAGAATTATTGTTTGTAGTATCTGTTTCTTCCAAAATGTAAATAACATATTACAATCATATTTTATACTGTTGTTGGCCTGTACAATAAACGTCCACTGGATAGATCAAGTCTTCAGAAACTTGATTTCAATATACCAAAGCAACGCTCAATTAGTCCTCTTGTCCTACAGTGGGCTGTGTTATATGCTTCCTCTACATGAATGTTTGGATGCCAAATGGAGTCATTAGCCATGGCCTGAGAACATTTCACTCATCACCCGGGACAACATGTTTAGATTAGTATTACATTGACACCTGTTTACTGTAAGTAACATTTAACTTTGACACTTAATACAAAGTAAACCTTTATATTTAACACGGCTATTAAATGAAGAGATGAGGATGACTACTTCTTACACAACAAAGCAATTATGACAGAGAGGGTTCATATTTTCCACATTTTTTACATCTTTGACAAATGACCAAGATTGAAAATGCACATGCACTGACATACCTTTTTTTATTTAATGCTACATCATTGTAAATTCACTATTTTTGTAAGTGATTTCCCTATGGATTTGTGTCACAGTATATCAGCGATACAATCCTCTTGGAGGGAATACAGTTATTTTTTGTTCCCTTCTACTACTTTTTCTCGGACTTGAGACACACATACATACCCAGCAGTACTCCTTGACATTGCCCTTTTAAAACTGCTCATTGATTTTTGAGTGTCGACATATGAAGGCATCCTGTGCAGAGCAAGGAACTTTGGCTACAACATTACAGATGTGCAGTTCCAGATGGTGAGAACAAGTTGACATGGGTGCAATCTTTTGCACAAGGTGCACAATGTAAGAATTTGCAACTTGGTAAAAACCTTGCATCGCTTTTTGAATTTGTGGACAAGGATTGGGGAAGTGGATGTGCTATGGTTTCCAGAACTGTTGTAAGGAAGGCAAACACGACACTCTATGACACACCAGCCACTGCAGTTACTGTATTCTGGAAGGAATCAGAGGCTATTAGATGTAGCACTAACATAAGTTTCACATGTGCTTGTATGGCATGTGATTTGGTAGTTGCTGGTTCAAATACTGGTACAATCATGTTCCAGCTTAGTCTAAACAAATGTATGATTTCTTCCTCACGCTGGTCAAACAATGATACCCTGTGTTTGAAGATTTGCATTGGCTTTTTTCTCCATGCGCAATTTGACGACGCCTATGCCTTGCAATGAGTATCTCCATTTGACTTCCCTTATGGCTATTCTTTCTATGATATTCCTTTTGCAATTTCTCCTTGTTTACCCCTGCTTTGTATGTGTGCAATTTGTCTCACGCAAATGACACATGCGCTACTTCGCAGGGATTTGCGTTAGTTTCGTAAATTGTGTTTGCACTACTTTCATCTTCATTTTTTTGTGGGAAACACCCTACTGCACCCACTTTGCATACATTTGCATGATTTTCCCAAAAAATAACACCAGACTTGTTTAGCGCCATGCAAGCATGTAAATGTGTCGCTAATCTAGTTTTGTGCATTATTGTTTCATGCGTGACTTCGTGACTCGTTTTATAGTATATCTGGGGCATATTATGAGAACCCATCTTAAAATTCAACATTACACCGCCATATAGAGTGTCACAACAGAAACAAAGCCACTGCAAATTTCATGTCACACTCCCACACATTGCAAATCTAGACCAAAGTTTCATTTTGCAAAAGTGGCACACTACTCAGCGATCAAAGTTTCTGCCCTGCTAAGGTTTGATACTATCCTGCTCTCTCCATAGCACTGATGTACTATCAGGCTGTCTAGCACCACACACACACATTTGCACCATAGTGCTAAGGTGTCTGCATCAGGTCTAGCATAGGTTTTGTACTGGAAGGGGTTAGCCTTCCTGTACACTATACCACCCTTTGACTAACTTTAGATCTTTGGAGGCCAGATTTATCACACTTTTACGTAACGCAAGACAGCAAGACGCCTTGCTTCGCTGCATGTAACGGATAGGGCAGGAATGCACCATTTTTAACATTATATGGCGCATACGTGTTCTTTCCTTGTGCTGGCGCACAATGTGCTGCCATGCGCCAGTGCACGCATCCGTTTACCATGGTACTAGGGTGCCTGGATTGTTTTTCTGCATAGAGTGTATGTGGCAGAATGCACCACATGCACAAAGAGGAAAAACATGGAGAAATAAAGCTATTTCTCCTTGATACAGCTCCTCTGGGACGGCATAGCATTCTGATGCATTCCAAGGTCTACCACCAATGGTAAATCTGGGAATGCGCCAAAATCCATGGGGGGATGAGTGGGAACTCCCACGCTGCCCCCATGGAACATCTCTTGGCGTAGAGTAACGCAAGGCAGCAATTTGCACTGCCTTGCGTTACTCCAGATGTACCAAGCACTGGAAGGCTATGCACGGTGGCCTTGCGTTGTTTGGTGAATCTGACTTTAGTGTTGTGTTGCTCTTGCATTACCTTGCGCTATGCATGGACAACACAACACTATGACACATCTGGCTCTTTGTTTTTCTGTTGCACAGTGCAGCACACATGCAGTGTGGGAAAAGTTAGGAAAAATAACTGCATTTCTCCTTTTTAAGCCGTCTGCAAAGTGGTGGTATTTTGTGGTGCAAAACCATGTCTACTATTGTTAGTAGATAGGGTTTTGCATAAAAAACCATTAGTGGTTGTTTGGGAACATCCATGTACCACTTACGGAGAGCTCCCTTTACCCAGAGTAACACAAAGTAGTGCTTTGTGCTGCCTGTGTTACTTTGAGGCAACTTTGCACCAAAGCACAACAAGTTTTGACTGGAAAGTAGATCCCCAAAAACATTTTGTGCAGGTTTGTGTCATGTTCGTGACAAAAACCCAAGGTAAAATGTTTGTAAATGTGGGCCAGTGTAACCCTGTGTGTTAGACCATGGGCAGTTACAATTGCACCATTGACGATATGCTGCCTATCCCTTAAACCTCCTGCAAATATAGACACCTCTAAAAGTGCTTTCACCTTACCTGCCTGATGTGCATGGTGTGACAGCACTTCACATTGTTACATCTTCTCTCTAGGGGCAACCACAACAGCTGATTATGTGACACAGTACCTTATTGTTACTTAGTCACCCCCCACCCCCCAGGCCGTGCAGTGATGATAGCTACATTGTGTTTTTGCTGGAAGACATAACAGAAGAATCAAAACTCAGTGGCGGCTGCAGTCAAATAAAAGTGGTGAGGTGGGTGCAAATAACAAAAAAATTAAAGAGTATTTACGTGCAGGCCACCACCTTGGTGATCTTCTGCTCCCGGCAGTCCATGGACTGTAGCGTTTCTGCCTTTGTGTTTCTGGGTTTTCAGGCCTCTTTGTCAAAGCGCCGGGACACCCCCTGGGGTAGCCGTGCGCTCTAAAAGTATGGCTGTAACATAACATAACATAACATGAACAGACTCCCCTACACCAATCCAAACACTGCTCTCATGCTGGTAATACAATTAGAGAGAGGTGTGGGGCTGTGGCCAGAGCGGCTGACTACAGAGCACAGGGCTCACGGTTCAGGGCACAGGGCTCACGGTTCGACCCTGTGACTCTGGGCAACATCTTACTTAATCTTCCCAACGGCTCCCAGTGCCTTGAAACCCCTAGAGGGTGATTAGTTTGCACTTTACAAATACCGGATACATACATACCTGCATACATACATTACTCAGCATGAGAGAAATGGCAGGATCAGTCAGAGCTAGCTGGTTTGGTGCTTGCTTGGGGCCTGGGAGCCTGTGTCTGTTCTCCACCCGACTGTGCAACACAGTTCGCATTGGCGAAATCTAATTGCGCAAGTCGGTTTGGCCGTCCTAAGACAGCCATGCAAATTGGCATGCACACTTTCAGTGCCCACCACTCCTCCTCTTTGCTTCAGCTGCTTTCCATAAGGGTAGCCCTCATCCCCCTCGCCCCTCCCTCCCCCCCTGCCATAACATTCGGCTCAGCTCTGCTGGCAGCCTGCAGGACGAAAAGTAAAATGAAAATAAAATGGTTTTATTATTACTTTATGTTTCATGTTTGGATTTACTCCCTCTCAGCAGTGGGGTGACGCTCCTCTGCTCTGACGTAGGAGTGTCCAAAGATGTAAGCACAAAGATCCAGGCTGTCAGGGTGTCCCCTGAGAAGGAAGACAAGAGTCTGAATTTTTGATTATAGAATATCTGACTGCAGGGGTAGAGGAAGATCTAACAGCCATTCTTGCAGACCTATTGGACATACAAATAAACCTGCAGCCCTCTACTACCATGGGAGAGCACACAAAATATGAACACCTACATAATAAGAATAGATGACACATTAGTGTACATTAACCCCTTCACTGCGGCGGCTATTCCGCCGCAGTGCTAAGGGGGCGGGGCGGAAATGCGGCGGGCGCATGCTGGTGACGGAACCGCTCCGTCACCAGCGTCGGTTGCGCTGTGCTTATGACGGAGCGGTTCCGTCATGGCCCCGCCCGCTCAATAGAACGCTCAGCGCAGGAGCGGAATTCGCGCCGCGCATGAGCGTCGGGCGGGCCATGACGGAACCGCTCCGTCATCAGCACAGCGCCACCGCGGCTGATTACGGAGCGGTTCCGTCATCAGCAGGGATGGGGTTAATGAAGCCCTTCATGGTGGGAAAAGGGCTGGCAGCTAAGTCTCCATGCTCCAAACCCCTCATCTAAAAATCATCCTTATTTGGTCCCATCCAACTCTTGGAGTCAGCCTTCCTTTTGGAGAAAGTGATTATTCTGCAGACCACAGGCCTATCGATGAGTTTATCACGCAGCGCAGCAAGTCACCTGCGTGGCAGGGAAAGGGCAGGAATGTACTGTATTGAAGGCAATATGACACATCCCAGCCTTTTCCCCTGCTCTATCTCCCTTTTGGCAGTCTAGCCCCAATGCAGCCACCCTTGCACAAGGGTGCAAGTGGGCCTGCAGGATTTGGTTTGTGCAGAAAGGGACACCTTCCTGCCCAAAAACCATCCTGAGGGGCATATTTCTTTTTCTACGTGTGCTGCAGAATGCATAGAAAGAGGAAGTAACAAGGAAAAATGAAGATATTTCTGCTCATTACACCTCTACTGAGAAGGCGTAGCTTTTTGGTGCGTTCCCAGGTTTTACAGTTCTGGTAAATCTGGGAATGCATGAAAAACCATGGAAGCTGCATAGAAACATGCACACAGTGCCCATGGGATGCCTTTTTGGGGCAGGGTAAGCCAACACGGCACTTTGCGCTGCGTTGCCTTACTCCAGATGTATGGATCCATGCAAGGTGCTCTTGCGTGGCTTCATCATAAATCACGTGTAAAGTTTGCTTTGCTCTTGCACCACATTGCCTGGTGCAAGAGCGATGCAAACAGGCTTGTAAATAGCCCCCCCATGTGGAGTTGGGCAGAGCTGGCAAGACTGTTTGATGTGGTGGCTTGTAAAACATCTGTACAACCAAGATTGTACTCTTTTTCATTGAAGAAATCTACATGACTTGAATATTGACCCACTGAGAGATTGAGAGTGGCCACAGGGGCTGGGGGCACAGGAGCAGGAGCGAGCTGTGAACAGAGTGTATGAGGTGAAAGTGCCAAGCTTGAAATCACATAAGCCTGAATGGAGCACGAACAATTATAAATGGAGCTCTCACTTTCCCTGGATCAAGAAAGATCATGTGGGCCCATGGCCAGAGAGTTGCAATACAAGAATTTTGGAAGGGAAGGCATTCCATATCTCTAGTGTAGGTGTGTAGCTTCTGCCATGCCTTTAACATCTGTGTCCTGAGCTGCTGGAGAAGCAAGAGCTCAGCACCTATCACAATTTGACCAGAGATCGTCTGGACCCATCCTTTAAAATGATATGGACATTATGGGAAGCCTGCTATAGCCAAGAAAAGGAAAGGAGGGTGCACCTTTTTTGGCACCTGGTTGCCACAAAACTATACAAACACATGCAGAGAGAGGCACTTTTGAATGATTGATTCCCTTCAAAACTATGGGGCATATTTGTCAAGGGTTTGCGTTGCGTTTGCACCACGCAACGTGGTACATGTGTGACACAAAACCAAAATGTGATTTATCATGCCACGCAAGGCCATTTGCGTGGCCATGTGTGGCTTGTTAAATCAGGAGTAACACCGCACACATCGCTGCATTGTGTTACTCTCCCCTGGGAAGGCGTTACATTTGTGTTCCCACAGAACTCTAATGAATTTTGACACATTCACAGATGTATCATTACTAGTAGACCTGGGAATGCACCAAAATGCTGCGCCTTCCCAGGGGAGGCATACCAAGGAGAAATATCTTATTTTCTCCTTGTTACTTCCTCATTCTGTGTGTGCTGCATTCTGCAGTACGCATAGAAACAGGAAAAAGCCTCGGGGATTGTTTTTGTGCAGGAAGGTATCTCTCCCTGCACAAAAACAATTCTGCATGCAATCAAGGGATCCTTGCAACGTCGTGCAAGGGTGCTTGCGTTGGTGCTAGGCAGCCCATTGAGTGTAACAAGCATTGGCAAAGCCAATAGGTATCGCCCATGTAAGAGCTATTGGCTTTGCCAATGTGTTTTAGCCATGTTGTACACCAGCACGGTTGCTGTTAAGCATGGCTAAATGTTAGTAGCTTAGAGGAAAGTGAAGTATTGTAGATTGGCATGGAGTGGAGTGACAAAGTATTGTAGAGTGGAGGGTTGTGCAGTGGTGTAGAATGGAGAGGCCTCTTGCAGTGTCGTAGAGTGGAGTGTGTCATGGAGTAAATGTAAATGTAAATGTACATGTATTTATATAGCGCAAACCACCCACATCGCAGGCATCTAAGCGCTTGCTTAGGGAACCCGTCCTGGTATTCCCCTGTGAGATAACCCCGGCAGGGTATCCACAAGGTGAAAGCCAGGCATCCCGCCGCGAGGGGCCGTTGTGGAGATTAAGCAAGCTATTGACCAGAGTCGCAGAGTGTGAACCCGTGAGTCGAGTAGGCACCGGAGCGAGAATTATCGAGTCCGTGGAATTATTGAGCCCAAGCCCAGTCGAGGCGGGGAATTGAACCCTGGTCCAGGGCCGATCTCAGCTTCCGGGTCTGCCGCCTCTAACCCCTGAGCCACACTTCTCCACATGGAGTAGAGTGGTGCGCAGTAGAGTAGGGTGAAGTGAAGTGGTGTTGAGTGAAGGGGCATAGAATGTCGTAGACTGGAGTGGCATAGAGTGGGGTGGAGTGGTGTAGAGCGGAGTGGAGCAGTGCAGTGGAGTAGTGTGTCGTGGAGTGGAGTAGAGGGGAGTAAAGTGGCACTGAAGGAGTTGCAAAGAGTGGAGTGGCATAGAGTGGAACAGTGTCATGGAGTTGAATAGAGTGTCGTAGAATGGCATGGAGTGCTGTAGAGTGGAGTGTCATGGCTTAGAGTAGAGTGTTGTGCCGTAGAATTGAGAGTTGTAGACTGGCGTGTCGTGGAGTGTCAGAGTGGAGTTGACTATATTTTAAAATATTTTTCAACATTGTTGTGGGATTTGTCTTGTGTTGTGTTTTCACTTCATTACTGCTTGTGTGTTGCAGTAAAACTTTAGACATTCCATCTCAGTTAAGACAGACTGCTTTTGTGGGAACCTAGCAGGAAATTAAGTACAGGGTGAATGTAGATACATTTGTGGTTCACCAAACGGGGATGACGCAATACATGGGTGTGTACTGACACTTGAACATGATGTTTCTTTCAGTTAGCAAGAGGAGCAGAAGAGTTTAGTTTCTCTTTGGAATTACTTTGAAAATTAGCCTCTTAAGGATAGAATTTTGTAGGTTGTTAGGTCTAACAGGTGTAGTACTGCTTGCAAGAGGACAGAATATTGAAATATGCTAAGTACATTGGCCATTATCTCTTGTTGGCTGTACAATAATATACACCTCACAATGTCTGGTGAGGCAGAGAGGGCAGGAAAGAAGAGACACACACAAGTATTACGCCCTATATGTGATTCTGATGAATAAGGGTTAATGATGTTTTATGTAGTATGTGACCTCCCTAGGATTTTGGGTGCTGGAGGGCTATAGCCCAGGTATATTCACTAAATGCAAGGACAAATAGGTGTTTACGTGTTGCCTTTAGGTTAGCTCAGATCCATGGTATGGAACGTACCATGAAACAAGTCGAGGGCCACTTTTGACATGGTTAGCCCGCACTTTTTGCCTGGTATTGATGTGGTTTCGATAGGTCCCCTGTGCCTGTGCTTCTTCCCTAAAAACATATCCACAATTGGTACCTCTGCCCTCTGTAAGTCCCTAGTAAGTGGTACCCTGGGTACCCAGGGTCCTGGAAGCTGAAGAGGGTCCCCTGGGACCCCTTCTCTAGGACCATTGCAGCTGCATGCCCCTGTGAGGTGAAACATGACAACGTTGACATGACACCCTGCCTGGGTGCCATGCCAGCCAGCACTGCCTGAAGTTATAGGTAAGTCACCCCTCTAAGGCAGGGGTAGATAAGCCTCTACAATACTTAAGTCAATTCTTAAATATTGTAAGTTCCAGGGAAGCTATAAGGAGTACTTGGGCCTGAAACTCGACAACTCAAGTTTCCCAGCACCATGATGGCATCACCAAACAAGGAGTGATTGGGACCAAACAACTCCTTATAATAAATCTCCAATGGTGCCAGTGAGAGCTTTATTAAACCATGTACTCAGAGGGCACCTCAGACGTGCCCCCTGAAAACCTATTGACCCTGGTGTGGTCACTGACTGGTTTTAGGCAGCCTGCACACACAGACATGTTTCTGGACCCCTGGGTGGAGAGCCTTTGCTCTCTAGGACCAGAAACAATGCACACCCTAGGTGAAGGTGTGTCACCTCCTCCCCTAGGATGGGCCCAGTGCTTGAAGGGAAGCTTCAAATGCCTGCCGCATTTGTAACGCGCTCTCCAGCCTCTGATTCTAGCATCAGTAGGCAGCCCCCGGTATACATCCCCTTTTTGGGTGGGCAAACCGGCATGAAAACTTAAATGGACTTTGAAGTGTAGCCACTTTTGCAACCCCACCACTCAGGTGTAGGAGGTGAAGATAAGCACACTTTTCAGTCCCCTCCATCTTGAAGATGATGGTACTCCTCCAATCAGGGCTTGGACTATGCCCTTTCCCACAGAAGAGTGGTATAATAGAGGGTGTTGTCACCCCAGGTGATGTGCCCATCAGTCCTACCTATTACTCCTCTAAAACGCCTCCTAAATCAAGTATTTAGGAGGGACCCTATGACCTTGAAACTAGCAACTTGTGACCTAAGCTTCAAAGACCTTGCGAGAAGACAATGCCTGTCCCGCAGCAAGCAACTTTCAGAAGCCCAAGGAATACTGCCTTTTGACAAAGACCAGAACTCCAGAGGACATCGGTGCTGTCCCCTAGAATCCAATATCAAGGATTCCAGTGCTAGCTGGAACCGCGAGTCCTGACCACTCTGCACTTGACGCTTATGGCCCAGGTCCAGGTGGCCACCAACCCAGAACAAATTCCCCAGCGATCCTAACCTCAAGTTCAACATTGGCTGTCCTCTCATGGACTCCATGACAACAACAATTGCAGCCTGAATCCAGAGGTTCCCCTGACCATCACCAGCTTCGGTAAGAAGACTCTGACGTCTGACGCAAAGCCCCTGGGCCTTGGTGAGCTGACTCAACGGTGCTCCTAAGACCCTCCACATTTCTTCTTACCTTTGCTGTCATTGGTCTCCCTCCTGCAACCTCCGGAAGACGCCTGCAGCCTGTTTGCCTGATACAAGTACTCTATTAAAAATCATTGGGGGCCCTACTCTGCATTTGCACCATGCACCTGGCCACCCCTGTGCCGCTGGTGGTGTATGCTTGGTGCTGCTTTGTGCCCCCCCCCCCTTTGCTGGTTCTAACCCCCAAAGCTTTGCCCCTGCAACCAATTTACCTACCTGCTAGCAGTGTGGCTTTGAGCACCTGTTAGAATAAAAACAAATCGCTGTGTTGGTTATGTATTGTGCACTATGTTAAGGTAGCGTTTGCAGCACCATTTTATGTTTGGCCGCCATTTTAAGTCATGATCGAAACAAATTTCTTTCTCTCTCTGAGAGAAGCAGCTTTGGTAAGTTTCATGTCTCCAAGGTTGAGCCCTGCTGTACTAATGAATACACTGTTGTCATTAGCGCATACCTTTCCTACTAGATAGAGGCCTGATCCCACTAGTCCAGCGATGGGCACAGGCCGAACAACCTTGGTTTAGAGATAGTGTGTGTACCCGGTCTCAGGATCGAAACTTATCCTTCTGTACGTCCTCTGTGTAGCTGCCTCCATCTTGCAATTTCCAGTCTGGGCGTGCCTTCATTGGTTCTGAATCATACATAATTTATCACCATGTTACCATGTTTTCTGATGTCAGTCCCTCTGCAGCAATTCTTAGAGACTGGGCAGACTAGGCACCGATCGAGTGCACCTTAATAAACACTATGCTTGTATTCTCTACTGTCTGACCGACTCTTCATTTGTATGGAAGGCTGAGAGGTAGTCGCGAGTGACCTGGTTGGCCCCAATCGGGTTATTTCCTTTTCACCCCCAGTCTCCATTGAAACAAATCAGGCCGAACTCCGATTTTGACATCACCACCCAGCTGTTCATGGTGCAGTTTTGGTTCTCACCTGATCCTTGCCCCTTGCTGAACTTTGGACCCAAAGACTGGAACTGTAAGTTGTATACTTGCCTGTATAACCGCATTATTGTTTTCCTCCATACGATAACATTGAATTGTTCAGAAATTACACAGTCACCTTTTGAAAGTGCAAAGTATTTTTCTTTAAAAATGTACTTACGGGGGCGTGGCCAAGATGGCTGCTCGGTAGGACGTGCTATTCCGTCCCTCTGGCTCTGCTGTTCCTTTGCCTTTTTCTTGCCCCATCCCCTGGTCTCCTTCTGACAGAGCACGAGCGGTAAACGGCCTGTGTACCCCCCGGTGCAGCCAAGGAGGTGTTACTTAGCCGCCTTGGTGCTCCGGACGGGGTGATCACCGGAGGCGAGCCGGAGCTGAGGGAGGAGACGCGTCGGATGCAGCTGCGCTCCTGGCGTGGCCATTGCGAGAGCTGTGGCGGCGCTGCACCTACACGCCGCAGAGCAACCTTTGGTCTTGACAACAGCCCAGAGACCAGACTGCGAATCACTGGGCGCTCAGCGGAGGGCGGGCCGCTTGGACACGGTAGCGGCCCAGAGCCAGGTACGTGGTACGCCCACCATTTTGCCAGCCTGCCGTGGCAGCGTCTCCTTCTTGCCAATGGCCCTGATCAGCGCTTTGGGGCTCCATCATTAGATTCCTGGTGCACACGAGACTGGTCCTCCTGCTTGGTCCGGAGTGAAAGCACTACCCTTGCACACGCTTCGAGCGCTGCACCCTCCTGGGGCACACCTGTTGTACATCCGCCATTTTGTAAGTGGGCCTATAATCCCTGGTTATCAACAACTCAGCCTGGGCATCCCGCCCGTCGGCCTGCCGCCCCCACCAGCTGACCCCCGATAGGAGTGGCCGCTTACAGCACTGTGGGATTCTCCCTCACACCTGATAGACAACGTGGTGGTGGCTCTGGGGGCCTGTCATGCTGATCCTTTGCTTCAGGCCTCTAAAACCAACCTGGTTTACTGACGGCAGAGCAACAGCTGTTCATGCTGCAGGAATGGCACCCCACATCTTCTCTAATTGCACCAGAAAGCTGCTTCAGACTTCTTGCCTGGATCACAGCCTAGCTCAACTCTGCGCCAGCCATAGTGCCCACCAGGGTAGGGATCGCCTGGCCTTCTCAGCGCAGCTTAACCAGCGGAGACGCATGCAGTTCCTTGAAGGCCTCGTGAGTGGACATATATCCTTACCGGGGGAGTCCAGCGCGAATCCTGGGCACCACTGTACGTGCGGAACCCCATAGACACTCGAGTCCACTCCTTCCGATGGACTGAAAACCAGGACCACCAAGGTGGGGGCGCAGACATTGGTAACCCAGGGGCTAGCTTGAACACTACTGGGACGAGTCAAAGAGGAGAAGCTAGCCTGAGTGCTACTGTCACGTTCAAAGGATACACTGGTTCGGCCCCCTCGGGAACAGAAGCTCTTACCCCAAATCCACCCCAGGGGTAACTCAGGGACTACTGAGAATTTCGCTGTCCACAGAATTAACCCCGTGGGGGAAAGGGGAAGTGGAAGACAAACAAAGAGAGACACGCTTCGGACACTGGCTCCCAACCTGGTCTGGTCTGGTTTGCGCTGTAAAGGTAAAACACTTATTAGATTTCTGACTCACCAGAAAATGTTACATCTTATTATCTATTCTATCCTGACCAAAGCTAATTCTTACCAGTGTCTAAATCGAAGCTAGCTCCTCCCTGTAAATGTTTGTCTGGTATTGTATATCTGATTCACTGCAAGAAACCGGCTGACAGCTCAAGAGAAAAAAACTGTCTAAGGAATGGCCACCAATACAGTTCAAGGCAGCTAGCAAACATACAGTCTTGAAGTTTTCATGTAGAAGGTTGCAGGAAAAATAGTCTATAAACAAGCACTCTCTGAAGTCTTTAGTAGAATAATGTTCTCTGTTCTCTGAATGCTAATCTCTCAGGCTCAAGGATCCTCTTGCTCCAAACACAGCTAGCTTGAAGATATCATCACCTCAGTCATTGCCTGGAGACTGAAGCACAAGAACCACACTCTTACTTGATATTCGAGGTCTTCTCTTCACAGAAGACACTCTGAAGTCTCAGCTCCACTATACTCTGAGGTAGCGTCTTTACTCTGTCAGAACTCGGGACGCTTCAAGAAGAAACAAAGGGCAAAAACGAAGTGTTCAAACTGCGTGTCAAATGTCCATGAATGACACGTTATCTCTGTGAAGGGCAAAGGAAAATGTTCTAGAAGAAATGCCCCAACTTTTCCTCAGAGAGAAGACAGCGAGCCACGGAAGCTCCTGTCAGGCGATGAAAGTCGGTTGAAGTGCGCAGCGCGAGGCTCGCGCATGCGCATTGACGACAATGCTCGCCACTACTCCCAGAAACTAGACCGCTGAAGGAGGTTTTGCTCGATGGGACTGAGAGCTACCTTTGCAACATGGCGGGACGCTGCAGGACCTTAGCAGAAAACGCAAAGATGTTTTCCAGCATGGATTCTTCCTCACTAATAGCCTTTGGCGAAGGTGCATGGATCCTGACAGTACCTCCCACCAAGAATGCTCTTTCTCCTTTGGGTTTAGAAGGATTGGCCTTGTGAAACTCCCGAAGAAGTCTGGGAGCATGAACGTTTTCAGAGGGCTCCCACGATCTTTCCTCAGGGCCAAAATTCTTCCAGTCAATCAGATAGTACAAGATACCTCTCTTCAGTTTTGAATCTAGAATTTTGTATACCTCAAACTCTTCGTGTGTGTCTATCTGAATTGGATTTGGTGCTAAACGCCCTCTCAACTTGGGTGGACTTTTCTTTAACAGGGACACATGGAAGGTGGGATGAACCTTGAGATATGGAGGCAATTGAATTTTCACTGTAACTGGATTAAGCATTTTTTCCACTTTGAATGGGCCTAAAAATCGGGGCTGAAATTTTCGATTTAATTTTAGCCTGAAATTCTTAGTGGATAGCCACACTCTATCCCCTGCCTGAAACACTCGATTCTCTCTTCTTTTTTTATCTGCCTGTTTTTGGTAAGATTCTTTGGCCTTTTCTAAATTTTTTTTTGACTTGGATGAGGGATTTTTGCATTTCACTAACCTTCTGTTCTACTGCAGGAACTGGGCTTTCCTCTTTTTCCACAATGAAGGCGGGATGCCTACCATAATTTACAAAGAAGGGTGAATAACCAGTGGAAGAGTGAACCGCATTATTATAAGCAAACTCTGCTGCCCACACCAATTCTGACCAATCTAATTTCTGGTCCAAAAGGTATAAACGCAGGTATTGCTCAAGCTCCTGGTTCACTCTTTCCGTTTGGCCATCAGTTTCTGGGTGGTAGCTTGTGGAGAAACGAGTGTCAATTCCCAATTTTGCTGAGAAGGCTCTCCAAAAATGTGAAACAAATTGGGTTCCTCTATCCGAAATTAGTACTTTAGGGATGCCATGAAGGCGCACTACATGCTGGACAAAAAGCTGAGCTAGAAGAGGAGCATCTGGAATTCTCTTCAAGGGAATAAAGTGTGCCATCTTGGAAAAGACGTCTACAAACACCAAAACTGTGGTATACCCCTGACTTAAAGGTAGTTCCACTATCAAATCCATGGACACTGTATGCCAAGGATGAGGCGGAACAGGTAAGGGTCTTAACTTTCCCTGAGGAGACCTTCTCTCGGACTTCCCCCTCAGACACCTCTCACAAGTGGTTACAAATTGTCGTACCTGAGATCTCATGTCCGGCCACCAAAAATTCCTTTCCACCAACTCAGTAGTTTTTTGAATTCCTTTATGCCCTGCTAACAGATTATCATGACACGATTCCATGGCCTTTTCTTGAAGTGCAGGGGTAGGGAGGAAAATGCGATGATTCTGATAAGGAACTCCATTCTTCACTTCTCGACCCTCCGCTTGATCGGACCAATCCTTCATCTCTTGCTCAGTCATAGATTTCTGCAACTGGACAACCAATTTTGAAGAATCCACAGCCAACACAATTTTTTCTTCTGGAATGATATTTTGAGGTTCTTTCTCTGCATCTGAAGATCCAGACTCTATCCGAGATAATGCGTCAGCTCTAGCATTACTCTTTCCTGGTCGGAAAGTAATGATGAAATCAAAATCAGCAAAAAATAGGGACCAACGTAACTGCCGCGCCGTGAGGGTTCGAGCAGATTTTAAAAACTGGAGGTTTCTGTGATCCGTAAAGACTGTTATTTTGTGTCTGGCTCCCATTAAATAATGACGCCATTCCTCAAAAGCATTCTTGACCGCTAGCAGTTCCTTATCCGCAATTGAATAGTTGCACTCTGGGGGACTTAATTTTCTTGAATAATAAGCCACTGGATGCAGCTGTCCTGAAGTTGGATGCCTTTGCGATAAGATCCCTCCTATTGCTCCGTCAGAAGCATCTGCTTCCACAAAAAAGGGGTCCTCCATCCGAGGGTGCAACAGAATTGGTGCTCTTGTGAAGGAATCTTTTAGGTACTGGAAGGCATGTTCAGCTTCGGTGTTCCAAATGAACTTGACTCCCTTCTTCAGCAAACGAGTTATTGGAATCACCTTTTGAGAGAAATCCGGGATAAATCTTCGATAAAAATTGGAAAATCCCAAAAAACTCTGAACCTCCTTGACTGACTTCGGAGAGGGCCACTCCTGTACCGCCTTGACTTTAGTGGAATCCATACTCACACCATCAGGGGACAGTACAAACCCCAAAAACTCCACACGAGTTACATGAAACGCACATTTCTCCAGCTTCACATAGAGATGATTCTCCAATAATTTCGTTAAAATCGCTCTCACATGAGGGATGTGCTCTTCTTCACTCTTTGAAAAAATGAGTATATCGTCTATGTAGACCACTGCAACTCTATCCAAAAATTCTCCCAAGACATCATTTACAAAATGCTGAAAGGCAGCGGGAGCGTTGCAAAGTCCATAGGGCATTACACAATACTCAAACAACCCATATCGTGTTCTGAACGCAGTTTTCCATTCATCACCAGGTGCCACTCGAATTAAATGATACGCCCCTCTGAGATCCAACTTGGTATAGATCTTGGCATCTTTTACTTGATCAAGTAATACTGAAATTAACGGAAGAGGATAGCGATTCTTCACTGTTACTTGATTTACAGCTCTATAGTCTATGCAAGCCCGAAGATCCCCATCTCGTTTTGGAATGAAAAACAAAGGAGATGACACCGGGGACTGAGATGGGCGTATAAATCCATTTGCCAGATGTTTATCCAGATATTCCTTGAGGTACCGATTTTCTTTTTCTGTGAGAGCGTATATTCGACTGCAAGGTAGAATTGCTCCAGGCTCAATCTCAATTTTACAATCATATGGGCGATGAGGGGGTAACTGATCCGCACTCCTCTTATCAAACACCAACGCCAAATCCTGATATTGCTCAGGAATTTCTTTAACCTCCAAGGCGCAGATTTGCGTGGTGTGACCAACGGCTAGAAGCTTAACTGGAGTGGGCTCTTCCTTAGATTCTGGAACATGAAAACAATTTTCACTACAATAAGAAGAGTTCATTTCAATGGTTCTTTTACTCCAATCTATCTTCGGGTTGTGTTCTGTTAACCAAGGTAAACCAAGGATCAATTGAAACTGGGGCGCGTCAATTAAATTGAACGACATCCACTCCGAGTGCCCATTCAAACCAGTTAGCAACACCATTTCCGTTTCATGAGTAATTGGACCTGATGATAGATTGGTCCCATCTACTGCTCGAACTGCTTCCGGCACAAGTTTTTGGACTGGTCGAATTCCATTTTGCCTGGCATATTTTAGGTCACAAAAGTTCCCTGTGGCTCCTGAATCAATCATCACGGAAACTTCATGTAACTCATGGTTACGAAATTTGACTACAAAAACAGCTGTCAAATGAGGAGCCGCAGACTGCAAAGTATTCATAATGTGTTGTTTGTCAGGAGTCGTCTTTGAAAACGCTTCCACCCGTGCGACTCTGTCTACGGGCGAAGCCGATCTTTTACTGGCGAGGTGGTCTTTGGTCTCTTGGAACATTCCTTAACAAAATGACCAGCTCCCCCACAATATAGACATAGCTGGGAACTTCTTCTTCGCTCCTTTTCTTCTTTAGAAAGTGGTCCGCGCACAGAGCCTATTTGCATGGGATCCTCCGAGGAGGCTGCTTCTGAAGTTTTAGGAGATTCAACCTTAACTCTATCAAATCGTGGCGGCACGAAGCGAAAGTCCTTCTTCTTTTCATTCCTCCGCTCACTCAGCCGATGATCTAACTGCAACACCAGATCGATTAATTCTGAAACTTCTGTAGGTCTTTGAGGGATTTGAGCCAGAGCATCTTTAAGTTCATCTCGTAGGCCTCTGTAAAAGATTGCTGCACGTTTGGCCTCTGGCCAATTTGTTTCCACCACTAACTTATTGAAACTTGCCAAATACCCTACCAAGTCTTTATTTCCTTGTTTAAGGTCCAACAACTCATTGTCTGTAGCTTGTGACGCTGACCTTCGGTCAAATATTCTTTCAAACTCTAACTTGAAATTGGCATAATTAGTCAACACAGGATCCTTCCTGGTGACCAAGGACATGGACCATGCAGCTGCATCTCCGGTCAGGTACGACAAAATGAAGGCCACCTTAGCTTGGTCGTCTGTAAAAATTACCGGACGACACAGAAAGTGTAAAGCACACTGTGTCAGAAAAATTTGCGCTTTCATAGGGTCACCTCCATATCTCTCAGGAGAGGCTAACGGAATTACGGGGGAGATGGAATGAATCACCTGGGTGGAGACACCCGCTGAGGTTGAGGGTTGAGATGTAGGAATACTACCTTGAAATAAGGACCCAGCTGCTTCTAAGTCATCTAACCTTTGCTTAGTTTGGGTGAACTCCTGCCTAGACCTCCTAATCTCCTCCCTCAGGGCTTTATTTTCTTCTACAGTATTATTCAATTGTTCCTGCATTCCGCTCAAAACAGCCGTTAAGGCTTTTAGATCTATGCTCTCCACCATTTTCTGCTCAGGAGGGGGCCTAATTCCTCAATAAAGAGGCTGGCACTTCAATCTGTCACGTTCAAAGGATACACTGGTTCGGCCCCCTCGGGAACAGAAGCTCTTACCCCAAATCCACCCCAGGGGTAACTCAGGGACTACTGAGAATTTCGCTGTCCACAGAATTAACCCCGTGGGGGAAAGGGGAAGTGGAAGACAAACAAAGAGAGACACGCTTCGGACACTGGCTCCCAACCTGGTCTGGTCTGGTTTGCGCTGTAAAGGTAAAACACTTATTAGATTTCTGACTCACCAGAAAATGTTACATCTTATTATCTATTCTATCCTGACCAAAGCTAATTCTTACCAGTGTCTAAATCGAAGCTAGCTCCTCCCTGTAAATGTTTGTCTGGTATTGTATATCTGATTCACTGCAAGAAACCGGCTGACAGCTCAAGAGAACAAAACTGTCTAAGGAATGGCCACCAATACAGTTCAAGGCAGCTAGCAAACATACAGTCTTGAAGTTTTCATGTAGAAGGTTGCAGGAAAAATAGTCTATAAACAAGCACTCTCTGAAGTCTTTAGTAGAATAATGTTCTCTGAATGCTAATCTCTCAGGCTCAAGGATCCTCTTGCTCCAAACACAGCTAGCTTGAAGATATCATCACCTCAGTCATTGCCTGGAGACTGAAGCACAAGAACCACACTCTTACTTGATATTCGAGGTCTTCTCTTCACAGAAGACACTCTGAAGTCTCAGCTCCACTATACTCTGAGGTAGCGTCTTTACTCTGTCAGAACTCGGGACGCTTCAAGAAAAAACAAAGGGCAAAAACGAAGTGTTCAAACTGCGTGTCAAATGTCCCTGAATGACACGTTATCTCTGTGAAGGGCAAAGGAAAATGTTCTAGAAGAAATGCCCCAACTTTTCCTCAGAGAGAAGACAGCGAGCCACGGAAGCTCCTGTCAGGCGATGAAAGTCGGTTGAAGTGCGCAGCGCGAGGCTCGCGCATGCGCATTGACGACAATGCTCGCCACTACTCCCAGAAACTAGACCGCTGAAGGAGGTTTTGCTCGATGGGACTGAGAGCTACCTTTGCAACATGGCGGGACGCTGCAGGACCTTAGCAGAAAACGCAAAGATGTTTTCCAGCATGGATTCTTCCTCACTAATAGCCTTTGGCGAGGTGCATGGATCCTGACAGCTACCCCCTGCATCTTCCAGCTCCAGCGAGACATAGGGTCAGCCTCTTGGCACAGGTAGAAGAGCTGGCACTTCGGCCTGGGAGCAGGTGTGTTACTGAGCACGCTACGCCTACGGAGCTACCGACCTGCGGCCCTCCCCTGGCCTACACCTCGGCATCATTGAGAGGATATGGCGGCGGCCCGAGCGAGACCGGAGAAGACCGTCAAGGACCTCCTGCTGAAACAATCTGGCAGCCCGATACAGCCTAGATAGGCTCCCAAGCTCCAGGTCATTCCAAATCACTGGAGAGCGCGAATGAACCGGCCATGAAAGCCTTTATGATGGAGCTGTTCGCTGCCATTAAAGAGGATATCCTCGACCTTAACACCTTGGATGCTTGAGAGATTTTCCTCCTGTGCTGGGCCATAATGTTAATGGGTGTGTTCATGACGAGCTCAGCTCGTCATGAGCACAGCTCAACCATGCCTCATGACGAGCTGAGCTCGTCATGAGCATCGAAGGGGTTAAAGGACAACTCACGGCAGGTCTCAAAGAAGTTCGGCGGGATGTTGACTAAGTGGGCGAAAGGGTGGCTGTTCTTAAAGAACATGAGCTAACGCGGGAGAAAGATCTTCAGCAATTGCAGCAGGAAGTGCTAAGGCTGCAGGATCAAAACTTAGATCTACAGGCACATGCAGAAGATCTAGAAAACCGCTCATGGAGGAATAATATTCGCATTTGTGCAGTGCCCTGGAAAGAGGAAGGAGATAATTTGCGATCCTATATGTTGGCCCTCTTTCGACATGTGCGTGACAGCCAGGAGGAAATCCAGACAGTCTGCGTTCATCGTGTGGGCCTGCCTAGAGGAGAGAAAGCGCCCCCGCCTGATATCCTCGTGTGTGTGTGCATGATATTCAGCTCAAAGAGCAGATTGTACGCAAAGCCCGAGCAATGCAGCAGATACAGTTCCAAGGGCATTCTCCAGCCCTCTTCCAAGACCTTGCAGCCTCCACTTTGGCCAAGCGACAGGCGTTTCATGTGGTCACCTCCTATCTATGTGACAAAGGAATTCCGTATTCATGGGGCCACCCCTTCTGCATAATCTTTAAACACCAGGGGAAGCTACGACAAATACGCTCACTGCGGGAGGCACTGGACATGTTGGGATTAGACAACGCTGAAGATCCGACAAAGGGAGACGACCCCAAGGTCCTGTCCCAGCGGCAACCCCTCCGGTGGCAGACTTTTGGGAAGACCTCAATCTATTTGAAGCCAAATCCAGAGGAGGTGGCGAAGGAACGTGAGGCGGTGCTCTCTTCCCTCTCCCAGTCCCAAGAACGCTTGTGTTCCCCTTGAATTTTCCAGAATAGACCATAGGGGATGGATGTCAGAGCACAGCCAGAGGGGCACATGGGATGACCACCTATCCAGATCTAACGGGTTGCCTCACCTCGGCTCTTGGTTCTCCAGGTATCCTACACTGTGATTTTCCTCAGGGCCATGTTCCCTTTAGGCTATGCCTTCCAGACAAACTTTTGTCTATTGTTTCTTCTTGGGGTTGAGTTTTTGCGGGTTGTTTTCTTTTATGTATCTGTTACCTTTCCATTAGGGGTCCCCCGTACCAGTCTCTGCTTTCCCACCCTTCCCTTCACTCGCAGGCCCGCGCTCCCTTCCACCCACATACTGTGCTTCACACCCTTCATCCACGATCGGTCCTCTCAGGCTAACTCCCATCCGTTATGACTAGACACCTAAAGATAATCAGCCTCAATGTGAGGGGCCTTAAACACCCAACAAAACGTGCAGTGATTCTCTCCCTAGTGGAACAGTTGGACGGAGACATCTGTCTCCTCCAGGAGACCCATGTGCTTGCCAAAGACACTCCCCGTATGTGCGCACAGCGCTTCCCCCGTCAGTATTGGTCCTCTGATTCAACGAAGAAGAGTGAGATAGCTATCCTGCTTGGGGCTAAATTTGATGGTAAGGTACTGTCTACTCTGTATGAGCTCATTTAAGGTAGGGTCCTAGCGCTTCGGATTCAATGGTGGTCTACTATTTTCACACTACTCAACATTTATGCACTTAATGCCCACTAGGAGGCTTTCTTGCGCCTGTTGATGCAAAGCTTTTTACAGGAATACTCGCAGCCCGTTTGAACCCCCTGATGGCAGGTCTGATAGACCCAGACCAGGCGGGATTCATCCCCACGTGTCAAGGCAGTGACAACACCAAGCGCCTCCTCCACCTAATTGATAGTGTCCATCGCTCCCAAAAGGCTGTGATGCTCTTCGCGGTAGAGGAACAGGAGTTCAATAGAGTATGCTGGACATATCTCTTCGACGTCCTGCATGGCTTTGGATTTGGCCCCCGTTTTATTCAATGAGTGCAGTGCATCTACCGTGCCCCCGGGCATTTGTTCATGCTAATGGAATGTCATCATCTTCTTTTGCGATAGCCCGGGCCACGAAGCAAGGGTGCACACTCTCACCTCTTTTATTTGCACTTTATATGGAACCCCTCACATGGAAAATCCGCGATCATCCTAACATCCATGGCATCAGGTTTGGAGGTGATATCCATAAGATAAGCCTCTATGCAGATGATATGATCCTTTCCCTCACTCAGCCTCTTACCTCACTCTCTGCACTAGTAGCCGAACTCGAATCATTTGGACAGCTCTCGGGCTTTAAGGTTAACCTTGGCAAGTCCCAGGTCCTTAATCTATCTCTACCACAAGCCCAAGCGGAGACCCTTAAGCTGTCCCTCGACCCTGTGCCCTACTTAGGCATCCTTCTGATCCCCTCGATTTCACGCATATTAGAATTAAGCTACTTGTCCTTGGTGACACAGACAAGAAAGGAACTGGATGGGTGGAATAAGCATAATCTATCATGGTTCGGGCGCATAGCAGCGGTCGAAATGACGATTTTACAGTGCAAACTCTACCTCTTTCAGACCCTCCCTCTGACACCGCCGCCTAAATCCCTGCGCAACATTCAGCTTGCTCGAAACAAATGTATCTGGGGTTACAACATCCTACGCATGCTCAAAAAAACATTTCGCTGGATCCCCACCGAAACAAGAAAAATGGTCACCCACGCACTGGTTACAAGCAGTCTGGACTACGGAAACACCCTTTACGCCGGTACCACTGCAAAACTGCAGAAAAAACTCCAACGCATCCAAAATGCTTCAGCTAGACTCATACTAGACATCCCCGCACAGACCACATTTCCGTTCACCTGAAAGACCTTCACTGGCTCCCCGTCAACAAGAGGATAATGTTCCGTCTCCTCACCCACGCGCACAAAGCCCTATACGAACTTGGACCTGATTGTCTCAACACGCGCCTTTCCTTTTACACCCCCACCCGCCAGCTGCATTCGTCCAACCAAGCCCTCGCCGCTGTTCCGCGCATCCACAAAGCCACCATGGGGGGTAGATCCTTCTCCTACTTAGCGGCCAAAACCTGGAATTCCCTTCCCATCCACCTCCGCCTTACTCAAAACCACCTAGCCTTCAGAAAACAGCTTAAAACCTGGATATTCGATAAGTAAACCTCCCCCCCCCTTCCTCAAGCACCTTGAGACCCTCTGGGTATGTAGTGCGCTATATAAATTCTGACTTGACTTGACTTGACTTATAATAAGGCACGCCTATCTATAGCAAAATTGTCACGTCCCAAAAATGATGGTGGGGTAAAGCTACAGATGGTCCTCAGATACCTCCAGGCTGCACATCTATTCTATGTGCTGGAGTGGAATCACCCCCTTTCTGAGAAGCACTGGACCTTCATGGACCAGGCAGTAGCTGGGCTGAATGTCTGGCGTGAAATATGGCTCTCCCGCCGCGCCCGTTCATGGGGCCTTTATTCTTCTCCAGTCACGGCAGCAACAATGAAAGTTTGGGATGCAGTGGCACTGACGAGGGGCCTGACGACCTTTCCCTCTTCAATGACGCGGTTGGTGGACAACCCGAATTTCCCTCCCGGATGTAAGATTGCCATTGCTCAACGCTGGAGAGAGGCTGGACGTCAGAGCTTAGTTCACCTGTTTGATCTCGAGGGTATTATCTCATTTGACCGGGTTCGTTGAGCACTCTCCCTACCCCAGACAGATGAGTTCCTCTACCTCCAGCTCCGACAATGGGCTACTTCCCCAGCCTTCCTTCCACACGTCTCTCATAAGCTCACCCCTTCGTGAAAGGGATAGCGCACAAGACAGACGACAAGCACCTCACCTCAGAACTCTATACCTTCCATGCCTCACGCACGACTGGGAAGCACTCCTGCAGACAGGCTAGATGGGAAACAGAATTGGGTTGGGTCTTCACAGACAAGGAGTGCGCCAACATTAACTATAGGGCTCACCACACTGCTTACAACACTGCGGGTACTGAATCTGCATTCAAGGTGGCATCCTACTTGTATCGTACGCCAGCAAGGATACACCAATTGGACAAGAACCACACTGAGGAATGCTGGCGGGCTGTGGCCTGATGGGCTCCCTTTCACACCTTCAATGGCACTGCCTGCGGTTGGAGAGGTATTGGGACGACACTGATGCTGCAGTCACCACTGAGATTCCCCGCTTCCCGGCCTACACTTTGTTAGGGCTGTCCAATCCAATCACCTTTCCACTGTGGTCACTTTGAGGCAGGCAGATGGCATTAGCTTTGCTTGCGGCTCGCCAGGCGATCCTAATCCACTGGGGTACTGCTATGGTGCCGGACCACTCTGCCTGGTTACATAGGCTGTGGATGATTCTGGCCATGAAACGGCTAACAATGAGTCACGATCACAAGTACAAGAAATATGCCGAACTCTGGGCCCCCTTTATAACATTGCTATTGAAGGACCTATGCGCGGTCACCTGCCCCAAACGCCTACAAGTGCTGCGACTCATACCTCCTTCTCCGGATTTAGCGACCACTACATGAGGGAGTAGTAAAGTTTGGGTGGAATTCAACAGACTCTGCGAGACATCGCACATTTTTGTGTGCATTTGGTACGGCTCCCCTCTTCTTCCCCTTTTCTTTTATGTTTTATTGCAGGGGCGGGAGGGAAGGTGGGTTTTCCTTATCTACTGTTTGTTTATTATGGCAGGACAGCAAGCTGTAGCCTATACTGTTGGATGGTTATGTTCTTCCTGCCTGATATGCCTCACCTTGAGTATCGCCAGCCTACCGAATGATGGACTGCACGCAGTAACGAGATACATATTTACATTGCATTGTCCTTTAGCCGCCGGCCCCTGTGGTTGTAGGCGAATGGCTGTGTTCAGGTGTAACAGCACCTTCCGAGTAAATCAATAAAAAGAATTGTTCCATAAAAATGTACTTACCTTATTGCGAAGATCTTGGTCTCAAAATAAAACTTGAGAAAAGCTTATTTTCCTAAAATTGGTGTGGATCGTCTTTTTGAGTCGTGTGTCAGTTATGGATCATTTGTGTGCAATAAATGTCCTACACTCCTCTGCGTTATTCATAAGGTTGCTCACCCACACCACTAATAGAGCATCTTGGGTGCACCTCTGGGGGAATCTCTGGACTCTGTACAAGGTATAACCACCTGGTGGTATAGCATGGCGGGCACTGTGAGGATCTGCGGCACCATATTGGCATTGAAGTAAATGGGCCTGTTGGTTAGTTAAACTTATGTTTATTATTATCAAACAGTTATTACTATTTTCTCATTAGGTTAATAGTTTAAAAAAAAATATTTATGTTTTCCGTCTGTTATATAAGACATGCACATCAGTTTGTAAACTTACTGATACGATTAATATTTTTTTTTAACAAAGTGTAGGTGTTACAAATGTGTGGCTAATTTATCCTTATACTGCATGACCTGGTAGACTGTTTAACCTTTTGATTTCAATCTGCAATTGTATTTATCTGTTGCAAATCTGTTAAAAAACGTATTGGGGTGCCAAATAATAAGTAATTGCTTAACAATTATGTGTCATATTAACATGTACATTTCAAGGAATTATGTAAATGAATAACACAATCACTCGTAAAAATGATTTTCTGATGGTAAATATGAATGTTTTTAAAGGATTTAATGATCTGATCCTTCCTATAAGTTAACATTTGGTATTATGATGCAACCGTTTGAAGTCACAACATAGTCAATTTATCAATTAGCTTGTACGGCTGCTATTCATTTTTAAAACATGTTTACTAAAACCAATCAGTCACTATGAGTATTCCCTTATGTTAAGTTAATAAGCCATTGTGCAGTAGTAGAAGAAGCCAAAGTACATTTACAAATTGGCATTGGTTTCAAAATAGAAGACAAATGCTAGTTTATGTGACAGGGCAAGTTTTAATTTATGTGTGTGTCAACCTGTGTAACATAAGGTAGTCCCAAAGTTACAAAGATTTTGGGTTATGTTTACAATACATTGTTAACACACACCCAACCCAATTTCTTTGTAGGGATTCACTAACCATAGCAAATTAGATTTGTCCTTTGCTGTGCAATAAACAGTTAGGCATGTCAGGGCCAATCTCAGCTTTGCATTGCTCTGCATAAAGGGGTTGTCCCCTGGGTGGTGATTGGTGGTTACTGTGCACAAACCCTGACTTTTGTAGCAAAGTTCCAACATCTAACAATAGTATGTATGGTATATATGGTGTATGTGTAGACCACTTGAAAGGAGGTGTCAAAATAGGAGAAATCCTTTAATTTCTCAAAGATTTCTCAAATTTGATTGTGAGCTGCTCGTACAGCACATATCCAAAGAGTGAATGTAGTGGATGTTTGCATAGCCATAGTAAATTGTACTGAAAGGCCCCCCTTTGCTGTAAACAACCTATGTTACACTCAAGCAGACACGCTTGTACTGCCTGACCAAGATGTTTGATTTTGCCTTGACTACCTACTAGTACATCTGTGTAGGAAGAGAGCCGGATAGTGACATTACATATCTGACACTTTCAAAAAACTCAGCCCAGCAGGTTTGTGTTCTGTCATGCGTAGAATGATGGTTTGGTTGAAGTAGTCCATACTTGAATATGGTATATTCTGTAGACAGCAAGCCAATACCAACATGATATCTTGTACACATAAGTACAAACAAGTATGCCTCCAATACTCACATATCCGCAACTACATTGTCCTGAAACACAGTGAAATGTTACTTGGGCAACCAATTGTCATATTCAAACTACATATAGTTGTGATGCTACATGCCATGACAACTATCTAAGTGCTGAAGAAGTAAGAGACAAAACCCTCACAATGTGATAAGAAGAACCATGCAACATTATTTGGGAATGTATTTAAAATTATTGTGTATTCTGACACATGCATTGTGCTAATACATTGATATTTATGAAGATCAATGTGCTTGGGGACATTTAGATGAGTGGTAATTGTAATGTTTTATTATGGTGTGTTGATATGTATTGCGCACTAATCACCTGAGAGGGTATCCAGTGGTCAGGTGGATAGGTGTGTGCTCCCCAAGGTGCCCATAAAAGGAGCCTGAGCTTCAGCTATTTGCATTACTCAAAATGTGAGGAAGAGCCTCTGAAATGATGAGGGCGTACCCATGTCCTAGGTGCAATGTGGAAGGATGAGCAAGCTACCGTTTTCCTTTTGAGGGAGAATGTGTGCAAGTGACAGTGAGGCAAAGCGTAGGTGTCTGGTGGGTTAGTGCAAGTGTATGTAGCTGTACAGGTATTCTGGTTCTGTATTGTATGTAGCGTATCTGTGCTAGCAAATGGGAAGCCAGTGAAGCTTCCTAAGGTTTTGTGTGATGTGGTTGTGGAGTGAGATGTCGAATATGAGTCTTGCTGTTGTGCTCTGGAAGATCTGGAGTCTGTGTAGCAGTTGTAGTCTAGGCTGCTAGTCATAAGTGCCTGCTTGACAGTCCATCTGCTGTCTACAGCAACCATTTGTAAATCATTTGCAGCATGTGTAGGATGTGGAAACAGGATGTGCACACTTGAACTGCCACGTTAGGTTTTTTGTTTAGGATGATACCTGGATTTATTATGTGGTCTGTGGTTGTGAGTGTAGGTCTTAGCTCCAGATGTCACTTGGTGGAGGGTTGTGAGTTGCCTGTTGAAGGCCTTATCATTCGCTTTGGCTTGATAGGGGAGCAGGGAGATGCATTAAAAGTTGCACAGTTGATTTGGGTTGGCTTGGTATTCTTGAGGAGGGCATTGATTTCTGCAAGTTTTCATTTATCCAGGTTAGTGTCGGATGTGATTCAAGTGTTGAAGATGTGTCTGAGGGTGGTGCTAATTGGTGATGTTGCCAGGTTGTAGATGTGGTGGCGACATGTGTCTACTGAGGCCCCTAAGGTGATGGTCTGCATTACTGCCCCAGAGTCGTTTCTGGTGGGGGTTGTCCAGTTGACAGGTAGTATTTTGAGTTGGTGGTGGGTAGGTTAGCGATGAGTTTTCTGGGTTGGGTTGCCGTGTAAAGGTGCTGTAGATGTTTGTGATTGTGCTATGGAAGATGTTGAATCAGTTGTTGTAGAGTTTTTGGGAGGCAGTGATGTTGTTCACAGTGGCTTAGGGCTAGGTGTAATCCTTATTGATATAGAAAATCTCCTTGCAGCTGTTGGAACCTCCCTATGATAAGGTCCACTCTGTGTCTCCTATTTGCTGGTGATAGCGTCTGAGTGCATCCTTGTAGGCAGTTCTGTGGATGGGGCAGTGGCTGGCTCCCCATTTCCTTTTGGTTTAGTGTTGTTTGTTGTCCGGGAGGTCTTCTGTGTACCAGCTATCTTTCTTGTTTGATCTGCTATGCTTGTTGTGTTTGATGGGTGCGAGTGAGTCTGTTCAGTTCTTGACCCAGCTATTGAAGAGGTTGATCTACTTGTCAAGTTTGTCTGTGGGGCTAGGTTGATATGTGCTGAGGGCACTGAGACAGTTTGCCTCTGTGACTTTGCCCCAGATGCGGCTTGAGATCCTGAACCTGGTACGGGTGTTGACTTGAGCTGTGTAGATTTTGAAGTGGATGATGGAGTGGTCAGTCAATGTGACAGTATGGTGGAGTTGTATTTAATGTTGTTGCATGTAGTGAAGATGGGGTATAGTGTGTGTCCTGTGGTGTGTGATGGTTGTGAGATGAGTTGGGTGAGTCAGATGTTGCCCAGACTTTCAAGGTCCTCTGTGGTGAAGGTGTTGTTATGGTCTTCCAGGTGAAGATTGACTTTACCTAGAAGAATGTAGACTCTGGAGTATATGGTGAGAAGAGCAAGACAGTTGGTGATAAGGTTGTTAAAGGTGGTTTATGGTCCAGTGGTTGGTAAGCGAGGGTTCCGTTAAGGGTGAAGTTTTCAGAGATTTGCAGTTTGAAGAACATGTGCAACATAAATCGGGTAACATTGTCTGTGTTTGTTGGGCATTTGATGGATTACTTATAGATGATAGTGAGTCCATCCTGGCTTGTGAAGATGGTCCTGTTGAGTAATCTTGTAGGCTGCGGGGATCGCCCTGCCAATGTCGGGAAGTGATGCCTGGTAGAAACAGCTTTCTGTGACGGAGAGAATGTTGGGTGCATCTCTGCTCAGCAGGTGCCGTGTTTTGGGTGTGTGTTTGCTGAGTGATCTTGTGTTGAGAAACATGCATGCATTGGTGTGTGTGCTTGTTAGACCTGGTACCATTGGTGTGAGTCTCCCGTCCAATTTGTTCTACTATCTCCTCTGTTTTCGATAGTTTATTTTGCTGGTGTCCATGCTTTGGGCACTGTGCCACTGCTATTCAGTGCCACAGGACAAGTGTTCCCTATTGTAAATTGTTGCAATTTATTAGTGACTCCATGATTGGCTTATTTGATTTACTCGTCAAACCCTAGTACACTGCACCATGTGTGCCCAGGGCCTGCAGATCAAATGCTGCTAGTGGGCTTGCAGCACTGATTGTGCCACCCACAGAAGCAGCTTGCAAAGTGTGTATCAGGCCTGCCATTTCAGAGCCTGTGTGCAGTCTAGTACTGCCATGTCGACTTGGTAAGTGCACCCACTTACCAGTCCATAAACCTTCCCTTTTCTACCTGTTAGCCACCCCTAAGGTAGGCCCAAGGGCAGGGTGCATTGTAAGTAAAAGGTAGGACATGCCCTGGTGTGTGTGGCATGTCCTGATAGTGAATTACAGCCAATTTTGTTTTTCACTATTGCAAGGCTACCTTTCCCCATAGGTCAGAATGGGCAGTTTGATTATAACATCTTATAATCCTAACCGACCCAGGGAACATGGTAGAAAAACGAATTTAGTATGCCTGAACTCAGAATGTTAAAATACATCTTTTAGTGAAGGTGATTTTTACATTCCGTGTTTGAATAGAGAGTAGGGGGAGGAGATTTCCTTTCAGCTACCTAGGCCAGGTCTGCTTTAAAAAAATCTGGTCTCCACCTCCTGCCAGGAAGATGCACCAGTGAGGACAGAACTGGTTTTGGCCAGGTACAGACACTCTCTGCCTTCAGAGAACAAAGAAATTAGTAGTGTACATATTGGGGCCCAGACCCCAAGACTTTAGATCACTTCTGGGAATCAAGACAAACCTTTGCCAAGGAGAGGAACCAAAGAAGCTGAAGGATTTGACCGCCCCTGTGCCATTGAGCTATTTTCTGGGGTTGGCCTGCAGTGGGTACTTATTTGCGAAGGAAAGGAGAAGGAACTTTTAATGAACTTTCATCATCTTGAAGAAGAATCTCCAAGGGCTTGAAGTGCACTTGCCTCCTGCTGAAGTCTCAGGGATACAAGACTTCACCACCAGCTCCCCCCTGAATTTCCTTGCTGGGAATTCTGTCTGCGGAAGCCTGCGTACTGTTGGGAGCTGGAAGTGCAACACACGAGAAGAAGCGTGTCGCCGCCACAGCTGCCGTCGCATCACCGGAGAAGTGTGTGGGCGTTGCATCACTGGAGAAGCATGTCCCTGTCACAGCTGTTTGTCATCGCATCACCAGAGAAGCGTGTCGCCATCGTATGGGCTACTGTCGCATCACCAGAGAAGCGTGTCGCAGGGCCTGTCACGGCTCAGTAGTTCCCGAGTCGCTGCATGGTCGTCGGGCATGAACGCATCACCTTCACGTCGTCGCATCGCATCAAAGGTGCCATCTTGTCGCATCGCACCGGATCATCGCATGGCATTGAGGCGCCATCTTGTCGCATCGTAACCAGAACCCAATACGAGATCGACGCATCACCTCTTCTCTGGTAAGGAACAGACGCATCGCCTACTTTGCGCAATCACGGAGGAACAGATGCATCGCCTCCCCCGAAGCAAGGAACCAACGCATCGTCCTCCTTGTGAACCTTTTGTTTATCCGGCGTTACGCATCCAAAGGTACTTTGTGAGAAACGTGTCGCATTTACCATCAACTTTGAACTAAGCTATTTTTACCATCTAAAAGTCATTTTTTCAATACTGTATTGTGGATTTTTGTCATTTGGGTCTTGTGTTAAGTCTATATAAAAAATACTTATTTTTATAAAACCTGTGTGGTGTACATCTGTATTGTTTTCACCATATTACTGTATGTGTTCACAAATGCTTTACACACTGCCTCTGAGATAAGCCCTCCTGCTCGTGCCAAGCTACCACAGGGTTAAACAGGGGTCATTTTAGGAGTGTAGCCCCCTTACCCTGACTAGAAGCAACAGTCCCTTTTTGGACAAAGGTGCAAACCATTGCCAACTAGAGACCCCCAGCTCTAACTGTGCTGATGTGCAGATTTGATGTGGTGTGTGGTTTAGGGTTGGGTGTAGGCATTGCTGCTGCTTGTGTGATATGTGTGTTGGGATTGGGGCTTCAAAACGTTGTATTTGTGGGGGCTGTGAGAACTGGCAGTAGGTACAGGGGAAAGTCCCTGCATGGTGTGAGGTGCCACTCAGCAGCTGTTGAGGGAACGGTATCCTGGGACGAGCATCCTAAGGAGTGCTGAAGAGTATCGCTGGGCCCTGATCAGACCAGGGTTCCTGGGGCTGTGCGCAGTAAAGGTGCAAATGGGCGCAACTGGGGTTGCCTTAGGAACATCATAGGTGTGCCAACTGATGCACATGCCCCCTGCACATTTGTGTTGCAGCTTCCAATCAGTAGGTCCTGGTAGAGTGCAGGATGTTGAGATGTCGTTTCCTGTGGTGATGGTAAATAGAGTCCACTCACTTGGCTTCTTCTTATGAAGAGCAATTGACATATTATCCCAATATTTGTGTGCTACACAACTATTAATTATGTTTATCTAATGTCATTTATTACTTCTAAAGTATGCAAGGCACTTTAACTCCCAACAAGGGAAATGACAAAGCGTAAGTGGATAATGTGATACACATTGTCTCCTATTGTTTTGTTGCACACAGGTGTGTCGAGAAACATATTTCAAAGTATAAATACATATCAACATTTTGCTCTTTTTATTAAGTTGGGCTTTGTGAGTCTCAGGTATGGTGTGATAGCAGCCATACTGTAAGTATGATGAAACATGTATTAGTTACTTAGGTGTATGTGGATTAGTTAAGTGAAGTATCTGATGGTGTTTGGAATTATCAATTATTAGTTGTAGACCTGGCTCTCCATGAAGTATAGTAACAGCAATGTTCTTTTGATACCATACCATTTATGTGACTGTAAGTTATGGTTTTTAACCTACAGGTAAACGTTAATTTATTAAGTATGATATAATTAATTTCATATAAACATTATGTAGTGAGTAAACATGTATCATAAGTAAACAGACATATACTAATTCTTTAATGTCTATAGATACATAATCTTTTACTTGTATTTTAATTTGACCATGTTTCATTTTGGCAGGAAGTAAATCTTGATGCTGGAGCAAAGCGAATACTGGAGAAAAAGAAGACACGTCTGTACCTTATGGAGGAGATAACTACATATTTCTGGGGTATGGTTGAGAGCAGAATGGAAAAAGAGGGAACGAAGAGCAGTCACAGTGTGCAGGTGCAACTGGAGGCAAAGCACCAGCACATGCATCCAAACACACAATGTCAGGAGGCAGGGCACAGATTAGTGCTACCGGCTCAGGCACTACTGTTGCCAAAGATTCAGAAGTTCCTTCGTTATTGCTGAAAAATTATAAAGTGTTAGGGAAAGTTTTGAAAGAGATGAGGCTACTCAGAAGAGACGTCAGAAGACAACCATACCAAAAAAACAGAGAGGGTGAAGTCATTTTATGTTTAGTTATGATCTCATTTTGTCTGTTTACACAACCTACAGTTGCATGTTGATGACTTATACATAAAGAAAAAGCTGATGTTGTTATAGTTTTAGCAAACCATAATCTATGTGAATGTCACATTTGCTTATACAAATAGATATTTTATCAGGATGAATGAATGAATGAATAAGATATTTAATAAAGCGCACGATGGCCGAGCGGCTTCCTGGCGCTGGGGACCTGATCAGAACTCAACAGAGGGGACCCAGGGAGATTTAAGAGGGGAATGCCTGAGAGAAGAGAAAGGTTTTAAGAGCTTTGCGGAAGTGAGTGTAGGTGGGAATGGAGCGGATGGAAAGAGGAAGGCTGTTCCAGAACTGGGGGGCCAGGACAGAGAATCGAGTGCCCCCTGTTCTGGATTTACGGAAGCGAGGGATATGAAGAAGAGAAAGAGAAGAGGAGCGAAGAGTGCGGACAGGGACATGAGAAGAAACAAGACAGGTGATGAACAGGGGCGCAGAGCGGGAATGAGCCCGAAAAGCTAGACAGGCCAGTTTGAAAAAGGATCTGAAGCGAACAGGGAGCCAGTGAAGTGATTTGAGAACCGGGGTGATGTGCGAAGATTTAGGGAAGGAAAGGATGAGACGAGCAGCTTGATTTTGGATGGCCTGTAGACGGCGGGATTCGTAAGCAGGTATGCCCACATACAGGCTGTTCCCATAGTCAAGGCGGGAGATGACAAGGGCCATGACTATGGATTTAAGTGCATCGGTAGAAAAAAAGCGTGAAATTTTCCGAATTAAACGAAGAGAAAGGAAACAAGAAGACACCACGGAGCTGATCTGACTGTGCATTGATAGGTCATGACTGACCTTAATCCCAAGAGTGCGGACAGAAGAAGCAGGCACCGGGGGGGGGACCAAAAGAAAGGGGCCAGTGTGCAGGGGACCAAGGATTGGAGGGACCACCAGTTAGAACAAGTTCCGTCTTATCTGGATTGAGCTTCAGATGGTTGGCGCTCATCCAGTCAGAAATGAAAATTAAAGTGGAACAGAACTTGGAAAGGGAATCAGGAGTAGAAGAAAGATCAAAGACAAGCTGGAGGTCATCTGCGTAGTTGTACACAGAGACCCCCAGCTCAAGAAGAGAGGTGATGAGGGGATGAATATAGAGATTGAAAAGAAGAGGGGAAAGAGAAGAGCCTTGGGGAACGCCACAAGTGACTGAGCGGGGTGGAGCAGAAAAGCCGGGGAGATGAACTGCCTGGGACCTGAGATTAAACTGTTGTTTGACCCATTAAAATCTGAAGACAAAAATAGGTATTTATGTTTTTTTTTATTTTTTTATTCCACCTTTTGCATTTTATGCAATCAACAAATGAGCTTTCCTAATTAGACCACATATTTTGGGAAAATTTGGCCAAAAATGTATATTTTCTGGTGTGCAGAGTTAAGTTATTGACCATGCCAAGTGTGATGGAAACACAGTGAAACATATCTTATTATGCATGCAAAGTAATGACAAAGGTAATTCATTTGTATCAAACGCAGGACTTGACCCAAAGTTCTAAACTTAGCTGCGTGAAAGGGAGAGTACATTAATGCTACGTATTTGTTGAGATATGGGCTTTTCTGCCTTCTCCGTGCACTGGTGCACTACGTTCAGCCTAGCATTAACGCAGACATCGTTGCGTCATTGTGCAAGGGTGGCTGAATTACTAGCAGGATTGTTTTTGGACAGATAGGTACACCTTCTAGCATAAAATCAATCCTTGTAGGTTTTTTCCCCTTTCAACATGTGATGCCGAAGCTCCACACATGGAAAGATGATTTAACATTGCAATTACATTTAAAGCTCATAGTTTTTTTTTTTTTTTAAATATTTTATTGTGGCAAAGATAGTAAAAAGGCACAAGGCATACAGTCATCAACTCAGTTGATATGCAAACAGTAGGAACAAGCAGTCCTAATGGCGATACACAGCCATATATGGCCCACATCCCGGAGGCAGGGCGGCGCAGGAGTAAAGCATGTATGCTAGTAAGGAAAATTGCACATGTGCTCCAAGTATCATTAAAAACTTTATCAGTGTCTACGGCAGTTTTCTTGTGTCGCACTCTTATACTACAGAACAGTTTAACAGTAACTAATTACCCCATGAATGGCATTTCTAGTGCTGATCCGAATAAAGTAGGAGATGCATGCAAGGGCCAGCTAGGCCGCGGTCATCACAATTCAGTGTGGCCTTATGGGAATCACAGCTAAATACAGATCTATCTATCAAGGAATATCGGCGTGATCACAAGGGACCCCTACACTGCTTCTAAACTCCCCGCATCAGGCTCCTCCCCCCCACAGCCAGACTCCGAGGACGCAGAGGAAAACAACTCAGCGCTAGTGGCGTCCGAATCATCCCCCTCCAGTCCCTCCATACACATTGTCCTCCAGGCGAGTAAGTCATCCTGGAGCTTCCCATCTTTGCGAGTACGTTGCATGTGAGTTTCCTCTGCTAAGGCCCATTCCTTTGCGTCCCTCAACCAATGAGAAATCTCAGGTGCCCTCTGACCCATCCAAGTAATGGCCACCCGTCTCCTCACCAGAACCAGTAAGAGTTGCAGAAATTTATAAGACAGACCTTTCTTTTTTGGCTTAGGCACTAACGCCAGTAGACAGTGGAGTGGGTCCAAATGCAATCTAAGGTGTGTGGCACGGGCAATGTACACCACCACCCTCCACCAGAAATCCTGAACTAAAGGACATTCCCACGCTAGATGTAGGAAACCCGCCCTCTCCATCCCACATCTAGGGCAATTATGTCGTCTATCTGTCGATATACGATGGAGGGAGACAGGTGTCATGTAAGTGCGGTGGACAAAATTAAAGTGTATAAGTTTAAAACGCGCATTGCAGGAGACTTTGCGAGTCAACAGTCCAATCCGCTTTCTCTGAGCAGGATCCAACTCTATCCCCAGGTCTGCCTCCCAAGCCACCCAGGCCGGCGCTAACGGGGGGATCGAGTCTCTGCACATGGCAGAGTAAAGGAGGGAGATCAGACTCTTACCTCTCCCACATTTAAAGCTCATAGTTAACATTACTTGGGAAACCTTTCAACATCTGAGAAAGCACCAAAATCAATGGGAGGATGCATGTCAACACCCATGCTCCACCCATGGAACGCCTCCCAAGTTGAAATATAATGTCCTGCTGAACAAGCAGCTGCCTTGTCTTACATTTCTTTACAAAGCTATGCAAGGACATGCTAAACCACCCTTGCATGGTTTGGTAAATATTACTGATGACTTTGCATTGTCCATCCATCACCTTGAGTGACACGAGAACAACACAAAAGCTTCATACAAATCGACCTTATTATGTACACATCCTCACACATACATTGGCATATGCAATGATGTGGATGTGATTTTGCTATGTTTGGCTTATAATCTTAACATACTATTTACATTTATCAATTCTTCTAGATATGTTAACACACATTTGACATCACAGTTACTGCTAAGGAGCATACATTTAGATTTATCAAACATAACATTCTCTTGCCCTGACACACATTTTTCTCATGATCTGCAGTCTCTGGACCTTTAAATCCACCATCCCACTCTGGACCAATGACAGCTACTTAATCGTCCATATGTGTCAGTTGTATGCTGCATTCAGGTCCACCTCCTGTTCCCATAGCAGCACGCCTATTCTGAGCCATTTTGCAATTTTTGCAAGCTGATCTTCTTGAATCTAAATTCTTACTGACTCGTGACAACCACACCAACCTGGTAATAAGAATTATGCCTGGGGCGGTGGGTTTCACGTACCTGACTTTTAATGAGGGTGACATAGTCCCCATTGCTTACAAGTCACACTTGTACACTTCGGCTGAAATGGGTTTTTCCACAGTCGAAAAAGTTCTAACTGCAGTTCAGATGGCCATTCTAAAACAGCGCACTGTCGCAGGGCAAACGCATGTTGGTTGTTACCCCGTATCCTGCCCTTGAGGCAGTGACGAAAGCCAGTGTACCTAATTCACAAGCTTTGCCTCCACGTTGGATACAATGGGCCACTTCACTGATATCTCCAGATGTTACGTTTATTTTTGATTCCTCTTTGCAAACTCAGGAGTACTTACAGCATGAATTTGTTCATCGGGCTCCTCTGACCATGCGCCCGCTAGAGGATTTCCACTGTATCATTTACACTGACAGATGGGCCCAACCGGCGACAGGATTAAAGCATGCTTATTCATCGGCCTGCACAATAGTGGTGGGTACAATGGTAGATGGAGAGTTCAAGTCCGATGTCGTGCATACACAGACATTAGGGGACTGTACCGCCCAATTGGCAGAGCTCTGTGCTCTGGTGCTTACTCTGGAGTACGCTGACCCTTGTGTGACTACTCTGATTGTAAGTTTCTCTTACTACTGTGTTCAGTCTTACAATGACAATTTATTTTTTTGGACATCGAAATGAATTTCGGGATTCCAAAGGTAGCAAAATCAAACACAAAATGCTATGGGTTCGAGTGGCTGAGCTTAAAGAACGACTGCCACTTATGTTTGTAATTCATACTCTTGGTCAACAGCGCGTAGGGGTGCACGCTGTTGGTAACAGTCTTGCTGACGAAGCAGCAAAGACAGCAGTAGCGACATACGTAGTAGCAGCAGTTACACATTCCAAAAGTAAGATTGATGATGACATCTTGGCAGCTATTGCTGCAACAAAGAAGGTTGGTAATTATTCTAGAGGTTTCCCTTCCAGATACTCTTATCATTTAGGTCCTGATAAAGTTCCCTATGTGAGAATTAACGACGTTGGTGACAGATTGATTCCCAACGCGGACTTCAGGACAATCTTGATAACTGCCGCTCACAAGGGTATGGCCTCGGCTCATGCCGGCGTTTCTGCGACGGTATCTCTTCTACAACAGCGTTACTGGTGGTGCGGATTGTACAAACAAACACGTGATTATGTCCTTCATTGTGACATTTTCCAGCAGATAAAACCTTCAACTGCTGCGCACTCCATATATCTAATAAACCAGTTAGGTGTATTTATTTAGATCACTGCAGTCCTTTCTCCTCAGATACTGCGTATAAGTACATATTAGTTGCAGTAGATTCGTGCACCCGCTTTGTTTGGGTATGGCCACAACGTAGTGCTGATGCCCGCACTGTCATAAGGGATTTGCGTGTCTTTGTGGGAATTTTGCATGTGGCACCCTTCATTCGGACCAGGGTCCAGCGTTCACCTCTAAGGCGTACAAGGATGCCATGCGGTCATTGGGGGCCCAAGTCAAATTTTCATCTCCATACAGACCTTAGGGTAATTGTGTTGCGGAGCGGATGAAATGTGACTTAAAGCAATCCTTGACAGCTAGGGTTTTAGGTATTGGCAGGAACCGGCTGGCCCATCTCTATAGCGTCCAACGTGCACTTAATAATCTCCCTAAAAGGTCTCTGGGTGGGCGGACCCCATACAAAATGCTCTTTGGCATCAAAATGTTTGTTCCAGACCTTGAGGGCCAGACATGGCGGTGTCTGCCGCACCCTTTGACGTAGATGACCATTCTGCTGTGTTACAGAATCTACAAAAGACCAGTGACAGTCTTGCAAAGGAACATTTGCCCTCTACGACTGATGCTACGCTTTAGATTCCGGTAGTTGGCTGGCTACCCAGAGTTGGTGATCTGGTCCATGAGAAGGTGGAGAAGAAGGAGTTCTGCCCCTCATATCGAGCACCAGTTCCTGTACTTTGCGTGCAGGGCACAAGAGCAGTCATTTTACCTCTACTTCCTGGTCGCAAGGAAAACAGGTACATCTCCAATGACAATGTCAAATTACAGTGAGTGGCCGATTCTTCTTAGTATGACATCTGCGGTCTCTTGTCCAGCAATGCTGAGAAATTCTGTTTTGGCTCCGGCGAGTACCACTAGGCCTGACGTTGCCATCGAGATGCCTACAGTTACAAATCCCCTTGATGATACTAAGATACTTACCCCACAGATTTGTCAATGCCTGATTTGCAAACAAGTGCAGTTAACCAGTCACGCTTTTCTTTTGACACTGACTCTACCACATCAAAGTCCCCATCAAAAGTTTCGATTTTTGCTGTTTGGTTTAAAAAACATTATTTATTTATTTTTTAAACCATTTTTATTATTTTGTAAAGAAAACATAGGGCATACAATAATCTTACAGTGTGCATATAGCGATTAGCACTCGAAACATGCAAGTCGAGAATTAAAAAACATTTTTGATACCCCCTTGGACTTACATTTGGCTGGTGCTTTTTTCAATTTTTTTGTTCATGTCAATTGGATTTGTGGTGTATTTTTTCCGTTTTGTAAATGGACATTATGTTAAAGAACGATCTACAATTAGAGTATTTGATCGAACTTTGGCACCCCACTCCTCCTCACACATAATGAAGAGGGACCAGCCTTTTGTGAATATCACTGCTTGGCCTTTCTTAGATGGGATTGTGTGGGATGCTGTGAAATTTCAGATCCATGGCCTCACAGAAGTTATAAATGTCCCCAATGTGCTTTGTGTTTCAATGGGAGATGTAGTAAAACAAAACATACACTCTGATGAGTGGGATGTCCAAGTCTTAAAGGCTCTGTTTTCTGATTTGAAATATTATGCTGCTTTTGAGGCTGAAGATTTGTACTTAGACTTAGCCAATTATGCAGACTTATTTTGCTACCAGCATTATGGCAATCATTTTCTGCATAAAGCGAACACGTTGAAATGTGGTTAATTATACACAATGGGAACATTGTTCAGCTCCCGTTGAAGACAGCTCGAAAACCCTTTTGAAAAACTGCTAAGTCCTCTTCCAAAGTTAGACTCACCCACACACAATTACTGTATTCAAAGTCCTTTATCGATCAATTAGCTATAGGGGGCTATGAGCGGTGGAAAGATACTATAGATCTTAAATCTGTTTGCGGTTCTAAAAAATAGCAAGTGCAAGGCACTGAGGCTTTGCATTGTGCATGTCTCATCCCGAACTATATGTTGTTTTTGAGTTCGACTATTTCTCAAACCACTTGCTTTGAATTGGCTACGTCTAAAAATTAAATGCTCTTTCAATTCCTGATCTAGAAAAATACTGTGCATGGTACAATCACACTGATAGGTCCATTGATGATTTGCAATCCCTGATACTGAATTCCTCCTTTAATGTTTCCAGCTTGGATCCCCAAGGTTGGTTATTATGGCATAAAAGTTCAGATTCATGCCAACATTGTTTTCTGGGTCTGGCCCCTGGCTACACACAGGTTAGGGTGGATCCCTGTTTTGAGAGCAACCATTCCGTCACTACCTATTCTGTAGGCAAGTCATGCCAGAATTGGCTCAAACATTCCACTTTGGTGTCAGTTAAGCTCCATTTGTCCAAATTGACTGTTGATGTTGATTTGAATGACTTTGTGAAAGGTCCTGCAGCAGGCAGGTCCAAAAGATGGATATATGCTGTCTATAATGAAGTTTGGAAAATGTCTCAAATTGAAGCTGCTTCTAGACTAAGAGCTATTGATCAAGCTAATTTAGAAAAAGTGCTTGCAGTTGTAGATAATAGCATTAAGACACTTTCTTCCCGAATTTACACATTAGATAATATTGTTTCATCAGTTGTTGATTTTGTGCAAGATGAAGTGTCTGTATTGTACCATGGTCAAAATCAATTACGTTCCATTATGCAGTTTGCCTGGACTTTGCAAACTTTAAAGGCTGGTAAAGTTCCATGGGATTACATGAACACATCCTCTCTGTTCTTATCGTTTAATTTGACTGAAAAGCAGCAATTTTTGTCGATGAAGGATGCTGCATATTCACTTTTGCATATTGAAAAATTGGAATCTTTACCATTTATGTAACCAAGTCAAATTCAGCTGTTTGGTTAATTTATGGGTTAATATTGTTACCTTTGCCCCTGTTCAAATTTAGTTCATGCATGAAACACTATGCCATAGGCAGATATGAAGCATTAGGTAGTGCCTATCTACAAGGTGTGTTCTCTGCCATTTACCTATAGGTACTTGAGGGAGGTTAAATAAGTTTATTTGAATGGTGAAGAGTGCACTTCTACACCTGATCACTCACTTGTTTGTAAAAATATCCAATTGCACGGCTCTTGTAATTCGAACGCCCCAAATTTGGCCTGTATTTTAAAAAGTACACCTGCCCCAGCTATAACACCAACTTTCACGTTGCTACCAAACGGTAGTTATTTGCTTTTAAATAATGAAGATTGCTGTGGGATGCTTGCAGGGATTCCGTACATTGTGACTGTCTCTCAACGTGTAGTCTGCTGTAAGAATGTGCTGTTCCCTCCTCCACATGGGAAGCTCGATGTATCCATCTGGCCTTCCATTCCGACCTTGAAAGCAGAGTTCAACAAGATGAGTCGAATAAGGGCTCTATTGTCACAAAAAGAAGTTGCCCTTACTTCTTTGCGTGAAACATTCGTCCTTCACGTTGCAAACACCCGCACTGAAGTGCATGCCCTTTTGAATACAGATCTCTCCCTGCATTTCGGTGCTTTGATTCACACAATATTCAACCACGGGCTTGGCGCACTTTTTAAAAATCATAAGTTCTGGCCTTGTGACCTCATTCCAAACTATATTTGGTGTGATATCAGCATTTTTTCATTCTATTTTTCACAGCCTCTTTGGCGGTTTACCGTTAATGCTCGCCCTGGCTGCCGGTGAACTGCTGTTAATTTGCTTGCTCAGAAATGGCTGCACAGTCTGTGTCACAAGACAGTCGGCCCCAGCTGCTTCAGCTTCGCAACCGGATGCTTGAATACTATGGAACGCTGCCTCTGGCTACATTGAGTGCAACATATGGATTATCGTACCGGTTGTCCTACTTTACATGCGTGCAACCTGTCTTCCATTGCCTGCTATGCTGTTTTGAATGGGCTCTGGATTTGTGTCTCTGCAATACGGTGTCTCCTAACCCAGGTTATGATCAACTAATGAGTCCCTTAGTTACTCATGAGTTGCAATGTTCTGGAATTGGGAATATGGCCTTTGCAGCGATGCATGGAGTCCTAGGGAATTGGGATATATGTGCAGCGACACATGACTTCCTAGCACGCAGTTATATCGAAAATGACCCGAGTTGTCCTCTGACGGTGCTAGAGGCTCCGGCTATCGATGAACATGAATGTTTCTTTCCATTATAGAATTGGATGGCTGAAATGTTCTCTGATGATAATGACTTCCTGTTGGAGGTGGTTGCAACGAACTGTGCCTATATGCTGTTGGATTGAAGTGACATTTTTTCAACTTCAAAACACTTACTGGACTCGTGATTTTTCATTCATTTTTTTCTTTCTACACATTCCTTGTATTGGTCACTATACGGCCTCTGCTTGGTTTTCAGATTTTTTGGTGGTTATTAATTCTGAATTTACTCCTAATTATCCAATCTGGTAATTTTGAACTTGGTTCTGTCTCACTCGAACTTGAACTCTGGGTTCCTAACTTAATAATAATAATAATAATAATAAGGGAGTTTTATAAAGCGTGCGGTTACGCTCAACTGGCGTGTCCCTGCGCTAAGACAGAAGAACTCATGCAGGCAGGCTGCAGAGTCAGCTAGAGTTATCGTGTGTAGAGATGTGTTTTTAGCTTCTTCCTGAAGTCGGCTTCAGACAATTCTAGGCGAAGATCCAAGGGTAAGACGTTCCAGCCCTTCGCCACCAAGTAGCGGAATGATCTACCTCCCATGCGAGCCTTTCTTATCCTCGGTACCTTTAACAGGCCACCATGGGAGGAACGCAGCGCTCGCATAGGTTCATATCTGGAAACCAGACTCTGCAGTGGTGCTGGTGCCCTCCCATTAAGAATACGGTGGCAGGTGCAGAGGGCCTTAAACTCGATCCTGCTCTTCACTGGAAGCCAGTGAAGAGTCTGTAGGGCTACTTTGGAGGCCGATCTTTTAGGAAGCTTCAGAATAAGGCGGGCTGCAATTTCCGGCATTGCGTCGTACTTTACGATCCCGGGCCGTAATTTCCGATTCCGGGCCGGAAGATACGAATTTTGGCAGTTGGTCATGTTAGCCAAGGGTAAACACCTGTCCAAGGTCCTCCCATCCCCCACCATGGATCAGCTGACACACTGCAGCCAATCGCAGCCAATAGCTCCATTTTGCCATGATGAATGTTGCCAGAGCCTACCATCCCCCACCACGCTCCAGCTGAAGCCAATTAACACTAATTGACCAGCACCACAAAACACATAAAAGCAGCACACATTGAAGGAACAGGTTTGGCCACAGAGAGTTCGTGTCCACAACGCTCACATTGCCTGTGAAAATGGAAATGAGGAGATAGAGGAACTTTACTACAGAGGAGACCACCATGCTTGTGGAGTTCATAGTCAGGCACCACAAACGCCTATATGGACTCCCACCCTACAGCACCAGAGGGACACAGAAGGCAGCCCTATGGCAGCAGTTAGCCACTGCTGTCTCAGCATTGGGGGAGGAGAGGCGCACAGTACAGGACATAAAGAAAAAGTGGCAGGAAGAAAGGCAAAGGGGGAAGGAGAAATACTCCAGGATTGAATTAAGCAGGATCCTCCCTGCTGCATACCCTTGACCCCGCATCCGCCTCACACCACTGGAGAAGGATATCCTCACAACAATACACCCCCACTTGGTCCATGGGCTGCCCGTCAGTGACGTCCGCTACGTGGTACCAGGTAAATGGAATGAAAAGGAAAAGTGCATGAAAAGATTGTCTGTGTCACACTGTCATTGTGAGTAAGTTACTTGTCCAAAGTGTATATAAAAACATAGTCAGTCAGAGACTCATGTGCCACCCACAAGTCCCAGAATCCTTTGCATTAGAAAAGGCTAATCCCTCCCCCACTTTTGAAAACATGGGCACAGTACAGCTGCCGTACATACACAACTCTGCTAAGTAACAATTGACAAATATTAGCAGGGAAGCGCAAGTGCCAATGTGACATGCAATTCAACCCTTGTGCAACCACGGATGCGTCACAATTACATGGCAGTGCACTGTGGCGCAGGGATAGACACGTGTGTTGAGTCTGATGGTCCTTACATATTGGCTGGACATTCCAAATAGGTTGATCCTCTGTCACAGAAGTGATGCATCAGCAGTGTAAATCTTATTCAAGGGGCTTGTAAACCTGCCACAAATTCTCCAAGAAGTACATCACCCTGTGCCAGCCTAATTCACAAAGCAGAAGGTGAGAGAATCATCAGATCAAAATATGTCATACACATATCCTGTTGCCCATTTCCCACTCTGCCACACCATTACATCCCCAACACACCACTGCTCCTACCTGCCCCGTCTGCGGCAGTACTTCACAACACTGTTAGAACACAGAAGGTATGGGGAAATCCCTGAAAAGTTCCACAAGCACATTTCCCATTTGGTTACATTTCTCTCGTCTCACCCATTGACACATCCAGCCAGAGCACAGACAACTGCAGTAGCAGAGGTCACCGTATCTACTGGGAGGAATCGACAACGTACAGACGAAGGCATGACAACCTATCTAACTGGTAAGTCAAACTGGCAAGGAGATGGTCAAAATGCATACATTGTCAGGAGACGACAAAGGGACAAATAGTGCACACCAATGAAACTCAACCAGAGATGCAAAAATTGCTTCATTACAATAGGAGTTTTGAATGGACATTCACCTATCCATATGACATTTGTGAACAGGGAAAGACAAAATATAACATGTCTTGGCTCATCATACCTTTGTAATTGTGGTACACAACATGTATCTCACCAACAGTCCCAGACCGGGGAATCCAATCCTGTAATCGAGTGCAACAACTAGTCAAAAGGGTGTGCCGACTATATTGTAATAGTGTCTGTAGACGTAATCAAGAAATCCTATTTGCACAGATATGGTAACGATGAGCAAGCAGTGAGATACCAGTCTCAGTAGTATTGACAATGCATCCACTGTCCAACTTAGAATCTTACCAATAGACATCAAATTGCACAGACCACACATCTGGTCATGTACTGCTTACATTGGATGGATTATTTGTTGGGAATCAATAAAACACGATAGTGGACCTTACCTCTGGATTCATAGGCATGTATTTTTTATATAGGCAGCATCAAGGTAGTGGGCCCATTCTAAGTTATATGTGGGATCACTCATGACATCATGTATGGCACACTTCTGCAACGGTGGTGCCCACAACGGCTTGTGCTCGTCCTTTGTGCCAGAAATTGAGTGCATAACATGTGGTAGCAGAAATGTAATGTTGCAAAACACACTTATCATTGTAGGTACAATGCGGTCGTGCCAGAATCAAAGACACACATTGACTTCTGCTACAAGGTTGGACGTGACATCTGTTCAGGGACCACACACTGCTCCGGTGCTGGGCCAAGGTAAGTCAGCCTGGCTGAATGCTCATTAATTGGGCTTTTCACCTCCACCGTAAGTTGTATGTGTTGTACAACACTGTTGTCCTACATCACAATATGCTCACATGTGGCATTTGAACACATGGCAGATCAGACTCTGGTTACAAATGAGAGGCTGACACAAAATGTATGCCGAATGGACATACGATAGAATAATGTGTCATATGAACTGCCCAAAACCCTAGCAAAATTATACATGGTCAAATCAAAATGACATTGGTATGGCTGAGGCATACACTGATGCCAGTTGTGTACCTTAGAGATGGGTTTAGGGGCTGCTAAGGTGACTCAACATGCAGTTACACCTGCAAAATTAATTGGCTAAAGAGCAACACGATAATCCAGTGCAGGCGGGAAGCCTCAAAGCTTCTCACATCATCTGCAATGTGTGATCATAGCCAAATGTTGTTTTCTGCTTGCCTCCCTTCTATCATATTCACATGTATAGGTGAGTGTTTGATATATGAGGTTTGGATGTCTGCTGCACAAGACACCATCCGTTGTCAGCTAAGTAGTACCGTGATGTTGGAAATAGAGTATGGTAACCGCGGACACTCAAAGGATGGACATTAGAAATCTGTGTTATCACATTCAAAAATGAGCTGTGTGACCTCATGGGTAGGGAAGCACAAATGAGCAACATCATGTCCCTGACTACTGCACATCTCTCAGATGAACTCCTTTCTGACTTGTCAACAGACAACATTACACTCATGAAAAATGTTAGTCTCAATGGTAAAGGTGAAATCAGTGTGATGCGGATGAGTCTGGGTCATTTAGCCCCTTCCTTGAAATATCAGTAACCTTCTCATACAAGTTTGTCAGTTGATGTGTCGTCTTATTGATGTCAGTGCTGCATGGATGTAACAGCTGGCAAATGCTGCATGTGAGCAGGTGCCCACATGTAAAGTCCATGAGGTAAACATGCTGCACATTGTCCTGGATTATCTGCAAATGATTATTGAGAATGACATGTTGGCTCATAGCTACAATCTGTTGTACTAAAATATGGACATGTATGTCTCATCACAGGTGCTGACAGGATGATACCACTGCAGCGGACAACATCCCGGGGGATGCATGACATCCTGGCTGCTGCAGCAGTGAACCCCTCACGGGCCTATCCCTCATGTAAATCTGGCATGAGGTGTGTCACTAGCTTTGATTACTAGGCCATGACAGAGATCAAGATCTCCTTCTGCATGGAACCAACAGCTGTTGTTTACAAAGTGAAATACAAATCAGGAGTGTCACATGTGCCTGCCTGTCAATTGGTGATGCAGATATTTGAGAATGTGGTCTCTACCCTCTACAGCTATGTCTACAACATCTATGAGGAGACAGGTTCAGCAGGATTCACCAGGGTGGAACGCGAAGGGACAGAAAGTTGTGGCTGGAGCTGGTGAGTTTGCTAGTATTATGTACATCTCTGTGTAACACCTCAGTGCTATGGTGTGAGCGGTCATTTGTGGTGGTACCCTAACCAGGTCACATGATCCTCATCTGCTGATGCAAAGTACAGTTAATACAACCCTGGTGTTGCACCACATGTAATACCAGGTCATTCACTAATACGGTTGCAACCTCTGTGTTTCAGATGATGCTGAGGGAGAGGATGACAGACTGACGACCAGTGTTGGCCGATGTGGAATCAGAGGGGACAATCCCCTGATCCTCCAGGCTGTAATGTCGGCTCAAGAGGAGGAGGACGATCATGAGGACGTTGGATTTGAGGATGATGATGATCACATATCCATCCACTCCGTGGATGACGATTCTGATGACACGGCATCACTCACTCCGCCAAGCAACGTTCGTCGGCCTCCTCCCAAACAAACAATACCATGTTCTCAGCATAGATCAAACCAGCCACCGCTCCCACACATCCAATCACAGACATCATTTCCTCACAGCCCTCACGTCCTGGACCAACATGGTGGTTCCCCATACCCGCTCTTCCCTACGCAGTGTATCCCTGCCATCCTCTCCACCATCTGTGGGAAGTACCAGCCCTGTTGTGGTGCAGTTATCCCCTGGGCACCATTCTCCTGCCCACAGTCTTCCACCTGCCACCCCCCCTGGTGTTGGACCTGCTCATCTCATCCCTGGCAGACACCTGCAGAGGGGGCCTGCACCTGGCGATGGTGGCCAGTGGGAGCAGGACTTCTTCCAACAGCAGGCAGATGTGAGGCAGGGCATTCGTGCCATAGGGGCTACCCTGTCAGACATGTCTGGGTCCCTGCAGGACATGGTCCAATTCCCTCAGGTGGTGGACAGAGTGAGCCAAACTTTGGATAGGATGGATAGAACTTTGCAGGAGATGTCCAGGTATATGACATACCTGATATCCATCCAAAGGGAAGAGAGTGCAAGGCACCATACCTTGGCCATGAAGATGATGGAGGGCATGGTGAGAGTGTTCCAAAGTCTTCCTTCACGGCCAACGCAGGGAGGGGAACAATCATATCTGCCTGCAGGACAGCACATCCACACACTTGTACCACCAACTGCACAGCACCACAGCAGAGGTACACAAACACACCGATACCCTGAACAGGCACCCCACCACCTGCACCACCAGCACCAACCTCTATACAGTCACTCCCACCACCTGCACAACCGGCACCAACCTCTGTACAGTCACTCCCACCCACTGCACAACCAGCACCAACCTCTGTACAGTGACTCCCACCACCTGCACAACCAGCCCTTGTCCACGCACAGAAACCAAATGTGCAGACACCATCTGCACCTGCACTTGTAGATCACCCTGTACAACACCCACATACACGAAGGTGACAAGCTCAACCTGACCCCTCACAGCGATCATCACCCCCAAAATTGCGGAGTCGCAAACACGATCGCCAGTGATATTCACGTGGTGAATTTGTCTTGGGGTCCTTAGGTGTATAGTGAAAATAAAGATCTACAAAAGTAATATTCTGTTGTGTATCATGTCCTGTCTAACGATGTAGGCATGTGTGTGTGTGTGCGTGTGTGTGAGACACGGTTACAAGTGTAACCCATCAATGCAACACGCTATTATGTGCATATCAAATGACTCACAAAATATGTGTCCATATTGGGAAACAGATATTCAAAATGAAGTCAAACAAGTTGAACTAAGTAGAATTCCTCAAAGATATTTATGTAGGTACAGAAAATAACCGTCAGTTTGGAAGGAAGAAAGGAAAACTAATGATGATCTTAATGCAGAAGGAGAAGGGAACTTGGATTGGTGTGGGGCAAAAAAAAGATATAATACGTCAGGGAGCGTCAGGGAAACCAGTCCATTTACATGGGGAAATGAAATCTTTGTCCACAACAATGTCTCAGTCAAAAAGTCAAGTGTCCTTCTGGTCATCCTCCAGGAACACAATGTCCAGATCCTCAGTGTCTGATGCAGGCACACGGCTGGCTGGTGTAGGAACAGGCACCACACGTGATCGTGACACACGAGGAGTACGGGGGGAAACAGTGTGGGGCAACGGACAGGTGGAGACATTGGCGGTGGAATGGGAAGGGATTTGGGAGACAAAAGACGACATGGCTATGGTCAGGGAATGGACATTGGTGGGGAGGTTGTCCAGAGATTGGACAAGGTCCGCTTGCATCGTGCATATCTCTAGACACACTAGTAGTATGATGCGAGCGGACATGTCTGGTTGACCCTCAACCATCCAAGTCAAATCCTCTGGCACAGCCACAGGAGGAACAACACTGGGAGGGGCCTGGGGGGGACAGGCGGGATGTGGTGCCTCAGTTCCGGAGCAGATGTGTTCGGCTTGGTTGCTACGAGGAGGGGGACAGGTTGCAGGGGATGGAGCTGGAGCCCCCGATGGCATGTGGGACTCTAGAGCTAGGGAGGGGCTGATGACAGGCCCAGATTGAATGTTGGCCTGCCCCGGGGACACCTCTTCAAGAGCCACTGGTGAAGTGTGTGTGGGAGAGTTGCTCTCCACCACATCATGGTCAGAGGTGTCCGGTCCTTCCCCCCCCCACCTTCAATGTCCACAGCCTCCACCGGGAACGTAGCACCAGAGTCATGTTCTTCCTCATTTTTTTTTTTTAAACAAATTTTATTGGGTTTTGTTTCACACAACATACATTTTATTTATTTATTTATTTATTTTCTTATATAGCGCAGGAATCGACCCCCATAGGGGTATCTCCGTGCTTGCGCATAGGTGCAGATGCCGGACTGATAACTGAATAGTAAAACTACCAGCGAACTATGATGTCGAGTATAGATGTGTTTTAAGGACCTTCCTAAAGGATTGAAAATTTAAATTGGTCTTTAGGGCTAGTGGAAGTGAGTTCCAAAGAATGGGACCTTTGTAGGAGAGGGCACGCCCTCCCTGTCTTACCCTCTTAATCCTGGGGACCTGAAGCAGTTGCTGGTTGCTTGAATGCAGAGAACGTCCAGGACTGTAAGGGATAAACTTATCTATTAGGTATTTAGGACCTGTGCCAAAGAGGCATTTGTGTATGGTACAGCAGATTTTGTATTTAACCCGCTGCCGAACAGGCAGCCAGTGAAGGTTGTCTAAAAGCGGGCGGGAGGGGGTTCTAGGCAGGGCATTGAGTACCAGTCTTGCTGCGGTGTTCTGGACTACTTGCAAACGATTAAGTTGTTCCTCATTGGCCGAGATGAGCAGGCCATTGCAGTAGTCCAGTCTACTGATCACCAATGTCTGGACCAGAGTCTTGCGATGATAGTCAGGCAGGAGTGGAAAAACACGTCGCAGAAGTCCGATGGTGTGGAAGCATAGACCAGCAACTTGATTGGCATGTTCTTTAAGCACCAGTGCCTGATCCAGGCGTACCCCGAGGTTTTTAACGGTCTGTTTTGGGCTTGGCACTGGCCCGAGATCTAGAGGCCACCATTCTGGGGACCACAGAAGCGGGGCCTCTCCGAATAACATCACCTCTGTTTTGCCTACATTATATTAAAGGCAGTTTGCAGCCATCCAGTTAGAAACAGCCCTCATACCATCCGCAAAAGATTTCCTTATTGCTGGAGTAAGGGACTGCAAAGGGAACAGGAGCTGGGTGTCATCAGCGTAGGACACCGGGGTGAACCCATATTCTCTCACAATGTCAGCCAAGGGTGCCACATACACATCAAATAGTGTAGGGCTTAGACATGAGCCTTGTGGCACACCCTTGGTGAGCTCCCTAGAGATGGATTGAAGGGAGCCCAATCTGACACTTTGTGAGCGGCCTGTGAGAAAACTCTCTACCCAGGACAGCGCCACACCCCCTATGCCCACCTCCCGCAGGCGGCCGAGAAGAATCTCATGTGACACCGCGTCAAAGGCCGCGGACAAATCTAACAGCACCAGAATCATTGAGCCCCCTCCATCTAGTGCCATCCTGATCGTATCGGTCACTGAGAGGAGGGCAGATTCGGTGCTGTGATTGGGTCTGAACCCCGATTGCGAGGGGTCCAGACCTCCCGCTGTCTAGATGTATTTTGACAGACAGGTGTTCACATGCTTCTCGGCCATCTTGCTAAAGTATGGCAAGAGGGAGATGGTTCGGAGGTTGGAGAGATCCGTCCATGGGTATGCCGTGTTCTTACGAATAGGGTTCACCACCGCTCTCTTCCATTCCGTAGGTACCTGCCCTTCCTTGAGTGAGAGATTTAATACAAATGTGACCTCAGGTCCAATCAAAGTGCTCAAGGGGGCGATCATTTTGGCAGGTAAGAAATCATCTGGGGACCCAGATTTTATGTGACTGATAAGATTGAAAAAATCAGTATCGTTAATAGATGGATAGGTGGTAAACGAATGATCCCCAAGTATGGGTGATTTAGGTGGACTAGGAGAGCTGTTCATGTTACTGGAGGCTATCATGATTTTATCATAAATCGTGTTTATTTTGTTTTAAAAAAACAGGGAAATGTCGTCACAGAGGGGCTGTGAAAAATCATCCGAACTTTCACAGGCCATCGGTTTTACAAAGGTCTGTAGTATCTTATAAAGCTCTTTAGAGGAATTGCCTGCTTCATCAAGTTGCTGGATAAGACTGTTTTTCCTAGCAAGCCTTATATTTTTAGAATAATTTGATTGAGCCTCTTGATGTGCTCTTTTATTCTCCTCTGTTTGGGTTTTTCTCCACTTCTTCTCTATCTTTCTGCGTCCCTGTTTCTCTACTCTAAGTGCTTCGGTGTACCATATTTCTTGCTTAGAGGTGGGATGCTGTTTATGCAATTTTAACGGTGCTAGAGTGTCTACTGCCATTGTGAAGGAGTCAATAAGTTTGGAGAGAGCCAAATCCGCGTTATCTATCTCAGTGAAGATTGGTTTCTTCCATACCCTCTCTAGCTCTTCTACTGTTATTTTATGCCACTGTCGTCTCCAGATGGGTGGGAGCGGTGGCTTATGGGAGGGTTTAGAGACACCCAATAAGGAAAATTCCACTAAAAAGTGGTCAGACCAGCTTATTTGGGCAGCAGGATAGCATCGTATATCGGGGCAGTTGGAAGAGTATGTCCAAAGTGTGACCTCCTTTATGTGTAGGGCCCTTGTTATACATTTCAAGGCCTAAAGTGGAAAGATCAGCTAAGAATGTTAAGGTTTCTGGGTGTGAAGGAATATCAGCATGAACATTAAAGTCCCCCAAGAGGATAACATTTTCTTTTGCTTTAAGATGTGGTGCTAGTGCTTCCACCAGGGATATGGTAAAGCCCGATATGGGTCCAGGAGGGCGATACACTAGGGCTCCTTTCCAAAAGGTTTTGGCATCAGAGCTTATTTTAAAAATCATAGTTTCCATAGATACACAGTGGAATTGCTCCAGTGTAACTACCTTCAACTCTTCCTTGTGTAGGATGGCTAATCCACCCCCGGTTTTATTAGGCCGGTCAAAATGTAAATAAAAATGTATAGCCTAAGGGAACCCCCAATGTTATTGCGGGAACAGTATGGGGTTTCATCCAGGACTCAGTTAGGAAGCATATATCAGGCTGTAAGGAGAACACAAGGTCCCACAATTCCAGATGGTGCTTAGGCAAAGAACGCACATTCAGTAAAAAACTCTTCAGGCCGCCTTCTGGCAGAGGTTTTAATGGCTTAACCCTATCAGTTGGAACGGTATAGGATGCCTGAAACTGACAATTTATGCAAGAAAACTGACCCTCTGGGCATGGCCAAGAGTCTCTATTACATCCTTTAAGAGGGGCAGGACATAAGTGTTTTAAAACATTGCTGGAGTAACTTAATCTAGGCGCCCTTGTAGCTGTAGAGGATCTTCGAGGAGCAGAGCCCATGGCCCCTGGCCCCGTCCTGGCACGGACGGGCGCAGACGGGCTACTCTTTGGCTCCTCTTAGGCAATCTCTTAGGTGATCCGCTGCGCGCTCAGGATGGGGAGAGGGCTTTATGTCCCTCGCACTTGTGGAAGCTAGAGCGCTAACCGCTCGAAAACCGGAAGTGTGTCTGGCTCTTGCCTGTCCGCCCTCTGCTCAACGGTGCTAATCACCGAGTCGGAACGAGGCGTGCAGGCTGGCAATTGAGCCCAGACTCCTTGGGAGTATCAGTGCGTGTAAGTAAATAAAATTACAATATTGCAGAAGTAATTGCGATTTAAAAATATGTCCTATTTAAAGTTAGCAAAATAATTCTACTGATTCATGCAGTCTTTTGCGTTGCAGCAGCGTTAGCTTGTTCCTCAAGCGGAAAGGGAAGACTCTGCCACCGTCTATGCCTTTACGGCGAGCACCCGCTGCTCCTTCCTGTCTTTATATCCCTCGCACTTGTGGAAGCTAGAGCGCTAACCGCTCAAAAACCGGAAGTGTGTCTGGCTCTTGCCTGTCCGCCCTCCGCTCAACGGTGCTAATCACCGAGTCGGAACGAGGCGTGCAGGCTGGCAATTGAGCCCAGACTCCTTGGGAGTATCAGTGCGTGTAAGTAAATAAAATTACAATATTGCAGAAGTGATTGCGATTTAAAAATATGTCCTATTAAAAATTATCACAATAATTCTACCGATTCATGCAGTCTTTTGCGTTGCAGCAGCGCTAGCTGGTTCCTCAAGCGGAAAGGGAAGACTCTGCCACCGTCTATGCCTTTACCGCGAGCGCCCGCTGCTCCTTCCTGTCTTTATATCCCTCGCACTTGTGGAAGCTAGAGCGCTAACCGCTCAAAAACCGGAAGTGTGTCTGGCTCTTGCCTGTCCGCCCTCCGCTCAACGGTGCTAATCACCGAGTCGGAACGAGGCGTGCAGGCTGGCAATTGAGCCCAGACTCCTTGGGAGTATCAGTGCGTGTAAGTAAATAAAATTACAATATTGCAGAAGTGATTGCGATTTAAAAATATGTCCTATTTAATATTAGCACAATAATTCTACCGATTCATGCAGTCTTTTGCGTTGCAGCAGCGCTAGCTGGTTCCTCAAGCGGAAAGGGAAGACTCTGCCACCGTCTATGCCTTTACCGCGAGCGCCCGCTGCTCCTTCCTGTCTTTATATCCCTCGCACTTGTGGAAGCTAGAGCGCTAACCGCTCAAAAACCGGAAGTGTGTCTGGCTCTTGCCTGTCCGCCCTCTGCTCAACGGTGCTAATCACCGAGTCGGAATGAGGCGTGCAGGCTGGCAATTGAGCCCAGACTCCTTGGGAGTACCGTTGCGTGTAAGTAAATAAAATTACAATATTGCAGAAGTGATTGCATTAATTACATTTCTTGTGCTATCCAGGCTACTGAAAGTGGCCCTGTTCCTTATATTCTTAGGTGGTGAACCTAGGTATAAACAGGATCGAGTACAGGAACCCCCAGTAAAGGGTGTTCCTAGTTTGTCTTGCCCAATTACTCAATAAATGCTATTAGTGATAATCCTCCCCCCTCCCCAGATCCCACCATCGGTGCGCAGAATAGGTTATAGTCTTGGTGGTGTTATAGGGGTGTTCTCCAGTCGTGGTGTTAGTTCGCTAGTTCGTTCTGTGTGTCATAGTCGCGCAGTGCTTGTACTAACGCGTCCCATCCTTGCGCCATTTCTAAAGCTTTGTCATTCTGCTGTTGGTGTGCCGATTGAAACCTCAACATGCTTTCCCCACCAGCCCATTTAAGAAATTTGTTTCTCCACCTTGTGCCCGTGGGACCCGTCACTGCCTTCCAGTGTCGTGTAATTTCACATTTTGCAAGGATGAGCCCCATATCTATGAATTTGCTTGTGATCTTATTTTTAGGGGTATGAGGGAACCAATGTAGAACCCCAACAGCCATATCGAACACTAAGCCCCTCTCCGTTACCTCATTAAGAGTGTCTCCCATGTCCTTCCAGTAAGGAGTTAAGATTGGGCATGTCCATAGCATGTGGTCTAATTCAACACCAACTGTCTTGCATCTAGGGCACCCTGCTGAATCTGCGGCAAAATATCTTTTGATTTTCCCCGGGGTCAGGTATGCTCGGTGGAGAATGTAAAAGTGCACTAGTTGAAATCGCGCGTTGCGTTTACTCTTCCAAGCCCTTCTCACCAACTGCTGCCACACTGTCTCAGGGATCTCCTTACCTATATCAGCTTCCCATTGGCCCTTCAGCGCCATTAAAGGAGGTAATCCTTCATTGGTCAGTCTGAAATAAAGGCATGAGACCGCCTTAACCGTTCCCGCTACCATCATAGTATATTGGCAAGCCATTGTTGTTCTAGGTTCTGTGAGCCCTTCTCTCCAGTGCGCTTGTATTGCTCGTGTGAGTGCTGAGTGCAGTAGGAAGTCCCCTCTAGGTAGGTTATATCGGTCTAGGAGCATCGGGAACGGCATCAGTGTTTTGTCTTCGTATAGGTCCCCCAGGACTTGGATCCCCGCTTCCTCCCACCTCTGCAACTGTGACCAATCCCCGCCGTGTGGTACTGCCGTTAACATTCCTAGCGGGATTTCGGGGTGTACGGATGCAACACGCCCGCCCTACGCTGTGTTCGGTTCCAGCATAGCCTAATCGTTTTTTCCTCTTGTGTGAGGTCTCGAAGGTCTAATTTCTGCTGTAGTGCTATAAAAGAAAGCACATGATGAGGTATGCCTAGGCCCCGTTTGTTTTCTGGCCCTCGAAATTTGTGCGCTATTTCCTGGGTGTAGGTCTGCAATTGAGCTACTAAGTAGTACACTTCAAAGTCGGGGACCGCTAAACCCCCTTCCGACTTAGGTCTCATTAACGTTGTTAAGGCTACTCTGCGTCGACCCGCCCCCCAAAGGAAGGACACTATCATGGACCCCAGGAGCCTGAAGGTAGCAGGAGTAATCCAAATGGGTAATGATCTGAAGTAATACAGGAGTCTTGGTAGCGCCACCATTTTGAGTAGCGCTATACGACCCGCTACTGACAGTGGGAGAGTGGCCCAAAAGGACATGCTGCCCTTCAACGCTCTGATGCCGCGGGTAATATTGCCCTCCAATACGTCAGCAGGGGTGTGGTAGACATAAACCCCTAGGTACTTCAGGCAGACGGGTTCCCATCTGACCGCTCTGGTCGTGGAGGGCTGGATTTCACCCTTGTGCACTGGAAATAAGCATGTCTTGGACCAGTTTACTCTAAGGCTGGAAATTTCGCCAAAGCTGGTTAAAAGGTTGTCGGCCCCTACTAGGGCCCTATCTGCGTCTTTGAGAAAGAGCAGAAGATCATCAGCATATAGCGATATGTATTGCCGCCCAATTTTGCTCCGCAATCCTCTATAGTGGTCTCCCGTGGACTGGTTGTTGTGCTCCTGAGGCAGAAAGCCGGGAGCGAGTTCCATTTTTAAAATATTTCTGTGTCACTATTTGTGCTTTTAAAATACTCACTCTGCTGGGAACGAGGGTCCTAAACAGCCGACTTTACGCTGTGGCAGACCGCTATTCTCAACACTTCTTGGCGCCACCTCGCCAAAGACCGGAGGCCACGCCCACTCTCGAGGCCACGCCCCCCGCGGCAACCACCACTTAAAGCGCCGATTTAGGGCGCCAGGGAATCACTGGTTGTTGTGCTCCTGAGGCGGAAAGCCGGGAGCGAGTTCTATTTTTAAAATATTTCTGTGTCACTATTTGTGCTTTTAAAATACTCACTCTGCTGGGAACGAGGGTCCTACACAGCCGACTTTACGCTGTGGCAGACCGCTATTCTCAACACTTCTTGGCGCCACCTCGCCAAATACCGGAGGCCACGCCCACTCTCAAGGCCACGCCCCCACAGCCCCCATCTGAGGCTGTATAAAATATGTGCTTCTTCCGGAAGCGCAGCGGACGAGTGCAGCGGGCGCGACGTTGGCGCGCCAAAGGCGCGCCAAAGGTAAGCCCGTCTGCGCCCGTCCGCGACCGCACGAGGCCAGGGGCCACTTCCCCTACCCAGCCACCAAGCCAGCCCATTACCTATAGTTCGCACTCCCTCCGGCAACTGAACCAACGCGAGCCACCCTGCCTCCATGCATGGGATCCTTCAATAAAACATTCTGCATGCAGCTGTTGTGGCTTCCACCGCGCCTCTCACCCCCCTATGAAACCTACCACGTACTCCATGCTTCTGCTTAATTGCCGTTCTATTCCCAAACACTCCACAGAACTACATTTATTATTAGAGGAAATTAACCCTGACATCCTCTTTGCCACAGAGACGTGGCTGCAGGAGCACTCAGGATCTGATCTGGTTCAAGCTCTTCCGCCTGGATTCCAAATACTCCGCCTCGACCGGAAAAAAGGAATTGGAGGTGGCCTTGCAGTGATTCATAAAGCAGACTATGACGTAACTAGCACCCCGGTGCATCTTCCAGACAGTGAATGCCTCCCCTTCTCTATAAAATTTAGCCCCACTCATACTTTTTCCGGTATGCTCATATACCGCCCACCAGGATCCCAAGGCCTATTTCTCTCAAATCTAGTGCCGACAGTCGCAAATTTGGCACTTAGCTCAGCCAACTATACGATCCTGGGCGACATTAACATCCACCTGGATGATCAGACCGACCCCTCTGCTAGAGAACTCTTATCGGGCCTACAAGCCATAGACTTACACCAACTTGTCCTCGGGCCCACACACCAAAAAGGACATCTCCTAGACCCTATTTTCAGTAACTGCCCCAACCTACTCGCCAAAAACCCCTCCCCGCTGCCCTGGTCTGACCATTTTCTTATCCCATTTACCTGGATCCTTCCCAACTACTCACACCCCAAACCCCCGGCGACTCAGCAGTCACGGAACTGGCACAAAATCCCTCTACCGGAATGGCAAACCTCCCTACAGTGCACAATACCTCCCAGCTCATCCAACCCTATTCAGGGTAACGATAACTACAACAGATGGATCACCAACTCCTTGGACCTTGTACTCCCTCTGAGTAGCATCCATCCCAAGCGGGGCAATCCTACAGCCCCTTGGTACACAAACGATCTTCGGGAGAAAAAACGTGCCTGCAAACGTTTGGAGAGAAAATGGCGCATGGAATACCGCCTAGCAGACAAAGTTAGTTATAGAGCAGCCATTAAAAATTACAAAGTAGAGATCCAACGAGCTCAAGCCACATACTTTGAACTAAAGATAAGTAATGCAGCGTCTAAACCTAAAGAGATTTACCGCATAGCTAAATCTCTCCTGCAACTTCCGGAGACTCCCAAAGATCACAATGACACTCAGACTCATTGTGAGGACATAGCGGAGTTTTTCCATCATAAAATAGAATTCATTTACTCTTCCTTCCCCCCCCTGCCATCTCGGCCAGTGACCTCATCACCACAGATCCTATGACAGACCCACTTAGTATCCTCAATAACCTTCCGGCTCTTGACGAAACTTCTCTAGAAAAGCTAATGAGACTAGTCAAATCGGGATCACCTGTCGACCCAGCTCCCCCTAGGGCTCTCACTCAAATAACCAGCCAGATATTACCCACCATTCGAGACTTGCTCAATTCCTCCCTTGATACTGGCATCGTCCCCCCCCTGTGGAAGAGAGCTATGGTCAAAGCTCTGCTAAAAAAAAACAACCTCGACCAGTCCAACCCTTCCAATTACCGTCCCATCTCCCTTCTGCCTTGGCTCAGCAAACTTCTTGAGAAACACGTCAACTCCGTGTTGGCAGCCTTCCTAGAAACTAACAATATACTGGACCCCACCCAGACGGGCTTTAGGCCTCGCCATGGAACTGAGACTGCCTTGATTGCAGTGACGGAGGAGGCAAGGAGGATCCTGGACGGTGGCGGCTCCACGGCCATCGTTCTACTTGACTTGAGTGCCGCCTTCGACACTGTAAATCATGGCATCCTACTCCACCGGCTTGCTATGATAGGGGTGTCAGGAACTGCGCTTACCTGGATAGAATCGTTCCTCACAGACAGATCCTTCCGGGTATTCGAAAAGGAGTTCACCTCCTCTAGTAAACCGCTTAATTGTGGAGTGCCTCAGGGCTCCTCCCTGAGTCCAACCCTTTTTAATGTTTACCTCTGTCCTCTAGCTGATGTCGTCCGCCCCTTCAGGGTGAAAATTGTCACCTACGCGGACGACACCCAGCTGGTGGTGGCACTGGACCCCCCTCTCAACTCTCACCACAGCCTACATAAATGCCTAAAAGCTGTCGCAACCTGGATGTCAGACTCCTGTCTAAAACTTAATGGGGATAAAACAGAGGTAATGCTCCTTGGAAATAACATCACCAAATCCATTGATACCATCTGGCCCCTCTGTCTAGGCAGCCCCCCACAACCCAAAGACCAAATTAAGAGCCTGGGCATCTGGCTCGACCAAACCTCACTTTCAACTATCAAGCCACCAAACTTGCCGCCACCTGCTTTGGGCTGTTGAGACTACTCCGAAAGATTCTCCCCCTTCTCCCGCTTCACTCAAGACGGATCATGGTCCAAGGACTAATCTTGTCACGTCTCGACTGCGGTAACGCCCTATATCTTGGCGCCCCACAGTCCACCCTCGCCAAACTACAAGTTGTTCAAAACTGCGCGGCAAGAGTCCTGTTGAACCTCCCCCGCCGCTCCTCAGTCAAGGCGAGACTGAAGGACCTTCATTGGCTCCCTGTGCGTGCTAGGATAGAATTTAAGAGCATGTGCGTTGCACACCGCTCTTACTGGGGAACGGGCCCCGCCATAAACCAGCCTTTGGTAGAAGCCTACCACCCTTCCCGGCCCCTCAGATCCGCGACCTCTCACCTCACTTTTGTACCACGCATAAGAAGAGCTAGATGCGGAGGCCGCTCGCTCTCCTACAATCTGGCCAAGATCTGGAATTCCCTTCCCCTTTCAATCAGGTCAGAATCCAACCTACTTACCTTTCGAAGGCTGTTAAAAACGTGGCTTTTTAATAAAACTCCCACCTAACCCCTTCTGTTCCTTACGAACCCCACGCCCCCCTCCTCTGCTCAACTATCCAGTTTTCTACAGCGCTGGGACGCCCCTGGGTAGCCATCGCGCTCTACAAATTCTCATTCCATTCCATTCCATGCGGATTGACATTGCAAGGGGTTCCACTGCCAATGCAAATAGCAGTGGAGACAGTGAATACCCCTGTCTCGTGCCTCTCTCTACTGGGTATTGAGGCGATATTAGTGTACCCGTCTTCACTCTGGCCACCGCTGAGGCATATAGCACAGCGGTCCATTTCAGATAATCCTCCCCCACACCAAAGCCTCTAAGCACTTTGTAAAGGTATTCCCATTCTAGGCTGTCAAATGCCTTCTCTAGGTCTACCGATAATATCATGGGGTGGTGGGTCTCAAAGTGATCCTCTTCTAGCAGCCGCACCAAGCGGCGTATGTTCATAGTAGTATTGCACTTAGGTATGAAACCCGCTTGGTCTTCATGGACCAGTGTGGTCATGTGCTCTAAGAGACGGGACGCTAAGATGCTGCTTAAAATTTTTTAGTCGGTAGTCAGCATCGACAATGGTCTGTATGATGTTGTGTCAGCGCTCTCTCTTCCAGGTTTAAGTAGGGGAATTACCAATGCTTCTCGCATGGAGTGCGGTAAGTGTCCTAATTGTTTGCTCGTCCATAGACCTCTAACAGCCATGGAGCCATCAGATCTATGTATTTTGTGTAGAATTCGATGGGTAGCCCATCTAGGCCTGGGGTTTTATTATGTGCCATCTGTTTTATTGCACGTCGAATCTCTCCTAGCTCAATATCTTTGCCCAAATCTTTTGCTTGCTCAGTGTCCAATACTGGGAAGCAGAGCCCCTCAAGAAAAACATCTATAGCTGGGGTGTCGGCCAACAATTTGCTTTGATATAGGGTTTCATAATAACTGGTAAAGCAATGTAGGATCTCAGGTTGGGTGTATACCTCATCACCTTCCGCTGTGCGTATGGACACTATGGGGGAGTCTCTCTTCGTGGGATTGGCTAGCCAGGCCAGTAAGGCTCCTGATTTGTCGCCCTCTGCATGGGACCTAGCTGTATATGCCTTATAGTCGAAGCTGCGCAAACGTTCTGTATCCGTCGCGACTGCTTCTTTCGCCGCACTAACATGCTCTTGTAGCTCGGGGTGACCAGGCCGCAAGAGCTCCAATTCTCGGAGTTTCTTATCAGCTCCATCGAGGCCGTCTAAGAGTACTTTCCGTACTCCTACTTGCTTACCAATGCAAAACCCTCTAACGACTACCTTGAAGGCATCCCATTCTGTTGCTCTCGCCTTCGTTGTGCCAGCATTATCCTCAAAGTATTGTGTTATTCTCTCTTCCAGCGCGCCATGGAAAAGTGGATCTTCCAGTGTTTCTGGGCGTAGCCTCCAGGTGGGAACACAGGAAGTGCTAAGGAACCATTGCATGGCGAGCAATAGAGGATTATGATCTGAGACCGTTCTCAACAGATATTCCGTTCTCACAATCTTTGGTATTAGGGTTGTAGAACACAGGATCGCATCAAGCCTCACATGGAGTTCGTGCATACCCGAGAAAAAGGAATAATCTCGAGTCTGCGGGTGCTGAGCGCGCCAGATATCAGATAGGCCCCATCTCGATTGGCATTTCATTCTACCCTTAGCAGTGCGGTGTGTTGGGGAGTCCGCCAACGGGGGATGCGACCTATCAAGGGTTACATCTAATACTGAGTTAAAATCTCCTCCCATTAACACTGGCCCTACCAGGAAGTGTGCGAGGGACCCGATAATTCCGTCAGAAAGGTGCATACACGCTACAGACTGCGATGTCCCTACCTCTCAGCTTTCCCGCTATGGCAACAAACCTCCCCTCTGGGTCTATAATCTGTCTGGTAACCTGAAATGGGACCCCCGGCCCTAATCCAAATTAAAACGCCCCTAGCAAACGCTGGATATGTGGTACTGTATACTTGGCCCCGCCATCTGCGCTGCAATGCTATCCCCTCAGCCTTCGTCAAATGTGTTTCTTGCAATAATGCAATCTGAACTCCCCTGCGCACTAGATAGGCATGTATTTTGTGGCGTCTCGTCATAGTGTGGAGCCCCCTCACGTTCCAGGTTATACACTTCAAATTAGATAAGTCACCCATTATCCCACAGTGTTCCCAGCCATTCTGCAGGTGTCCCAAGTACGATGAATCATCAGCACCGATGGTGAGCCCTCCCCACAACATTGTAGAATGTCCCCAAATTCCCTCCCCCCCAGAACAGGACCTAAAGACCGCAATCTAGCTCCCATCCAAACACTCCCAAAAAGAAACTGTTAAGTAACCCAACAGTAGTCACTGTGGGTAAGCCTTAAGGGCAATAAGGGGGCTTGGGTACCAACGGGAAGCCGCCCCTCACTTGGGCTCCTGTTGAGCTATCGAGCCTTAAGTAGGTATGTGCAACCTAACCTCCACCCGTTTCCCCTCTGTAAAATTATTAGTTCCCTCCCTCATGTCTCAACAAACAGTTCACCATAGGTCGTGTCCGAACCCCAGCAGCTCACCAGGTTCTTTCGTTATTCGTCCAGTATTCCTTCAGCCGTCGCTGGGGTGATCACAGGTATCGGTACACTGTCTGTTTCTGAGCGCTCAGTGTCTGAGGGGTCATCACCTTTGCCAGATTCCACCTCTTCCTGCCATGGAGAGCTCTGCGGTCCCGATATGTTAGATATCACCTCCAGGACCCCTCGCCGCTCTGCTGTCGTCTCCGATAGTGAAGGCCGTCTTAGACCTCTATGTCAATTTCGGAGCTGCCTGGATTTCCGTTGTGGCAATCCTTCTGAGATAATTCCAGGTCGTGGACCAAGGTCATCTTTGCCGGTTCTGTATAGTTCCAGCCAGGTGCAGGCGTCTTCTGGTGTGTCAAAGAATTTAGTGGTGCCATCAACAATTATTCGGAGCCGAGCTGGGAACAACAGGGAGTATTGGAGGCCCTCGCCTCTCAGCTCCCTCTTAACTGCTAGAAAGGAGGTCCATCCACGCTGCATCTCGTAGGTATAATCTGGGAAGATGTTGACTTTACTGTTCTCTACCTGAAAAGGGCCGTTCGAACGAGCATTCTGAAGTAGCAGATCTCTGTCTCGATAGTGTAACAGCCGTGCCACCACCGGCCCTGTTGCAGCGGCCTGGACGGTACTCTATGTGCTCGTTCCAGCGTATAAAAGGTGGACGAACCTTCTGTCGCCACCGTCGTCCGGAGCCAATCTTCAAGATATCGAATCATGTCCTTCCCTTCCACTTTCTCCGGCAGGCCTACGATTCGGATGTTATTCCGGCGGTTGCGCCCTTCAGCGTCCTCAGCTCGTCTCTCTAGTGCGTTTATGTGATCCAGCACATTGGCCATAGTGGTTGAGAGGTCCTTTTGCGCAGGTGCCAGGGTGCGGACTGTATCTTCCACCTCCTTGACCCTGTCAGACAGTTTACCGTGGTCTGCCCGGAGCAAACCGAGTCCCGTGGCCACTTGCGCAATATCCTGTTTAAGCGCTGTGCGGGTTTCTGTTATCGCCGTCAAGATCTTGTCCAGCTGGAGTTCTAGGTGAGGATCTCGTGGCTGATCGGGATCTGGATGGTCTCCTTTGTCCGGCTCTCAAAGATATGGGAGGTTCCCCTGTTGTGAGTAGCAGGGAGGGGGATACTGAGTCAGAGAAAGGTTTTTAGGTCCCTGTCATTAGTGTAGCAGGCTAGGATCGCTGAGACAAACTTTGAGGGGGTCTCTGTTGGATAGTGGAGTTATTCCACACACCACCAATAAACTTAATGACAAAATAAGAGCAGGCAAGCTAAAGTAAAATGACTGGTAAGTACACAAAAAATATAAAATTCAATGGTGAGATTTATTTTCTTCCTCCCAATTGGGTTACAATCTAAAACATAATAAAAAACAATTAAAAACCACCTACAGTGGTAGTGCAATAGATATAGTTACAGTCAAAGTAAAAACAGTAGACGCGGCGTTTCGGTGCTAATCAATCTTGACACCTTCATCAGGACATTAAAGACATCTACAAATTAAATAACAGTGTTTTAGCATCATTGTATACTTTATTGGTTATTGTTACACACCCTGCTCTTTTATATTTTAGCTAAACATCATTCACAATACTAGACCCCTTCCATTTTGTCAACTCATTATGAGGAAATACTAATTTTGTCTAACCAGAATACTGATATTATACGTACTCTATAGGGTCTACTCTATTTGGGTCCACCCTCGTATTCCTATACAGTGTTGGTGAATGTACCTGTATTTTGAGTAAAAAGAGCTTTTCAATTGCTTTCCAGCTCGCTGTGGGCTTCTCTGATAATAATCACAGTCTTTTGAGCTACAAAGGTATAAAAACAATGGTACCCCATTATTTCTTTCTTTTTATATGGGTGTCTTACAAATTATGCTTCTAGCAGCCTGATTCATGTAGCTAAATTGCACTCGCAAAGGGCCAGATTCTCAGAATCTGGCCCTTTGCGAGCGCAATTTTTGCATTTGGTATTCATGATACCAAATGCAAAAATCGCTATTTAAGAATTCGCATATTTGCGTGGAATGGCATTTAAGGAATCTCTAATAGAGATTCCTTAAATGCTATTCATGACACACAACAAAATAGCGATTTTGGACTTTTGGGGCCGCTATTTACCGACAGGTCAGACCTGTCGGTAAATAGCAAAAACTCCGAAAAATGCTTTTAAAAGCATTTTTCAAAGTTGCATGTAGCACACACACATGTCCTTTGGACATGTGTGTGCGCAACACCTGTCCAAAAGTGCATTTTAGGGGTGCTACAGGGCGTCCTTTGGACACCCCTGTCACCCTTAAAATCGCTATCTCAGTTGCGAGTAGCAAATTGCTACTCGCAAATCCCCATTCATTCCAATGGGCCTCTTGGCCCATAGGAATGAATGGGGAGTATTTGCGAGTAGCAAATTGCTACTCGCAAATAAAGAACATGTAGGAATCGCTATTTAAGTAGCAATTCCTACATGAATGCCGTTTTGCGTGTCCTCAATAGCGAATCGCTATGATTCGCTATTAGGGACACGCAAAACGGCCCGTACATGAATCAGGCTGTAATTGATTTGGTCGTTATTTACCTTACAGATCAAATATAGGGCCTTCTATGTGCACGGAGGAGCCACCGTTGTTCAAGGGAGTAGCTTCTTGGATACTTTTTGACCTATATACATAAAGATCAAGTCTATAAGAATCCAATGCTGGTATTTACTGATTTAAAAAAACCTAATATTTTGATACATATCGTCCAGATGAATACTCACCCACTATTATATCAGTTGGGTATCTAGGTACAATCAATTGATGATAACCGATCATCCGGATATTTTCATGATCGGGAAAAAGAGGATATCTATGGATATAAGCGAAAAGAAATGGGGGGACTGTAGTCATGATTCGTGCATAATACAAATCTATCAACTGCATGTATGCTGAATTGATTCCCTGTAACGGAACTATCTTTGATATCTACCAAAGGAACTTGGTAAATCATATTCCTGTTTAGTTATAATCATGAACTTTTCTTTGCTTACTTGATCCAAATCTCTATATGATACTTAGTTCATTAAATAGGAAAGGAATATGTGGTCTACCCTAGATGCTAGGTAAAGATTTCTACTATTGATGTTTACCCAGGAAGATGGACATTGGCTCAGGGCATTTATTAATGGAATTAGTGCATTGTCGAGTGCTGCAGGTTAAAAGAGAGAGAGGGGTAGAGTCTAGGATAAGTTTATACAGGAGTAGATACCAATAGGTAGATGCCAATAAGGAAGACTAATATGCAGAAGGCTACCTAAAGAACAGCGTGCCCTCCCGTTTTAGTATCAACCCGTATTCTTAGCCCTCACATACCTTTTAACGAAAATTCGGCCTCCCTGCTCCTCCGTGCTGTCACCTTCGTAATGGCTGGAAGTATAAACTAGCCTCAAGGGATCGGCGTTTTTATGCTGCCGCTTCCCTCGATAACCCGGAAGTCAAAAGTCAAGCTGATTGGAATTTTGAACTTCTTTGACCGTCTGTCCTTTTATCAATATCCTCGATTCTGCTATATTGTATATGTCACATATTGTCTTTGTTGACTTTAAAGGTAGTGAACAGTGGTGGGTCGTTGTGACAGCTACGAGTACATGTGAAATGTCATACAGGCCACTGAAGGTGAGACGTCTGTCAGTGGACACACCTTGAAAATTTAGGAACACTTAAGAGTGATGCAAGGATCTCAAAGTCTGTTGTGACTCCATGGCACATGATGATCTGTCTCAATTGGAACCCAAACTCTACAAATGCAATGCAAGTCACAGCATCCAATACCCTTCGGCCTGCCATGCACACACTGGACAGTGTCTGTACCATTGCTCATCCAATGCACACATCAGTTATGATTTCCTTGGTTCAATGGTGGTTGTGCTGGCAGAGCAGAATTTAATATGAATGCACAAGTGTGGCTCATTTACCCAGTTGTCATGAAGAAACTACAACTCCCAAAATGCACTCTGCCCTGTACAGTCCATATGCCACAGTGTGCCTTTTTAATCTTGGTGACTGCTGCATGGACCCGGAATTGGTGAATGGAGGCATGGGACACACAATGGTACAGCACTGTTTCACTCACATCATACTCCCAGACACATATTGCATATGATGCACTTACTAGGTCGCTGCTGCTCATGCTCCTCCAGCTGAGCATGGAGGGTCGGCCAAGCTGCTTGCAGGACCCTGTTGGGTCATGATTCTTATTGTACAATGGTCAATATTGGGGGGCCTTCAGACATTTCAATGACACATATCACTCATTCTTGGTGATTGGTACTTACCCAGTAGCCACATGTGCCCAAATTCTTCAGCAGCCATCTGCCGGGCAAGAGGTGACATGCAGAATATGAAGCTGTCATGGGTACTGCCTGGGAACACTGCATGCACATTGATGAACCTCCCACTGGCATCACAGACAGCTTGCACATTGATGGAACACCATCTGTGTCTGTTGCAGAAGATGTGTGCAATGTGGCGGGGTGGCTGAAGGACCACATGGGTGCAATCAATTGCACCCAGCACACATGAGAATTGTGCAAGGAGATAGACATCTCTTGCTGCCCTTTGTCTCATGGCCAGTGTATGTGGCATTTGTATGTGGTTGGGGACTCTAGCAGTGATGCATCTCAGTACCTGATGCAGGCACCGCGACTGGCTCGCCTGGGAAATGCCCACATGGTCACTGGAGACCCTTTGGAAAGACCCAGTGGCAAAGAAATGGAGAGCAGAAAGGATTTTGAGATATGCTGGTATTGCATGTGAGCAGCAGGTCACAGAGTCAAGTTCCTGCTCCCACTCACATACCATATCCAAGATGACTTCTGGAGGGAAACGGTATCTGGCCCTTACATCTTGGCTGGACATTCCAAATAGGTTGATCCTCTGTCTGAAGATCCTCTCTGCTCTCCTCCTCCTCCTCAAGTTGTTTTTTTCCGCATGGCAAGGGGCAGTGCTACGAACACTTTCAGTGACATCTTGGAAGGGTTTGTTTGTGTCTGCTCTGCATTTATACATGCTGCAGGGCTAGGATTGGCTGCAGTGTGTCAGCTGATCCATGGTGGGGTATGGTAGACACTTGGACAGGTGTTTACCCTTGGCTAACATGTCCAACTGCCAAACTTTGTATCTTCCGGCCCGGAATCGGAAATTACAGCCCATAATCGTAAATTACGGTGCAATGCCGGAAATTGCTTGCCAGAATCGTAAATCCCACCAAAGAGCAGGAAATTACGGCCCGGAGGCAGAAATAACAGCCCGAGTGCGGATTAAAGTTAGTAGTCGTAAGTCTATTCTGTGAATACCGAAAGTAGTAAATTCAATCTGTGAATACCGAAAGTAGTAAGTTCATTCTGTGAATGCCAAAAGTAGTAAGTGCATTCTGTGAATACCAAAATAGTAATAATTTAGGATTTAGTCTTAAATTCATTCTGTGAATCGGGCCCTGAGTGCTGAAGCCTCCAAGGTTATCATAACAATGTTAGCTGTTATTCGGACTGATCGGCCCATGCTTAGACACAACATGCACGCAGCTGCAGCTAACTGAAATTCTTGCGCCTTTAATATTGCACTGCATGCATGATGTGGCCACTTGGAGAAAATCCGTTTCCAGAGAGAGAGAGAGCTTTTGCAGATCCTGATGTGATTCACCTCTGCTGATCTTGGAGGTATGGGGTTCCCCATTCAAGCCTAAGAGATTTTCTATTATTACATAAAACTTAGGGCCAGATGTAGGTAGCTAAATACCGGTCGGTAAAGGCCGAAAATCGAAGATTTTCCTATTACCGACTGGTATTTAGCCCTTTCTAATGTAGGAGGCTGGAAATAAGGATTCGGTATTTTACAGATTCCTTATTTTAAGGAATCGGTAAAATACTGAATCCTTATTTTAAGGAATTGGTAAAATACTGAATCCTTAAAACCTATGTAGCTAGCACTCAAGTAAGTGCATTTTTGCTTTAAGGATTCGTTATTTACCACAAACTACAAGTTGGTGGTAAATACCGAATACCTCTAAAAAAGCAATAATTTGCTTGTTTCAAGGTGCCATGTGGCAGACATACATGCCCTTAGGGCATGTATGTGCGCCACATGTGCACACATGCACGATTCAGGGGTGCAACAGGGTGTGAATGTGACACCCTGCCACCCTTGAATATGCTCCCCCTATTACCAATTCGGTAAATACCGAATCGTTAATAGTAAATGGCTTCCCATTAATTCCTATGGGCTTCCAGGCCCATAGGAATGAATGGGAAGGTATTTCTTATTACCGAATCGGTATTACTAAATCGGTAATAAGAAATATTACCGAATCAGTAAATTTTACCGATTTATTACCTACATCATATTTACCGATTCCTAAATATCGAATCGGTAAAATTCGGTATTTAGGAATTGGTCAAATGAGATTACCTACATCTAGCCCATAGTTCCTAGTTAGGGAGGGTGGTATATACGGAACTATAGGACCTGTTTCCACTATCGTTATAATATGATTTCACATTTTGTGTTCTATGGAATTGTAACAATGCTGATCATATTATTTTTAATCATATGCCTGCTTATGTTAGCAAAAATACTGCATCATAGAGCATGTCGTTAAAATGAACATTTTAAACTTTTCCGAGTGTTCTTGATTCCCACCATTCCTGAGAGTAACCTAAGTCGCATGTTCTGGGTTGTCTAATCATTGGTACCTTTGCTATAGGACGAAGAGCTAATGTGACACTGATGCTAGTCGGTTAGGAGTTCTAAGTACTGAGGTGAGTTTTTTGGTCCACCACAATTCACTGAGGTCCTGGGTCTCTGTGCACAGTTCTGTGTATGAGCAGAATACCCGCAACATTGCAAGTTCCTGCCATCAACCTATAGGTTTAGAAATAATAGCAGTAATGTGCTTCAAACATATACTTTCAGTAATTCTCGGATTTCTAAAAGTGTGTGAGCTTTTTGTCCATGTTGCCGTTGTGAATCTGTGTAGCTGGAAGATGAAACCTCACATAGTTGCATAATAAGCAAGTATAAGTGATTAGTCTGCTTGCAGGGTCTTTTGAAATGTGCTTGGGTTAGACTGAAAATTAAAACGGATCAGTCCACCAGCATAAGCAACCTTGTTCCATAGACACTGAGAAGACAGGTGCTCTGCCTGTGGAAAATTCAGTTGTGGTGCACGTGCAATAAAGAAAACCCCGTCAGGATGCCCTTCCTCCTGTGCAGAGATAAGAGTTGTAGGGAGCCTTTTCAAGCATAACTCACAGCACCTGTGTGTTTTTATCTGCCTACACATATGACCCATGGTTTGCCATTCAGACTATCTTGTGGTGTGCTTTTCCTTAGCAAAATATCCAGCTCTTGCATCCTTTGGTGTGCAGAAAATCTAGAGAATGCTGAAAGAATTCTTCCTGCCTTCCCTTAATCAGGTTCCAGCACACTCTACCGCAAAAGTCTTATCATTTTGAGCCCGCAAAAGGCTCCCTTTTTTTTCATAATGAAGCATTTTTAGTTTTAATCATGCACTTTGTCTACTGCACAGCCCAAGGAATTTAACTCCAGGTGCCCAGTCTTACTGGTGACTCTTTATATATTTATTGTATTTATTTAAAAGGTTTTATATAGCGCTAGCTGGACCCAAGAGTATCAGAGCGGATACGGTTCAACATAAAAAACAGACAAAACTTAGTACAATTGAGAAAATAAGGTAAGCAGTTGAACTTTAAGAATGTTTCAAGTTCCGAAGTTCAAAATCATGTAGCAAATTGAAGATAGTAGATCAGGAAGACAGAGAAGAAATATATAGTATGTAGGTAGATGGAAAGGTGAGAGCTTGAGGTACATTTATGGAAGGGAGGGAGGGGGTGAATTATAAGTAAGGGGGGCCAGTATAAACAGTTTATAGTGGAGGAGTTCATAGCCAGAGGCAGTAAGTATAATTAAGAACCCCAGTATTTGTTGAGAAGGAGCAGCTTGAGGTATTTTTTGAAGCAGGGGTAGGATGGGTTACAACGCAGATCTTTGGGAAGAGTATTCCAGATAGAAGACGCGTTACCAGAGAATGAGCAAGATTAAGTTGATTTATTTTTTAGCAGAGGAGGGACTAGGACAAGAGCGTTAGTGCTCTTCAATGTTCTAGTACACCCAGCTTTTTGAAGTTTGTCAGAGAGGTAAGAAGGGATATTTTAGTGAAGGGCTTTGTGTGTGATGCAGGTGATCTTCTAGGTAGATCTGCCTTCGATCGGAAGCCATTTGAGGTTTTTGAGAACAGAGGAGATGTGATCATATCGCTTACAGTCAGAAATAAGCCTGGCAGCTAGGTTAAGAACAGATTTGATAGGGGCTAGGTGGACTTTAGGGGTATCAGCAAGAGTGGCGTTGCCATAATCAATTCTAGACAGGACTAGTGATTGTACAACCAATTTAAAGTCATCTGCTGGAATGAAGGGTTTAATTTTTTTAAGGTGATGTAGTGTGAAGAAAGCACCTTTTGCCGAGTTTTTTATATGGTGAGTAAGATTGAGGTTCTGATCGACACTAATGCCAAGGGATTTGACCGAGATGGCGAGAGAGCAGTTGAGAGCTTTAATGTCCCTGATCTAGTGTTGAATAGGGAGCGAGTTGTTCTTGGGAGAGAATAGGATGATTTCCATTTTTGGGGGTTTAATTTGAGGTGGTTTTAATGGAACCACAATTGAACCTTGGTCAGGGCATCGTTAAGATGTAAGATGTCGTTGTGGGATTTGATCTTGTAGTATAGTTGTGTGTCAATCGGCATAGAGGTGATAACTGATTTTTATTTGTTTAAGAATAAGGGTGAGGGGTTCTATGAAGAGGTTGAATAGAGTGGGAGAAAGAATGGAGCCCTGTGGAATGCCCAAGGAGACAGGTTGAGGTTTAGAAAGGCAACCACTGACTTTAATTTGTTGAGTTCTATTTTGGAAATAAGAGGTGAACCACTTGAGAACAACACCGTCAAAGCCGAAACGGTCTTTGAGAATATTGAGAAGGCAACATAGTTAACAGTATCAAAGGCAGCAGAGAGGTAAAGAATAATGAGCAGGGAGGATTCGCCTTTGTCCAGGGAACAATGCATGTCATCAGTAATGTTGAGCATTGCTGTTTCCATGCTGCATCCCTTTCTAAAACCTGATTGAAAAACGTCTAAGAGAATGAATGAGTCAATGTGTTTGTCCAACTGTATCAGGACGCATTTTTCGAGGGCTTTGGATAGGAAGGGAAGGTTGGAAATAGGGCGCAGGTTGTTTAAGTCGTTGGGATCAGCCTCTGTATTTTTGATGATGGGGGTAATGTGACCTAGTTGGAGGGAAGCAGGAACAATACCAGTGGCAAAGGACGAGTTGATGATATTGGCCCATAGAGGGGCGATGATGTGTTTTAGTTCTTGTACCGAATGAGCTGAAAGAGGATCTCTGGTATGCGAGGATGGTTTAAGCTTGGTGATGATGTTGAGGACATCACTTTCTGATACTGGATAAAAATCATTCCATGAAGCATTATTTTTTGGCTGGGGGGCGGTAGGGTAAGGTTCATACTGGGTGATAGAGAGGGGGAGTGGCGAGGGATCAGGGGGGAGGGAGTGTAAGAAGGCACAGGGGGAATGTTAGGAGGGTAGACTATGTGGTGGGGGAGTTAAGGCAAAGGATTGGTCAATCTCGGTGACTTTATCAGAAAAGAAGCTAGCAATTTCTTCACACCTCTCAACCGTAGCTAGTAATTTAGAGGGGGGGGGGGGGGCTGGAGTAGTTTGATTTTTGACAATGTTAAAAAGTTCCCTAGGACGATTTCTAGCCCGGTCAAGTTGAGAACGGAGGAAGGAAGCTTTTTTGTTAAAGATGTGTTTTTTTGTAGTTGGCCCTAGCATCTCTGAGGAGGACAAGATTCGAGGTGGAAGGTTGTTGCCTCCAAATTCGTTCAGTCTGCCTGAGAGCTCGTCTCACTTTGTTTAGGTCAGAATTGAACCAAGTTTTGGAGGGAATAGTTTTTGGGAGTTTTAATTTGGCACGGGCAATTTGGTCAAGGACTTTGAGGATAGAATTATTGTAATGTTCAGTAAGACCAGTGGCACTTTGGGAGAGAGGTGAGAGCTGTAGTCGAGCTTTATTCGTAGATTCCAGCTCGCCTGGAGGAATAAGGTGAAGATTTCGGGTTAGTTTCTTTTGTTTGCTGGTGCAAGAGGGAGGAGGGGGCATAGAGCTGTTAATGGTGAAGAGGATGAGGTGGTGATCTGACCAGTCAATGGGGATGATGTGGGAAAGATAAGCCTGTTCCTTGCTAGTGATAATCGCATCAAGGGTGGCACCTTTGGAGTGAGTTGGTGAGTTGCAGAGTTGGGTCAGGTCACTGATGTCAAGTAAGTCATCGATAAGGTTAACTGTGGGGTGTTCGGTTTTGTTCCAATGGATGTTAAAATCCCCTAGGAAGAGGTTTCTAGATTTGGAGAGCAATGATTAAATAAGGAGATCGGACAACTTCTCAGCAAAGGAGAGAGGGTTTCCAGGGGGGTGATAGATAATATGAAGGCAGATAGGAGGGGAACCCTGAACTGTAAGTTCAGCACCAAGGTATTCAAAAGTGGATAGGTCATGGTGGTGGATAGGTGAAAGTTTAAGTTCTTCTTCATAAATTATAGCGAGGCCCCCTCCAATTTTATCAAGTCAGTCTTTTCTGAGGATGGAGTACCCCGGTGGAGAAAGCATGTCAAGGATTGATAAGAAGTGGGAGTTGAGCCAGGTTTCAGTCAAAAAGGCGATATCAATGCTTTCGCTGAGGATGGTTTCAGCAATTCTTGTTGCGTGACAAGAGGCCGACCGGCAATTAAGCAGCATGCAGTTGAGGGGTTTAGGGTCACTAGATTTTGTGGAGGAACAGATGTGGATAGAAGTGAGTTCTTGAGGGCGTCTGGTGAAACTGGGGAAGACGGGATCCTACTAATTCCCATGATCACTGGTATAGATGAGTGAGGTAGGGGGGAGTTCGCAGTCGAGGTGGAGAGGGGTAGATTTTATTGAGGTCAGCGAGGTCATGGGGGAAGATGGCTAGAGAGGGGGGGGGAGGACTGAATGAGCTAATACTGTCTGTCAGTATGGAAGGAGAAACAGGAGAGGACTGGATCCTATTAATTCCCAAGATCACTGGGATAGATGCATAAGGTGGGGGGGAGTTCGAAGTCGAGGTGGGGAGGGGGTAAACTTTATTGTGGTCATAGAGGTCATGGGGGGAGATGGCTCAGGAGGAGGGGTGGGCTGAGTGAACTATTACAGTCAGTAATTCTAGAAAGAGAGTTGACGATGGGGGAAATAATGCCTTGGTTATAGGGTGCATGGTAAGTTTGTGAGGGGACTGAGGAGTAGGTGTGATTGGGAGGTTTATTAGTGGTGAGGAAGGAGACGTCATTTCTGAGGGAAGAGAGTTCTAATACGAGGGTCGAGAGGTGCAGTTCAATGTTGAGGAGTGATTGGGTAAGAAGTTTGATAGGGATGGGGACTAGGAGATCAGGAAGGAGGTGTGAAAAGTCAATGTTGGTCGGGGTGGAGGTCTGGTATGTGGAAGAGGAAGGAAGCCAGGAGGGGGAGGAGAGGGGAGTTGAGGTAAGGAGGTAGAGTCGGAGTAGAGGGGTGAGAGGGTGTGTTCCCAGAATTAAAATGGGGGTCGGGGAAAGTAAGGATGGCCTGGGAGTTGAATTTGGGAGTGTTAGTTAGATAATGGGGAGGGGGGATTACAGGAGAAGGAATTGGGGAGATTGGTGGAGCCTTTTGGGAAATACAGGGAGGTGTTAAACGGGGAGGGTGTAGGTTTTGTGTGACTGAGGGTGTTTTTGTAAGGTTACAGAGAAGGAAGGGGAGTGGAGTAGATCGCGAATCGATGGGAGGAGTAGCAAGAGGAGGGTGGGGTTGGGAGGCAGAGGGAGTTAAGAGAGAATCAATAGAAGGGGGTTGCTGGTGATATAGTAGGGAGTTGAAAATTGGGAAGTGAGGCTTTCATTAATGGTTGTAGAATTAAGAGCTGGAGAGGTCGAGTGGAAGTAGATATGGGAATCAGGACTTTCAATTAAGGTTACTGAGTCAGGGAATGGATGAGAGGGGGTCATGACGTGCGGGGACAGGAAGGTATCTTGCAATTGGGAGGCTGGGAGGTTAGTTTTAAGTGTAGGTGTAAGGTTTTGGGATAGTGAACTGAAGTGGTGTTCAAAAATGGTGAGGTGTTTTTCAGACGCTTGAATAAGTATATTTCTTGATTTGAATATAGAGATGTCAATTTCACCAGGAAATGAAGAGGAGGGAGTGGTGGAGAGTTTCAGACCAAAGGGAATTTTGTGAAAATTTGTGAAAGGGAGGTGTCGGAGAAAGATGCTTTTCCATTTAGATGGGCGTTTGGTGAAGAAGATGTAGTTACTTTTTATGATGGAGGTTAGGCTACTGTAGTTGTCTACAAATAAGGTTTCTTGGTGGAGTATAAGAAGTTTGTGTTTAACATTTTTCTTGCTGTTTTTAGAAAGGTTTTAAGGGTAAAGGATGGACCACGAGTTAGGGCCGTTACTAGTGATGGGTGATTCTAGCATCAAGGGAGTATGTATGAGGGGAAGCATGATGTGTCAGCTAAAATAGAATGGAGGGTGGGAGGAAGATGTGGGGGGTAGATTAGGGTGGCGCGCCATGGGGAAGGAGAGTAGGAGCACAGGAATGGAACAGGGAGGATGTCTGAGAGAGGTAGAATTTTCAATAGAGTGTGAAAGGTCGTGCAGGAAGGAAGATCTGAGTGGTGGGCAATAAGGTGGTGGTGTGGGAGAAGGGGGAGATTCCAGGGGAAGAGGCAGTAGACAAGGTTGCAGTTAAGAAAGAGAGGGGAGAGTGGGAGATAGGATCAACAAGGAGAGAAACTAGTCGAGAGGAGTGGCGATAGTACTGATAGAGAGATCAGTGAGGCAATAGGAAAAGAAAATAAATCAGAAAAATACAAATTTACAAGATTCACATTACAGCCAAAAAGATAAAGTGAGGAAGATAATTACGAGTGCAAATTTAAAAATTACACATTACAGTTTCAACAGATAATTTGAGGTAGACCATTAATAGTGCATGAGAAGGAAATGCAACGATTAGTATAAAAAAATAAAAGATAAAATTAGGTAGACCATTATGAGTGCCTGATTGGCAATAAATAACTATTAGCACTTTTCACGGAAAGTCACAAGATGCAAAGACATTAGGAAGAAAAGGGTGGAATGTGAGGTCAAACGATGAGAAAAGCATACTGTTATTAATAGCTTTCATGTATGCTTTCGTAAAGATATTAAGTAGGATTCATTATGGGCAGTAATAATATCACACAGCGGATATAGACCAAAATGGAGGCATTGCCATGTACTAGAGGGCGTGGTATAAAACACGTAAACTAAGATTCTGTGCTTAGCTAGTGTGCTGCCTGACTGGAATAATGCTGTTTCTTATATTGAAACCCGATATAAGATATCACAAGGAACATCATAATTACAGCTATAATGCACGCCTTAAGGAGAGGGAGGTCTGCAGCGGTACTTGAAACAAAGCCTGGCATTTCAATCCGAAATAAGGCTCATACGGTAGGGGCGGGAAATTTTGATGCATAAGGCGAAAGTTAAAGATGGTATCTTGTAGCAATTCAGGAAGCGTGACTAAATTATCTTATAGTGGTAGTGAGCTCCAGTCCAGTTATGACTTGTAGGTCTGGAACTCAGGGATCAGAGGAGTAAAAGTGGGTAACCAGGGATTTAGTAATGGCTTAGGGGATACTGAGAGCGAGAGGTTCAAGTCCGGCCATTATTCAAAGGCTCAGACCCGTCTTGAGAAATGGGGTTAGACAGTAGGGGTTTGCGCATCACAACTAGAGGGCCATCATGGTGTACACCAGGGGTCTCCAAACCGGTCCTGGAGGGCCGGATCCATGCCAGATTTTTAAAATAACTGCATGTATCTCAATGGGGATATCCAAAATATCTGGCATGGATCCGGCCCTCCAGGACCGGTTTGGACACCCCTGGTGTACACTATTCAAGTATTCTTTAGGGGACATAAAGAGCAAAAAGTTCTGGGTCATGCCTCTTTATAAAACTAACGCCAGTTTAACAAGAAGGGGTTGAATAAATAAAGAGTTTCTGCCTCCGATTATTGAGGGTCGTCAAGGTACACACAGATTAGGTAAAAGGTTAGGGAGTAACTCAAAGAGAATAGTACAATTTAGATTGAAAACTCAAGCAGGGTATTACGAGTAAAGAGAGGGGAGACCGCTACAAGATGGCCACCAAAAGTGAGGAGCATAGAATGTCCTTTTTTTGTTTCCATTCCAAGTGGAGCAACAAGTACAGAGGCAGGGAGCGTCTTCACGAAGACAGCATCAGGGGGACAAAATGGTAACCTGACATCACCCATAACGTAGAGGACAAAACAAAATGGTCGTCAGGGGTAAACTCAACAACCCCTGTGGAACTCCAAAAAACAAGTCAGGGTCCAAATAGGAGATACACATCTGATTTATGTCAAGTCAAGAAGGGTCTGTTGCACTTGTAAACAGGTAAAAACCATGCCGGTTTGCTCAGTAACACTCCGTTGGGTTCTCTGACCCCAGCTCCATGACCCCCTTCCCGATCAGGCAAAATATGAAATTAGAAGGGGAAGAGCCTCATGAGACCCCGGGATGACATCAACCGTGAGCAGAGTGAGAGAGAGATCAATCGGCCCGACTGCAACATCTGAGAGCCACCGGATCATGTCAGGCCCGCGACAAGAGAAGCAGTGATGTGCCGCAGGGAACACACCGGCACTTGGCCCCTCCGTTTACTCAATCAACAGGGCGGAGGCGGATCGTCACGCCGTAAGCTGCCGCAACTCAGTCCCGGCAGTCCCCCTGGGCCCAAACCAAGGGCGTAGTGCCGGACGTCCTGCTTCAGGGCAGCCTCCCACCCCCGGGTCAACTCAATCAGACCCGGGCTATGAGCAGCCCACTCCTACCTTGAAAGGGTCAGTCCAGAGGCTTTAGCTAAGTGTGGATGACGCGGATCGCTCCACTCACCAACTCCGCATCCCAGGAGATCAGCTGCAGGGGCGAGGCATTCACTTCGCTACGACTAAAGCAAGCAAAAACACCTCCAGAGCCCCGGGCAGACTCGGGGTAACAGCCCCTGAGTCAATCCAGCCTTCCAGGACTTAACGGAGGGGGGGAGCTTGTCTCTTCCAAGGACTAGGCTCCCCGTCACGGCCTTGGGAGCTTGGAAAAAATAAAAGGCCAAGGAGGAGCCCAGCAAGCCGTGTACAGAGGCTCACCTTCACAGCCTTGGGAGCTCGACTCGATGTCTGGTTCGCAGCCCTCAACACTGTCTAGCATCGAGGGTCATGGCGGCAGGAGGAGGGAGTAACCTTCAGATCGGCCCGGGCTCATCAACACCATCCGGGGAGCTCGGAATGATTTCCAGCTAGGTGGAGACTCACACCAGTGGAAGTTGCGGTGAGGTTCTGCATCTGAATAATATAGGTACATCTCCTACAGTAGCCCTAAAAGTACTTAGGGTTTCAATGCTGACTCTATGCAAATCTATTTTCCACTTAAAATCGGCACGCTCGGGGCTTTAGATGTGAAGCACGTTTCATGTGTATAACTTGTCTCCATCTGCATCAGATAACGTACAAAAAGAGCAAATACAAAAATTCTCCTCTCAGTCCCCTAGGCGTTTAGTAACCAATAGGGAGCTGCTGAAAGGCCTATGTGATACGTAATGGACATGAGGTTTGCTAACCCTGTTTCTATTTCTTATTCCCTTAAAGGCATGAGGGAGGTGGAAGGCGCGTTAACTGTAGATTCAACCGCAATGGATCGCACACCGCTAGCCCCTCCTCCGGATCGCCCCTAAGGATTCTGGTACGTATAGTTCGTAAGTGGTTCACCTCAGTAGGTGCAAGTAAGTACTTGTTGTTGTGAAGATCTCTAGACCCGAGACATAGCCGGGTTTCGGGAAATATTCCCTCATCAGTAAAGAACGTAGTTGGGGTGGAAAAGAAGGCCGCCAAGCAACCGTCACAGGCCTTGATGCCTAACCGGCACGCAGGTGCGTCATCCAGAAGCTTGTCAGCTTAAAGGCTCAAGGGAGCCCATTTGTAGAATCAACCGCAATGGATCGCACACCGCTAGCCCCTCCTCCGGATCGCCCCTAAGGATTCTGGTACGTATAGTTCGTAAGTGGTTCACCTCAGTAGGTGCAAGTAAGTACTTGTTGTTGTGAAGATCTCTAGACCCGAGACATGGCCCGGGTTTCGGGATATCTTCCCACATCAGTAGAGAACGTAGTTGGGGTGGAAAATAAGGCCGCCAAGCAACCGTCACAGGCCTTGATGCCTAACCGGCACGCAGGTGCATCATCCAGAAGCTTGTCAGCTTAAAGGCTCAAGGGAGCCCAATTTTAGAATCAACCGCAATGGATCGCACACCGCTAGCCTCTCCTCCGGATCGCCCCTAAGGATTCTGGTACGTATAGTTCGTAAATGGTTCACCTCAGTAGGTGCAAGTAAGTACTTGTTGTTGTGAAGATCTCTAGACCTGAGACATGGCCCGGGTTCCGGGATATCATCCCTCATCAGTAGAGAACGAAAAGAAGGCCGCCAAGCAACCGTCACAGGCCTTGATGCCTAACCGGCACGCAGGTGCGTCATCCAGAAGCTCGTCAGCTTAAAGGCTCAAGGGAGCCCATTTTTAGAATCAACCTCAATGGATCGCACACCGCTAGCCCCTCCTCCGGATCGCCCCTAAGGATTCTGGTACGTATAGTTCGTAAGTGGTTCACCTCAGTAGGTGCAAGTAAGTACTTGTTATTGTGAAGATCTCTAGACCCGAGACATGGCCCGGGTTTCGGGATATCTTCCCTCATCAGTAGAGAACGTAGTTGGGGTGGAAAAGAAGGCCGCCAAGCAACCATCACAGGCCTTGATGCCTAACCGGCACGCAGGTGCGTCATCCAGAAGCTCGTCAGCTTAAAGGCTCAAGGGAGCCCATTTGTAGAATCAACCGCAATGGATCGCTAACCGCTAGCCCCTCCTCCGGATCGCCCCTAAGGATTCTGGTACGTATAGTTCGTAAGTGGTTCACCTCAGTAGGTGCAAGTAAGTACTTGTGGTTGTGAAGATCTCTAGACCCAAGACATGGCCCGGGTTTCGGGATATCTGCCCTCATCAGTAGAGAACATAGTTCGGGTAGAAAAGAAGGCCGCCAAACAACCGTCACAGGCCTTGATGCCTAACCGGCACGCAGGTGCGTCATCCAGAAGCTCGTCAGCTTAAAGGCTCAAGGGAGCCCATTTGTAGAATCAACCGCAATGGATCGCACACCGCTAGCCCCTCCTCCGGATCGCCCCTATGGATTCTGGTACGTATAGTTCGTAAGTGGTTCACCTCAGTAGGTGCAAGTAGGTACTTGTTGTGAAGATCTCTGGACCCGAGACATGGCACGGGTTTCGGGATATCTTCCCTCATCAGTAGAGAACGTAGTTGGGGTGGAAAAGATGGCCGCCAAGCTCCCGTCACAGGCCTTGATGCCTAACCGACACGCAGGTGCATCATCCTGAAGCTCGTCAGCTTAAAGGCTAAAGGGAGCCCATTTGTAGAAACAACCGCAATGGATCGCACACCGCTAGCCCCTCCTCCGGATCGCCCCTAAGGATTCTGGTACGTATAGTTCGTAAGTAGTTCACCTCAGTAGGTGCAAGTAAGTACTTGTTGTTGTGAAGATCTCTAGACCCGAGACATGGCCCAGGTTTTGGGATATCTTCCCTCATCAGTAGAGAACGTAGTTGGGGTGGAAAAGAAGGCCGCCAAGCAACCGTCACAGGCCTTGATGCCTAACCGGCACGCAGGTGCGTCATCCAGAAGCTCGTCAGCTTAAAGGCTCAAGGGAGCCCATTTGTAGAATCAACCGCAATGGATCGCACACCGCTAGCCCCTCCTCCGGATCACCCCTAAGGATTCTGGTACGTATAGTTCGTAAGTGGTTCACCTCAGTAGGTGCAAGGAAGTACTTGTTGTTGTGAAGATCTCTAGACCCGAGACATGGCCCGGGTTTCGGGATATCTTCCCTCATCAGTAGAGAACGTAGTTGGGGTGGAATAGAAGGCCGCCAAGCAACCGTCACAGGCCTTGATGCCTAACTGGCACGCAGGTGCGTCATCCAGAAGCTTGTCAGCTTAAAGGCTCAAGGGAGCCCATTTTTAGAATCAACCGCAATGGATCGCACACCGCTAGCCCCTCCTTCGGATCGCCCCTAAGGATTCTGGTACGTATAGTTCGTAAGTGTTTCACCTCAGTAGGTGCAAGTAAGTACTTGTTGTTGTGAAGATCTCTAGACCCGAGACATGGCCCGGGTTTCGGGATATCTTCCCTCATCAGTAGAGAACGTAGTTGGGGTGGAAAAGAAGGCCGCCAAGCAACCGTCACAGGCCTTGATGCCTAACCGGCACACAGGTGCGTCATCCAAAAGCTCGTCAGCTTAAAGGCTCAAGGGAGCCCATTTTTAGAATCAACCGCAATGGATCGCACACCGCTAGCCCCTCCTCCGGATCGCCCCTAAGGATTCTGGTACGTATAGTTCGTAAGTGGTTCACCTCAGTAGGTGCAAGTAAGTACTTGTTGTTGTGAAGATCTCTAGACCCGAGACATGGCCCGAGTTTCGGGATATCTTCCCTCATCAGTAGAGAACGTAGTTGGGTTGGAAAAGAAGGCCGCCAAGCAACCGTCACAGGCCTTGATGCCTAACCGGCACACAGGTGCGTCATCCAAAAGCTCGTCAGCTTAAAGGCTCAAGGGAGCCCATTTTTAGAATCAACCGCAATGGATCGCACACCGCTAGCCCCTCCTCCGGATCGCCCCTAAGGATTCTGGTACGTATAGTTCGTAAGTGGTTCACCTCAGTAGGTGCAAGTAAGTACTTGTTGTTGTGAAGATCTCTAGACCCGAGACATGGCCCGGGTTTCGGGATATCTTCCCTCATCAGTAGAGAACGTAGTTGGGGTGGAAAAGAAGGCCGCCAAGCAACCGTCACAGGCCTTGATGCCTAACCGGCACGCAGGTGCGTCATCCAGAAGCTCGTCAGCTTAAAGGCTCAAGGGAGCCCATTTGTAGAATCAATGGAAATGGATCGCACACCGCTAGCCCCTCCTCCGGATCTCCCCTAAGGATTCTGGTACGTATAGTTCGTAAGTGGTTCACCTCAGTAGGTGCAAGTAAGTACTTGTTGTTGTGAAGATCTCTAGACCCGAGAAATGGCCCGGGTTTCGGGATATCTTCCCTCATCAGTAGAGAACGAAAAGAAGGCCGCCAAGCAACCGTCACAGGCCTTGATGCCTAACCGGCACACAGGTGTGTCATCCAAAAGCTCGTCAGCTTAAAGGCTCAAGGGAGCCCATTTTTAGAATCAACCGCAATGGATCGCACACCGCTAGCCCCTCCTCCGGATCACCCCTAAGGATTCTGGTACGTATAGTTCGTAAGTGGTTCACCTCAGTAGGTGCAAGTAAGTACTTGTTGTTGTGAAGATCTCTAGACCCGAGACATGGCCCGGGTTTCGGGATATCTTCCCTCATCAGTAGAGAACGTAGTTGGGTTGGAAAAGAAGGCCGCCAAGCAACCGTCACAGGCCTTGATGCCTAACCGGCACGCAGGTGCGTCATCCAGAAGCTCGTCAGCTTAAAGTCTCAAAGGAGCCCATTTTTAGAATCAACCGCAATGGATCGCACACCGCTAGCCCCTCCTCCGGATCGCCCCTAAGGATTCTGGTACGTATAGTTCGTAAGTGGTTCACCGCAGTAGGTGCAAGCAAGTACTTGTTGTTGTGAAGATCTCTAGACCCGAGACATGGCCCGGGTTTCGGGATATCTTCCCTCATCAGTAGAGAACGTAGTTGGGGTGGAAAAGAAGGCCGCCAAGCAACCATCACAGGCCTTGATGCCTAACCAGCACGCAGGTGCGTCATCCAGAAGCTCGTCAGCTTAAAGGCTCAAGGGAGCCCATTTGTAGAATCAACCGCAATGGATCGCACACCGCTAGCCCCTCCTCCGGATCGCCCCTAAGGATTCTGGTACGTATAGTTCGTAAGTGGTTCACCTCAGTAGGTGCAAGTAAGTACTTGTTGTTGTGAAGATCTCTAGACCCGAGAAATGGCCCGGGTTTCGGGATATCTTCCCTCATCAGTAGAGAACGTAGTTGGGGTGGAAAAGAAGGCCGCCAAGCAACCGTCACAGGCCTTGATGCCTAACCGGCACGCAGGTGCATCATCCAGAAGCTCGTCAGCTTAAAGGCTCAAGGGAGCCCATTTTTAGAATCAACCGCAATGGATCGCACACCGCTAGCCCCTCCTCCGGATCGCCCCTAAGGATTCTGGTACGTATAGTTCGTAAGTGGTTCACCTCAGTAGGTGCAAGTAAGTACTTGTTGTTGTGAAGATCTCTAGTCCCGAGACATGGCCCGGCTTTCGGGATATCTTCCCTCATCAGTAGAGAACGTAGTTGGGTTGGAAAAGAAGGCCGCCAAGCAACCGTCACAGGCCTTGATGCCTAACCGGCACGCAGGTGCGTCATCCAGAAGCTCGTCAGCTTAAAGTCTCAAAGGAGCCCATTTTTAGAATCAACCGCAATGGATCGCACACAGCTAGCCCCTCCTCCGGATCGTCCCTAAGGATTCTGGTACGTATAGTTCGTAAGTGGTTCACATCAGTAGGTGCAAGTAAGTACTTGTTGTTGTGAAGATCTCTAGACCCGAGAAATGGCCCGGGTTTCGGGATATCTTCCCTCATCAGTAGAGAAAGTAGTTGGGGTGGAAAAGAAGGCCGCCAAGCAACCATCACAGGCCTTGATGCCTAACCAGCACGCAGGTGCGTCATCCAGAAGCTCGTCAGCTTAAAGGCTCAAGGGAGCCCATTTGTAGAATCAACCGCAATGGATCGCACACCGCTAGCCCCTCCTCCGGATCGCCCCTAAGGATTCTGGTACGTATAGTTCGTAAGTGGTTCACCTCAGTAGGTGCAAGTAAGTACTTGTTGTTGTGAAGATCTCTAGACCCGAGAAATGGCCCGGGTTTCGGGATATCTTCCCTCATCAATAGAGAACGTAGTTGGGGTGGAAAAGAAGGCCGCCAAGCAACCGTCACAGGCCTTGATGCCTAACCGGCACGCAGGTGCATCATCCAGAAGCTCGTCAGCTTAAAGGCTCAAGGGAGCCCAATTTTAGAATCAACCGCAATGGATTGCAAACCGCTAGCCCCTCCTCCGGATCGCCCCTAAGGATTCTGGTACGTATAGTTCGTAAGTGGTTCACCTCAGTAGGTGCAAGTAAGTACTTGTTGTTGTGAAGATCTCTAGACCCGAGACATGGCCCGGCTTTCGGGATATCTTCCCTCATCAGTAGAGAACGTAGTTGGGTTGGAAAAGAAGGCCGCCAAGCAACCGTCACAGGCCTTGATGCCTAACCGGCACGCAGGTGCGTCATCCAGAAGCTCGTCAGCTTAAAGTCTCAAAGGAGCCCATTTTTAGAATCAACCGCAATGGATCGCACACAGCTAGCCCCTCCTCCGGATCGTCCCTAAGGATTCTGGTACGTATAGTTCGTAAGTGGTTCACATCAGTAGGTGCAAGTAAGTACTTGTTGTTGTGAAGATCTCTAGACCCGAGAAATGGCCCGGGTTTCGGGATATCTTCCCTCATCAGTAGAGAAAGTAGTTGGGGTGGAAAAGAAGGCCGCCAAGCAACCATCACAGGCCTTGATGCCTAACCAGCACGCAGGTGCGTCATCCAGAAGCTCGTCAGCTTAAAGGCTCAAGGGAGCCCATTTGTAGAATCAACCGCAATGGATCGCACACCGCTAGCCCCTCCTCCGGATCGCCCCTAAGGATTCTGGTACGTATAGTTCGTAAGTGGTTCACCTCAGTAGGTGCAAGTAAGTACTTGTTGTTGTGAAGATCTCTAGACCCGAGAAATGGCCCGGGTTTCGGGATATCTTCCCTCATCAGTAGAGAACGTAGTTGGGGTGGAAAAGAAGGCCGCCAAGCAACCGTCACAGGCCTTGATGCCTAACCGGCACGCAGGTGCATCATCCAGAAGCTCGTCAGCTTAAAGGCTCAAGGGAGCCCAATTTTAGAATCAACCGCAATGGATTGCAAACCGCTAGCCCCTCCTCTGGATCGCCCCTAAGGATTCTGGTACGTATCGTTCGTAAGTGGTTCACCTCAGTAGGTGCAAGTAAGTACTTGTTGTTGTGAAGATCTCTAGACCCGAGACATTGCCCGGGTTTCGGGATATCTTCCCTCATCAGTAGAGAACGAAAAGAAGGCCGCCAAGCAACCGTTCCAGACCTTGATGCCTAACCGGCACACAGGTGCGTCATCCAAAAGCTCGTCAGCTTAAAGGCTCAAGGGAGCCCATTTCTAGAATAAACTGCAATGGATCGCACACCGCTAGCCCCTCCTCCGGATCGCCCCTAAGGATTCTGGTACGTATCGTTCGTAAGTGGTTCACCTCAGTAGGTGCAAGTAAGTACTTGTTGTTGTGAAGATCTCTAGACCGAGAAATGGCCCGGGTTTCGGGATATCTTCCCTCATCAGTAGAGAACGTAGTTGGGGTGGAAAAGAAGGCCGCCAAGCAACCGTCACAGGCCTTGATGCCTAACCGGCACGCAGGTGCATCATCCAGAAGCTCGTCAGCTTAAAGGCTCAAGAGAGCCCAATTTTAGAATCAACCGCAATGGATTGCACACCGCTAGCCCCTCCTCTGGATTGCCCCTAAGCATTCTGGTACGTATAGTTCGTAAGTGGTTCACCTCAGTAGGTGCAAGTAAGTACTTGTTGTGAAGATCTCTAGACCCGAGACATGGCCCGGGTTTCGGGATATCTTCCCTCATCAGTAGAGAACGTAGTTGGGGTGGAAAAGAAGGCCGCCAAGCAACCGTCACAGGCCTTGATGCCTAACCGGCACGCAGGTGCGTCATCCAGAAGCTCGTCAGCTTAAAGGCTCAAGGGAGCCCATTTGTAGAATCAGCCGCAATGGATCGCACACCGCTAGCCCCTCCTCCGGATCGCCCCTAAGGATTCTGGTACGTATAGTTCGTAAGTGGTTCACCTCAGTAGGTGCATTTAGGTACTTGTTTTTGTGAAGATCTCTAGACCCGAGACATGGCCCGGGTTTCGGGATATCTTCCCTCATCAGTAGAGAACGTAGTTGGGGTGGAAAAGAAGGCCGCCAAGCAACCGTCACAGGCCTTGATGCCTAACCGGCACGCAGGTGCGTCATCCAGAAGCTCGTCAGCTTAAAGGCTCAAGGGAGCCCATTTGTAGAATCAGCCGCAATGGATCGCACACCGCTAGCCCCTCCTCCGGATCGCCCCTAAGGATTCTGGTACGTATAGTTCGTAAGTGGTTCACCTCAGTAGGTGCATTTAGGTACTTGTTTTTGTGAAGATCTCTAGACCCGAGACATGGCCCGGGTTTCGGGATATCTTCCCTCATCAGTAGAGAACGTAGTTGGGGTGGAAAAGAAGGCCGCCAAGCAACCGTCACAGGCCTTGATGCCTAACCGGCACGCAGGTGCGTCATCCAGAAGCTCGTCAGCTTAAAGGCTCAAGGGAGCCCATTTGTAGAATCAATGGAAATGGATCGCACACCGCTAGCCCCTCCTCCGGATCTCCCCTAAGGATTCTGGTACGTATAGTTCGTAAGTGGTTCACCTCAGTAGGTGCAAGTAAGTACTTGTTGTTGTGAAGATCTCTAGACCCGAGAAATGGCCCGGGTTTCGGGATATCTTCCCTCATCAGTAGAGAACGAAAAGAAGGCCGCCAAGCAACCGTCACAGGCCTTGATGCCTAACCGGCACACAGGTGTGTCATCCAAAAGCTCGTCAGCTTAAAGGCTCAAGGGAGCCCATTTTTAGAATCAACCGCAATGGATCGCACACCGCTAGCCCCTCCTCCGGATCACCCCTAAGGATTCTGGTACGTATAGTTCGTAAGTGGTTCACCTCAGTAGGTGCAAGTAAGTACTTGTTGTTGTGAAGATCTCTAGACCCGAGACATGGCCCGGGTTTCGGGATATCTTCCCTCATCAGTAGAGAACGTAGTTGGGTTGGAAAAGAAGGCCGCCAAGCAACCGTCACAGGCCTTGATGCCTAACCGGCACGCAGGTGCGTCATCCAGAAGCTCGTCAGCTTAAAGTCTCAAAGGAGCCCATTTTTAGAATCAACCGCAATGGATCGCACACCGCTAGCCCCTCCTCCGGATCGCCCCTAAGGATTCTGGTACGTATAGTTCGTAAGTGGTTCACCGCAGTAGGTGCAAGCAAGTACTTGTTGTTGTGAAGATCTCTAGACCCGAGACATGGCCCGGGTTTCGGGATATCTTCCCTCATCAGTAGAGAACGTAGTTGGGGTGGAAAAGAAGGCCGCCAAGCAACCATCACAGGCCTTGATGCCTAACCAGCACGCAGGTGCGTCATCCAGAAGCTCGTCAGCTTAAAGACTCAAGGGAGCCCATTTGTAGAATCAACCGCAATGGATCGCACACCGCTAGCCCCTCCTCCGGATCGCCCCTAAGGATTCTGGTACGTATAGTTCGTAAGTGGTTCACCTCAGTAGGTGCAAGTAAGTACTTGTTGTTGTGAAGATCTCTAGACCCGAGAAATGGCCCGGGTTTCGGGATATCTTCCCTCATCAGTAGAGAACGTAGTTGGGGTGGAAAAGAAGGCCGCCAAGCAACCGTCACAGGCCTTGATGCCTAACCGGCACGCAGGTGCATCATCCAGAAGCTCGTCAGCTTAAAGGCTCAAGGGAGCCCATTTTTAGAATCAACCGCAATGGATCGCACACCGCTAGCCCCTCCTCCGGATCGCCCCTAAGGATTCTGGTACGTATAGTTCGTAAGTGGTTCACCTCAGTAGGTGCAAGTAAGTACTTGTTGTTGTGAAGATCTCTAGACCCGAGACATGGCCCGGCTTTCGGGATATCTTCCCTCATCAGTAGAGAACGTAGTTGGGTTGGAAAAGAAGGCCGCCAAGCAACCGTCACAGGCCTTGATGCCTAACCGGCACGCAGGTGCGTCATCCAGAAGCTCGTCAGCTTAAAGTCTCAAAGGAGCCCATTTTTAGAATCAACCGCAATGGATCGCACACAGCTAGCCCCTCCTCCGGATCGTCCCTAAGGATTCTGGTACGTATAGTTCGTAAGTGGTTCACATCAGTAGGTGCAAGTAAGTACTTGTTGTTGTGAAGATCTCTAGACCCGAGAAATGGCCCGGGTTTCGGGATATCTTCCCTCATCAGTAGAGAAAGTAGTTGGGGTGGAAAAGAAGGCCGCCAAGCAACCATCACAGGCCTTGATGCCTAACCAGCACGCAGGTGCGTCATCCAGAAGCTCGTCAGCTTAAAGGCTCAAGGGAGCCCATTTGTAGAATCAACCGCAATGGATCGCACACCGCTAGCCCCTCCTCCGGATCGCCCCTAAGGATTCTGGTACGTATAGTTCGTAAGTGGTTCACCTCAGTAGGTGCAAGTAAGTACTTGTTGTTGTGAAGATCTCTAGACCCGAGAAATGGCCCGGGTTTCGGGATATCTTCCCTCATCAGTAGAGAACGTAGTTGGGGTGGAAAAGAAGGCCGCCAAGCAACCGTCACAGGCCTTGATGCCTAACCGGCACGCAGGTGCATCATCCAGAAGCTCGTCAGCTTAAAGGCTCAAGGGAGCCCAATTTTAGAATCAACCGCAATGGATTGCAAACCGCTAGCCCCTCCTCTGGATCGCCCCTAAGGATTCTGGTACGTATCGTTCGTAAGTGGTTCACCTCAGTAGGTGCAAGTAAGTACTTGTTGTTGTGAAGATCTCTAGACCCGAGACATTGCCCGGGTTTCGGGATATCTTCCCTCATCAGTAGAGAACGAAAAGAAGGCCGCCAAGCAACCGTTCCAGACCTTGATGCCTAACCGGCACACAGATGCGTCATCCAAAAGCTCGTCAGCTTAAAGGCTCAAGGGAGCCCATTTCTAGAATCAACTGCAATGGATCGCACACCGCTAGCCCCTCCTCCGGATCGCCCCTAAGGATTCTGGTACGTATAGTTCGTAAGTGGTTCACCTCAGTAGGTGCAAGTAAGTACTTGTTGTTGTGAAGATCTCTAGACCCGAGAAATGGCCCGGGTTTCGGGATATCTTCCCTCATCAGTAGAGAACGTAGTTGGGGTGGAAAAGAAGGCCGCCAAGCAACCGTCACAGGCCTTGATGCCTAACCGGCACGCAGGTGCATCATCCAGAAGCTCGTCAGCTTAAAGGCTCAAGAGAGCCCAATTTTAGAATCAACCGCAATGGATTGCACACCGCTAGCCCCTCCTCTGGATTGCCCCTAAGGATTCTGGTACGGATAGTTCGTAAGTGGTTCACCTCAGTAGGTGCAAGTAAGTACTTGTTGTTGTGAAGATCTCTAGACCCGAGACATTGCCCGGGTTTCGGGATATCTTCCCTCATCAGTAGAGAACGAAAAGAAGGCCGCCAAGCAACCGTCACAGGCCTTGATGCCTAACCGGCACACAGGTGCGTCATCCAAAAGCTCGTCAGCTTAAAGGCTCAAGGGAGCCCATTTTTAGAATCAACCGCAATGGATCGCACACCGCTAGCCCCTCCTCCGGATCGCCCCTAAGGATTCTGGTACGTATAGTTCGTAAGTGGTTCACCTCAGTAGGTGCAAGTAAGTACTTGTTGTTGTGAAGATCTCTAGACCCGAGACATGGCCCGGGTTTCGGGATATCTTCCCTCATCAGTAGAGAACGTAGTTGGGTTGGAAAAGAAGGCCGCCAAGCAACCGTCACAGGCCTTGATGCCTAACCGGCACGCAGGTGCGTCATCCAGAAGTTCGTCAGCTTAAAGTCTCAAAGGAGCCCATTTTTAGAATCAACCGCAATGGATCGCACACCGCTAGCCCCTCCTCCGGATCGCCCCTAAGGATTCTGGTACGTATAGTTCGTAAGTGGTTCACCTCAGTAGGTGCAAGTAAGTACTTGTTGTTGTGAAGATCTCTAGACCCGAGAAATGGCCCGGGTTTCGGGATATCTTCCCTCATCAGTAGAGAACGTAGTTGGGGTGGAAAAGAAGGCCGCCAAGCAACCGTCACAGGCCTTGATGCCTAACCGGCACGCAGGTGCATCATCCAGAAGCTCGTCAGCTTAAAGGCTCAAGGGAGCCCATTTTTAGAATCAACCGCAATGGATCGCACACCGCTAGCCCCTCCTCCGGATCGCCCCTAAGGATTCTGGTACGTATAGTTCGTAAGTGGTTCACCTCAGTAGGTGCAAGTAAGTACTTGTTGTTGTGAAGATCTCTAGACCCGAGACATGGCCCGGGTTTCGGGATATCATACCTCATCAGTAGAGAACGTAGTTGGGTTGGAAAAGAAGGCCGCCAAGCAACCGTCACAGGCCTTGATGCATAACCGGCACGCAGGTGCGTCATCCAGAAGCTCGTCAGCTTAAAGTCTCAAAGGAGCCCATTTTTAGAATCAACCGCAATGGATTGCAAACCGCTAGCCCCTCCTCCGGATCGCCCCTAAGGATTCTGGTACGTATCGTTCGGAAGTGGTTCACCCCAGTAGGTGCAAGTAAGTACTTGTTGTTGTGAAGATCTCTAGACCCGAGACATTGCCCGGGTTTCGGGATATCTTCCCTCATCAGTAGAGAACGAAAAGAAGGCAGCCAAGCAACCGTTCCAGACCTTGATGCCTAACCGGCACACAGGTGCGTCATCCAAAAGCTCGTCAGCTTAAAGGCTCAAGGGAGCCCATTTCTAGAATCAACTGCAATGGATCGCACACCGCTAGCCCCTCCTCCGGATCGCCCCTAAGGATTCTGGTACGTATAGTTCGTAAGTGGTTCACCTCAGTAGGTGCAAGTAAGTACTTGTTGTTGTGAAGATCTCTAGACCCGAGAAATGGCCCGGGTTTCGGGATATCTTCCCTCATCAGTAGAGAACGTAGTTGGGGTGGAAAAGAAGGCCGCCAAGCAACCGTCACAGGCCTTGATGCCTAACCGGCACGCAGGTGCATCATCCAGAAGCTCGTCAGCTTAAAGGCTCAAGAGAGCCCAATTTTAGAATCAACCGCAATGGATTGCACACCGCTAGCCCCTCCTCCGGATCGCCCCTAAGGATTCTGGTACGTATCGTTCGGAAGTGGTTCACCCCAGTAGGTGCAAGTAAGTACTTGTTGTTGTGAAGATCTCTAGACCCGAGACATTGCCCGGGTTTCGGGATATCTTCCCTCATCAGTAGAGAACGAAAAGAAGGCCGCCAAGCAACCGTTCCAGACCTTGATGCCTAACCGGCACACAGGTGCGTCATCCAAAAGCTCGTCAGCTTAAAGGCTCAAGGGAGCCCATTTCTAGAATCAACTGCAATGGATCGCACACCGCTAGCCCCTCCTCCGGATCGCCCCTAAGGATTCTGGTACGTATAGTTCGTAAGTGGTTCACCTCAGTAGGTGCAAGTAAGTACTTGTTGTTGTGAAGATCTCTAGACCCGAGAAATGGCCCGGGTTTCGGGATATCTTCCCTCATCAGTAGAGAACGTAGTTGGGGTGGAAAAGAAGGCCGCCAAGCAACCGTCACAGGCCTTGATGCCTAACCGGCACGCAGGTGCATCATCCAGAAGCTCGTCAGCTTAAAGGCTCAAGAGAGCCCAATTTTAGAATCAACCGCAATGGATTGCACACCGCTAGCCCCTCCTCTGGATTGCCCCTAAGGATTCTGGTACGTATAGTTCGTAAGTGGTTCACCTCAGTAGGTGCAAGTAAGTACTTGTTGTTGTGAAGATCTCTAGACCCGAGACATTGTCCGGGTTTCGGGATATCTTCCCTCATCAGTAGAGAACGAAAAGAAGGCCGCCAAGCAACCGTTCCAGACCTTGATGCCTAACCGGCACACAGGTGTGTCATCCAAAAGCTCGTCAGCTTAAAGGCTCAAGGGAGCCCATTTCTAGAATCAACCGCAATGGATCGCACACCGCTAGCCCCTCCTCCGGATCACCCCTAAGGATTCTGGTACGTATAGTTCGTAAGTGGTTCACCTCAGTAGGTGCAAGTAAGTACTTGTTGTTGTGAAGATCTCTAGACCCGAGAAATGGCCCGGGTTTCGGGATATCTTCCCTCATCAGTAGAGAACGTAGTTGGGGTGGAAAAGAAGGCCGCCAAGCAACCGTCACAGGCCTTGATGCCTAACCGGCACGCAGGTGCATCATCCAGAAGCTCGTCAGCTTAAAGGCTCAAGAGAGCCCAATTTTAGAATCAACCGCAATGGATTGCAATTTGCACACCGCTAGCCCCTCCTCTGGATTGCCCCTAAGGATTCTGGTACGTATAGTTCATAAGTGGTTCACCTCAGTAGGTGCAAGTAAGTACTTGTTGTTGTGAAGATCTCTAGACCCGAGACATTGCCCGGGTTTCGGGATATCTTCCCTCATCAGTAGAGAACGAAAAGAAGGCCGCCAAGCAACCGTCACAGGCCTTGATGCCTAACCGGCACACAGGTGCGTCATCCAAAAGCTCGTCAGCTTAAAGGCTCAAGGGAGCCCATTTTTAGAATCAACCGCAATGGATCGCACACCGCTAGCCCCTCCTCCGGATCGCCCCTAAGGATTCTGGTACGTATAGTTCGTAAGTGGTTCACCTCAGTAGGTGCAAGTAAGTACTTGTTGTTGTGAAGATCTCTAGACCCGAGACATGGCCCGGGTTTCGGGATATCTTCCCTCATCAGTAGAGAACGTAGTTGGGTTGGAAAAGAAGGCCGCCAAGCAACCGTCACAGGCCTTGATGCCTAACCGGCACGCAGGTGCGTCATCCAGAAGCTCGTCAGCTTAAAGTCTCAAAGGAGCCCATTTTTAGAATCAACCGCAATGGATCGCACACCGCTAGCCCCTCCTCCGGATCGCCCCTAAGGATTCTGGTACGTATAGTTCGTAAGTGGTTCACCTCAGTAGGTGCAAGTAAGTACTTGTTGTTGTGAAGATCTCTAGACCCGAGAAATGGCCCGGGTTTCGGGATATCTTCCCTCATCAGTAGAGAACGTAGTTGGGGTGGAAAAGAAGGCCGCCAAGCAACCGTCACAGGCCTTGATGCCTAACCGGCACGCAGGTGCATCATCCAGAAGCTCGTCAGCTTAAAGGCTCAAGGGAGCCCATTTTTAGAATCAACCGCAATGGATCGCACACCGCTAGCCCCTCCTCCGGATCGCCCCTAAGGATTCTGGTACGTATAGTTCGTAAGTGGTTCACCTCAGTAGGTGCAAGTAAGTACTTGTTGTTGTGAAGATCTCTAGACCCGAGAAATGGCCCGGGTTTCGGGATATCTTCCCTCATCAGTAGAGAACGTAGTTGGGGTGGAAAAGAAGGCCGCCAAGCAACCATCACAGGCCTTGATGCCTAACCAGCACGCAGGTGCGTCATCCAGAAGCTCGTCAGCTTAAAGGCTCAAGGGAGCCCATTTGTAGAATCAACCGCAATGGATCGCACACCGCTAGCCCCTCCTCCGGATCGCCCCTAAGGATTCTGGTACGTATAGTTCGTAAGTGGTTCACCTCAGTAGGTGCAAGTAAGTACTTGTTGTCGTGAAGATCTCTAGACCCGAGAAATGGCCCGGGTTTCGGGATATCTTCCCTCATCAGTAGAGAACGTAGTTGGGGTGGAAAAGAAGGCCGCCAAGCAACCGTCACAGGCCTTGATGCCTAACCGGCACGCAGGTGCATCATCCAGAAGCTCGTCAGCTTAAAGGCTCAAGGGAGCCCATTTTTAGAATCAACCGCAATGGATCGCACACCGCTAGCCCCTCCTCTGGATCGCCCTGAAGGATTCTGGTACGTATAGTTCGTAAGTGGTTCACCTCAGTAGGTGCGTGTAAGTACTTGTTGTTGTGAAGATCTCTAGACCCGAGACATGGCCCGGGTTTCGGGATATCTTCCCTCATCAGTAGAGAACCAAAAGAAGGCCGCCAAGCAACCGTCACAGGCCTTGATGCCTAACCAGCACGCAGGTGCGTCATCCAGAAGCTCGTCAGCTTAAAGGCTCAAGGGAGCCCATTTGTAGAATCAACCGCAATGGATCGCACACCGCTAGCCCCTCCTCCGGATCGCCCCCAAGGATTCTGGTACGTATAGTTCGTAAGTGGTTCACCTCAGTAGGTGCAAATAAGTACTTGTTGTTGTGAAGATCACTAGACCCGAGACATGGCACGGGTTTCGGGATATCTTCCCTCATCAGTAGAGAACGTAGTTGGGGTGGAAAAGATGGCCGCCAAGCTCCCGTCACAGGCCTTGATGCCTAATCGACACGCAGGTGCGTCATCCAGAAGCTCGTCAGCTTAAAGGCTCAAGGGAGCCCATTTGTAGAATCAACCGCAATGGATCGCACACCGCTAGCCCCTCCTCCGGATCGCCCCTAAGGATTCTGGTACGTATAGTTCGTAAGTGGTTCACCTCAGTAGGTGCAAGTAAGTACTTGTTGTTGTGAAGATCTCTAGACCCGAGACATGGCCCGGGTTTCGGGATATCTTCCCTCATCAGTAGAGAACGAAAAGAAGGCCGCCAAGCAACCGTCACAGTCCTTGATGCCTAACCGGCACGCAGGTGCATCATCCAGAAGCTCGTCAGCTTAAAGGCTCAAGGGAGCCCATTTGTAGAATCAACCGCAATGGATCGCACACCGCTAGCCCCTCCTCCGGATCGCCCCTAAGGATTCTGGTACGTATAGTTCGTAAGTGGTTCACCTCAGTAGGTGCAAGTAAGTACTTGTTGTTGTGAAGATCTCTAGACCCGAGAAATGGCCCGGGTTTCGGGATATCTTCCCTCATCAGTAGAGAACGTAGTTGGGGTGGAAAAGAAGGCCGCCAAGCAACCGTCACAGGCCTTGATGCCTAACCGGCACGCAGGTGCATCATCCAGAAGCTCTTCAGCTTAAAGGCTCAAGAGAGCCCAATTTTAGAATCAACCGCAATGGATTGCACACCGCTAGCCCCTCCTCTGGATGCCCCTAAGGATTCTGGTACGTATAGTTCGTAAGTGGTTCACCTCAGTAGGTGCAAGTAAGTACTTGTTGTTGTGAAGATCTCTAGACCCGAGACATTGCCCGGGTTTCGGGATATCTTCCCTCATCAGTAGAGAACGAAAAGAAGGCCGCCAAGCAACCGTCACAGGCCTTGATGCCTAACCGGCACACAGGTGCGTCATCCAAAAGCTCGTCAGCTTAAAGGCTCAAGGGAGCCCATTTTTAGAATCAACCGCAATGGATCGCACACCGCTAGCCCCTCCTCCGGATCGCCCCTAAGGATTCTGGTACGTATAGTTCGTAAGTGGTTCACCTCAGTAGGTGCAAGTAAGTACTTGTTGTTGTGAAGATCTCTAGACCCGAGAAATGGCCCGGGTTTCGGGATATCTTCCCTCATCAGTAGAGAACGTAGTTGGGGTGGAAAAGAAGGCCGCCAAGCAACCATCACAGGCCTTGATGCGTAACCAGCACGCAGGTGCGTCATCCAGAAGCTCTTCAGCTTAAATGCTCAAGGGAGCCCATTTGTAGAATCAACCGCAATGGATCGCACACCGCTAGCCCCTCCTCCGGATCGCCCCTAAGGATTCTGGTACGCATAGTTCGTAAGTGGTTCACCTCAGTAGATGCAAGTAAGTACTTGTTGTTGTGAAGATCTCTAGACCCGAGAAATGGCCCGGGTTTCGGGATATCTTCCCTCATCAGTAGAGAACGTAGTTGGGGTGGAAAAGAAGGCCGCCAAGCAACCGTCACAGGCCTTGATGCCTAACCGGCACGCAGGTGCATCATCCAGAAGCTCGTCAGCTAAAAGGCTCAAGGGAGCCCAATTTTAGAATCAACCGCAATGGATTGCACACCGCTAGCCCCTCCTCTGGATTGCCCCTAAGGATTCTGGTACGTATAGTTCGTAAGTGGTTCACCTCAGTAGGTGCAAGTAAGTACTTGTTGTTGTGAAGATCTCTAGACCCGAGACATTGCCCGGGTTTCGGGATATCTTCCCTCATCAGTAGAGAACGAAAAGAAGGCCGCCAAGCAACCGTCACAGGCCTTGATGCCTAACCGGCACACAGGTGCGTCATCCAAAAGCTCGTCAGCTTAAAGGCTCAAGGGAGCCCATTTTTAGAATCAACCGCAATGGATCGCACACCGCTAGCCCCTCCTCCGGATCGCCCCTAAGGATTCTGGTACGTATAGTTCGTAAGTGGTTCACCTCAGTAGGTGCAAGTAAGTACTTGTTGTTGTGAAGATCTCTAGACCCGAGACATGGCCCGGGTTTCGGGATATCTTCCCTCATCAGTAGAGAACGTAGTTGGGTTGGAAAAGAAGGCCGCCAAGCAACCGTCACAGGCCTTGATGCCTAACCGGCACGCAGGTGCGGTGTGCGATCCATTGTGGTTGATTCTAAAATTGGGCTCCCTTGAGCCTTTAAGCTGACGAGCTTCTGGATGATGCACCTGCGTGCCGGTTAGGCATCAAGGCCTGTGACGGTTGCTTGGCGGCCTTCTTTTCCACCCCAACTACGTTCTCTACTGATGAGGGAAGATATCCCGAAACCCGGGCCATGTCTCGGGTCTAGAGATCTTCACAACAACAAGTACTTACTTGCACCTACTGAGGTGAACCACTTACGAACTATACGTACCAGAATCCTTAGGGGCGATCCGGAGGAGGGGCTAGCGGTGTGCGATCCATTGCGGTTGATTCTACAAATGGGCTCCCTTGAGCCTTTAAGCTGACGAGCTTCTGGATGACGCACCTGCGTGCCGGTTAGGCATCAAGGCCTGTGACGGTTGCTTGGCGGCCTTCTTTTCCAGCCCAACTACGCTCTCTACTGATGAGGGAAGACATCCCGAAACCCGGGCCATGTCTCGGGTCTAGAGATCTTCACAACGACAAGTACTTACTTGCACCTACTGAGGTGAACCACTTACAAACTATACGTACCAGAATCCTTAGGGGCTATCCGGAGGAGGGGCTAGCGGTGTGCGATCCATTGCGGCTGATTCTACAAATGGGCTCCCTTGAGCCTTTAAGCTGACGAGCTTCTGGATGACGCACCTGCGTGCCGGTTAGGCATCAAGGCCTGTGATGGTTGCTTGGTGGCCTTCTTTTCCACCCCAACTACGTTCTCTACTGATGAGGGAAGATATCCCGAAACCCGGGCCATGTCTCGGGTCTAGAGATCTTCACAACAACAAGTACTTAAATGCACCTACTGAGGTGAACCACTTACGAACTATACTAACCAGAATCCTTAGGGGCGATCCGGAGCATGGGCTAGCGGTGTGCGATCCATTGCGGTTGATTCTACAAATGGGCTCCCTTGAGCCTTTAAGCTGACGAGCTTCTGGATAACGCACCTGCGTGCCGGTTAGGCATCAAGGCCTGTGACGGTTGCTTGGCGGCCTTCTTTTCCACCCCAACTACGTTCTCTACTGATGAGGGAAGATATCCCGAAACCCGGGCCATATCTCGGGTCTAGAGATCTTCACAACAACAAGTACCTACTTGCACCTACTGAGGTGAACCACTTACGAACTATACGTACCAGAATCCTTAGGGGCGATCCGAAGGAGGGGCCAGTGGTGTGCGATCCATTGCGGTTGATTCTACAAATGGGCTCCCTTGAGCCTTTAAGCTGACGAGCTTCTGGATGACGCACCTGCGTGCCAGTTAGGCATAAAAGGCCTGTGACGGTTGCTTGGCGGCCTTCTTTTCCACCCCAATTACGTTCTCTACTGATGAGGGAAGATATCCCGAAACCCGGGCCATGTCTCGGGTCTAGAGATCTTCACAACAACAAGTACTTACTTGCAACTACTGAGGTGAACCACTTACGAACTATACGTACCAGAATCCTTATGGGCGATCCGTAGGAGGGGCTAGCGGTGTGCGATCCATTGCAGCTGATTCTACAAATGGGCTCCCTTGAGCCTTTAAGCTGAGGAGCTTCTGGATGACGCACCTGCGTGCCGGTTAGGCATCAAGGCCTGTGACGGTTGCTTGGCGGCCTTCTTTTCTACCCCAACTACGTTCTCTACTGATGAGGGAAGATATCCCGAAACCCGGGCCATGTCTCGGGTCTAGAGATCTTCACAACAAGTACTTACTTGCACCTACTGAGGTGAACCACTTACGAACTATACGTACCAGAATCCTTAGGGGCGATCCGGAGGAGGGGCTAGCGGTGTGCGATCCATTGCGGTTGAATTCTACAAATGGGCTCCCTTGAGCCTTTAAGCTGACGAGCTTCTGGATGACGCACCTGCGTGCCGGTTAGGCATCAAGGCCTGTGACGGTTGCTTGGCGGCCTTCTTTTCCACCCCAACTACGTTCTCTACTGATGAGGGAAGATATCCCGAAACCCGGGCCATGTCTCTGGTCTAGAGATCTTCACAACAACAAGTACTTACTTGCACCTACTGAGGTGAACCACTTACGAACTATACGTACCAGAATCCTTAGGGGCGATCCGGAGGATGGGCTAGCGGTGTGCGATCCATTGCGGTTGATTCTACAAATGGGCTCCCTTGAGCCTTTAAGCTGACGAGCTTCTGGATGACGCACCTGCGTGCCAGTTAGGCATAAAAGGCCTGTGACGGTTGCTTGGCGGCCTTCTTTTCCACCCCAATTACGTTCTCTACTGATGAGGGAAGATATCCCGAAACCCGGGCCATGTCTCGGGTCTAGAGATGTTCACAACAACAAGTACTTACTTGCAACTACTGAGGTGAACCACTTACGAACTATACGTACCAGAATCCTTATGGGCGATCCGTAGGAGGGGCTAGCGGTGTGCGATCCATTGCAGCTGATTCTACAAATGGGCTCCCTTGAGCCTTTAAGCTGAGGAGCTTCTGGATGACGCACCTGCGTGCCGGTTAGGCATCAAGGCCTGTGACGGTTGCTTGGCGGCCTTCTTTTCCACCCCAACTACGTTCTCTACTGATGAGGGAAGATATCCCGAAACCCGGGCCATGTCTCGGGTCTAGAGATCTTCACAACAAGTACTTACTTGCACCTACTGAGGTGAACCACTTACGAACTATACGTACCAGAATCCTTAGGGGCGATCCGGAGGAGGGGCTAGCGGTGTGCGATCCATTGCGGTTGAATTCTACAAATGGGCTCCCTTGAGCCTTTAAGCTGACGAGCTTCTGGATGACGCACCTGCGTGCCGGTTAGGCATCAAGGCCTGTGACGGTTGCTTGGCGGCCTTCTTTTCCACCCCAACTACGTTCTCTACTGATGAGGGAAGATATCCCGAAACCCGGGCCATGTCTCTGGTCTAGAGATCTTCACAACAACAAGTACTTACTTGCACCTACTGAGGTGAACCATTTACGAACTATACGTACCAGAATCCTTAGGGGCGATCCGGAGGAGGGGCTAGCGGTGTGCGATCCATTGCGGTTGAATTCTACAAATGGGCTCCCTTGAGCCTTTAAGCTGACGAGCTTCTGGATGACGCACCTGCGTGCCGGTTAGGCATCAAGGCCTGTGACGGTTGCTTGGCGGCCTTCTTCTCCACCCCAACTACGTTCTCTACTAATGAGGGAAGATATCCCGAAACCCGGGCCATGTCTCTGGTCTAGAGATCTTCACAACAACAAGTACTTACTTGCACCTACTGAGGTGAACCACTTACGAACTATACTTACCAGAATCCTTAGGGGCGATCCGGAGGAGGGGCTAGCGGTGTGCGATCCATTGCGGCTGATTCTACAAATGGGCTCCCTTGAGCCTTTAAGCTGATGAGCTTCTGGATGACGCACCTGCTTGCCGGTTAGGCATCAAGGCCTGTGATGGTTACTTGGCGGCCTTCTTTTCCACCCCAACTACGTTCTCTACTGATGAGGGAAGATATCCCGAAACCCGGGCCATGTCTCGGGTCTAGAGATCTTCACAACAACAAGTACTTACTTGCACCTACTGAGGTGAACCACTTACGAGCTATACGTACCAGAATCCTTAGGGGCGATCCGGAGGAGGGGCTAGCGGTGTGCGACCCATTGCGGTTGATTCTAAAAATGGGCTCCCTTAAGCCTTTAAGCTGAGAGCTTTTGGATGACGCACCTGTGTGCCGGTTAGGCATCAAGGCCTGTGACGATTGCTTGGCGGCCTTCTTTTCCACCCCAACTACGTTTTCTACTGATGAGGGAAGATATCCCGAAACCCGGGCCATGTCTCGGGTCTAGAGATCTTCACAACAACAAGTACTTAAATGCACCTACTGAGGTGAACCACTTACGAACTATACGTACCAGAATCCTTAGGGGCGATCCGGAGGAGGGGCTAGCTGTGTGCGATCCATTGCGGTTGATTCTAAAAATGGGCTCCCTTGAGCCTTTAAGCTGACGAGCTTTTGGATGACGCACCTGCGTGCCGCTTAGGCATCAAGGCCTGTGACGGTTGCTTGGCGGCCTTCTTTTCGTTCTCTACTGATGAGGGAAGATATGCCGAAACCCGGGCCATGTCTCGGGTCTAGAGATCTTCACAACAACAAGTACTTACTTGCACCTACTGAGGTGAACCACTTACGAACTATACGTACCAGAATCCTTAGGGGCGATCCAGAGGAGGGGCTAGCGGTGTGCGGTTCATTGCGGTTGATTCTAAAATTGGGCTCCTTTGAGCCTTTAAGCTGACGAGCTTCTGGATGACGCACCTGCGTGCCGGTTAGGCATCAAGGCCTGTGACGGTTGCTTGGCGGCCTTCTTTTCCACCCCAACTACGTTCTCTACTGATGAGGGAAGATATCCCGAAACCCGGCCCATGTCTCGGGTCTAGAGATCTTCACAAAACAAGTACTTACTTGCACCTACTGAGGTGAACCACTTACGAACTATACGTACCAGAAACCATAGGGGCGATCCGGAGGAGGGGCTAGCTTTGTGCGATCCATTGCGGTTGATTCTACAAATGGGCTCCCTTGAGCCTTTAAGCTGAGGAGCTTCTGGATGACGCACCTGCGTGCCGGTTAGGCATCCAGGCCTGTGACGGTTGCTTGGCGGCCTTCTTTTCCACCCCAACTACGTTCTCTACTAATGAGGGAAGATATCCCGGAACCTGGGCCATGTCTCTCGTCTAGAGATCTTCACAACAACAAGTACTTACTTGCACCTACTGAGTTGAACCACTTACGAACTATACGTACCAGAATCCTTAGGGGCGATCCGGAGGAGGGGCTAGCGGTGTGCGATCCATTGCGGTTGATTCTAAAAATGGGCTACCTTGAGACTTTAAGCTGACGAGCTTCTGGATGACGCACCTGCGTGCCGGTTAGGCATCAAGGCCTGTGACGTTTGCTTGGCGGCCTTCTTTTCCACCCCAACTACGTTCTCTACTGATGAGGGAAGATATCCCGAAACCCGGGCCATGTCTCGGGTCTAGAGATCTTCACAACAACAAGTACTTACTTGCACCTACTGAGGTGAACCACTTACGAACTATACGTACCAGAATCCTTAGGGGCGAACCGGAGGAGGGGCTAGCTTGTGTGCGATCCATTGCGGTTGATTCTAAAAATGGGCTCCCTTGAGCCTTTAAGCTGACGAGCTTTTGGATGACGCACCTGTGTGCCGGTTAGGCATCAAGGCCTGTGACGGTTGCTTGGCGGCCTTCTTTTCGTTCTCTACTGATGAGGGAAGATATCCCGAAACCCGGGCCATGTCTCGGGTCTAGAGAGATTCACAACAAGCACTTACTTGCACCTACTGAGGTGAACCACTTACAAATTATACGTACCTGAATCCTTAGGGACGATCCGGAGGAGGGGCTAGCGGTGTGCGATCCACTGCGGCTGATTCTACAAATGGGCTCCCTTGAGCCTTTAAGCTGACGAGCTTCTGGATGACGCACCTGCGTGCCGGTTAGGCATCCAGGCCTGTGACGGTTGCTTGGCGAGCTTCTTTTCCACCCCAACTACGTTCTCTACTGATGAGGGAAGAAATTCCGAAACCCGGGCCATGTCTCGGGTCTAGAGATCTTCACAACAACAAGTACTTAAATGCACCTACTGAGGTGAACCACTTACCAACTATACGTACCAGAATCCTTAGGGGCGATCCGGAGGATGGGCTAGCGGTGTGCGATCCATTGCGGTTGATTCTACAAATGGGCTCCCTTGAGCCTTTAAGGTGACGAGCTTCTGGATGACGCACCTGCGTGCCGGTTAGGCATCAAGGCCTGTGACGGTTGCTTGGCGGCCTTCTTTTCCACCCCAACTACGTTCTCTACTGATGAGGGAAGATATCCCGAAACCCGGGCCATGTCTCTGGTCTAGAGATCTTCACAACAACAAGTACTTACTTGCACCTACTGAGGTGAACCACTTACGAACTATACGTACCAGAATCCTTAGGGGCGATCCGGAGGAGGGGCTAGCGGTGTGCGATCCATTGCGGCTGGTTCTACAAATGGGCTCCCTTGAGCCTTTAAGCTGATGAGCTTCTGGATGACGCACCTGCTTGCCGGTTAGGCATCAAGGCCTGTGACGGTTGCTTTGCGGCCTTCTTTTCGTTCTCTACTGATGAGGGAAGATATCCCGAAACCCGGGCCATGTCTCGGGTCTAGAGATCTTCACAACAACAAGTACTTACTTGCACCTACTGAGCTGAAACACTTACGAACTATACGTACCAGAATCCTTAGGGGCGATCCAGAGGAGGGGCTAGCGGTGTGCGATCCATTGTGGTTGATTCTAAAATTGGGCTCCCTTGAGCCTTTAAGCTGACGAGCTTCTGGATGATGCACCTGCGTGCCGGTTAGGCATCAAGGCCTGTGACGGTTGCTTGGCTGCCTTCTTTTCCACCCCAACTACGTTCTCTACTGATGAGGGAAGATATCCCGAAACCCGGGCCATGTCTCGGGTCTAGAGATCTTCACAACAAGTACTTACTTGCACCTACTGAGGTGAACCACTTACGAACTATACGTACCAGAATCCTTAGGGGCGATCCGGAGGAGGGGCTAGCGGTGTGCGATCCATTGCGGTTGATTCTAAAAATGGGCTCCCTTGAGCCTTTAAGCTGACGAGCTTTTGGATGACGCACCTGCGTGCCGGTTAGGCATCAAGGCCTGTGACGGTTGCTTGGCGGCCTTCTTTTCGTTCTCTACTGATGAGGGAAGATATCCCAAAACCCGGGCGATGTCTCGGGTCTAGAGATCTTCACAACAACAAGTACTTAAATGCACCTACTGAGGTGAACCACTTACGAACTATACTAACCAGAATCCTTAGGGGCAATCCGGAAGACGGGCTAGCGGTGTGCGATCCATTGCGGTTGATTCTACAAATGGGCTCCCTTGAGCCTTTAAGCTGACGAGCTTCTGGATGATGCACCTGCGTGCGGTTAGGCATCAAGGCCTGTGACGGTTGCTTGGCGGCCTTCTTTTCCACCCCAACTACGTTCTCTACTGATGAGGGAAGATATCCCGAAACCCGGGCCATGTCTCGGGTCTAGAGATCTTCACAACAACAAGTACTTAAATGAACCTACTGAGGTGAACCACTTACGAACTATACTAACCAGAATCCTTAGGGGCGATCCGGAGCATGGGCTAGCGGTGTGCGATCCATTGCGGTTGATTCTACAAATGGGCTCCCTTGAGCCTTTAAGCTGACGAGCTTCTGGATGACGCACCTGCGTGCCGGTTAGGCATCAAGGCCTGTGACGGTTGCTTGGCGGCCTTCTTTTCCACCCCAACTACGTTCTCTACTGATGAGGGAAGATATCCCGAAACCCGGGCCATATCTCGGGTCTAGAGATCTTCACAACAACAAGTACTTACTTGCACCTACTGAGGTGAACCACTTACGAACTACACGTACCAGAATCCTTAGGGGCGATCCGGAGGAGGGGCCAGCGGTGTGCGATCCATTGCGGTTGATTCTACAAATGGGCTCCCTTGAGCCTTTAAGCTGACGAGCTTCTGGATGACGCACCTGCGTGCCAGTTAGGCATAAAAGGCCTGTGACGGTTGCTTGGCGGCCTTCTTTTCCACCCCAATTACGTTCTCTACTGATGAGCGAAGATATCCCGAAACCCGGGCCATGTCTCGGGTCTAGAGATCTTCACAACAACAAGTACTTACTTGCAACTACTGAGGTGAACCACTTACGAACTATACGTACCAGAATCCTTATGGACGATCCGTAGGAGGGGCTAGCGGTGTGCGATCCATTGCGGCTGATTCTACAAATGGGCTCCCTTGAGCCTTTAAGCTGATGAGCTTCTGGATGACGCACCTGCTTGCCGGTTAGGCATCAAGGCCTGTGATGGTTACTTGGCGGCCTTCTTTTCCACCCCAACTACGTTCTCTACTGATGAGGGAAGATATCCCGAAACCCGGGCCATGTCTCGGGTCTAGAGATCTTCACAACAACAAGTACTTACTTGCACCTACTGAGGTGAACCACTTACGAGCTATACGTACCAGAATCCTTAGGGGCGATCCGGAGGAGGGGCTAGCGGTGTGCGATCCATTGCGGTTGATTCTAAAAATGGGCTCCCTTAAGCCTTTAAGCTGAGAGCTTTTGGATGACACACCTGTGTGCCGGTTAGGCATCAAGGCCTGTGACGATTGCTTGGCGGCCTTCTTTTCCACCCCAACTACGTTTTCTACTGATGAGGGAAGATATCCCGAAACCCGGGCCATGTCTCGGGTCTAGAGATCTTCACAACAACAAGTACTTAAATGCTCCTACTGAGGTGAACCACTTACGAACTATACGTACCAGAATCCTTAGGGGCGATCCGGAGGAGGGGCTAGCGGTGTGCGATCCATTGCGGTTGATTCTAAAAATGGGCTCCCTTGAGCCTTTAAGCTGACGAGCTTTTGGATGACGCACCTGCTTGCCGGTTAGGCATCAAGGCCTGTGACGATTGCTTGGCGGCCTTCTTTTCCACCCCAACTACGTTTTCTACTGATGAGGGAAGATATCCCGAAACCCGGGCCATGTCTCGGGTCTAGAGATCTTCACAACAACAAGTACTTACTTGCACCTACTGAGGTGAACCACTTACGAGCTATACGTACCAGAATCCTTAGGGGCGATCCGGAGGAGGGGCTAGCGGTGTGCGATCCATTGCGGTTGATTCTAAAAATGGGCTCCCTTAAGCCTTTAAGCTGAGAGCTTTTGGATGACACACCTGTGTGCCGGTTAGGCATCAAGGCCTGTGACGATTGCTTGGCGGCCTTCTTTTCCACCCCAACTACGTTTTCTACTGATGAGGGAAGATATCCCGAAACCCGGGCCATGTCTCGGGTCTAGAGATCTTCACAACAACAAGTACTTAAATGCTCCTACTGAGGTGAACCACTTACGAACTATACGTACCAGAATCCTTAGGGGCGATCCGGAGGAGGGGCTAGCGGTGTGCGATCCATTGCGGTTGATTCTAAAAATGGGCTCCCTTGAGCCTTTAAGCTGACAAGCTTTTGGATGACGCACCTGCTTGCCGGTTAGGCATCAAGGCCTGTGACGGTTGCTTGGCGGCCTTCTTTTCCACCCCAACTACGTTCTCTACTGATGAGGGAAGATATCCCGAAACCCGGGCCATGTCTCGGGTCTAGAGATCTTCACAACAACAAGTACTTACTTGCACCTACTGAGGTGGCCCACTTACGAACTATACGTACCAGAACCCTTAGGGGCGATCCGGAGGAGGGGCTAGCGGTGTGCGATCCATTGCGGTTGATTCTACAAATGGGCTCCCTTGAGCCTTTAAGCTGAGGAGCTTCTGGATGACGCACCTGCATGCCGGTTCGGCATCCAGGCCTGTGACGGTTGCTTGGCGGCCTTCTTTTCCACCCCAACTACGTTCTCTACTGATGAGGGAAGATATCCCGAAACCTGGGCCATGTCTCGGGTCTAGAGATCTTCACAACAACAAGTACTTACTTGCACCTACTGAGTTGAACCACTTACGAACTATACGTACCAGAATCCTTAGGGGCGATCCGGAGGAGGGGCTAGCGGTGTGCGATCCATTGCGGTTGATTCTAAAAATGGGCTACCTTGAGACTTTAAGCTGACGAGCTTCTGGATGACGCACCTGCGTGCCGGTTAGGCATCAAGGCCTGTGACGAGTGCTTGGCGGCCTTCTTTTTCAACCCAACTACGTTCTCTACTGATGAGGGAAGATATCCCGAAACCCGGGCCATGTCTCGGGTCTAGAGATCTTCACAACAACAAGTACTTGCTTGCACCTACTGAGGTGAACCACTTACGAACTATACGTACCAGAATCCTTAGGGGCGATCGGGAGGAGGGGCTAGCGGTGTGCGATCCATTGCGGTTGATTCTACAAATGGGCTCCCTTGAGCCTTTAAGCTGACGAGCTACTGGATGACGCACCTGCGTGCCGGTTAGACATCAAGGCCTGTGACGGTTGCTTGGCGGCCTTCTTTTCCACCCCAAATACTTTCTCTACTGATGAGGGAAGATATCCCGAAACCCGGGCCATGTCTCGGGTCTAGAGATCTTCACAACAACAAGTACTTACTTGCACCTACTGAGGTGAACCACTTACGAACTATACGTACCAGAATCCTTAGGGGCGATCCTGAGGAGGGGCTAGCTTGTGTGCGAGCCATTGCGGTTGATTCTAAAAATGGGCTCCCTTGAGCCTTTAAGCTGACGAGTTTTTGGATGACGCACCTGTGTGCCGGTTAGGCATCAAGGCCTGTGACGGTTGCTTGGCGGCCTTTTCCACCCCAACTACGTTCTCTACTGATGAGGGAAGATATCCCGAAACCCGGTGTGAGAAGTTGGCCCGATATGCAGCGTTCGCTATTCTAGCGACCGCTATGTATCGTTCCAAACGACCCTTATGATGATTGGTTTTAAGTCAACCTAAAGACCAGCTATCCTAGTAGCGTGGATACGAGCAGTCTAAGGCTAAAGACTCGAGAGGGCGTGTTAAGCCAGCTGTTTACCACACATGTACCCCTTGAACGCCCAGTGAAAGGACACCACACAAGTGTTATGAAAATAAACAGAATATTTATTAAGATTCACAACAGCCCTGTACTCTTTATGAGGACAGGGTACTAAGCACAAACCAAATCTCTTAGGAAAATACTTCAAGTGCACAATTAAAACAAGTGTCCGAGGACACGGAAAGTTTAGAGGTCTCGGGCGGACCCGATAAGGCAAGTCGGAAGCGAGGGACTCAGGACCCTAGAGTAAAGAGGCTATGCAGGCACCGAAATGCCGAGTTACCTAGCCACGAGGGCTGCGGCTGCACAAGTCTTACAGGCGTCGGGGGTCTTCGCTGAGGAGCCAGGAGCCGGAAGAAAAGGAGTTGCTGGCCGGCGACCAGTGATGAATAGTTCGTAGAGATCCAAGCCTGGATCAGAGATCGTTGATACCTGAAAGCAGAGGGGACCAAGTTCGTACTACTAGCCAGTAGTCAGAGGGTACCAGGAGGGCACCGGTTGGCCGTCACCTCGACCAGGTGAGTGGGCGACGCTAGGCTCTGCAGTCTCACGGACCAGGAGGCGTTGTCGGCGACCAGGATGGAGGTGCGAGCTGTCCCACGAAGGATGATGCTGTCGGCGTCGCTGGGCCCAGGATTGGGGCAACAAGCCTTGGCAGATCTCAGGGCCACGTGGTAGGCCTAAGATGGCGTCTTGAATGGACCAGGAGGGTCCGGGGTGCTCCTCTCGGAAAAGGGAGCAAGGGCCGGTCTGGAGCAACCAGACCAGCAGCGTTGGTTATCGGATGTCGTCACAGGAGGGCACAAGCCAGCGGCTAGTGACCGGACAACGTGTTGAGCAGCGAGCAGAAGGGCCCCACGCAGATCGTGGAGATGCTGGGAGACTGCACTTCGGTGCTGGAGCGGCTCAGGGTCGGGGCTTCTCGGACCCCAGAGCACTCACCAGGGAATTGCTTCGATGGTCGTGCTGGTTAAGAGCGTGCAGGTTCTGATGATGGCCGGTCCCTCGAGGTCTCGTCGCACCCACAGATCACAGCTGAGCTGATGACGTGGGTAGAGGTCAGAGGTGCCAGGGAAGCCGGTTCTCGTCGAGCTGGGCCGTCGGATTCCTTGAGGAAGGACTTACAGCAAACCGCAGAGTTCTTAGATGGTGCCCGCTGATGCAGGGTGACTACTCCTTAGTCACAAGGGAGAAATCTTGAGAAGAGTCTCGAATGTCCTTTCGTAGAAAGTAGTTCTTGATTCAAAGATGATCTAATTTGGAAGGGTCCCCGCTCCGGCCTTTATTCTAAAGAAAGGGGTGGGTACATGACTAGGTCCTGCCCTAAGGGTGGGACCAGGAAGGGGGGTAGTTACACCCCTCTCCCCTGCCGGACTTTCCCCAGGCCAGGGCTGGCGCCCCTGGAACTGGTTCTGACCGGCAGATGCGTAGTGAGCACCGGGGTGCCACTCCGCAGTCGCCTTCTCGCAAAAGCCCTACCTACCCAGAATACACAAACCCTGTCTGGGACGGCGCGAACACCGCCCTCGACAGGAAACCCTTTGTCCAAGCGCTCCTCGCTGGAAGGACTCCCAGCAGCAGGAGGTCAGACTCGTGTCTGTGGTGGCAGCATCCATTTTGTGGAACTGAGGCTTTAGTTAACTTTAACCGGGGTTCACAGTTACGTACATGTCGTGTCCCTCTAGAAGGGCGGAATGCTAACCTCGTCGCCAGAATTGGTGAGGGGGCCGCATCCCGATTCGTATGACACCTTACTCGACATGTCTTGATAACGCGACACCGAAGTTACCGATGTGGTACGCGTTATCATGGAACAGCCATTGGGTCTTTGTTCCGCAAGCTGCAACCGGGCTCGGCTCGGGCCAGAGCCTAGTTCACACGAGCCCACGCACTCTGCCTTCAGGATTGTCAAGGCCTGCCATAGGAGTGACTGATAGGAACTCGTGCGTCCATTGTACGGTTAGATATAGGGCTACTATACCTAAAGCAAAGGGTGAGTACACGACTTTGCCCCAGCTGTCATGCAGCCAGTTGTGTCAAATTTAGGAGGCCAGCCAGGGGTGGCATAATACATGCTGCAGCCCCTGGCGGCCCTGGGTACACCTATGCCCTGCGTTACGGGGTCTGATAAGGTGGCCCAGTACCAATTGGTAAATGCACCTAGGGTACATGTCGTAATTTAGAAAGAGAACAGCCAGGCTGTGGGTCTGATTGGCAGGCCCACAGCCAGAGAAAGTCGTAAACCAGTGAAACAAAAGCAAAAAATCTGGGTGATCATGGGATTGCAGACCCTACTCTCCTACATGACCCCCCCCCCAAACGTTGGGACAATAAGCTAACCTTGACCAGGTGAGTCTTCTTGTTCTAAGTGGAAATATCTGGAGAGCCCATCGGCATTACCATGATCAGTGCCAGGTCTATGTTCCACTGTAAAGTCCATCCCCTGTAGGGAAATGGACCTCCTAAGCAGTTTGGGGTTTTCACCCTTCATCTGATTTAGCCACAAGAGGGGCTTATGGTCGGTCTGAATCTTGAAGTGAGTGCCAAACAAGTATGGCCTCAGCTTCTTCAGGGCCCAAACCACAGCAAAGGCCTCCCTCTCAATAGCTGACCAATTCTTCTCTCTAGGGGTCAGCCTTCTGCTTATAAAAGCAATGGGCTGGTCTTGACCATCAAAATTCAGTTGAGAAAGAACAGCTCCCACACCCAACTCAGAAGCGTCTGTTTGGACAATGAATGGTTTGGAGTAGTCTGGACTCTTAAGGATAGGCGCCGTGCACATGGCCTGCTTTAGGTCATTGAATGCTTTTTGACAGCTCGCTGTCCACTGAACCTTTTTTGGCATTTTCTTACTTGTCAGTTCATTTAATGGTGTCACGATGGAACCATAGTTCCTGACAAACTTTCGGTAGTAACCAGTCAGGCCCAAGAAAGCTCGAACCTGAGTCTGGGTGGTTGGAGGAGCCCAGTCCCTGATTGACTGTATTTTGCTCTCCAGTGGCTGAACCTGGCCTCCACCTACAAGGTGGCCCAGGTATACAACCTGTGTCTGCCCTATCTGGCACTTGGTGGCCTTGATAGTGAGGCCTGCTGCTTGTAGAGCCTCTAACGCTTTCCGCAGGTGGACCAGGTGATCCTCCCAGGTGGAGCTAAAGACAGCAATATCATCGAGATATGCTGCACAGAAGTCATCCAGCCCAGTAAGGACTTGATTCACCAACCTTTGGAAGGTGGCAGGTGCATTTTTCAGACCAAAGGGCATTACCACAAATTGATAATGCCCACCAGGGGTTGAAAATGCTGTCTTGGGCTTGGCATCCTCAGCTAACCTGATTTGCCAATACCCAGCTGTTAAGTCAAATGTGCTTAAGTAGTTGGCAGAAGCCAATCTATCTATCAGCTCATCTGCCCTTGGTATTGGATGGGCATCAGTCTTAGTGACTGCATTGAGACCCCTGTAGTCTACGCAGAACCTCATCTCTCTCTTACCACCCTGGGTGTGAGGCTTTGGCACTAGAACTACTGGACTAGCCCAAGGGCTATCCGAGGGTTCGATGACTCCCAACTCCAACATTTTCTGCACTTCAGTTTTTATGCAGTCTCTAACATGATCAGGCTGCCGGTAGATTTTACTCTTAACTGGCAGACTGTCACCAGTGTCAACCTCATGGGTACACCAATCGGTCTGACTGGGTGTCAGAGAAAACATATGTCTGAAAGACTGAAGAACCTGTTTACAGTCTTTCTGTTGATGCTCAGAGAGGCTGCCACAAAAGACAACACCATCTACTGACCCATCATCAGGATTCTGAGTGAGCAGGTCTGGGAGAGGGTCACTCTCTTCCTCCTGTCCCTCATCTATGGCCATGAGCAAACTCATGTCCTTCCTGTCGACATATGCTTTGAGCCTGTTGACATGGAGCACCCTGTGGGGGCTCCTGGGAGTTCCAAGGTCCACCAGGTAGGTGACCTCTCCCTTTTGCTCAAGAATTGTGTGGGGCCCAGACCATTTGTCTTTGAGTGCTGCTGGGGCCACTGGCTCCAGCACCCACACCTTCTGTCCAGGCTGGTAAACAGTCAAGACAGCCTTTTGGTCATGCCAAGCTTTTTGGAGTTCTTGGCTGGCCTTAAGGTTTTCGGATGCCTTCTCCATGTATTCAGCCATCCGCGAGCGGAGGCCAAGCACATAGTCCACTATGTTGGTTGCAGGCTTTTAGAGAGGTCTCTCCCATCCTTCCTTCACCAAACACAGGGGTCCTCTTACAGGATGCCCGTACAAAAGTTCAAAAGGGCTGTAGCCAACCCCCTTCTGTGGGACTTCTCTGTAAGCGAATAAAAGGCAGGGGATCAGGACGTCCCATCTACGCCGAAGCTTTTCAGGTAGTCCATGAATCATCCCTTTAAGGGTCCTGTTGAATCTCTCAACAAGCCCATTGCATTGTGGATGATAGGGTGTAGTGAACTTGTAGTTGACACCACATTCCTTCCACATAGCAGTTAAGTAGCTCGACATAAAGTTTGCACCTCTGTCGGAGACGACCTCCTTAGGGAAGCCCACTCTGGAGAATACTCCAACTAGGGCTCTTGCCACAACAGGTTCTGTAGTGGTCCTAAGGGGAATAGCTTCAGGATACCTGGTGGCATGATCCACTACCACCAGTATAAACTTGTGCCCTGATGCTGTTGGTGGTTCCATGGGACCGACGATGTCGATCCCCACCCGTTCAAAGGGCACCCCCACCACAGGCATTGGTATAAGGGGGGCCTTTGTCGTGCCACCTGACTTACCACTGGCTTGGCAAGTGACACAGGAGCGGCAAAACTCCTTTGTATCTTCGTTCATATGGGGCCAGTGAAAGTGTGAGACAAGCCTGTCCCACGTTTTCGTCTGGCCTAAGTGACCTGCTAAGGGAATCTCGTGGGCCAAGGTAAGTAGGAAACCACGCTGAGACAAGGGTACAACCAGCCTCCTGGTCATGCCAGGCTTGGGGTCTCTTGACTCAGTGTACAGGAGTCCATCTTCCCAGTATACCTTGTGGGTACCTGTGGCGTTCCCAGCAGCCTCAGCAGCAGCCTGCTGTCTGAGGGGTTCAAGAGAAGGGCAGTCTAACTGGTCCTTCCCCAGGTCTTCCCTTGAGGGTCCCCCTGAACCCAAGAATTCAACTTGATCAAGTTCGAACTCCCTCGGCTCAGTTTCCCTCAATTCCTGTAGGTCAGCCTCCTCTGAGACTTGATCCACGACCTGGGGCAAGGGGGAAGGCGCAGCCTTAACCCTATTGCTCTTTTTCTTGGGAGGTGTCTGGTCCGTTGTTCCAGGATCCAGCACCTGTTCAGTGGGGCATTTCCTGACCTGTGACCTGGTCACAGCGAACACATGTGCTGGCAAGCCTAACATTTCCATGTGAGTCCGGTGCTCCACTTCTGACCATTGTGATGACTCCAAATCATTGCCCAACAAACAATCCACTGGGAGGTCTGAACTAACTACAACCTTCTTTTGGCCAGTTACCCCTCCCCAGGAGAAAGCTACAATTGCCATACTGTGATTGGTAGTGACATTGCTTGCATTGGTCACCAGGAATTCTGTACCTGGCATGATCTGTCCAGGGTCCACAAAGTTAGGCGTCACCATGGTGACACTGGCACAAGTGTCCCTATAGGCCTGAGCCATTTTTCCATTTATGAAAGGCGTCTGTCTGTATTTGCCCAAAGTATTGGGACTTACGTCAGGGGACATATCCACATCCCCTGTACTGACAAGGACAGCCTGAGTGAGTGTACCAACTAAGTTGTCACGCCCCTCAGAACCCAGGGTTAACCCTACTAAACCCTTGGGAGGTGCACTACCACTGCTGGCTGTACTAGGGGGCACAGGTGCCTTAGGGGCTGCAGTGGCAGGAGTCTGCCCTCCTCCTTTCTTGGTGCACTCACTAAACCAGTGAGATTTACTTTTGCAGTACTGGCACCATCTTTTGGATTGGCCTTCTTTCTTCTTTTGGGGAGCCTGACCCCCACCCTCTTTGGGTTGTTGGGGACCTGTCGAAGACTTCTGGTCATTTTGTTCCCCCTTAGAATCTTTACCCTTCTGGTCTGCTTTCTTCTGACCACCTTGATTCTGGCCCTGGTTCTGTTTAACTCTTGTACGAACCCATCTGTCTGCCTTCTTTCCCAATTCTTGGGGAGAGGTCAGATCCGAGTCGACAAGATGCTGATGCAACAACTGGTTCTGACAATTGTTTAAAATTTGTTCTCTCATCATCAAATTATACAATCCTTTGTTATCAGTAACCTTACTGCCCAGCAACCAGCCCTCAAAAGCCTTAGTGGCACAATCGACAAAGTCAGACCAATCTTGAGACTGCGTTTTCTGGGTATCCCTGAACAGCACCCTGTACTGCTCAGTGGTTAGGCCAAACCCTTCAACGAGTGTATTCTTCAAGACGTGGTAATTATTAGCATCCTCTACCCTTGTGGTGAGGAGCTTGTCTCTTCCTTTTCCTTCAAAGGAGAGCCACAAGATAGCTGCCCACTGACTCTGGGGAACACCTTGCACAGTGCAGGCCCTCTCCAAAGCAGTAATCCATTTGTGGATGTCGTCCCCTTGTTTAAAGGGGGGCACTATCTTACCAAGGTGTTTTGTATCAAAACTCCTTTCCCTATTACTAGGTACAATGCTGCCACCAGTGGGGACTACCCCACTTAACTGTTGCTCTCTAGCAAAGGCAAGCCTTTCTTTGGCCAGGGCAAGTTCTTCCCTTTCAATCCTCAGATTAGCTGCCCTTTCTTTAGCTTCGTACACTCTCCTCTGAGGGGACGTCATCCCTCTTTGAGAAGAGTTGTGAGAGCCATTGGTTTGAAGGGATCTGCCAGAGTCTCTTGACAGAGATCTGGCTCGTCCATTCCCAATGTTAAGCTGACCTGATAGCGGCCCCAGGAGTCCCCCAGTACCACTGTCATGTTTGCTTAAGTTGGACCTGCTTAGTCTACCGACTTCTACCTGTCCCTTATCTGCCTCATCCCCAGAGGGATCCTCATTCTCATCATCCTCTACATCTTCAGTCTCAGTTGAGAGGTGGATGAGGTCAGGATCGCCTCTGGTTCCCTCAAGGGGAGGCATGTCTCCTTCTGGATTAGAAGAGCTGGGAAGGGTCTCAGCTTTTCTGGCATCATAAGTCTCCAAGAGACCAATCAGAAAGGACGTTGTGGGGTTAGACCCCTGCTTGATCTTCCTGGAGTGACACACTTGTCTTAACTCCTTGAAGCTCAGCACAGTATATCTTGAAGGGATGACCTGTGGAGGGTCAACTGACACAAGGGGAGACTCAGAGTTTCCTCCTTTGTCCGACATACTGTTTCTAGTGTATAGTTCGTAAGTGGTTCACCTCAGTAGGTGCAAGTAAGTACTTGTTGTTGTGAAGATCTCTAGACCCGAGACATGACCCGGGTTTCGGGATATCTTCCCTCATCAGTAGAGAACGTAGTTGGGTTGGAAAAGAAGGCCGCCAAGCAACCGTCACAGGCCTTGATGCCTAACCGGCACGCAGGTGCGTCATCCAGAAGCTCGTCAGCTTAAAGGCTCAAGGGAGCCCATTTTTAGAATCAACCGCAATGTATCGCACACCGCTAGCCCCTCCTCCGGATCGCCCCTAAGGATTGTGGTACGTATAGTTCGTAAGTGGTTCACCTCAGTAGGTGCAAGTAAGTACTTGTTGTTGTGAAGATCTCTAGACCGGAGACATGGCCCGGGTTTCGGGATATCTTCCCTCATCAGTAGAGAACGTAGATGGGGTGGAAAAGAAGGCCGCCAAGCAACCATCACAGGCCTTGATGCCTAACCGGCACGCAGGTGCGGCATCCAGAAGCTCGTCAGCTTAAAGGCTCAAGGGAGCCCATTTGTAGAATCAGCCGCAATGGATCGCACACCGCTAGCCCCTCATCCGGATCGCCCCTAAGGATTCTGGTATGTATAGTTCGTAAGTGGTTCACCTCAGTAGGTGCAAGTAAGTACTTGTTGTTGTGAAGATCTCTAGACCCGAGACATGGCCCGGGTTTCGGGATATCTTCCCTCATCAGTAGAGAACGTAGTTGGGGTGGAAAAGAAGGCTGCCAAGCAACCGTCACAGGCCTTGATGCCTAACCGGCCCGCAGGTGCATCATCCAGAAGCTCGTCAGCTTAAAGGCTCAAGGGAGCCCAATTTTAGAATCAACCGCAACGGATCGCACACCGCTAGCCCCTCCTCTGGATCGCCCCTAAGGATTCTGGTACGTATAGTTCGTAAGTGGTTCACCTCAGTAGGTGCAAGTAAGTACTTGTTGTTGTGAAGATCTCTAGACCCGAGACATGGCCCGGGTTTCGGGATATCTTCCCTCATCAGTAGAGAACGTAGTTGGGGTGGAAAAGAAGGCCGCCAAGCAACCATCACAGGCCTTGATGCCTAACCGGCACGCAGGTGCGTCATCCAGAAGCTCGTCAGCTTAAAGGCTCAAGGGAGCCTGCTTGTAGAATCAACCGCAATGGATCGCACACCGCTAGCCCCTCCTCCGGATCGCCCCTAAGGATTCTGGTACCTATAGTTCGTAAGTGGTTCACCTCAGTAGGTGCAAGTAAGTACTTGTTGTTGTGAAGATCTCTAGACCCGAGACATGGCCCGGGTTTCGGGATATCTTCCCTCATCAGTAGAGAACGTAGTTGGGGTGGAAAAGAAGGCCGCCAAGCAACCGTCACAGGCCTTGCTGCCTAACCGGCATGCAGGTGCGTCATCCAGAAGCTCGTCAGCTTAAAGGCTCAAGGGAGCCCATTTGTAGAATCAACCGCAATGGATCGCACACCGCTAGCCCATCCTCCGGATCGCCCCTAAGGATTCTGGTACGTATAGTTAGTAAGTGGTTCACCTCAGTAGGTGCATTTAAGTACTTGTTGTTGTGAAGATCTCTAGACCGGAGACATGGCCCGGGTTTCGGGATATCTTCCCTCATCAGTAGAGAACGTAGTTGGGGTGGAAAAGAAGGCCGCCAAGCAACCGTCACAGGCCTTGATGCCTAAACGGCACGCAGGTGCATCATCCAGAAGCTCGTCAGCTTAAAGGCTCAAGGGAGCCCAATTTTACAATCAACCGCAATGGATCGCACACCGCTAGCCCCTCCTCCGGATCGCCCCTAAGGATTCTGGTACGTATAGTTCGTAAGTGGTTCACCTCAGTAGGTGCAAGTAAGTACTTGTTGTTGTGAAGATCTCTAGACCCGAGACATGGCCCGGGTTTCGGGATATCTTCCCTCATCAGTAGAGAACGTAGTTGGGGTGGAAAAGAAGGCCGCCAAGCATCCATCACAGGCCTTGATGCCTAACCGGCACGCAGGTGCGTCTTCCAGAAGCTCGTCAGCTTAAAGGCTGAAGGGAGCCCATTTGTAGAATCAACCGCAATGGATTGCACACCGCTAGCCCCTCCTCCGGATCGCCCCTAAGGATTCTGGTACGTATAGTTCGTAAGTGGTTCACCTCAGTAGGTGCAAGTAAGTACTTGTTGTTGTGAAGATCTCTAGACCCGAGACATGGCCCGGGTTTCGGGATGTCTTCCCTCATCAGTAGAGAACGTAGTTGGGGTGGAAAAGAAGGCCGCCAAGCAACCGTCACAGGCCTTGATGCCTAACCGGCAGGCAGGTGCGTCATCCAGAAGCTCGTCAGCTTAAAGGCTCAAGGGAGCCCATTTGTAGAATCAACCGCAATGGATAGCACACCGCTAGGCCCTCCTCCGGATCGCCCCTAAGGATTCTGGTACGTATAGTTCGTAAGTGGTTCACCACAGTAGGTGCAAGTAAGTACTTGTTGTTGTGAAGATCTCTAGACCCGAGACATGGCCCGGGTTTCGGGATATCTTCCCTCATCAGTAGAGAACGTAGTTGGGGTGGAAAAGAAGGCCGCCAAGCAACCGTCACAGGCCTTGATGCCTAACCGGCACGCAGGTGCGTCATCCAGAAGCTCGTCAGCTTAAAGGCTCAAGGGAGCCCATTTGTAGAATCAACCGCAATGGATCGCACACCGCTAGCCCCTCCTCCGGATCGCCCCTAAGGATTCTGGTACGTATGGTTCGTAAGTGGTTCACCTCAGTAGGTGCAAGCAAGTACTTGTTGGTGTGAAGATCTCTAGACCCGAGACATGGCCCGGGTTTCGGGATATCTTCCCTCATCAGTAGAGAACGTAGTTGGGGTGGAAAAGAAGGCCGCCAAGCAACCGTCACAGGCCTTGATGCCTAACCGGCATGCAGGTGCGTCATCCTGAAGCTTGTCAGCTTAAAGGCTCAAGGGAGCCCATTTGTAGATTCAACCGCAATGGATCGCACACCGCTAGCCCATCCTCCTGGATCGCCCCTAAGGATTCTGGTACGTATAGTTCGTAAGTGGTTCACCTCAGTAGGTGCATTTAAGTACTTGTTGTTGTGAAGATCTCTAGACCCGAGACATGGCCCGGGTTTCGGGATATCTTCCCTCATCAGTAGAGAACGTAGTTGGGGTGGAAAAGAAGGCCGCCAAGCAACCGTCACAGGCCTTGATGCCTAAACGGCACGCAGGTGCATCATCCAGAAGCTCGTCAGCTTAAAGGCTCAAGGGAGCCCAATTTTAGAATCAACCGCAATGGATCGCACACCGCTAGCCCCTCCTCCGGATCGCCCCTAAGGATTCTGGTACGTATAGTTCGTAAGTGGTTCACCTCAGTAGGTGCAAGTAAGTACTTGTTGTTGTGAAGATCTCTAGACCCGAGACATGGCCCGGGTTTCGGGATATCTTCCCTCATCAGTAGAGAACGTAGTTGTGGTGGAAAAGAAGGCCGCCAAGCAACCGTCACAGGCCTTGATGTCTAACCGGCACGCAGGTGCGTCATCCAGAAGCTCGTCAGCTTAAAAGGCTCAAGGGAGCCCATTTGTAGAATCAGCCACAATGGATCGCACACCGCTAGCCCCTCCTCCGGATCGCCCCTAAGGATTCTGGTACGTATAGTTCGTAAGTGGTTCACCTCAGTAGGTGCAAGTAAGTACTTGTTGTGAAGATCTCTAGACCCGAGACATGGCCCGGGTTTCGGGATATCTTCCCTCATCAGTAGAGAACGTAGTTGGGGTGGGAAAGAAGGCCCTCAAGCAACCATCACAGGCCTTGATGCCTAACCGGCACACAGGTGCGTCATCCAGAAGCTCGTCAGCTTAAAGGCTCAAGGGAGCCCATTTGTAGAATCAACCGCAATGGATCGCACACCGCTAGCCCCTCCTCCGGATCGCCCCTAAGGATTCTGGTACGTATAGTTCGTAAGTGGTTCACCTCAGTAGGTGTAAGTAAGTACTTGTTGTTGTGAAGATCTCTAGACCCGAGACATGGCCCGGGTTTCGGGATATCTTCCCTCATCAGTAGAGAACGTAGTTGGGGTGGAAAAGAAGGCCGCCAAGTAACCTCGCAGGCCTTGATGCCTAACCGGCACGCAGGTGCGTCACCCAGAAGCTCGTCAGCTTAAAGGCTCAAGGGAGCCCATTTGTAGAATCAACCGCAATGGATCGCACACCGCTAGCCCATCCTCCGGATCGCCCCTAAGGATTCTGGTATGTATAGTTCGTAAGTGGTTCACCTCAGTAGGTGCATTTAAGTACTTGTTGTTGTGAAGATCTCTAGACCCGAGCCATGGACCGGGTTTCTGGATATCTTCCCTCATCAGTAGAGAACGTAGTTGGGGTGGAAAAGAAGGCCGCCAAGCAACCGTCACAGGCCTTGATGCCTAACGGGCATGCATGTGCATCATCCAGAAGCTCGTCAGCTTAAAGGCTCAAGAGAGCCCAATTTTAGAATCAACCGCAATGGATCGCACACCGCTAGCCCCTCCTCTGGATCGCCCCTAAGGATTCTGGTACGTATAGTTCGTAAGTGGTTCACCTCAGTAGGTGCAAGTAAGTACTTGTTGTTGTGAAGATCTCTAGACCCGAGACATGGCCCGGGTTTCGGGATATCTTCCCTCATCAGTAGAGAACGAAAAGAAGGCCGCCAAGCAACCGTCACAGGCCTTGATGCCTAACCGGCACGCAGGTGCGTCATCCAAAAGCTCGTCAGCTTAAAGGCTCAAGGGAGCCCATTTTTAGAATCAACCGCAATGGATCGCACACCGCTAGCCCCTCCTCCGGATCGCCCCTAAGGATTCTGGTACGTATAGTTCGTAAGTGGTTTACCTCAGTAGGTGCAAGTAAGTACTTGTTGTTGTGAAGATCTCTAGACCCGAGACATGGCCCGGGTTTTGGGATATCTTCCCTCATCAGTAGAGAACGTAGTTGGGGTGGAAAAGAAGGCCGCCAAGCAACCGTCACAGGCCTTGATGCCTAACCGGCATGCAGGTGCGTCATCCTGAAGCTTGTCAGCTTAAAGGCTCAAGGGAGCCCATTTGTAGAATCAACCGCAATGGATCGCACACCGCTAGCCCATCCTCCTGGATCGCCCCTAAGGATTCTGGTACGTATAGTTCGTAAGTGGTTCACCTCAGTAGGTGCATTTAAGTACTTGTTGTTGTGAAGATCTCTAGACCCGAGACATGGCCCGGGTTTCGGGATATCTTCCCTCATCAATAGAGAACGTAGTTGGGGTGGAAAAGAAGGCCGCCAAGCAACCGTCACAGGCCTTGATGCCTAAACGGCACGCAGGTGCATCATCCAGAAGCTCGTCAGCTTAAAGGCTCAAGGGAGCCCAATTTTAGAATCAACCGCAATGGATTGCACACCGCTAGCCCCTCCTCCGGATCGCCCCTAAGGATTCTGGTACGTATAGTTCGTAAGTGGTTCACCTCAGTAGGTGCAAGTAAGTACTTGTTGTTGTGAAGATCTCTAGACCCGAGACATGGCCCGGGTTTCGGGATATCTTCCCTCATCAGTAGAGAACGTAGTTGGGTTGGAAAATAAGGCCGCCAAGCAACCATCACAGGCCTTGATGCCTAACCGGCACGCAGGTGCGTCATACAGAAGCTTGTCAGCTTAAAGGCTCAAGGGAGCCCATTTGTAGAATCAACCGCAATGGATCGCACACCGCTAGCCCCTCCTCCGGATCGCCCCTAAGGATTCTGGTACGTATAGTTCGTAAGTGGTTCACCTCTGTAGGTGCAAGTAAGTACTTGTTGTTGTGAAGATCTCTAGACCTGAGACATGGCCCGTTTTCGGGATATCTTCCCTCATCAGTAGAGAACGTAGTTGGGGTGGAAAAGAAGGCCGCCAAGCAACCGTCACAGGCCTTGATGCCTAACCGGCACACAGGTGCGTCATCCAGAAGCTCGTCAGCTTAAAGGCTCAAGGGAGCCCATTTGTAGAATCAACCGCAATGGATCGCACACCGTTAGCCCCTCCTCCGGATCGCCCCTAAGGATTCTGGTACGTATAGTTCGTAAGTGGTTCACCTCAGTAGGTGCAAGTAAGTACTTGTTGTGAAGATCTCTAGACCCGAGACATGGCCCGGGTTTCGGATATCTTCCCTCATCAGTAGAGAACGTAGTTGTGGTGGAAAAGAAGGCCGCCAAGCAACCGTCACAGGCCTTGATGTCTAACCGGCACGCAGGTGCGTCATCCAGAAGCTCGTCAGCTTAAAAGGCTCAAGGGAGCCCATTTGTAGAATCATCCACAATGGATCGCACAGCGCTAGCCCCTCCTCCGGATCGCCCCTAAGGATTCTGGTACGTATAGTTCGTAAGTGGTTCACCTCAGTAGGTGCAAGTAAGTACTTGTTGTGAAGATCTCTAGACCCGAGACATGGCCCGGGTTTCGGGATATCTTCCCTCATCAGTAGAGAACGTAGTTGGGGTGGGAAAGAAGGCCGCCAAGCAACCGTCACAGGCCTTGATGCCTAACCGGCACACAGGTGCGTCATCCAGAAGCTCGTCAGCTTAAAGGCTCAAGGGAGCCCATTTGTAGAATCAACCGCAATGGATCGCACACCGCTAGCCCCTCCTCCGGATCGCCCCTAAGGATTCTGGTACGTATAGTTCGTAAGTGGTTCACCTCAGTAGGTGCAAGTAAGTACTTGTTGTTGTGAAGATCTCTAGACCCGAGACATGGCCCGGGTTTCGGGATATCTTCCCTCATCAGTAGAGAACGTAGTTGGGGTGGAAAAGAAGGCCGCCAAGTAACCGTCACAGGCCTTGATGCCTAACCGGCACGCAGGTGCGTCACCCAGAAGCTCGTCAGCTTAAAGGCTCAAGGGAGCCCATTTGTAGAATCAACCGCAATGGATCGCACACCGCTAGCCCATCCTCCGGATCGCCCCTAAGGATTCTGGTATGTATAGTTCGTAAGTGGTTCACCTCAGTAGGTGCATTTAAGTACTTGTTGTTGTGAAGATCTCTAGACCCGAGCCATGGACCGGGTTTCTGGATATCTTCCCTCATCAGTAGAGAACGTAGTTGGCGTGGAAAAGAAGGCCGCCAAGCAACAGTCACAGGCCTTGATGCCTAACGGGCATGCATGTGCATCATCCAGAAGCTCGTCAGCTTAAAGGCTCAAGAGAGCCCAATTTTAGAATCAACCGTAATGGATCGCACACCGCTAGCCCCTCCTCTGGATCGCCCCTAAGGATTCTGGTACGTATAGTTCGTAAGTGGTTCACCTCAGTAGGTGCAAGTAAGTACTTGTTGTTGTGAAGATCTCTAGACCCGAGACATGGCCCGGGTTTCGGGATATCTTCCCTCATCAGTAGAGAACGAAAAGAAGGCCGCCAAGCAACCGTCACAGGCCTTGATGCCTAACCGGCACGCAGGTGCGTCATCCAAAAGCTCGTCAGCTTAAAGGCTCAAGGGAGCCCATTTTTAGAATCAACCGCAATGGATCGCACACCGCTAGCCCCTCCTCCGGATCGCCCCTAAGGATTCTGGTACGTATAGTTCGTAAGTGGTTCACCTCAGTAGGTGCAAGTAAGTACTTGTTGTTGTGAAGATCTCTAGACCCGAGACATGGCCCGGGTTTTGGGATATCTTCCCTCTTCAGTAGAGAACGTAGTTGGGGTGGAAAAGAAGGCCGCCAAGCAACCGTCACAGGCCTTGATGCCTAACCGGCACACAGGTGCTTCATCCAGAAGCTCGTCAGCTTAAAGGCTCAAGGGAGCCCATTTGTAGAATCAACCGCAATGGATCGCACACCGCTAGCCCATCCTCCGGATCGCCCCTAAGGATTCTGGTACGTATAGTTCGTAAGTGGTTCACCTCAGTAAGTGCAAGTAAGTACTTGTTGTGAAGATCTCTAGACTCGAGGCATGGACCGGGTTTCGGGATATCTTCCCTCATCAGTAGAGAACGTAGTTGGGGTGGAAAAGAAGGCCGCCAAGCAACCGTCACAGGCCTTGATGCCTAACGGGCATGCATGTGCATCATCCAGAAGCTCGTCAGCTTAAAGGCTCAAGAGAGCCCAATTTTAGAATCAACCGCAATGGATCGCACACCGCTAGCCCCTCCTCTGGATCGCCCTGAAGGATTCTGGTACGTATAGTTCGTAAGTGGTTCACCTCAGTAGGTGCGTGTAAGTACTTGTTGTTGTGAAGATCTCTAGACCCGAGACATGGCCCGGGTTTCGGGATATCTTCCCTCATCAGTAGAGAACGAAAAGAAGGCCGCCAAGCAACCGTCACAGGCCTTGATGCCTAACCGGCACGCAGGTGCGTCATCCAGAAGCTCGTTAGCTTAAAGGCTCAAGGGAGCCCATTTTTAGAATCAACCGCAATGGATCGCACACCGCTAGCCCCTCCTCCGGATCGCCCCTAAGGATTCTGGTACGTATAGTTCGTAAGTGGTTCACCTCAGTAGGTGCAAATAAGTACTTGTTGTTGTGAAGATCACTAGACCTGAGACATGGCACGGGTTTCGGGATATCTTCCCTCATCAGTAGAGAACGTAGTTGGGGTGGAAAAGATGGCCACCAAGCAACCATCACAGGCCTTGATGCCTAACCGGCACGCAGGTGCGTCATCCAGAAGCTCGTCAGCTTAAAGGCTCAAGGGAGCCCATTTGTAGAATCAACCGCAATGGATCGCACACCGCTAGCCCCTCCTCCGGATCGCCCCTAAGGATTCTGGTACGTATAGTTCGTAAGTGGTTCACCTCAGTAGGTGCAAGTAAGTACTTGTTGTTGTGAAGATCTCTAGACCTGAGACATGGCCCGGGTTTCGGGATATCTTCCCTCATCAGTAGAGAACGTAGTTGGGGTGGAAAAGAAGGCCGCCAAGCAACCGTCACAGGCCTTGATGCCTAACCGGCACGCAGGTGCGTCATCCAGAAGCTCGTCAGCTTAAAGGCTCAAGGGAGCCCATTTGTAGAATCAGCCGCAATGGATCGCACACCGCTAGCCCCTCCTCCGGATCGCCCCTAAGGATTCTGGTACGTATAGTTCGTGAGTGGTTCACCTCAGTAGGTGCATTTAAGTACTTGTTTTTGTGAAGATCTCTAGACCCGAGACATGGCCCGGGTTTCGGGATATCTTCCCTCATCAGTAGAGAACGTAGTTGGGGTGGAAAAGAAGGCCGCCAAGCAACTGTCACAGGCCTTGATGCCTAACCGGCACGCAGGTGCATCATCCAGAAGCTTGTCAGCTTAAAGGCTCAAGGGAGCCCATTTGTAGAATCAACCGCAATGGATCGCACAGCGCTAGCCCCTCCTCCGGATCGCCCCTAGGGATTCTGGTACGTATAGTTCGTAAGTGGTTCACCTCAGTAGGTGCATTTAAGTACTTGTTGTTGTGAAGATCTCTAGACCCGAGACATGGCCCGTGTTTCGGGATATCTTCCCTCATCAGTAGAAAACGTAGCTGGGGTGGAAAAGAAGGCCGCCAAGCAACCGTCACAGGCCTTGATGCCTAACCGGCACGCAGGTGCGTCATCCAGAAGCTCGTCAGCTTAAAGGCTCAAGGGAGCCCATTTGTAGAATCAGCCGCAATGGATCGCACCCCGCTAGCCCCTCCTCCGGATCGCCCCTAAGGATTCTGGTACGTATAGTTCGTAAGTGGTTCACCTCAGTAGGTGCATTTACGTACTTGTTTTTGTGAAGATCTCTAGACCCGAGACATGGCCCGGGTTTCGGCATATCTTCCCTCATCAGTAGAGAACGAAAAGAAGGCCGCCAAGCAACCGTCACAGGCCTTGATGCCTAACCGGCACGCAGGTGCGTCATCCAAAAGCTCATCAGCTTAAAGGCTCAAGGGAGCCCATTTTTAGAATCAACCGCAATGGATCGCACAGCGCTAGCCCCTCCTCCGGATCGCCCCTAGGGATTCTGGTACGTATAGTTCGTAAGTGGTTCACCTCAGTAAGTGCATTTAAGTACTCGTTTTTGTGAAGATCTCTAGACCCGAGACATGGCCCGGGTTTCGGGATATCTTCCCTCATCAGTAGAGAACGTAGTTGGGGTGGAAAAGAAGGCCGCCAAGCAACCGTCACAGGCCTTGATGCCTAACCGGCACGCAGGTGCGTCATCCAGAAGCTCGTCAGCTTAAAGGCTCAAGGGAGCCCATTTGTAGAATCAGCCGCAATGGATCGCACACCGCTAGCCCCTCCTCCGGATCGCCCCTAAGGATTCTGGTACGTATAGTTCGTAAGTGGTTCACCTCAGTAAGTGCATTTAAGTACTTGTTTTTGTGAAGATCTCTAGACCCGAGACATGGCCCGGGTTTCGGGATATCTTCCCTCATCAGTAGAGAACGTAGTTGGGGTGGAAAAGAAGGCCGCCAAGCAACCGTCACAGGCCTTGATGCCTAACCGGCACGCAGGTGCATCATCCAGAAGCTTGTCAGCTTAAAGGCTCAAGGGAGCCCATTTGTAGAATCAACCGCAATGGATCGCACACCGCTGGTCCCTCCTCCGGATCGGCCCTAAGGATTCTGGTACGTATAGTTCGTAAGTGGTTCACCTCAGTAGGTGCAAGTAAGTACTTGTTGTTGTGAAGATCTCTAGACCCGAGATATGGCCCGGGTTTCGGGATATCTTCCCTCATCAGTAGAGAACGTAGTTGGGGTGGATAAGAAGGCCGCCAAGCAACCGTCAAGGCCTTGATGCCTAACCGGCACGCAGGTGCGTCATCCAGAAGCTCGTCAGCTTAAAGGCTCAAGGGAGCCCATTTGTAGAATCAACCGCAATGGATCGCACACCGCTAGCCTATGCTCCGGATCGCCCCTAAGGATTCTGGTACGTATAGTTCGTAAGTGGTTCACCTCAGTAGGTGCAAGTAAGTACTTGTTGTTGTGAAGATCTCTAGACCCGAGACATGGCCCGGGTTTCGGCATATCTTCCCTCATCAGTAGAGAACGAAAAGAAGGCCGCCAAGCAACCGTCACAGGCCTTGATGCCTAACCGGCACGCAGGTGCGTCATCCAAAAGCTCATCAGCTTAAAGGCTCAAGGGAGCCCATTTTTAGAATCAACCGCAATGGATCGCACAGCGCTAGCCCCTCCTCCGGATCGCCCCTAAGGATTCTGGTACGTATAGTTCGTAAGTGGTTACCCTCAGTAGGTGCAAGTAAGTACTTGTTGTTGTGAAGATCTCTATACCAGAGACATGGCCCGGGTTTCGGGATATCTTCCCTCATCAGTAGAGAACTTAGTTGGGGTGGAAAAGAAGGCCGCCAAGCAACCGTCACAGGCCTTGATGCCTTACCGGCACGCAGGTGCGTCATCCAGAAGCTCGTCAGCTTAAAGGCTCAAGGGAGCCCATTTGTAAAATTCAACCGCAATGGATCGCACACCGCTAGCCCCTCCTCCGGATCGCCCCTAAGGATTCTGGTACGTATAGTTCGTAAATGGTTCACCTCAGTAGGTGCAAGTAAGTACTTGTTGTTGTGAAGATCTCTAGACCAGAGACATGGCCCGGGTTTCGGGATATCTTCCCTCATCAGTAGAGAACGTAGTTGGGGTGGAAAAGAAGGCCGCCAAGCAACCGTCACAGGCCTTGATGCCTAACCGGCACGCAGGTGCGTCATCCAGAAGCTCGTCAGCTTAAAGGCTCAAGGGAGCCCATTTGTAGAATTCAACCGCAATGGATCGCACACCGCTAGCCCCTCCTCCGGATCGCCCCTAAGGATTCTGGTACGTATAGTTCGTAAGTGGTTCACCTCAGTAGGTGCAAGTAAGTACTTGTTGTGAAGATCTCTAGACCCGAGGCATGGCCCGGGTTTCGGGATATCTTCCCTCATCAGTAGAGAACGTAGTTGGGGTGGAAAAGAAGGCCGCCAAGCAACCGTCACAGGCCTTGATGCCTAACCGGCACGCAGGTGCGTCATCTAGAAGCTCCTCAGCTTAAAGGCTCATTGGAGCCCATTTGTAGAATCAGCTGCAATGGATCGCACACCGCTAGCCCCTCCTACGGATCGCCCATAAGGATTCTGGTATGTATAGTTCGTAAGTGGTTCACCTCAGTAGTTGCAAGTAAGTACTTGTTGTTGTGAGGATCTCTAGCCCCGAGACATGGCCCGGGTTTCGGGATATCTTCCCTCATCAGTAGAGAACGTAATTGGGGTGGAAAAGAAGGCCGCCAAGCAACCGTCACAGGCCTTTCATGCCTAACTGGCACGCAGGTGCGTCATCCAGAAGCTCGTCAGCTTAAAGGCTCAAGGGAGCCCATTTGTAGAATCAACCGCAATGGATCGCACACCGCTGGCCCCTCCTCCGGATCGCCCCTAAGGATTCTGGTACGTATAGTTCGTAAGTGGTTCACCTCAGTAGGTGCAAGTAAGTACTTGTTGTTGTGAAGATCTCTAGACCCGAGATATGGCCCGGGTTTTGGGATATCTTCCCTCATCAGTAGAGAACGTAGTTGGGGTGGAAAAGAAGGCCGCCAAGCAACCGTCACAGGCCTTGATGCCTAACCGGCACGCAGGTGCGTCATCCAGAAGCTCGTCAGCTTAAAGGCTCAAGGGAGCCCATTTGTAGAATCAACCGCAATGGATCGCACACCGCTAGCCCATGCTCCGGATCGCCCCTAAGGATTCTGGTTAGTATAGTTCGTAAGTGGTTCACCTCAGTAGGTGCATTTAAGTACTTGTTGTTGTGAAGATCTCTAGACCCGAGACATGGCCCGGGTTTCGGGATATCTTCCCTCATCAGTAGAGAACGTAGTTGGGGTGGAAAAGAAGGCCGCCAAGCAACCGTCACAGGCCTTGATGCCTAACCGCACGCAGGTGCATCATCCAGAAGCTCGTCAGCTTAAAGGCTCAAGGGAGCCCATTTGTAGAATCAACCGCAATGGATCGCACACCGCTAGCCCGTCTTCCGGATTGCCCCTAAGGATTCTGGTACGTATAGTTCGTAAGTGGTTCACCTCAGTAGGTGCATTTAAGTACTTGTTGTTGTGAAGATCTCTAGACCCGAGACATGGCCCGGGTTTTGGGATATCTTCCCTCATCAGTAGAGAACGAAAAGAAGGCCGCCAAGCAACCGTCACAGGCCTTGATGCCTAACCGGCACGCAGGTGCGTCATCCAAAAGCTCGTCAGCTTAAAGGCTCAAGGGAGCCCATTTTTAGAATCAACCGCAATGGATCGCACACCGCTAGCCCCTCCTCCGGATCGCCCCTAAGGATTCTGGTACGTATAGTTCGTAAGTGGTTCACCTCAGTAGGTGCAAGTAAGTACTTGTTGTGAAGATCTCTAGACCCGAGACATGGCCCGGGTTTCGGGATATCTTCCCTCATCAGTAGAGAACGTAGTTGGGGTGGAAAAGAAGGCCACCAAGCAACCATCACAGGCCTTGATGCCTAACCGGCACGCAGGTGCGTCATCCAGAAGCTCGTCAGCTTAAAGGCTCAAGGGAGCCCATTTGTAGAATCAGCCGCAATGGATCGCACACCGCTAGCCCCTCCTCCGGATAGCCCCTAAGGATTCTGGTACGTATAGTTCGGAAGTGGTTCACCTCAGTAGGTGCAAGTAAGTACTTGTTGTTGTGAAGATCTCTAGACCCGAGACATGGCCCGGGTTTCGGGATATCTTCCCTCATCAGTAGAGAACGTAGTTGGGGTGGAAAAGAAGGCAGCCAAGCAACCGTCACAGGCCTTGATGCCTAACCGGCACGCAGGTGCATCATCCAGAAGCTCGTCAGCTTAAAGGCTCAAGGGAGCCCAATTTTAGAATCAACCGCAATGGATCGCACACCGCTAGCCCCTCCTCTGGATCGCCCCTAAGGATTCTGGTACGTATAGTTCGTAAGTGTTTCACCTCAGTAGGTGCAAGTAAGTACTTGTTGTTGTGAAGATCTCTAGACCCGAGACATGGCCCGGGTTTCGGGATATCTTCCCTCATCAGTAGAGAACGAAAAGAAGGCCGCAAAGCAACCGTCACAGGCCTTGATGCCTAACCGGCACGCAGGTGTGTCATCCAAAAGCTCGTCAGCTTAAAGGCTCAAGGGAGCCCATTTTTAGAATCAACCGCAATGGATCGCACACCGCTAGCCCCTCCTCCGGATCGCCCCTAAGGATTCTGGTACGTATAGTTTGTAAGTGGTTCACCTCAGTAGGTGCAAGTAAGTACTTGTTGTTGTGAAGATCTCTAGACCCGAGACATGGCCCGGGTTTCGGGATATCTTCCCTCACCAGTAGAGAACGTAGTTGGGGTGGAAAAGAAGGCTGCCAAGCAACCATCACAGGCCTTGATGCCTAACCGGCACGCAGGTGCGTCATCCAGAAGCTCGTCAGCTTAAAGGCTCAAGGGAGCCCATTTGTAGAATCAACCGCAATGGATCGCACACCGCTAGCCCCTCCTCCGGATCGCCCCTAAGGATTCTGGTACGTATAGTTCGTAAGTGGTTCACCTCAGTAGGTGCAAGTAAGTACTTGTTGTTGTGAAGATCTCTAGACCCGAGACATGGCCCGGGTTTCGGGATATCTTCCCTCATCAGTAGAGAACGTAGATGGGGTGGAAAAGAAGGCCGCCAAGCAACAGTCACAGGCCTTGATGCCTAACCGGCACGCAGGTGCGGCATCCAGAAGCTCGTCAGCTTAAAGGCTCAAGGGAGCCCATTTGTAGAATCAACCGCAATGGATCGCACACCGCTAGCCCCTCCTCCCGATCGCCCCTAAGGATTCTGGTACGTATAGTTCGTAAGTGGTTCACCTCAGTAGGTGCAAGTAAGTACTTGTTGTGAAGATCTCTAGACCCGAGACATGGCCCGGGTTTCGGATATCTTCCCTCATCAGTAGAGAACGTAGTTGGGGTGGAAAAGAAGGCCGCCAAGCAACCGTCACAGGCCTTGATGCCTAACCGGCACGCAGGTGCATCATCCAGAAGCTCGTCAGCTTAAAGGCTCAAGGGAGCCCAATTTTAGAATCAACCGCAATGGATCACACACCGCTAGCCCCTCCTCCGGATCGCCCCTAAGGATTCTGGTACGTATAGTTCGTAAGTGGTTCACCTCAGTAGGTGCATTTAAGTACTTGTATTTGTGAAGATCTCTAGACCCGAGACATGGCCCGGGTTTCGGGATATCTTCCCTCATCAGTAGAGAACGTAGTTGGGGTGGAAAAGAAGGCCGCCAAGCAACCGTCACAGGCCTTGATGCCTAACCGGCACGCAGGTGCATCATCCAGAAGCTCGTCAGCTTAAAGGCTCAAGGGAGCCCGTTTGTAGAATCAACCGCAATGGATCGCACACCGCTAGCCCCTCCTCCGGATCGCCCCTAAGGATTCTGGTACGTATAGTTCGTAAGTGGTTCACCTCAGTAGGTGCAAGTAAGTACTTGTTGTTATGAAGATCTCTAGACCCGAGACAAGGCCCGGGTTTCGGGATATCTTCCCTCATCAGTAGAGAACGTAGTTGGGGTGGAAAAGAAGGTCGCCAAGCAACCGTCACAGGCCTTGATGCCTAACCGGCACGCAGGTGCGTCATCCAGAAGCTCGTCAGCTTAAAGGCTCAAGGGAGCCCATTTGTAGAATCAACCGCAATGGATCGCACACTGCTAGCCCCTCCTCCGGATCGCCCCTAAGGATTCTGGTATGTATAGTTGGTAAGTGGTTCCCCTCAGTAGGTGCAAGGAAGTACTTGTTGTGAAGATCTCTAGATCCGAGACATGGCCCGGGTTTCGGGATATCTTCCCTCATCAGTAGAGAACTTGGTTGGGGTGGAAAAGAAGGCCGCCAAGCAACCGTCACAGGCCTTGATGCCTAACCGGCACGCAGGTGCGTCATCCAGAAGCTCGTCAGCTTAAAGGCTCAAGGGAGCCCATTTGTAGAATCAACCGCAATGGATCGCACACCGCTAGCCCCTCCTCCGGATCGCCCCTAAGGATTCTGGTACGTATAGTTCGTAAGTGGTTCACCTCAGTAGGTGCAAGTAAGTACTTGTTGTTGTGAAGATCTCTAGACCCGGGACATGGCCCGGGTTTCGGGATATCTTCCCTCATCAGTAGAGAACGTAGTTGGGGTGGAAAAGAAGGCCGCCAAGCAACCGTCACAGGCCTTGATGCCTAACCGGCACGCAGGTGCGTCATCCAAAAGCTCATCAGCTTAAAGGCTCAAGGGAGCCCATTTTTAGAATCAACCGCAATGGATCGCACACCGCTAGCCCCTCCTCCGGATCGCCCCTAAGGATTCTGGTACGTATAGTTCGTAAGTGGTTCACCTCAGTAGGTGCAAGTAAGTACTTGTTGTTGTGAAGATCTCTAGACCCGAGACATGGCCCGGGTTTCGGGATATCTTCCCTCATCAGTAGAGAACGTAGATGGGGTGGGAAAGAAGGCAGCCAAGCAACCGTCACAGGCCTTGATGCCTAACCGGCACGCAAGTGCGTCATCCAGAAGCTCGTCAGCTTAAAGGCTCAAGGGAGCCCATTTGTAGAATCAACCGCAATGGATCGCACACCGCTAGCCCCTCCTCTGGATCGCCCCTAAGGATTCTGATACGTATAGTTCGTAAGAGGTTCACCTCAGTAGGTGCAAGTAAGTACTTGCTGTTGTGAAGATCTCTAGACCCGAGACATGGCCCAGGTTTCGGGATATCTTCCCTCATCAGTAGAGAACGTAGTTGGGGTGGAAAAGAAAGCCGCCAAGCAACCGTCACAGGCCTGGATGCCTAACTGGCACGCAGCTGTGTCATCCAGAAGCTCGTCAGCTTAAAGGCTCAAGGGAGCCCATTTGTAGAATCAACCGCAATGGATCGCACACCGCTAGCCCCTCCTCCGGATCGCCCCTAAGGATTCTGGTACGTATAGTTCGTAAGTGGTTCACCTCAGTAGGTGCAAGTAAGTACTTGTTGTTGTGAAGATCTCTAGACCCGAGACATGGCCCGGGTTTCGGCATATCTTCCCTCATCAGTAGAGAACGTAGTTGGGGTGGAAAAGAAGGCCGCCAAGCAACCATCACAGGCCTTGATGCCTAACCGGCACGCAGGTGCGTCATCCAGAAGCTCGTCAGCTTAAAGGCTCAAGGGAGCCCATTTGTAGAATCAACCGCAATGGATCGCACACCGCTAGCCCCTCCTCCGGATCGCCCCTAAGGATTCTGGTACGTATAGTTCGTAAGTGGTTCACCTCAGTAGGTGCAAGTAAGTACTTGTTGTTGTGAAGATCTCTAGACCCGAGACATGGCCCGGGTTTCGGGATATCTTCCCTCATCATTAGAGAACGTAGTTGGGGTGGAAAAGAAGGCCGCCAAGCAACCGTCACAGGCCTTGATGCCTAACCGGCACGCAGGTGCGTCATCCAGAAGCTCGTTAGCTTAAAGGCTCAAGGGAGCCCATTTGTAGAATCAACCGCAATGGATCGCACACCGCTAGCCCCTCCTCCAGATCGCCCCTAAGGATTCTGGTACGTATAGTTCGTAAGTGGTTCACCTCAGTAGGTGCAAGTAAGTACTTGTTGTTGTGAAGATCTCTAGACCCGAGACATGGCCCGGGTTTCGGGATATTTTCCATTATCAGTAGAGAACGTAGTTGGGGTGGAAAAGAAGGCCACCAAGCAACCATCACAGGCCTTGATGCCTAACCGGCACGCAGGTGCGTCATCCAGAAGCTCGTCAGCTTAAAGGCTCAAGGGAGCCCATTTGTAGAATCAACCGCAATGGATCGCACACCGCTAGCCCCTCCTCCGGATCGCCCCTAAGGATTCTGGTACGTATAGTTCGTAAGTGGTTCACCTCAGTAGGTGCAAGTAAGTACTTGTTGTTGTGAAGATCTCTAGACCTGAGACATGGCCCGGGTTTCGGGATATCTTCCCTCATCAGTAGAGAACGTAGTTGGGGTGGAAAAGAAGGCCGCCAAGCAACAGTCACAGGCCTTGATGCCTAACCGGCACGCAGGTGCGTCATCCAGAAGCTCGTCAGCTTAAAGGCTCAAGGGAGCCCATTTGTAGAATCAACCGCAATGGATCGCACACCGCTAGCCCCTCCTCCGGATCGCCCCTAAGGATTCTGGTACGTATAGTTCGTAAGTGGTTCACCTCAGTAGGTGCAAGTAAGTACTTGTTGTGAAGATCTCTAGACCCGAGACATGGCCCGGGTTTCGGGATATCTTCCCTCATCAGTAGAGAACGTAGTTGGGGTGGAAAAGAAGGCCGCCAAGCAACCGTCACAGGCCTTGATGCCTAACCGGCACGCAGGTCCGTCATCCAGAAGCTCGTCAGCTTAAAGGCTCAAGGGAGCCCATTTGTAGAATCAGCCGCAATGGATCGCACACCGCTAGCCCCTCCTCCGGATCGCCCCTAAGGATTCTGGTACGTATAGTTCGTAAGTGGTTCACCTCAGTAGGTGCATTTAGGTACTTGTTTTTGTGAATATCTCTAGACCCGAGACATGGCCCGGGTTTCGGGATATCTTCCCTCATCCGTAGAGAACGTAGTTGGGGTGGAAAAGAAGGCCGCCAAGCAACCGTCACAGGCCTTGATGCCTAACCGGCACACAGGTGCGTCATCCAAAAGCTCGTCAGCTTAAAGGCTCAAGAGAGCCCATTTGTAGAATCAACCGCAATGGATCGCACACCGCTAGCCCCTCCTCCGGATCGCCCCTAAGGATTCTGGTACGTATAGTTCGTAAATGGTTCACCTCAGTAGGTGCAAGTAAGTACTTGTTGTTGTGAAGATCTCTAGACCAGAGACATGGCCCGGGTTTCGGGATATCTTCCCTCATCAGTAGAGAACGTAGTTGGGGTGGAAAAGAAGGCCGCCAAGCAACCGTCACAGGCCTTGATGCCTAACCGGCACGCAGGTGCGTCATCCAGAAGCTCGTCAGCTTAAAGGCTCAAGGGAGCCCATTTGTAGAATTCAACCGCAATGGATCGCACACCGCTAGCCCCTCCTCCGGATCGCCCCTAAGGATTCTGGTACGTATAGTTCGTAATTGGTTCACCTCAGTAGGTGCAAGTAAGTACTTGTTGTTGTGAAGATCTCTAGACCCGAGACATGGCCCGGGTTTCGGGATATCTTCCCTCATCAGTAGAGAACGTAGTTGGGGTGGAAAAGAAGGCCGCCAAGCAACCGTCACAGGCCTTGATGCCTAACCGGCACGCAGGTGCGTCATCCAGAAGCTCCTCAGCTTAAAGGCTCAAGGGAGCCCATTTGTAGAATCAGCCGCAATGGATCGCACACCGCTAGCCCCTCCTACGGATCGCCCATAAGGATTCTGGTACGTATAGTTCGTAAGTGGTTCACCTCAGTAGTTGCAAGTAAGTACTTGTTGTTGTGAAGATCTCTAGACCCGAGACATGGCCCGGGTTTCGGGATATCTTCCCTCATCAGTAGAGAACGTAATTGGGGTGGAAAAGAAGGCCGCCAAGCAACCGTCACAGGCCTTTTATGCCTAACTGGCACGCAGGTGCGTCATCCAGAAGCTCGTCAGCTTAAAGGCTCAAGGGAGCCCATATGTAGAATCAACCGCAATGGATCGCACACCGCTGGCCCCTCCTCCGGATCGCCCCTAAGGATTCTGGTACGTATAGTTCGTAAGTGGTTCACCTCAGTAGGTGCAAGTAAGTACTTGTTGTTGTGAAGATCTCTAGACCCGAGATATGGCCCGGGTTTCGGGATATCTTCCCTCATCAGTAGAGAACGTAGTTGGGGTGGAAAAGAAGGCCGCCAAGCAACCGTCACAGGCCTTGATGCCTAACCGGCACGCAGGTGCGTCATCCAGAAGCTCATTAGCTTAAAGGCTCAAGGGAGCCCATTTGTAGAATCAACCGCAATGGATCGCACACCGCTAGCCCCTCCTCCGCATCGCCCCTAAGGATTCTGGTACGTATAGTTCGTAAGTGGTTCACCTCAGTAGGTGCAAGTAAGTACTTGTTGTTGTGAAGATCTCTAGACCCGAGACATGGCCCGGGTTTCGGGATATTTTCCCTCATCAGTAGAGAACGTAGTTGGGGTGGAAAAGAAGGCCACCAAGCAACCATCACAGGCCTTGATGCCTAACCGGCACGCAGGTGCGTCATCCAGAAGCTCGTCAGCTTAAAGGCTCAAGGGAGCCCATTTGTAGAATCAACCGCAATGGATCGCACACCGCTAGCCCCTCCTCCGGATCGCCCCTAAGGATTCTGGTACGTATAGTTCGTAAGTGGTTCACCTCAGTAGGTGCAAGTAAGTACTTGTTGTTGTGAAGATCTCTAGACCTGAGACATGGCCCGGGTTTCGGGATATCTTCCCTCATCAGTAGAGAACGTAGTTGGGGTGGAAAAGAAGGCCGCCAAGCAACAGTCACAGGCCTTGATGCCTAACCGGCACGCAGGTGCGTCATCCAGAAGCTCGTCAGCTTAAAGGCTCAAGGGAGCCCATTTGTAGAATCAACCGCAATGGATCGCACACCGCTAGCCCCTCCTCCGGATCGCCCCTAAGGATTCTGGTACGTATAGTTCGTAAGTGGTTCACCTCAGTAGGTGCAAGTAAGTACTTGTTGTGAAGATCTCTAGACCCGAGACATGGCCCGGGTTTCGGGATATCTTCCCTCATCAGTAGAGAACGTAGTTGGGGTGGAAAAGAAGGCCGCCAAGCAACCGTCACAGGCCTTGATGCCTAACCGGCACGCAGGTGCGTCATCCAGAAGCTCGTCAGCTTAAAGGCTCAAGGGAGCCCATTTGTAGAATCAGCCGCAATGGATCGCACACCCCTAGCCCCTCCTCCGGATCGCCCCTAAGGATTCTGGTACGTATAGTTCGTAAGTGGTTCACCTCAGTAGGTGCATTTAAGTACTTGTTTTTGTGAAGATCTCTAGACCCGAGACATGGCCCGGGTTTCGGGATATCTTCCCTCATCAGTAGAGAACGTAGTTGGGGTGGAAAAGAAGGCCGCCAAGCAACCGTCACAGGCCTTGATGCCTAACCGGCACGCAGGTGCATCATCCAGAAGCTCGTCAGCTTAAAGGCTCAAGGGAGCCCATTTGTAGAATCAACCGCAATGGATCGCACACCGCTAGCCCCTCCTCCGGATCGCCCCTAAGGATTCTGGTACGTATAGTTCGTAAATGGTTCACCTCAGTAGGTGCAAGTAAGTACTTGTTGTTGTGAAGATCTCTAGACCCGAGACATGGCCCGGGTTTCGGGATATCTTCCCTCATCAGTAGAGAACGTAGTTGGGGTGGAAAAGAAGGCCGCCAAGCAACCGTCTTAGGCCTTGATGCCTAACCGGCACGCAGGTGCGTCATCCAGAAGCTCCTCAGCTTAAAGGCTCAAGGGAGCCCATTTGTAGAATCAGCCGCAATGGATCGCACACCGCTAGCCCCTCCTACGGATCGCCCATAAGGATTCTGGTACGTATAGTTCGTAAGTGGTTCACCTCAGTAGTTGCAAGTAAGTACTTGTTGTTGTGAAGATCTCTAGACTCGAGACATGGCCCGTGTTTCGGGATATCTTCCCTCATCAGTAGAGAACGTAATTGGGGTGGAAAAGAAGGTCGCCAAGCAACCGTCACAGGCCTTTTATGCCTAACTGGCACGCAGGTGTGTCATCCAGAAGCTCGTCAGCTTAAAGGCTCAAGGGAGCCCATTTGTAGAATCAACCGCAATGGATCGCACACCGCTGGTCCCTCCTCCGGATCGCCCCTAAGGATTCTGGTACGTATAGTTCGTAAGTAGTTCACCTCAGTAGGTGCAAGTAAGTACTTGTTGTTGTGAAGATCTCTAGACTCGAGACATGGCCCGTGTTTCGGGATATCTTCCCTCATCAGTAGAGAACGTAATTGGGGTGGAAAAGAAGGTCGCCAAGCAACCGTCTTAGGCCTTGATGCCTAACCGGCACGCAGGTGCGTCATCCAGAAGCTCCTCAGCTTAAAGGCTCAAGGGAGCCCATTTGTAGAATCAGCCGCAATGGATCGCACACCGCTAGCCCCTCCTACGGATCGCCCATAAGGATTCTGGTACGTATAGTTCGTAAGTGGTTCACCTCAGTAGTTGCAAGTAAGTACTTGTTGTTGTGAAGATCTCTAGACTCGAGACATGGCCCGTGTTTCGGGATATCTTCCCTCATCAGTAGAGAACGTAATTGGGGTGGAAAAGAAGGTCGCCAAGCAACCGTCACAGGCCTTTTATGCCTAACTGGCACGCAGGTGTGTCATCCAGAAGCTCGTCAGCTTAAAGGCTCAAGGGAGCCCATTTGTAGAATCAACCGCAATGGATCGCACACCGCTGGTCCCTCCTCCGGATCGCCCCTAAGGATTCTGGTACGTATAGTTCGTAAGTAGTTCACCTCAGTAGGTGCAAGTAAGTACTTGTTGTTGTGAAGATCTCTAGACCCGAGATATGGCCCGGGTTTCGGGATATCTTCCCTCATCAGTAGAGAACGTAGTTGGGGTGGATAAGAAGGCCGCCAAGCAACCGTCACAGGCCTTGATGCCTAACCGCACGCAGGTGCATCATCCAGAAGCTCGTCAGCTTAAAGACTCAAGGGAGCCCATTTGTAGAATCAACCGCAATGGATCGCACACCGCTAGCCCGTCTTCCAGATTGCCCCTAAGGATTCTGGTTAGTATAGTTCGTAAGTGGTTCACCTCAGTAGGTGCATTTAAGTACTTGTTGTTGTGAAGATCTCTAGACCCGAGACATGGCCCGGGTTTTGGGATATCTTCCCTCATCAGTAGAGAACGAAAAGAAGGCCGCCAAGCAACCGTCACAGGCCTTGATGCCTAACCGGCACGCAGGTGCGTCATCCAAAAGCTCGTCAGCTTAAAGGCTCAAGGGAGCCCATTTTTAGAATCAACCGCAATGGATCGCACACCGCTAGCCCCTCCTCCGGATCGCCCCTAAGGATTCTGGTACGTATAGTTCGTAAGTGGTTCACCTCAGTAGGTGCAAGTAAGTACTTGTTGTTGTGAAGATCTTTAGACCCGAGACATGGCCCGGGTTTCGGGATATCTTCCCTCATCAGTAGAGAACGTAGTTGGGGTGGAAAAGAAGGCAGCCAAGCAACCGTCACAGGCCTTGATGCCTAACCGGCACGCAGGTGCATCATCCAGAAGCTCGTCAGCTTAAAGGCTCAAGGGAGCCCAATTTTAGAATCAACCGCAATGGATCGCACACCGCTAGCCCCTCCTCTGGATCGCCCCTAAGGATTCTGGTACGTATAGTTCGTAAGTGTTTCACCTCAGTAGGTGCAAGTAAGTACTTGTTGTTGTGAAGATCTCTAGACCCGAGACATGGCCCGGGTTTCGGGATATCTTCCCTCATCAGTAGAGAACGAAAAGAAGGCCGCAAAGCAACCGTCACAGGCCTTGATGCCTAACCGGCACGCAGGTGTGTCATCCAAAAGCTCGTCAGCTTAAAGGCTCAAGGGAGCCCATTTTTAGAATCAACCGCAATGGATCGCACACCGCTAGCCCCTCCTCCGAATCGCCCCTAAGGATTCTGGTACGTATAGTTCGTAAGTGGTTCACCTCAGTAGGTGCAAGTAAGTACTTGTTGTTGTGAAGATCTCTAGACCCGAGACATGGCCCGGGTTTCGGGATATCTTCCCTCATCAGTAGAGAATGTAGTTGGGGTGGAAAAGAAGGCCGCCAAGCAACCATCACAGGCCTTGATGCCTAACCGGCACGCAGGTGCGTCATCCAGAAGCTCGTCAGCTTAAAGGCTCAAGGGAGCCCATTTGTAGAATCAACCGCAATGGATCGCACACCGCTAGCCCCTCCTCCGGATCGCCCCTAAGGATTCTGGTACGTATAGTTCGTAAGTGGTTCACCTCAGTAGGTGCAAGTAAGTACTTGTTGTTGTGAAGATCTCTAGCCCCGAGACATGGCCCGGGTTTCGGGATATCTTCCCTCATCATTAGAGAACGTAGTTGGGGTGGAAAAGAAGGCCGCCAAGCAACCGTCACAGGCCTTGATGCCTAACCGGCACGCAGGTGCGTCATCCAGAAGCTCGTTAGCTTAAAGGCTCAAGGGAGCCCATTTGTAGAATCAACCGCAATGGATCGCACACCGCTAGCCCCTCCTCCGGATCGCCCCTAAGGATTCTGGTACGTATAGTTCGTAAGTGGTTCACCTCAGTAGGTGCAAGTAAGTACTTGTTGTTGTGAAGATCTCTAGACCCGAGACATGGCCCGGGTTTCGGGATATTTTCCCTTATCAGTAGAGAACGTAGTTGGGGTGGAAAAGAAGGCCGCCAAGCAACAGTCACAGGCCTTGATGCCTAACCGGCACGCAGGTGCGTCATCCAGAAGCTCGTCAGCTTAAAGGCTCAAGGGAGCCCATTTGTAGAATCAACCGCAATGGATCGCACACCGCTAGCCCCTCCTCCGGATCGCCCCTAAGGATTCTGGTACGTATAGTTCGTAAGTGGTTCACCTCAGTAGGTGCAAGTAAGTACTTGTTGTGAAGATCTCTAGACCCGAGACATGGCCCGGGTTTCGGGATATCTTCCCTCATCAGTAGAGAACGTAGTTGGGGTGGAAAAGAAGGCCGCCAAGCAACCGTCACAGGCCTTGATGCCTAACCGGCACGCAGGTGCGTCATCCAGAAGCTCGTCAGCTTAAAGGCTCAAGGGAGCCCATTTGTAGAATCAGCCGCAATGGATCGCACACCGCTAGCCCCTCCTCCGGATCGCCCCTAAGGATTCTGGTACGTATAGTTCGTAAGTGGTTCACCTCAGTAGGTGCATTTAAGTACTTGTTTTTGTGAAGATCTCTAGACCCGAGACATGGCCCGGGTTTCGGGATATCTTCCCTCATCAGTAGAGAACGTAGTTGGGGTGGAAAAGAAGGCCGCCAAGCAACCGTCACAGGCCTTGATGCCGAACCGGCACGCAGGTGCATCATCCAGAAGCTCGTCAGCTTAAAGGCTCAAGGGAGCCCATTTGTAGAATCAACCGCAATGGATCGCACACCGCTAGCCCCTCCTCCGGATCGCCCCTAAGGATTCTGGTACGTATAGTTCGTAAATGGTTCACCTCAGTAGGTGCAAGTAAGTACTTGTTGTTGTGAAGATCTCTAGACCAGAGACATGGCCCGGGTTTCGGGATATCTTCCCTCATCAGTAGAGAACGTAGTTGGGGTGGAAAAGAAGGCCGCCAAGCAACCGTCACAGGCCTTGATGCCTAACCGGCACGCAGGTGCGTCATCCAGAAGCTCGTCAGCTTAAAGGCTCAAGGGAGCCCATTTGTAGAATTCAACCGCAATGGATCGCACACCGCTAGCCCCTCCTCCGGATCGCCCCTAAGGATTCTGGTACGTATAGTTCGTAAGTGGTTCACCTCAGTAGGTGCAAGTAAGTACTTGTTGTTGTGAAGATCTCTAGACCCGAGACATGGCCCGGGTTTCGGGATATCTTCCCTCATCAGTAGAGAACATAGTTGGGGTGGAAAAGAAGGCCGCCAAGCAACCGTCACAGGCCTTGATGCCTAACCGGCACGCAGGTGCGTCATCCAGAAGCTCCTCAGCTTAAAGGCTCAAGGGAGCCCATTTGTAGAATCAGCCGCAATGGATCGCACACCGCTAGCCCCACCTCCGGATCGCCCCTAAGGATTCTGATACGTATAGTTCGTAAGTGGTTCACCTCAGTAGGTGCAAGTAAGTACTTGTTGTTGTGAAGATCTCTAGACCCGAGATATGGCCCGGGTTTCGGGATATCTCCCCTCATCAGTAGAGAACGTAGTTGGGGTGGAAAAGAAGGCCGCCAAGCAACCGTCACAGGCCTTGATGCCTAACCGGCACGCAGGTGCGTCATCCAGAAGCTCGTCAGCTTAAAGGCTCAAGGGAGCCCATTTGTAGAATCAACCGCAATGGATCGCACACCGCTAGCCCATGCTCTAGATCGCCCCTAAGGATTCTGGTTAGTATAGTTCGTAAGTGGTTCACCTCAGTAGGTGCATTTAAGTACTTGTTGTTGTGAAGATCTCTAGACTCGAGACATGGCCCGGGTTTCGGGATATCTTCCCTCATCAGTAGAGAACGTAGTTGGGGTGGAAAAGAAGGCCGCCAAGCAACCGTCACAGGCCTTGATGCCTAACCGCACGCAGGTGCATCATCCAGAAGCTCGTCAGCTTAAAGGCTCAAGGGAGCCCATTTGTAGAATCAACCGCAATGGATCGCACACCGCTAGCCCGTCTTCCGGATTGCCCCTAAGGATTCTGGTACGTATAGTTCGTAAGTGGTTCACCTCAGTAGGTGCAAGTAAGTACTTGTTGTTGTGAAGATCTCTAGACCCGAGACATGGCCCGGGTTTCGGGATATTTTCCCTTATCAGTAGAGAACGTAGTTGGGGTGGAAAAGAAGGCCGCCAAGCAACAGTCACAGGCCTTGATGCCTAACCGGCACGCAGGTGCGTCATCCAGAAGCTCGTCAGCTTAAAGGCTCAAGGGAGCCCATTTGTAGAATCAACCGCAATGGATCGCACACCGCTAGCCCCTCCTCCGGATCGCCCCTAAGGATTCTGGTACGTATAGTTCGTAAGTGGTTCACCTCAGTAGGTGCAAGTAAGTACTTGTTGTGAAGATCTCTAGACCCGAGACATGGCCCGGGTTTCGGGATATCTTCCCTCATCAGTAGAGAACGTAGTTGGGGTGGAAAAGAAGGCCGCCAAGCAACCGTCACAGGCCTTGATGCCTAACCGGCACGCAGGTGCGTCATCCAGAAGCTCGTCAGCTTAAAGGCTCAAGGGAGCCCATTTGTAGAATCAGCCGCAATGGATCGCACACCGCTAGCCCCTCCTCCGGATCGCCCCTAAGGATTCTGGTACGTATAGTTCGTAAGTGGTTCACCTCAGTAGGTGCATTTAAGTACTTGTTTTTGTGAAGATCTCTAGACCCGAGACATGGCCCGGGTTTCGGGATATCTTCCCTCATCAGTAGAGAACGTAGTTGGGGTGGAAAAGAAGGCCGCCAAGCAACCGTCACAGGCCTTGATGCCTAACCGGCACGCAGGTGCATCATCCAGAAGCTCGTCAGCTTAAAGGCTCAAGGGAGCCCATTTGTAGAATCAACCGCAATGGATCGCACACCGCTAGCCCCTCCTCCGGATCGCCCCTAAGGATTCTGGTACGTATAGTTCGTAAATGGTTCACCTCAGTAGGTGCAAGTAAGTACTTGTTGTTGTGAAGATCTCTAGACCAGAGACATGGCCCGGGTTTCGGGATATCTTCCCTCATCAGTAGAGAACGTAGTTGGGGTGGAAAAGAAGGCCGCCAAGCAACCGTCACAGGCCTTGATGCCTAACCGGCACGCAGGTGCGTCATCCAGAAGCTCGTCAGCTTAAAGGCTCAAGGGAGCCCATTTGTAGAATTCAACCGCAATGGATCGCACACCGCTAGCCCCTCCTCCGGATCGCCCCTAAGGATTCTGGTACGTATAGTTCGTAAGTGGTTCACCTCAGTAGGTGCAAGTAAGTACTTGTTGTTGTGAAGATCTCTAGACCCGAGACATGGCCCGGGTTTCGGGATATCTTCCCTCATCAGTAGAGAACTTAGTTGGGGTGGAAAAGAAGGCCGCCAAGCAACCGTCACAGGCCTTGATGCCTAACCGGCACGCAGGTGCGTCATCCAGAAGCTCCTCAGCTTAAAGGCTCAAGGGAGCCCATTTGTAGAATCAGCCGCAATGGATCGCACACCGCTAGCCCCTCCTCCGGATCGCCCCTAAGGATTCTGGTACGTATAGTTCGTAAGTGGTTCACCTCAGTAGGTGCAAGTAAGTACTTGTTGTTGTGAAGATCTCTAGACCCGAGATATGGCCCGGGTTTCGGGATATCTTCCCTCATCAGTAGAGAACGTAGTTGGGGTGGAAAAGAAGGCCGCCAAGCAACCGTCACAGGCCTTGATGCCTAACCGGCACGCAGGTGCGTCATCCAGAAGCTCGTCAGCTTAAAGGCTCAAGGGAGCCCATTTGTAGAATCAACCGCAATGGATCGCACACCGCTAGCCCATGCTCTGGATCGCCCCTAAGGATTCTGGTTAGTATAGTTCGTAAGTGGTTCACCTCAGTAGGTGCATTTAAGTACTTGTTGTTGTGAAGATCTCTAGACTCGAGACATGGCCCGGGTTTCGGGATATCTTCCCTCATCAGTAGAGAACGTAGTTGGGGTGGAAAAGAAGGCCGCCAAGCAACCGTCACAGGCCTTGATGCCTAACCGCACGCAGGTGCATCATCCAGAAGCTCGTCAGCTTAAAGGCTCAAGGGAGCCCATTTGTAGAATCAACCGCAATGGATCGCACACCGCTAGCCCGTCTTCCGGATTGCCCCTAAGGATTCTGGTTAGTATAGTTCGTAAGTGGTTCACCTCAGTAGGTGCATTTAAGTACTTGTTGTTGTGAAGATCTCTAGACCCGAGACATGGCCCGGGTTTTGGGATATCTTCCCTCATCAGTAGAGAACGAAAAGAAGGCCGCCAAGCAACCGTCACAGGCCTTGATGCCTAACCGGCACGCAGGTGCGTCATCCAAAAGCTCGTCAGCTTAAAGGCTCAAGGGAGCCCATTTTTAGAATCAACCGCAATGGATCGCACACCGCTAGCCCCTCCTCCGGATCGCCCCTAAGGATTCTGGTACGTATAGTTCGTAAGTGGTTCACCTCAGTAGGTGCAAGTAAGTACTTGTTGTTGTGAAGATCTCTAGACCCGAGACATGGCCCGGGTTTCAGGATATCTTCCCTCATCAGTAGAGAACGTAGTTGGGGTGGAAAAGAAGGCCACCAAGCAACCATCACAGGCCTTGATGCCTAACCGGCACGCAGGTGCGTCATCCAGAAGCTTGTCAGCTTAAAGGCTCAAGGGAGCCCATTTGTAGAATCAGCCGCAATGGATCGCACACCGCTAGCCCCTCCTCCGGATAGCCCCTAAGGATTCTGGTACGTATAGTTCGTAAGTGGTTCACCTCAGTAGGTGCAAGTAAGTACTTGTTGTTGTGAAGATCTCTAGACCCGAGACATGGCCCGGGTTTCGGGATATCTTCCCTCATCAGTAGAGAACGTAGTTGGGGTGGAAAAGAAGGCAGCCAAGCAACCGTCACAGGCCTTGATGCCTAACCGGCACGCAGGTGCATCATCCAGAAGCTCGTCAGCTTAAAGGCTCAAGGGAGCCCAATTTTAGAATCAACCGCAATGGATCGCACACCGCTAGCCCCTCCTCTGGATTGCCCCTAAGGATTCTGGTACGTATAGTTCGTAAGTGTTTCACCTCAGTAGGTGCAAGTAAGTACTTGTTGTTGTGAAGATCTCTAGACCCGAGACATGGCCCGGGTTTCGGGATATCTTCCCTCATCAGTAGAGAACGAAAAGAAGGCCGCAAAGCAACCGTCACAGGCCTTGATGCCTAACCGGCACGCAGGTGTGTCATCCAAAAGCTCGTCAGTTTAAAGGCTCAAGGGAGCCCATTTTTAGAATCAACCGCAATGGATCGCACACCGCTAGCCCCTCCTCCGGATCGCCCCTAAGGATTCTGGTACGTATAGTTCGTAAGTGGTTCACCTCAGTAGGTGCAAGTAAGTACTTGTTGTTGTGAAGATCTCTAGACCCGAGACATGGCCCGGGTTTTGGGATATCTTCCCTCATCAGTAGAGAACGTAGTTGGGGTGGAAAAGAAGGCCGCCAAGCAACCATCACAGGCCTTGATGCCTAACCGGCACGCAGGTGCGTCATCCAGAAGCTCGTCAGCTTAAAGGCTCAAGGGAGCCCATTTGTAGAATCAACCGCAATGGATCGCACACCGCTAGCCCCTCCTCCGGATCGCCCCTAAGGATTCTGGTACATATAGTTCGTAAGTGGTTCACCTCAGTAGGTGCAAGTAAGTACTTGTTGTGAAGATCTCTAGCCCCGAGACATGGCCCGGGTTTCGGGATATCTTCCCTCATCATTAGAGAACGTAGTTGGGGTGGAAAAGAAGGCCGCCAACCAACCGTCACAGGCCTTGATGCCTAACCGGCACGCAGGTGCGTCATCCAGAAGCTCGTTAGCTTAAAGGCTCAAGGGAGCCCATTTGTAGAATCAACCGCAATGGATCGCACACCGCTAGCCCCTCCTCCGGATCGCCCCTAAGGATTCTGGTACGTATAGTTCGTAAGTGGTTCACCTCAGTAGGTGCAAGTAAGTACTTGTTGTTGTGAAGATCTCTAGACCCGAGACATGGCCCGGGTTTCGGGATATTTTCCCTCATCAGTAGAGAACGTAGTTGGGGTTGAAAAGAAGGCCACCAAGTAACCATCACAGGCCTTGATGCCTAACCGGCACGCAGGTGCGTCATCCAGAAGCTCGTCAGCTTAAAGGCTCAAGGGAGCCCATTTGTAGAATCAACCGCAATGGATCGCACACCGCTAGCCCCTCCTCCGGATCGCCCCTAAGGATTCTGGTACGTATAGTTCGTAAGTGGTTCACCTCAGTAGGTGCAAGTAAGTACTTGTTGTTGTGAAGATTTCTAGACCTGAGACATGGCCCGGGTTTCGGGATATCTTCCCTCATCAGTAGAGAACGTAGTTGGGGTGGAAAAGAAGGCCGCCAAGCAACAGTCACAGGCCTTGATGCCTAACCGGCACGCAGGTGCGTCATCCAGAAGCTCGTCAGCTTAAAGGCTCAAGGGAGCCCATTTGTAGAATCAACCGCAATGGATCGCACACCGCTAGCCCCTCCTCCGGATCGCCCCTAAGGATTCTGGTACGTATAGTTCGTAAGTGGTTCACCTCAGTAGGTGCAAGTAAGTACTTGTTGTGAAGATCTCTAGACCCGAGACATGGCCCGGGTTTCGGGATATCTTCCCTCATCAGTAGAGAACGTAGTTGGGGTGGAAAAGAAGGTCGCCAAGCAACCGTCACAGGCCTTGATGCCTAACCGGCACGCAGGTGCGTCATCCAGAAGCTCGTCAGCTTAAAGGCTCAAGGGAGCCCATTTGTAGAATCAGCCGCAATGGATCGCACACCGCTAGCCCCTCCTCCGGATCGCCCCTAAGGATTCTGGTCCGTATAGTTCGTAAGTGGTTCACCTCAGTAGGTGCAAGTAAGTACTTGTTGTTGTGAAGATCTCTAGACCCGAGACATGGCCCGGGTTTCGGGATATCTTCCCTCATCAGTAGAGAACGTAGTTGGGGTGGAAAAGAAGGCCGCCAAGCAACCATCACAGGCCTTGATGCCTAACCGGCACGCAGGTGCGTCATCCAGAAGCTCGTCAGCTTAAAGGCTCAAGGGAGCCCATTTGTAGAATCAACCGCAATGGATCGCACACCGCTAGCCCCTCCTCCGGATCGCCCCTAAGGATTCTGGTACGTATAGTTCGTAAGTGGTTCACCTCAGTAGGTGCAAGTAAGTACTTGTTGTTGTGAAGATCTCTAGCCCCGAGACATGGCCCGGGTTTCGGGATATCTTCCCTCATCATTAGAGAACGTAGTTGGGGTGGAAAAGAAGGCCGCCAACCAACCGTCACAGGCCTTGATGCCTAACCGGCACGCAGGTGCGTCATCCAGAAGCTCGTTAGCTTAAAGGCTCAAGGGAGCCCATTTGTAGAATCAACCGCAATGGATCGCACACCGCTAGCCCCTTCTCCGGATCGCCCCTAAGGATTCTGGTACGTATAGTTTGTAAGCGGTTCACCTCAGTAGGTGCAAGTAAGTACTTGTTGTTGTGAAGATCTCTAGACCCGAGACATGGCCCGGGTTTCGGGATATTTTCCCTCATCAGTAGAGAACGTAGTTGGGGTTGAAAAGAAGGCCACCAAGTAACCATCACAGGCCTTGATGCCTAACCGGCACGCAGGTGCGTCATCCAGAAGCTCGTCAGCTTAAAGGCTCAAGGGAGCACATTTGTAGAATCAACCGCAATGGATCGCACACCGCTAGCCCCTCCTCCGGATCGCCCCTAAGGATTCTGGTACGTATAGTTCGTAAGTGGTTCACCTCAGTAGGTGCAAGTAAGTACTTGTTGTTGTGAAGATCTCTAGACCTGAGACATGGCCCGGGTTTCGGGATATCTTCCCTCATCAGTAGAGAACGTAGTTGGGGTGGAAAAGAAGGCCGCCAAGCAACAGTCACAGGCCTTGATGCCTAACCGGCACGCAGGTGCGTCATCCAGAAGCTCGTCAGCTTAAAGGCTCAAGGGAGCCCATTTGTAGAATCAACCGCAATGGATCGCACACCGCTAGCCCCTCCTCCGGATCGCCCCTAAGGATTCTGGTACGTATAGTTCGTAAGTGGTTCACCTCAGTAGGTGCAAGTAAGTACTTGTTGTGAAGATCTCTAGACCCGAGACATGGCCCGGGTTTCGGGATATCTTCCCTCATCAGTAGAGAACGTAGTTGGGGTGGAAAAGAAGGCCGCCAAGCAACCGTCACAGGCCTTGATGCCTAACCGGCACGCAGGTGCGTCATCCAGAAGCTCGTCAGCTTAAAGGCTCAAGGGAGCCCATTTGTAGAATCAGCCGCAATGGATCGCACACCGCTAGCCCCTCCTCCGGATCGCCCCTAAGGATTCTGGTCCGTATAGTTCGTAAGTGGTTCACCTCAGTAGGTGCATTTAAGTACTTGTTTTTGTGAAGATCTCTAGACCCGAGACATGGCCCGGGTTTCGGGTTATCTTCCCTCATCATTAGAGAACGTAGTTGGGGTGGAAAAGAAGGCCGCCAACCAACCGTCACAGGCCTTGATGCCTAACCGGCACGCAGGTGCGTCATCCAGAAGCTCGTTAGCTTAAAGGCTCAAGGGAGCCCATTTGTAGAATCAACCGCAATGGATCGCACACCGCTAGCCCCTCCTCCGGATCGCCCCTAAGGATTCTGGTACGTATAGTTCGTAAGTGGTTCACCTCAGTAGGTGCAAGTAAGTACTTGTTGTTGTGAAGATCTCTAGACCCGAGACATGGCCCGGGTTTCGGGATATTTTCCCTCATCAGTAGAGAACGTAGTTGGGGTTGAAAAGAAGGCCACCAAGTAACCATCACAGGCCTTGATGCCTAACCGGCACGCAGGTGCGTCATCCAGAAGCTCGTCAGCTTAAAGGCTCAAGGGAGCCCATTTGTAGAATCAACCGCAATGGATCGCACACCGCTAGCCCCTCCTCCGGATCGCCCCTAAGGATTCTGGTACGTATAGTTCGTAAGTGGTTCACCTCAGTAGGTGCAAGTAAGTACTTGTTGTTGTGAAGATCTCTAGACCTGAGACATGGCCCGGGTTTCGGGATATCTTCCCTCATCAGTAGAGAACGTAGTTGGGGTGGAAAAGAAGGCCGCCAAGCAACAGTCACAGGCCTTGATGCCTAACCGGCACGCAGGTGCGTCATCCAGAAGCTCGTCAGCTTAAAGGCTCAAGGGAGCCCATTTGTAGAATCAACCGCAATGGATCGCACACCGCTAGCCCCTCCTCCGGATCGCCCCTAAGGATTCTGGTACGTATAGTTCGTAAGTGGTTCACCTCAGTAGGTGCAAGTAAGTACTTGTTGTGAAGATCTCTAGACCCGAGACATGGCCCGGGTTTCGGGATATCTTCCCTCATCAGTAGAGAACGTAGTTGGGGTGGAAAAGAAGGCCGCCAAGCAACCGTCACAGGACTTGATGCCTAACCGGCACGCAGGTGCGTCATCCAGAAGCTCGTCAGCTTAAAGGCTCAAGGGAGCCCATTTGTAGAATCAGCCGCAATGGATCGCACACCGCTAGCCCCTCCTCCGGATCGCCCCTAAGGATTCTGGTCCGTATAGTTCGTAAGTGGTTCACCTCAGTAGGTGCATTTAAGTACTTGTTTTTGTGAAGATCTCTAGACCCGAGACATGGCCCGGGTTTCGGGTTATCTTCCCTCATCCGTAGAGAACGTAGTTGGGGTGGAAAAGAAGGCCGCCAAGCAACCGTCACAGGCCTTGATGCCTAACTGGCACGCAGGTGCATCATCCAGAAGCTCGTCAGCTTAAAGGCTCAAGGGAGCCCATTTGTAGAATCAACCGCAATGGATCGCACACTGCTAGCCCCTCCTCCGGATCGCCCCTAAGGATTCTGGTACGTATAGTTCGTAAGTGGTTCACCTCAGTAGGTGCAAGTAAGTACTTGTTGTTGTGAAGATCTCTAGACCCGAGACATGGCCCGGGTTTCGGGATATCTTCCCTCATCAGTAGAGAACGTAGTTGGGGTGGAAAAGAAGGCCGCCAAGCAACCGTCACAGGCCTTGATGCCTAACCGGCACGCAGGTGCGTCATCCAGAAGCTCGTCAGCTTAAAGGCACAAGGGAGCCCATTTGTAGAATCAACCGCAATGGATCGCACACCGCTAGCCCCTCCTCCGGATCGCCCCTTAGGATTCTGGTACGTATAGTTCGTAAGTGGTTCACCTCAGTAGGTGCAAGTAAGTACTTGTTGTTGTGAAGATCTCTAGACCCGAGACATGGCCCGGGTTTCGTGATATCTTCCCTCAGCAGTAGAGAACGAAAAGAAGGCCGCCAAGCAACCGTCACAGGCCTTGATGCCTAACTGGCACGCAGGTGCGTCATCCAAAAGCTCGTCAGCTTAAAGGCTCAAGGGAGCCCATTTTTAGAATCAACCACAATGGATCGCACACCGATAGCCCCTCCTCCGGATCGCCCCTAAGGATTCTGGTACGTATAGTTCGTAAGTGGTTCACCTGAGTAGGTGCAAGTAAGTACTTGTTGTTGTGAAGATCTCTAGACCCGAGACATGGCCCGGGTTTCGGGATATCTTCCCTCATCAGTAGAGAACGTAGTTGGGGTGGAAAAGAAGGCCGCCAAGCAACCATCACAGGCCTTGATGCCTAACCGGCACGCAGGTACGTCATCCAGAAGCTCGTCAGCTTAAAGGCTCAAGGGAGCCCATTTGTAGAATCAGCCGCAATGGATCGCACACCGCTAGCCCCTCCTCCGGATCGCCCCTAAGGATTCTGGTACGTATAGTTCGTAAGTGGTTCACCTCAGTAGGTGCAAGTAAGTACTTGTTGTTGTGAAGATCTCTAGACCCTAGACATGGCCCGGGTTTCGGGATATCTTCCCTCATCAGTAGAGAACGTAGTTGGGGTGGAAAAGAAGGCCACCAAGCAACCATCACAGGCCTTGATGCCTAACCGGCACGCAGGTGCGTCATCCAGAAGCTCGTCAGCTTAAAGGCTCAAGGGAGCCCATTTGTAGAATCAGCCGCAATGGATCGCACACCGCTAGCCCCTCCTCCGGATCGCCCCTAAGGATTCTGGTACGTATAGTTCGTAAGTGGTTCACCTCAGTAGGTGCAAGTAAGTACTTGTTGTTGTGAAGATCTCTAGACCCGAGACATGGCCCGGGTTTCGGGATATCTTCCCTCATCAGTAGAGAACGTAGTTGGGGTGGAAAAGAAGGCCGCCAAGCAACCGTCACAGGCCTTGATGCCTAACTGGCACGCAGGTGCATCATCCAGAAGCTCGTCAGCTTAAAGGCTCAAGGGAGCCCATTTGTAGAATCAACCGCAATGGATCGCACACCGCTAGCCCCTCCTCCGGATCGCCCCTAAGGATTCTGGTACGTATAGTTCGTAAGTGGTTCACCTCAGTAGGTGCAAGTAAGTACTTGTTGTTGTGAAGATCTCTAGACCTGAGACATGGCCCGGGTTTCGGGATATCTTCCCTCATCAGTAGAGAACGTAGTTGGGGTGGAAAAGAAGGCCGCCAAGCAACAGTCACAGGCCTTGATGCCTAACCGGCACGCAGGTGCGTCATCCAGAAGCTCGTCAGCTTAAAGGCTCAAGGGAGCCCATTTGTAGAATCAACCGCAATGGATCGCACACCGCTAGCCCCTCCTCCGGATCGCCCCTAAGGATTCTGGTACGTATAGTTCGTAAGTGGTTCACCTCAGTAGGTGCAAGTAAGTACTTGTTGTGAAGATCTCTAGACCCGAGACATGGCCCGGGTTTCGGGATATCTTCCCTCATCAGTAGAGAACGTAGTTGGGGTGGAAAAGAAGGCCGCCAAGCAACCGTCACAGGCCTTGATGCCTAACCGGCACGCAGGTGCGTCATCCAGGATCTCGTCAGCTTAAAGGCTCAAGGGAGCCCATTTGTAGAATCAGCCGCAATGGATCGCACACCGCTAGCCCCTCCTCCGGATCGCCCCTAAGGATTCTGGTACGTATAGTTCTTAAGTGGTTCACCTCAGTAGGTGCATTTAAGTACTTGTTTTTGTGAAGATCTCTAGACCCGAGACATGGCCCGGGTTTCGGGATATCTTCCCTCGTCAGTAGAGAACGTAGTTGGGGTGGAAAAGAAGGCCGCCAAGCAACCGTCACAGGCCTTGATGCCTAACTGGCACGCAGGTGCATCATCCAGAAGCTCGTCGGCTTAAAGGCTCAAGGGAGCCCATTTGTAGAATCAACCGCAATGGATCGCATACTGCTAGCCCCTCCTCCGGATCGCCCCTAAGGATTCTGGCACGTATAGTTCGTAAGTGGTTCACCTCAGTAGGTGCAAGTAAGTACTTGTTGTTGTGAAGATCTCTAGACCCGAGACATGGCCCGGGTTTCGGGATATCTTCCCTCATCAGTAGAGAACGTAGTTGGGGTGGAAAAGAAGGCCGCCAAGCAACCGTCACAGGCCTTGATGCCTAACCGGCACGCAGGTGCGTCATCCAGAAGCTCGTCAGCTTAAAGGCACAAGGGAGCCCATTTGTAGAATCAACCGCAATGGATTGCACACCGCTAGCCCCTCCTCCGGATCGCCCCTAAGGATTCTGGTATGTATAGTTCGTAAGTGGTTCACCTCAGTAGGTGCAAGTAAGTACTTGTTGTTGTGAAGATCTCTAGACCCGAGACATGGCCCGGGTTTCGGGATATCTTCCCTCATCAGTAGAGAACGAAAAGAAGGCCGCCAAGCAACCGTCACAGGCCTTGATGCCTAACCGGCACGCAGGTGCGTCATCCAAAAGCTCGTCAGCTTAAAGGCTCAAGGGAGCCCATTTTTAGAATCAACCACAATGGATCGCACACCGCTAGCCCCTCCTCCGGATCGCCCCTAAGGATTCTGGTACGTATAGTTCGTAAGTGGTTCACCTGAGTAGGTGCAAGTAAGTACTTGTTGATGTGAAGATCTCTAGACCCGAGACATGGCCCGGGTTTCGGGATATCTTCCCTCATCAGTAGAGAACGTAGTTGGGGTGGAAAAGAAGGCTGCCAAGCAACCATCACAGGCCTTGATGCCTAACCAGCACGCAGGTGCGTCATCCAGAAGCTCGTCAGCTTAAAGGCTCAAAGGAGCCCATTTGTAGAATCAGCCGCAATGGATCGCACACCGCTAGCCCCTCCTCCGGATCGCCCCTAAGGATTCTGGTACGTATAGTTCGTAAGTGGTTCACCTCAGTAGGTGCAAGTAAGTACTTGTTGTTGTGAAGATCTCCAGACCCGAGACATGGCCCGGGTTTCGGGATATCTTCCCTCATCAGTAGAGAACGTAGTTGGGGTGGAAAAGAAGGCCGCCAAGCAACCGTCACAGGCCTTGATGCCTAACCGGCACGCAGGTGCATCATCCAGAAGCTCGTCAGCTTAAAGGCTCAAGGGAGCCCAATTTCAGAATCAACCGCAATGGATCGCACACCGCTAGCCCCTCCTCTGGATCGCCCCTAAGGATTCTGGTACGTATAGTTCGTAAGTGGTTCACCTCAGTAGGTGCAAGTAAGTACTTGTTGTTGTGAAGATCTCTAGACCCGAGACATGGCCCGGGTTTCGGGATATCTTCCCTCATCAGTAGAGAACGTAGTTGGGGTGGAAAAGAAGGCCGCCAAGCAACCATCACAGGCCTTGATGCCTAACTAGCACGCAGGTGCGTCATCCAGAAGCTCGTCAGCTTAAAGGCTCAAGGGAGCCCTTTTGTAGAATCAACCGCAATGGATCGCACACCGCTAGCCCCTCCTCCGGATCGCCCCTAAGGATTCTGGTACGTATAGTTCGTAAGTGGTTCACCTCAGTAGGTGCAAGTAAGTACTTGTTGTTGTGAAGATCTCTAGACCCGAGACATGGCCCGGGTTTCGGGATATCTTCCCTCATCAGTAGAGAACGAAAAGAAGGCCGCCAAGCAACCGTCACAGGCCTTGATGCCTAACCGGCACGCAGGTGCGTCATCCAAAAGCTCGTCAGCTTAAAGGCTCAAGGGAGCCCATTTTTAGAATCAACCACAATGGATCGCACACCGCTAGCCCCTCCTCCGGATCGCCCCTAAGGATTCTGGTACGTATAGTTCGTAAGTGGTTCACCTCAGTAGGTGCAAGTAAGTACTTGTTGTTGTGAAGATCTCTAGACCCGAGACATGGCCCGGGTTTCGGGATATCTTCCCTCATCAGTAGAGAACGTAGTTGGGGTGGAAAAGAAGGCCGCCAAGCAACCATCACAGGCCTTGATGCCTAACCGGCACGCAGGTGCGTCATCCAGAAGCTCGTCAGCTTAAAGGCTCAAGGGAGCCCATTTGTAGAATCAGCCGCAATGGATCGCACACCGCTAGCCCCTACTCCGGATCGCCCCTAAGGATTCTGGTACGTATAGTTCGTAAGTGGTTCACCTCAGTAGGTGCAAGTAAGTACTTGTTGTTGTGAAGATCTCTAGACCCGAGACATGGCCCGGGTTTCGGGATATCTTCCCTCATCAGTAGAGAACGTAGTTGTGAAGTGAAGTGAAGTGAAGGGGTTTTGTAGAGCGCGGTTGCTGCCCGAAGGCGTCCAAGCGCTAAAGAAGGAAAAGAATAGATTCTGAGGGTAGGAGGTAGCAGGGGAATCAGCTTCTAAATAGGAGTGTTTTGATTTCTTTGCGGAAGTGTAGAAGGGTAGGCTTGGCTCTGAGTGGGACGGGGAGCGAGTTCCAGAGTCTTTGCAGCGTTCAGAGAGAAGGACCTGCCTCCTGCTCTAGCTTTTTTGATTCTGGGGACTACGGCAAAAAGTGCATTCGTGGAGCGCAGGATTTTTCCAGGACAGTAGGGGGAGAGAAGTGAGTGGTTAATTTCTGGGCTTGCTCTGTGGAATGCTTGATATGATATACAGAGCGCCTTGAATTTTATTCTCTCTCTGACTGGGAGCCAGTGGAGAGCTCTGATTCCTGCCTTGACTGACTCTCTGCGAGGAATCTGTAAGAGAGTGCGGGCGGCACAGTTCTGTGTTCTTTGCAGTTTTTCTAACACATACTCTGGTGCTCCTAGGTATAGAGCATTATTGAAGTCCAGCCTAGATTGTACGAGGCCCTGAATGACCACTCGCCTAGCTTCGAATGGTAGTAGTGGAAGAATTTTTTTCAACATTCGAATAATTCCGAAGCAGGTTGCAGCTGTTTTGGTTGCTTGAGTGTTTAATGTGAGTTTGCTATCTAGCCAAACTCCTAGGCTTTTAATGTTTTCCTTGGGAGTTGGCATAGGTCCCAGGCTAGAGGGCCATAGCTGGTGATAGGTGGTGGGGGGGGAGGGACCGAGGATCATAATCTCGGTCTTATCACCATTGAGTTTTAAGGATGACATTGTCATCCATCTTTTAACTTCCTCCATACATGCTGCCAAATTGGGTTGGGGGGACACGCTTCCTTTCTGTGTCAGGGAGACCACCAGCTGGGTGTCGTCCGCATACGATATGATTTTAATACCGTATTTTTGGAAGACACCTGCCAATGGTCTCATGTACACGTTAAACAGCGTGGGGCTCAGAGAGGAGCCCTGAGGCACACCGCAGTCCAAGGGTCGGTTTTTGGAGTAGGAGTCGCCGTCAAAGACCTGGAAGGTTCTGTTGCTGAGAAACGAGCTCAGCCAGTCTAAGGCGATTCCTGATATGCCGAGATCAGAGAGTCGAGCTAAAGAGTTTTGTGGCATACCGTATCAAATGCTGCACTTAGATCGAGGAGGACCACTGCCACTGTCCCTCCTCGATCCAAGATCTTCCTAGCTTCTTCTGTGACGGCTAACAGCGCCGTCTCAGTGCCATGTCTGGGGCGGAACCCTGTTTGAGAGACGTCGAGTAGGTGGTTCTCCTCGAGGTAGTCAGTGAGGTGGAGGTTGATGTGCTTCTCCAAGACTTTGCTTGCCCATGGTAGCAGAGAGATTGGGCGGTAGTTATTAAAATCTGCTGGGTTGAGATTAGGCTTTTTTATTAGTGCTTTCACCATTGCTTGTTTCCAGGTGGGGGGGACCACCCCTGAGGAGATTGAACTGTTGAGTAGATCCAGGAGAACAGGAAGAATGATTGGGTTGACCATGTTTATCATCTTGGGGGGTACAGGGTCGAGGGGGGAACCAGATTTCACCTGAAGTGTGAGTGATTTGAGTGATTCCAGGTCTAATAATGTGAAATCATTCAGGTGGGTTTGCGCAGGAAGTTCACTCACACAGGTGGATTGTGGCGAAACAGATTCTGGGTTGGGATTTGTAAATGAGGAGTATATTTTATTTATTTTTTGAAAGAAGAATTCAGCTAGTTCATTGCAGCGGGAGATGGGATCAAGGGTTGTGATTGTAGGAGGGGGAATTTTGGAAAGGGTTTTAACTACCTGATAAATTTCTTTAGGTTTGGACCTGGCTGCCATGATTTTCTCATTGTAGTAGGTGGCTTGAGCGGCGCTTATTTCCAGTTTGTAGGCCCTAATATTTTCTTTATACCTGTCTTTGTCGGCTAGGGCGTATCCAAGGCGCCACTTCCTCTCCATTTTTCTGCACTGTTGTTTTAACTCCCTGAGTTTGTCCGTGTACCAAGGGGCGGTTTCTCTGGTTCTTTTTAGTTTGGTTTTTCTTGCGGGGAGAATGGTGTCGATGGAGTCCTCTAGCCATTTGTTGAAGATTATGCTATTTTGTTCCGGGTTATTGGAGAGGGTAGGTGTGGAGTTTGAGAGAAGGCCAGACCACGCCTCTAGCGGAAGTTTCGACCAATTTCTCATCTTCCGAGTTATGGGAGGGGGGGGGGGCGGGGTGGCGTTTTCTATAGACCAGTTTAGGTGGATTAGATGGTGATCCGTCCAGGGTAGGGGAGTAATGGAGCCAACTGATAGTGTGGAGCAGTTGGTAAAGACTGGGTCGAGTAGGTGACCTTTGTCGTGGGTGGGCGCTTTTACCAATTGAGATAGTTGGATTGCAGCTAGACTGGAGATGAGCTCGCTGGCGGTGCAGTCGGTGCTGACATCGAAATGAATATTGAGGTCGCCCAACAGTGTGTAGTTCGAGGAGGACATGGCAGTTTCTGCGGCGAGCGAAGGTAAGGAGGAGGGAAAGTTGTGCAACGCACCTGGAGGGCGGTAGATTAGCGTACCTGTTAGGGAATCGTTGGGAGTGAGTTTAAGGCAGAAGGATAGGCTTTCACAGTCCAGGATCGGGTCGCTGGTGCAATGACATTAATATATGGACTTATAGATTATGGCGAGGCCTCCTCCCTTCCCGCTAGGGCGGTCCCGGCGTTCAATGTGATAGTCCGGTGGCAAGGTTTGAATTATATCCGGGTCACATTCTGGGGTTAACCAGGTTTCGGTTAGAAAGAGGACGTCCGGGGATAGTTTGTCTAAAAGGAGTGAGATTTCGGTTTTGTGTTTCGGCATAGACCTGCAATTTAAAAGCAGCAGGGTGAAGTGTTTCTGTGGCTGCTTGGGATGAGTCGTTTTTAAGTCCGCGTTGCAGTGTTGGCAGAAGGTGGGAAGGTTAATAGGGTGATATTGGTGGAGGCAATTGTCCTTCAAGGGGGGTCTCAATATGCGAAGGGTGGCAAAGTTATATTGCGTCCTGTGATGAGGGTCAGGGGGGGTGGCCCCTGTCCCCGGCCGGACGCGGACGGGCGCAAACGGGCTTGCCTTAGGCGCGCCTTCAGCGCGCAGACGGCGCTCCCGCTGCGCTCGTCCGCTGCGCTTCCGGTAGATACACATTTTATTGCAGATGGTGGGGGGCGTGGCCTCGAAGGGGCGTGGCCAGGGTGCACGCCTGCGATGGCGGCAGCTCGGGTTTGTTTTCCTTTTGTTCGCAACAGCGTTTATATCGGCTGTGCGAACGAGTGTACTTCAGGCTTCTACCCCAAAAGTGCTTTTAGCAGGTGTGCGTAGTTTTTACAGTGCAATCACGAGTAACAAGTGACAGTTCAAAAGTTAAAAATGCAAGGTTAAAATGCAGCGCGAAAGCTACTTCTCCCGGCTTCCGCCTCAGGAGAGATTCTTTACCAGATTAGGCGCTCGTTATCAGCAGCCTTTTAACTGGGCGGGGGGGTGTGGCCTCGAAGGGGCGTGGCCAGGGTGCACGCCTGCGATGGCGGCAGCTCGGGTTTGTTTTCCTTTTGTTCGCAACAGCGTTTATATCGGCTGTGCGAACGAGTGTACTTCAGGCTTCTACCCCAAAAGTGCTTTTAGCAGGTGTGCGTAGTTTTTACAGTGCAATCACGAGTAACAAGTGACAGTTCAAAAGTTAAAAATGCAAGGTTAAAATGCAGCGCGAAAGCTACTTCTCCCGGCTTCCGCCTCAGGAGAGATTCTTTACCAGATTAGTCGCTCGTTATCAGCAGCCTTTTAACTGGGCGGGGGGGGCGTGGCCTCGAAGGGGCGTGGCCAGGGTGCACGCCTGCGATGGCGGCAGCTCGGGTTTGTTTTCCTTTTGTTCGCAACAGCGTTTATATCGGCTGTGCGAACGAGTGTACTTCAGGCTTCTACCCCAAAAGGGCTTTTAGCAGGTGTGCATAGTTTTTACAGTGCAATCACGAGTAACAAGTGACAGTTCAAAAGTTAAAAATGCAAGGTTAAAATGCAGCGCGAAAGCTACTTCTCCCGGCTTCCGCCTCAGGAGAGATTCTTTACCAGTTGGGGTGGAAAAGAAGGCCGCCAAGCAACCGTCACAGGCCTTGATGCCTAACCGGCACGCAGGTGCATCATCCAGAAGCTCGTCAGCTTAAAGGCTCAAGGGAGCCCAATTTCAGAATCAACCGCAATGGATCGCACACCGCTAGCCCCTCCTCTGGATCGCCCCTAAGGATTCTGGTACGTATAGTTCGTAAGTGGTTCACCTCAGTAGGTGCAAGTAAGTACTTGTTGTTGTGAAGATCTCTAGACCCGAGACATGGCCCGGGTTTCGGGATATCTTCCCTCATCAGTAGAGAACGTAGTTGGGGTGGAAAAGAAGGAACCATCACAGGCCTTGATGCCTAACGGGCACGCAGGTGCGTCATCCAGAAGCTCGTCAGCTTAAAGGCACAAGGGAGCCCATTTGTAGAATCAACCGCAATGGATCGCACACCGCTAGCCCCTCCTCCGGATCGCCCCTAAGGATTCTGGTACGTATAGTTCGTAAGTGGTTCACCTCAGTAGGTGCAAGTAAGTACTTGTTGTTGTGAAGATCTCTAGACCCGAGACATGGCCCGGGTTTCGGGATATCTTCCCTCATCAGTAGAGAACGTAGTTGGGGTGGAAAAGAAGGCCGCCAAGCAACCGTCACAGGCCTTGATGCCTAACCGGCACGCAGGTGCGTCATCCAGAAGCTCGTCAGCTTAAAGGCTCAAGGGAGCCCATTTGTAGAATCAGCTGCAATGGATCGCACACCGCTAGCCCCTCCTCCGGATCGCCCCTAAGGATTCTGGTACGTATAATTCGTAAGTGGTTCACCTCAGTTGGTGCAAGTAAGTACTTGTTGTGAAGATCTCTAGACCTGAGACATGGCCCGGGTTTTGGGATATCTTCCCTCATCAGTAGAGAACGTAGTTGGGGTGGGAAAGAAGGCCGCCAAGCAACCATCACAGGCCTTGATGCTTAACCGGCACGCAGGTGCGTCATCCAGAAGCTCGTCAGCTTAAAGGCTCAAGGGAGCCCATTTGTAGAATCAACCGCAATGGATCGCACACCGCTAGCCCCTCCTCCGATCGCCCCTAAGGATTCTGGTACATATAGTTGGTAAGTGGTTCACCTCAGTAGGTGCAAGTAAGTACTTGTTGTTGTGAAGATCTCTAGACCTGAGACATGGCCCGGGTTTCGGGATATCTTCCCTCATCAGTAGAGAACGTAGTTGGGGTGGAAAAGAAGGCCGCCAAGCAACAATCACAGGCCTGGATGCCTAACTGGCACGCAGGTGCGTCATCCAGAATCTCGTCAGCTTAAAGGCTCAAGGGAGCCCATTTGTAGAATCAACCGCAATGGATCGCACACCGCTAGCCCCTCCTCTGGATCGCCCCTAAGGATTCTGGTACGTATAGTTCGTAAGTGGTTCACCTCAGTAGGTGCATTTAAGTACTTGTTTTTGTGAAGATCTCTAGACTCGAGACATGGCCTGGATTTCGGGATATCTTCCCTCATCAGTAGAGAACGTAGTTGGGGTGGAAAAGAAGGCCGCCAAGCAACCGTCACAGGCCTTGATGCCTAACCGGCACGCAGGTGCATCATCCAGAAGCTCGTCAGCTTAAAGGCTCAAGGGAGCCCAATTTTAGAATCAACCGCAATGGATTGCACACCGCTAGCCCCTCCTCTGGATCGCCCCTAAGGATTCTGGTACGTATAGTTCGTAAGTGGTTCACCTCAGTAGGTGCAAGTAAGTACTTGTTGTTGTGAAGATCTCTAGACCCGAGAAACGGCCCGGGTTTCGGGATATCTTCCCTCATCAGTAGAGAACGTAGTTGGGGTGGAAAAGAAGGCCGCCAAGCAACCATCACAGGCCTTGATGCCTAACCAGCACGCAGGTGCGTCATCCAGAAGCTCGTCAGCTTAAAGGCTCAAGGGAGCCCATTTGTAGAATCAACCGTAATGGATCGCACACCGCTAGCCCCTCCTCCGGATCGCCCCTAAGGATTCTGGTACGTATAGTTCGTAAGTGGTTCACCTCAGTAGGTGCAAGTAAGTACTTGTTGTTGTGAAGATCTCTAGACCCGAGAAACGGCCCGGGTTTCGGGAGATCTTCCCTCATCAGTAGAGAACGTAGTTGGGGTGGAAAAGTAGGCCGCCAAGCAACCATCACAGGCCTTGATGCCTAACCAGCACGCAGGTGCGTCATCCAGAAGCTCGTCAGCTTAAAGGCTCAAGGGAGCCCATTTGTAGAATCAACCGTAATGGATCGCACACCGCTAGCCCCTCCTCCGGATCGCCCCTAAGGATTCTGGCACGTATAGTTCGTAAGTGGTTCACCTCAGTAGGTGCAAGTAAGTACTTGTTGTTGGGACGATCTCTAGACCCGAGACATGGCCCGGGTTTCGGGATATCTTCCCTCATCAGTAGAGAACGTAGTTGGGGTGGAAAAGAAGGCCGCCTAACCGGCACGCAGGTGCATCATCCAGAAGCTCGTCAGCTTAAAGGCTCAAGGGAGCCCAATTTTAGAATCAACCGCAATGGATTGCACACTGCTAGCCCCTCCTCTGGATCGCCCCTAAGGATTCTGGTACGTATAGTTCGTAAGTGGTTCACCTCAGTAGGTGCAAGTAAGTACTTGTTGTTGTGAAGATCTCTAGACCCGAGACATTGCCCGGGTTTCGGGATATCTTCCCTCATCAGTAGAGAACGAAAAGAAGGCCGCCAAGCAACCGTCACAGGCCTTGATGCCTAACCGGCACACAGGTGCGTCATCCAAAAGCTCGTCAGCTTAAAGGCTCAAGGGAGCCCATTTGTAAAATCAGCCGCAATGGATCGCACACCGCTAGCCCCTCCTACGGATCGCCCCTAGGGGTTCTGGTACGTATAGTTCGTAAGTGGTTCACCTCAGTAGGTGCAAGTAAGTACTTGTTGTTGTGAAGATCTCTAGACCCGAGACATGGCCCGGGTTTCGGGATATCTTCCCTCATCAGTAGAGAACGTAGTTGGGGTGGAAAAGAAGGCCGCCAAGCAACCATCACAGGCCTTGATGCCTAACCAGCACGCAGGTGCGTCATCCAGAAGCTCGTCAGCTTAAAGGCTCAAGGGAGCCCATTTGTAGAATCAACCGCAATGGATCGCACACCGCTAGCCCCTCCTCCGGATCGCCCCTAAGGATTCTGGTACGTATAGTTCGTAAGTGGTTCACCTCAGTAGGTGCAAGTAAGTACTTGTTGCTGTGAAGATCTCTAGACCCGAGAAATGGCCCGGGTTTCGGGATATCTTCCCTCATCAGTAGAGAACGTAGTTGGGGTGGAAAAGAAGGCCGCCAAGCAACCGTCACAGGCCTTGATGCCTAACCGGCACGCAGGTGCATCATCCAGAAGCTAGTCAGCTTAAAGGTTCAAGGGAGCCCATTTTTAGAATCAACCGCAATGGATCGCACACCGCTAGCCCTTCCTCCGGATCGCCCCTAAGGATTCTGGTACGTATAGTTCGTAAGTGGTTCACCTCAGTAGGTGCAAGTAAGTACTTGTTGTGAAGATCTCTAGACCCAAGACATGGCCCGGCTTTCGGGATATCTTCCCTCATCAGTAGAGAACGTAGTTGGGTTGGAAAAGAAGGCCGCCAAGCAACCGTCACAGGCCTTGATGCCTAACCGGCACGCAGATGCGTCATCCAGAAGCTCGTCAGCTTAAAGTCTCAAAGGAGCCCATTTTTAGAATCAACCGCAATGGATCGCACACAGCTAGCCCCTCCTCCGGATCGTCCCTAAGGATTCTGGTACGTATAGTTCGTAAGTGGTTCACATCAGTAGGTGCAAGTAAGTACTTGTTGTTGTGAAGATCTCTAGACCCGAGAAATGGCCCGGGTTTCGGGATATCTTCCCTCATCAGTAGAGAAAGTAGTTGGGGTGGAAAAGTAGGCCGCCAAGCAACCATCACAGGCCTTGATGCCTAACCAGCACACAGGTGCGTCATCCAGAAGCTCGTCAGCTTAAAGGCTCAAGGGAGCCCATTTGTAGAATCAACCGCAATGGATCGCACACCGCTAGCCCCTCCTCCGGATCGCCCCTAAGGATTCTGGTACGTATAGTTCGTAAGTGGTTCACCTCAGTAGGTGCAAGTAAGTACTTGTTGTTGTGAAGATCTCTAGACCCGAGACATTGCCCGGGTTTCGGGATATCTTCCCTCATCAGTAGAGAACGAAAAGAAGGCCGCCAAGCAACCGTCACAGGCCTTGATGCCTAACCGGCACGCAGGTGCATCATCCAGAAGCTCGTCAGCTTAAAGGCTCAAGAGAGCCCAATTTTAGAATCAACCGCAATGGATTGCACACCGCTAGCCCCTCCTCTGGATTGCCCCTAAGGATTCTGGTACGTATAGTTCGTAAGTGGTTCACCTCAGTAGGTGCAAGTAAGTACTTGTTGTTGTGAAGATCTCTAGACCCGAGACATTGCCCGGGTTTCGGGATATCTTCCCTCATCAGTAGAGAACGAAAAGAAGGCCGCCAAGCAACCGTCACAGGCCTTGATGCCTAACCGGCACACAGGTGCGTCATCCAAAAGCTCGTCAGCTTAAAGGCTCAAGGGAGCCCATTTTTAGAATCAACCGCAATGGATCGCACACCGCTAGCCCCTCCTCCGGATCGCCCCTAAGGATTCTGGTACGTATAGTTCGTAAGTGGTTCACCTCAGTAGGTGCAAGTAAGTACTTGTTGTTGTGAAGATCTCTAGACCCGAGAAATGGCCCGGGTTTCGGGATATCTTCCCTCATCAGTAGAGAACGTAGTTGGGGTGGAAAAGAAGGCCGCCAAGCAACCATCACAGGCCTTGATGCCTAACCAGCACGCAGGTGCGTCATCCAGAAGCTCGTCAGCTTAAAGGCTCAAGGGAGCCCATTTGTAGAATCAACCGCAATGGATCGCACACCGCTAGCCCCTCCTCCGGATCGCCCCTAAGGATTCTGGTACGTATAGTTCGTAAGTGGTTCACCTCAGTAGGTGCAAGTAAGTACTTGTTGTTGTGAAGATCTCTAGACCCGAGAAATGGCCCGGGTTTCGGGATATCTTCCCTCATCAGTAGAGAACGTAGTTGGGGTGGAAAAGAAGGCCGCCAAGCAACCGTCACAGGCCTTGATGCCTAACCGGCACGCAGGTGCATCATCCAGAAGCTCGTCAGCTTAAAGGCTCAAGGGAGCCCAATTTTAGAATCAACCGCAATGGATTGCACACCGCTAGCCCCTCCTCTGGATTGCCCCTAAGGATTCTGGTACGTATAGTTCGTAAGTGGTTCACCTCAGTAGGTGCAAGTAAGTACTTGTTGTTGTGAAGATTGTGAGAAGTTGGCCCGATATGCAACGTTCGCTATTCTAGCGACCGCTATGTATCGTTCCAACGACCCTTATGGTGTTTAGTTGTAAGTCAACCTATAGACCAGCTATCCTAGTAGCGTGGATACGAGCAGTCTAAGGCTAAAGACTCGAGAGGGCGCGTTAAGCTAGCTGTTTACCACACATGTACCCCTTGAACACCCAGTGAAAGGACACCACACAAGTGTTATGAAAATAAACAGTATATTTATTAAGAATCACAACTGCCCTGTACTCTTTATGAGGACAGGGTACTAAGCACAACCAAATCTCTTTATCAAATACTTTAAGTGCACGTTTAAACAAGTGTCCGAGGACACGGAAAGGTTAAGGCAAGTCGGAAGCGAGGGACTCGGGACCCTAGAGTAAGGAGGCTATGCAGGCACCGAAATGCCGAGTTACCTAGCCACGAGGGCTGCGGCTGCACAAGTCTTACAGGCGTCGGGGTCTTCGCTGACGAGCCAGGAGCCGGAAGAAAAGGAGTTGCTGGCCGGCGACCAGTGATGAATAGTTCGTAGGGATCCAAGCCTGGATCAGAGATTGATGAAACCTGAAAGCAGAGGGGACCAAGTTCGTACTACTAGCCAGTAGTCAGAGGGTACCAGGAAGGCACCGGTTGGCCGTCACCTCGACCAGGTGAGTGGGCGACGCTAGGCTCTGCAGTCTCACGGACCAGGAGGCGTTGTCGGCGACCACGGTGGAGGTGCGAGCTGTCCCACGAAGGATGGTGCTGTCGGCGTCGCTGGGCCCAGGATGGGGCAACAAGCCTTGGCAGGTCTCAGGGCCACGTGGTGGGCCTAAGATGGCGTCTTGGTTGGACCAGGAGGGTCCGGGGTGCTTCTCGCAAAGATGGAAGCAAGGGCCAGTCTGGAGCAACCAGACCAGCAGTGATGATTCTCGGATGTCGTCACAGAAGGGCACAAGCCAGCGGCTAGTGACCAGACAACGTGCTGAGCAGCGAGCAGAAGGGCCCCACGCAGATCGTGGCGATGCTGGGAGACTGCACTTCGGTGCTGGAGCGGCTCAGGGTCGGGGCTTCTCGGACCCCAGAGCACTCACCAGAGAGTTACCTCGATGGTCGTGCTGGTTTTAAGAGCGTGCAGGTTCTGATGATGGCCGGTCCCTCGAGGTCTCGTCGCACCCACAGATCACAGCTGAGCTGATGACGTGGGTAGAGGTCAGAGGTGCCAGGGAAGCCGGTTCTCGTCGAGCTGGGCCGTCGGATTCCTTGAGGAAGGACTTACAGCAAACCGCAGAGTTCTTAGATGGTGCCCGCTGATGCAGGGTGACTACTCCTTAGCCACAAGGGAGAAATCTTGAGAAGAGTCTTGAAGTCCTTTCGTAGAAAGTATTCTTGATTCAAAGATGATCTAATTTGGAAGGGTCCCCGCTCCGGCCTTTATCCTAAAGAAAGGGGCGGGTATGACTAGGTCCTGCCCTAAGGGTGGGACCAGGAAGGGGGTAGTTACACCCCTCTCCCCTGCCGGACTTTCCCCAGGCCAGGGCTGTCGCCCCTGGAACTGGTTCTAACCGGCAGATGCGTAGTGAGCACCGGGGTGCCACTCCGCAGTCACCTTCTTGCAAAAGCCCTACCTACCCAGAATACACAAACCCTGTCTGGGACGGTGCGAACACCGCCCTCGACAGGAAACCCTTTGTCCAAGCGCTCCTCGCTGGAAGGACTCCCAGCAGCAGGAGGTCAGACTCGTGTCTGTGGTGGCAGCATCCATTTTGTGGAGCTGAGGCTTTCGTTAACTTTAACCGGGGTTCACAGTTACGTACATGTCGTGTCCCTCTAGAAGGGCGGGATGCTAACCTCGTCGCCAGGGTTGGTGAGAGGGCAGCACCCCGATTCGTATGACACCTTACTCGACATGTCTTGATAACGCGACACCGAAGTTACCGATGTGGTACGCGTTATCATGGAACAGCCATTGGGTCTTTTCTCCGCAAGCTGCAACCGGCTCGGGCCAGAACACAGTTCACACGAGCCCATGCACTCTGCCTTCAGGATTGTCAAGGCCTGCCATAGGAGTGACTGATAGGAACTCGGGTGTCCATTGTATGGTTAGATATAGGGCTACTATATCTAAAGCAAAGGGTGATTACACGACTTCGCCCCAGCTGTCATGCAGCCAGTTGTGTCAAATTTAGGAGGCCAGCCAAGGGTGGCATAATACATGCTGCAGCCCCTGGCGGCCCTGGGTACACCTATGCCCTGAGTTACAGGGTCTGATAAGGTGGCCCAGTACCAATTGGTAAATGCACCTAGGGTACATATCGTAATTTAGAAAGAGAACAGCCAGGCTGTGGGTCTGATTGGCAGGCCCACAGCCAGAGAAAGTCGTAAACCAGTGAAACAAAAGCAAAAAATCTGGGTGATCATAGGGTTGCAGACCCTACTCTCCTACATGACCCCCCCCCAAACGTCGGAACAACTAGCTAACCTTGACCAGGTGAGTCTTCTTGTTCTAAGTGGAAATATCTGGAGAGCCCATCGGCATTGCCATGATCAGTACCAGGTCTATGTTCCACTGTGAAGTCCATCCCCTGTAGGGAAATGGACCACCTAAGCAGTTTGGGGTTTTCACCCTTCATCTGATTTAGCCACAAGAGGGGCTTATGGTCGGTCTGAATCTTGAAGTGAGTGCCAAACAAGTATGGCCTCAGCTTCTTCAGGGCCCAAACCACAGCAAAGGCCTCCCTCTCAATAGCTGACCAATTCTTCTCTCTAGGGGTCAGCCTTCTGCTTATAAAAGCAATGGGCTGGTCTTGACCATCAAAATTCAGTTGAGAAAGAACAGCTCCCACACCCAACTCAGAAGCATCTGTTTGGACAATGAATGGTTTGGAGTAGTCCGGACTCTTGAGGATAGGCGCCGTGCACATGGCCTGCTTTAGGTCATCGAATGCTTTTTGACAGCTCGCTGTCCACTGAACCTTTTTTGGCATTTTCTTACTTGTCAGTTCGTTTAATGGTGTCACGATGGAACCATAGTTCCTGACAAACTTCCTATAGTAACCAGTCAGGCCCAAGAAAGCTCGAACCTGAGTCTGGGTGGTTGGAGGAGCCCAGTCCCTGATTGACTGTATCTTGCTCTCCAGTGGCTGAACCTGGCCTCCACCTACAAGGTGGCCCAGGTATACAACCTGTGTCTGCCCTATCTGGCACTTGGTGGCCTTGATAGTGAGGCCTGCTGCTTGCAGCGCCTCTAACGTCTTCCGCAGGTGGACCAGGTGATCCTCCCAGGTGGAGCTAAAGACAGCAATATCGTCAAGATACGCCGCACAGAAGTCATCCAGCCCAGTAAGGACGTGATTCACCAACCGTTGGAAGGTGGCAGGTGCATTTTTTAGACCAAAGGGCATCACCACGAACTGATAATGCCCACCAGGGGTTGAAAATGCGGTTTTAGGCTTGGCGTCCTCAGCTAACCTGATTTGCCAATACCCAGCTGTCAGGTCAAACGTACTTAAGTAGTTGGCCGAAGCCAATCTATCGATAAGCTCGTCTGCCCTTGTGTTGGACAGGCCACATGAAGGGCCACTCTCCCCCGGCCCGACCAGGCCCGAGCCCGGTCACGCAGGTACCACACACCACCATTACACGTCCTCCGTCCCCTCCGGGACCCCTACCCTCGAACATGTCGACCTCGTGGGCCTGATCCACTGCCGGCCTGCGCGCCCATCCTGGGCGCCATCTTGGACACTCCACCACGAGGCCGCCTGGCCCCAGATCGACCTCAACCCTGGGCCTGGCCAGGTCTCAGACATCCCGGCACCACCATCCACCCAGGAGGTGAGCGGGCTACTTGGCAAGTCACTGGGGGAAAGAGGTGTCGATGGCTCTCCCCCGCCAGGTGCCGCTCGCCCATCGCCTCCCCGGGCGCTGGCTCCACCCCCCTGCTGGGTGTCTGGACTCCCTCATCCCGGACCTCCCGACCTCCAAGTGCGAGGGTCCGGACATCAAAGGGCACCAGCCCTATAACTGGGGCAGCTCCAGAGCAGGAAGGCAGTTGTATCTTGGAGTCGAGAGACGCAGAGAAGAACTCATCCTTGACGGACTACTGGCGCTGCCATAGCTCTGTCTCGTGCACCATCGTCTTGCCTGCTGGCGCTGCCGCAACCTTCGTAACCTTCATATCCTTCATCGTCGTCGGGACCTGCTGGCGTGGCCGCGGACCGTTTGCATTCGCCATCTTCATCGGGACCTGCTGGCTCCGCCGCGGACCGTCGTTTCCTTCGTCCATCTCGGGACCTGCTGGCTCCGCCGCGACCCGATCATCTAGAACGCCGAGCTCGAGGATTGAGAGCTAGTTTCATCTTTTGGTAATAAGACTGTCCCGCTACCCTTTTCCCAAGCCAGAGACCAGAACCGAGGGGACCCCTGAGTCCAGACCTCCTTGTACCATTCCATCGTAACCTTAAAGAATTGCCTATAAAATCTCGTTGAACTTTACCCTTGTGTGGTGTCCGTCTGTGGGGGGGAAGTTACTTGTCTGTACGATCGCTGGAGACGGCTCTCCCCGGAGACCTCTCCCCTTATCCTCGGCCGACCCTCCCGGTCCGTCTAACATTGGTGGCCAGCGGCGCGATCCGAATCACCGCATAACCGTACAGAGAGTAGCTCACCCCACGGCGAATCACGATGTCAACTAAAGAAAGCGGATCAACGGAGAAATTCCAGATGGAGAAATTGGACGAGTACAGCCATCGTGAACTAAAACAGTTCTGCATCGAACTAGGTATCGCTACCACCGGACTAAGTACCAAAGACGATTTTAAGCAGGCCCTAGAATCTTGGGCAGAAACCGGGGCTGCCGGAACCTCGGATCAAAGCATCGCAGCAAAAACCACCACGGCCCCGAGGAGCAAAGAAAGGGTCTCTCGCAAGACGAGATCCAGGAACGAGAGAAAACCCGACTACACGAGCTGGAAATGGCCCGGCTCAAAATGGACATTGAACTTAAATTGGCCGAACAAAAAATCAACTTAGAGCACCTGCGTCTCCGAGAAGAAAGAGAGGAGAAACAGAGACAAAGGGAGCTCGAGGAAAAGAAACTGGCATATGAGCATGAGCGGAAACTAGCGGAGATCGACCTACGCAAGCAGAATAAAGAAGTAGGGGTGTCCGAGCAACCCCACACCCCAGGGGCAACAGAGAAAAAGGTACACATCCCCAAGGATGTCGTCCGAGAGTACTTCCGAGAGGACGACATCCAGCAATGGTTTAAGGCCTATGAAATCGCTATGACTGCACACCGGATCGATAGAAGCGATTGGGGAGCCGGTCTATGGGGGAGATTCCTCAATGAGGGCCGCGACGCCCTGCTGCAACTCCCGGACCACCAGATGACCTCCTATGACCATATGAAAGCTGCACTCCTCACCCGCTATGGCCTCACACCCGAGATGTACCGTCAGAGGTTCCGAGACTGCACCCACATCCCGGGTACAACTTGGGTGGACTATGTAAACTACTTTAGCCGAGCCTTCGAAGGCTGGATCAAAGGAAGCAAGGTCACAACCTACGAACAACTGTTCAATCTTATGGTCTGGGAGCATCTGTCGAACAATTGCTTCATTGAACTCCGCCAGCACCTCCTCGACAGCAAGTTAACGGATCCCCGGCAGCTCGCAGCCGAAGCTGACCGGTGGGAAATCACCAGAGTGGGTCGAAATGGGTCCTACGAACAAAACCGGAACAAAAGTGGTCAACACCGTCCCCGAGGAGGAGGAGGAGGCCAAGGACGCGGAAGAGACAACGTTCCGGTCGCCCCCGCTACCAGCACCACCCCCCCGGCCAACCGGGGCAGCACCCCGGCGCGACCGGGATATCGAGCCAATGTTACGTGCCATCGATGCCAACGAATCGGACACTATGCAAACGACCCAAACTGCCCCCAGTACCAGAGCCCAAGACCCCGCCAAGTAGCCGCTGTTGCTCTGGGGGAGGAACAGATCTCAGAGGAACAGGAGGAATATGAACAGGAACACCAAGAATGGGAGCCAGCCGCCATGGCTCTAGCCTGCTTAGGGGGGAGAGACATGGTTCCGCGGGTCCCCCTACCCGCTAACACCCAGAAGTACAGCCAATGGGTGAGCATCAATGGACGCCGGGCCGAAGCCCTTCGTGACACTGGGGCCAGTGTAACAGCCGTCCGCTGTCACCTGGTGACCCCAGAACAATATCTACCAAACATTCTCTGCCCTGTACGTTCAGCCGATAACTCGGAAAGTCTGTGTCGGATGGCCTGCGTCCCCTTCGAATGGGGAGGGGTCTCCGGCATGTTAAAGGTAACGGTCCGAGACGATGCCCCCGTAGACTGCCTCCTGGGGAATGACCTTGAAAGCTCTCCGTGGGCAGCCGTAGAACGAAGAGAACACCTGGGGATGTTAGGCGTCCCGGACTGGGCGTGCGTCACCACCCGGTCCATGGCCGCCCGTGCCAACCCCCGCCCAGAGGAACCCGAATGGCCGGCGCCACCGCCTCCGGTCGCCCCAGCCGAAACCACCGACCGTGACGTCCCCCCAGAACCAGCTCAACCTCCAGACCTCGCTAACATCGACCAGTGGCCTCAAGAGGGGGGGCCCACGCAAGAACAATTTCGCCAAGAACAGAAGACCTGTCCCTCCCTCGAGGGACTCCGCCAACAAGCGCTCGCCCAAAGTGCAGGGGATACCTCCGGAACGCACTGGGTCTACTGGGACAATGAACTGCTGTACAGTGAGCAAAGAATCGCGGAGCTGGGGGCTAGCCGAGTACTGGTGGTGCCCCTCCGTTTTAGAGACTTTCTGCTAAACCTGGCCCACGATGTCCCCCTGGCGGGACACCTGGGTCAAGATAAAACCTATAGTCGTCTGGTGACCCACTTCTTCTGGCCCAAAATGAGGAACGATGTACACCAGCATTGCCGATCTTGCCCCACGTGCCAAGCCAGTGGAAAGAGCGGCCGCAAACTAAAAGCCCCCCTGCAACCTTTTCCCGTGGTCACCACCCCGTTCGAGAGGGTCGGGATAGACATCGTGGGACCCCTGGACCCGCGCACCAAACAAGGCCATCGATTCATCCTGGTACTAGTGGACCACGCCACCCGCTACCCCGAGGCTGTTCCCCTGCGAACTGTGACAGCCCCGGTAGTCGGCCGGGCTCTGTTGGGGATCTTCTCCCGTGTGGGCTTCCCCCGAGAAGTCGTCAGCGACAGAGGCACGAACTTTATTTCTAAATATATGAAGTCCCTCTGGCAACAGTGCGGGGTTACCTACCGATTCACGACCCCCTATCACCCTCAAGGAAACGGACTCGTTGAGCGGTTCAACCGCACACTCAAAGGGATGATCGGGGGGTTGGAAGAGCCCCTCCGTCGCCAGTGGGACGTGCTGCTGCCGTGCCTCCTCTTCGCCTATCGAGAGGTTCCCCAGAAGTCCCTGGGCTTCAGCCCGTTTGAACTACTATATGGACACCCAGTGCGGGGGCCGCTCAGCCTAGTCAAGGAAAGCTGGGAGATGCCCCCTCTAAAGAACCCACCAGATGTTTTCCGATACCTCCTAACCCTCCGCAACCAGACCCGGCGGTTCAGAGAGCTGGCAAAAGCCAACCTAGAGGCCAGTCAAGAGGACATGAAAAAGTGGTATGACCGGAATGCCTCCTCCATCGAATTTGAACCTGGGCAACAGGTATGGGTGATGTCCCCCACCGAACCCTGCGCCCTGCAAGACAAGTGGACAGGGCCCTTCAAAGTAGTCGAGCGCAAGGGTCCTGCCACCTATCTCATCGACATGGAATCTCCCCGGAACCCCCTCCGGGTCCTCCACGCTAACAGACTGAAACCCCACTTTGTGCGTTCAGAACTCAGCCTCCTGATGGCCACAGACAATGGGGCTGAAGAGGACTCCGAGCCCCTCCCTGACCTCCTACGGACTCAGGAGAAAGACGGCTCCGTGGATGGGGTCCGACTCTCGGAGGCCCTCACCCGAGAGCAACACCAGGAGTGTCGAGTCCTCCTGTCACAGTTCGCCAGCCTGTTCTCCCTCGCCCCAGGTGTCACTTCCTGGTGTGTGCACGATGTGGACACAGGGGACAGCCCCCCTATCCGCCACCGGGCCTACCGCGTGCCAGATCGGGTACGGGCCTGCATCCAGGAAGAGGTAGCAAGAATGCTCACGCTCGGGGTCATCGAGCCCTCAGATAGCCCCTGGGCCAGTCCTGTAGTACTGGTCCCCAAAGCAGCCGCCCCTGGCACCACGCCGGAACTCCGGTTCTGCGTCGACTACCGGGGCTTAAATGCGGTCACCAGAACAGACGCACATCCCATCCCCCGGGCAGATGAACTAATCGACCGCATGGGAGCTGCCCGCTACCTCAGTATTTTCGACCTGACGGCGGGCTACTGGCAAATCGGCCTCACACCCCGGGCCCAAGAACGTTCTGCCTTTTCCACCCCCGATGGCCATTACCATTTCAAGGTCATGCCCTTTGGCATGAAGAATGCCCCAGCAACCTTTCAGCGGCTCGTCATTCAAGTCCTGGCGGGGCTCGAAGGGTTCAGCGCCGCCTACCTAGATGACATCGCTGTATACAGCCACCATTGGACCGAGCACCTCCGCCACCTCCGAGCCGTGCTACAAGCCCTTCAGCGAGCTGGCCTCACGATCAAGGCCAGCAAATGTCAAATTGGTCAAGGGTCTGTAACCTACCTCGGACACCAGGTGGGAAGCGGCCTGGTGGCCCCTCTGCAGCTCAAAATTGCCGCCATCCAGTCCTGGCAGCCCCCCATCACCCAGACCGAGGTACGAGCCTTCCTGGGCCTCACGGGCTACTACCGAAGGTTCGTGAAAGACTATGGTACTATAGTGGGTCCCCTCACGGAACTCACGTCAAAAAATCAACCCAAGGCAGTCAACTGGACCCCAGAGTGTCAAACAGCATTCGAACAATTGAAAGCCGCCATGTGTTCCGCCCCTGTGCTCCAGGCCCCCGACTACAGCCGGGAGTTCGTCGTCCAGACGGATGCCTCCGACCATGGCATCGGGGCAGTCCTGTCTCAAGTGAACACAGAAGGCCTTGATCAGCCAGTGGCCTTCATCAGCAGGCGACTCCTACCACGAGAACAACGCTGGAGCACCATTGAGAGGGAGGCCTTCGCCGTGGTATGGGCCCTCAAGAAACTCCGGCCCTACCTCTTTGGCACACACTTTCGGGTGCAGACCGACCACCGACCCCTGCAGTGGCTGATGCAGATGCGGGGAGAAAACCCGAAGTTACTACGTTGGTCCATCTCCCTCCAAGGGATGGACTTCACAGTTGAACATCGGCCTGGGCCAGATCACGCCAACGCGGATGGCCTGTCCCGGTTCTTCCGCCTCGACGAGGAGAGTCCCCAAGAGGATGGGTAACTCTCCCCGCCTTCAGCTGGGGGGGACGCATGTTGGACAGGCCACATGAAGGGCCACTCTCCCCCGGCCCGACCAGGCCCGAGCCTGGTCACGCAGGTACCACACACCACCATTACACGTCCTCCGTCCCCTCCGGGACCCCTACCCTCGAACATGTCGACCTCGTGGGCCTGATCCACTGCCGGCCTGCGCGCCCATCCTGGGCGCCATCTTGGACACTCCACCACGAGGCCGCCTGGCCCCAGATCGACCTCAACCCTGGGCCTGGCCAGGTCTCAGACATCCCGGCACCACCATCCACCCAGGAGGTGAGCGGGCTACTTGGCAAGTCACTGGGGGAAAGAGGTGTCGATGGCTCTCCCCCGCCAGGTGCCGCTCGCCCATCGCCTCCCCGGGCGCTGGCTCCACCCCCCTGCTGGGTGTCTGGACTCCCTCATCCCGGACCTCCCGACCTCCAAGTGCGAGGGTCCGGACATCAAAGGGCACCAGCCCTATAACTGGGGCAGCTCCAGAGCAGGAAGGCAGTTGTATCTTGGAGTCGAGAGACGCAGAGAAGAACTCATCCTTGACGGACTACTGGCGCTGCCATAGCTCTGTCTCGTGCACCATCGTCTTGCCTGCTGGCGCTGCCACAACCTTCGTAACCTTCATATCCTTCATCGTCGTCGGGACCTGCTGGCGTGGCCGCGGACCGTTTGCATTCGCCATCTTCATCGGGACCTGCTGGCTCCGCCGCGGACCGTCGTTTCCTTCGTCCATCTCGGGACCTGCTGGCTCCGCCGCGGCCCGATCATCTAGAACGCCGAGCTCGAGGATTGAGAGCTAGTTTCATCTTTTGGTAATAAGACTGTCCCGCTACCCTTTTCCCAAGCCAGAGACCAGAACCGAGGGGACCCCTGAGTCCAGACCTCCTTGTACCATTCCATCGTAACCTTAAAGAATTGCCTATAAAATCTCGTTGAACTTTACCCTTGTGTGGTGTCCGTCTGTGGGGGGGAAGTTACTTGTCTGTACGATCGCTGGAGACGGCTCTCCCCGGAGACCTCTCCCCTTATCCTCGGCCGACCCTCCCGGTCCGTCTAACACCTTGGTATTGGGTGGGCGTCAGTCTTAGTGACTGCATTGAGACCCCTGTAGTCTACGCAAAACCTCATCTCTCTCTTACCACCCTGGGTGTGAGGCTTCGGCACTAGAACTACGGGACTAGCCCAAGGGCTATCCGAGGGTTCAATGACTCCCAGCTCCAACATTTTCTGCACTTCACTTTTGATGCAGTCTCTAACGTGATCAGGCTGCCTGTAGATTTTACTCTTTACGGGCAAGCTGTCACCAGTGTCGACCTCATGGGTGCACCAATCGGTCTGACTGGGTGTCAGAGAAAACAGATGTCGGAACGACTGAAGAACCTGTTTACAGTCGCTCTGTTGATGTTCGGAGAGGCTGCCACAAAAGACAACACCATCTACCGAGCCATCGTCAGGATTCTGAGTGAGCAGGTCGGGGAGAGGGTCACTCTCCTCTTCCTGTCCCTCATCTAGGGCCATGAGCAAACTCATGTCCTTCCTGTCGACATATGCTTTTAGCCTGTTGACATGAAGCACCCTGTGGGGGCTCCGGGGAGTTCCCAGGTCGACCAGGTAGGTGACCTCTCCCTTTTTCTCCAGGATGGTGTGGGGCCCGGACCATTTGTCCTTGAGTGCTGCTGGGGCCACTGGCTCCAACACCCACACCTTCTGTCCGGGCTGATAAACAGTCAAGACAGCCTTTCGGTCATGCCAAGCTTTTTGGAGTTCTTGGCTGGCCTTAAGGTTTTCAGATGCCTTTTCCATGTACTCAGCCATCCGCGAGCGGAGGCCAAGCACATAGTCCACTATGTTGGCTGCAGGCTTTTTGAGAGGTCTCTCCCATCCTTCCTTCACCAAACACAGGGGTCCTCTTACAGGATGCCCGTACAAAAGTTCAAAAGGGCTGTAGCCAACCCCCTTCTGTGGGACTTCTCTGTAGGCGAACAAGAGGCAGGGGATCAGGACGTCCCATCTACGCCGAAGCTTTTCCGGTAGTCCATGAATCATCCCTTTTAGGGTCCTGTTGAATCTCTCAACAAGCCCATTGCATTGTGGATGATAGGGTGTAGTGAACTTGTAGTTGACACCACATTCCTTCCACATAGCAGTTAAGTAGCTCGACATAAAGTTTGCACCTCTGTCGGAGACGACCTCCTTAGGGAAGCCCACTCTGGAGAATACTCCAACTAGGGCTCTTGCCACAACAGGTGCTGTAGTGGTCCTAAGGGGAATAGCTTCAGGATACCTGGTGGCATGATCCACTACCACCAGTATAAACTTGTGCCCTGATGCTGTCGGTGGTTCCATGGGACCGACGATGTCGATCCCCACCCGTTCAAAGGGCACCCCCACCACAGGCATTGGTATAAGGGGGGCCTTTGTCGTGCCACCTGACTTACCACTGGCTTGGCAAGTGACACAGGAGCGGCAAAACTCCTTGGTATCTTCGTTCATGTGAGGCCAGTGAAAGTGTGAGACAAGCCTGTCCCACGTTTTCGTCTGGCCTAAGTGACCTGCTAAGGGAATCTCGTGGGCCAAGGTAAGGAGGAAACCACGCTGAGACAAGGGGACGACCAGCCTCCTGGTCATGCCAGGCTTGGGGTCTCTTGACTCAGTGTACAGGAGTCCATCTTCCCAGTATACCTTGTGGGTACCTGTGGCGTTCCCAGCAGCCTCAGCAGCAGCCTGCTGTCTGAGGGGTTCAAGAGAAGGGCAGTCTAACTGGTCCTTCCCCAGGTCTTCCCTTGAGGGTCCCCCTGAGCCCAAGAATTCAACTTGATCAAGTTCGAACTCCCTAGGCTCAGTTTCCCTCAATTCCTGTAGGTCAGCCTCCTCTGAGACTTGATCCTCGACCTGGGGCAAGGGGGAAGGCGCAGCCTTAACCCTACTGCTCTTTTTCTTGGGAGGTGTCTGGTCCGTTGTTCCAGGATCCAGCACCTGTTCAGTGGGGCATTTCCTGACCTGTGACCTAGTCACAGCGAACACATGTGCTGGCAAACCTAACATTTCCATGTGAGTCCGGTGCTCCACTTCTGACCATTGTGACGACTCCAAATCATTGCCCAACAAACAATCCACTGGGAGGTCTGGACTAACTACAACCTTCTTTTGGCCAGTTACCCCTCCCCAGGAGAAAGCTACAATTGCCATACTGTGATTGGTAGTGACATTGCTTGCATTGGTCACCAGGAATTCTGTACCTGGCATGATCTGTCCAGGGTCCACAAAGTTAGGCGTCACCATGGTGACGCTGGCACAAGTGTCCCTATAAGCCTGAGCCATCTTTCCATTTATGAAAGGCGTCTGTCGGTATTTGCCCAAAGTATTGGGGCTTACGTCAGGGGATATGTCCGCGTCCCCTGTACTGACAAGGACAGCCTGAGTGAGTGTGCCAACTAAGTTGTCACGCCCCTCAGAACCCAGGGTTAACCCTACTAAACCCTTGGGAGGCGCACTACCACTGCTGACTGTACTAGGGGGCACAGGTGCCTTAGGGGCTGCAGTGGCAGGAGTCTGCCCTCCTCCTTTCTTGGTGCACTCACTAAACCAGTGAGATTTACTTTTACAGTACTGGCACCATCTTTTGGATTGGCCTTCTTTCTTCTTTTGGGGAGCCTGACCCCCACCCTCTTTGGGTTGTTGGGGACCTGTCGAAGACTTCTGGTCATTTTGTTCTCCCTTAGAATCTTTACCCTTTTGGTCTGCTTTCTTCTGACCACCTTGATTCTGGCCCTGGTTCTGTTTAACTCTCGTACGAACCCATCTGTCTGCCTTCTTTCCCAATTCTTGGGGAGAGGTCAGATCCGAGTCGACAAGATGCTGATGCAACAACTGGTTCTGACAATTGTTTAAAATTTGTTCTCTCATCATCAAATTATACAATCCTGCGTAATCAGTAACCTTACTGCCCAGCAACCAGCCCTCAAAAGCCTTAGTGGCACAATCGACAAAATCAGACCAATCTTGAGACTGCGTTTTCTGGGTATCCCTGAACAGCACCCTGTACTGCTCAGTGGTTAGGCCGAACCCTTCAACGAGTGTATTCTTCAAGACCTGGTAATTATTAGCGTCCTCTACCCTTGTGGTGAGGAGCTTGTCTCTTCCTTTTCCTTCAAAGGAGAGCCACAAGATAGCTGCCCACTGACTCTGGGGAACACCCTGCACAGTGCAGGCCCTCTCCAAAGCAGTAATCCATTTGTGGATGTCGTCCCCTTGTTTAAAGGGGGGCACTATCTTCCCAAGGTGTTTCGTATCGAAACTCTTTTCCCTATTACTAGGTACATTGCTGCCACCAGTGGGGACTACCCCACTTAACTGTTGCTCTCTAGCAAAAGCAAGCTTTTCCTTGGCCAGGGCAAGTTCTTCCCTTTCGATCCTCAGATTAGCTGCCCTTTCCTTCGCTTCGTACACTCTCCTCTGAGGGGACGTCATCCCTCTTTGAGAAGAGTTGTGAGAGCCATTGGTATGAAGGGATCTGCCAGAGCCTCTTGACAGAGATCTGGCTCGTCCATTCCCCATGTTAAGCGGACCTGACAGTAGCGCCGGGGTTTCCCCAGTACCACTATCATGTTTGCTTAAGTTGGACCGTGTTAGTCTGACGACTTCTACCTGTCCCTTATCTGCCTCATCCCCAGAGAGATCCTCATCCTCATCCTCCTCCCCATCTTCGTTCTCAGTTGCGAGGTGGATGAGGTCAGGATCGTCCCGGGTTCCCTCGAGGGGAGGCATGTCTCCTTCTGTATTAGAAGAGCTACGAAGTTTCTCAGCTCTCCTGGCATCATAAGTCTCCAAGAGACCAATCAGAAAGGACGTTGTGGGGTTAGACCCCTGCTGAATCTTCCTGGAGTGACACAGTCGTCTTAACTCCTTGAAGCTCAGCACAGTATATCCTGAAGGGATGACCTGTGGAGGGTCAACTGACACAAGGGGAGACTCAGAGTTTCCTCCTTGGCCCGACATACTGTTTCTAGTGTGGTGTAAGTGATGCACCTACCTACACTATGTGTTTTCCTACTGTTCCCTTGCTAAGAGTTGTAGCCAAGGTGTGCTAAGCCTTGAGGAGCTACAACAGCTGGTTCAGTAGAACTCAGAGTATTCTAAGCTTTTAGTTATATGTACTAACAGTACTTGTGCGATCTTTCAACAAGATATTCTTAGGATACGTGTGGTAAAACAGCAAGCTCAAATCCCAACCGCTGCTCACCAATGTGAGAAGTTGGCCCGATATGCAACGTTCGCTATTCTAGCGACCGCTATGTATCGTTCCAACGACCCTTATGGTGTTTGGTTGTAAGTCAACCTATAGACCAGCTATCCTAGTAGCGTGGATACGAGCAGTCTAAGGCTAAAGACTCGAGAGGGCGCGTTAAGCTAGCTGTTTACCACACATGTACCCCTTGAACACCCAGTGAAAGGACACCACACAAGTGTTATGAAAATAAACAGTATATTTATTAAGAATCACAACAGCCCTGTACTCTTTATGAGGACAGGGTACTAAGCACAACCAAATCTCTTTATCAAATACTTTAAGTGCACGTTTAAACAAGTGTCCGAGGACACGGAAAGGTTAAGGCAAGTCGGAAGCGAGGGACTCGGGACCCTAGAGTAAGGAGGCTATGCAGGCACCGAAATGCCGAGTTACCTAGCCACGAGGGCTGCGGCTGCACAAGTCTTACAGGCGTCGGGGTCTTCGCTGACGAGCCAGGAGCCGGAAGAAAAGGAGTTGCTGGCCGGCGACCAGTGATGAATAGTTCGTAGGGATCCAAGCCTGGATCAGAGATTGATGAAACCTGAAAGCAGAGGGGACCAAGTTCGTACTACTAGCCAGTAGTCAGAGGGTACCAGGAAGGCACCGGTTGGCCGTCACCTCGACCAGGTGAGTGGGCGACGCTAGGCTCTGCAGTCTCACGGACCAGGAGGCGTTGTCGGCGACCACGGTGGAGGTGCGAGCTGTCCCACGAAGGATGGTGCTGTCGGCGTCGCTGGGCCCAGGATGGGGCAACAAGCCTTGGCAGGTCTCAGGGCCACGTGGTGGGCCTAAGATGGCGTCTTGGTTGGACCAGGAGGGTCCGGGGTGCTTCTCGCAAAGATGGAAGCAAGGGCCAGTCTGGAGCAACCAGACCAGCAGTGATGATTCTCGGATGTCTTCACAGAAGGGCACAAGCCAGCGGCTAGTGACCAGACAACGTGCTGAGCAGCGAGCAGAAGGGCCCCACGCAGATCGTGGAGATGCTGGGAGACTGCACTTCGGTGCTGGAGCGGCTCAGGGTCGGGGCTTCTCGGACCCCAGAGCACTCACCAGAGAGTTACCTCGATGGTCGTGCTGGTTTTAAGAGCGTGCAGGTTCTGATGATGGCCGGTCCCTCGAGGTCTCGTCGCACCCACAGCTCACAGCTGAGCTGATGACGTGGGTAGAGGTCAGAGGTGCCAGGGAAGCCGGTTCTCGTCGAGCTGGGCCGTCGGATTCCTTGAGGAAGGACTTACAGCAAACCGCAGAGTTCTTAGATGGTGCCCGCTGATGCAGGGTGACTACTCCTTAGCCACAAGGGAGAAATCTTGAGAAGAGTCTTGAAGTCCTTTCGTAGAAAGTATTCTTGATTCAAAGATGATCTAATTTGGAAGGGTCCCCGCTCCGGCCTTTATCCTAAAGAAAGGGGCGGGTATGACTAGGTCCTGCCCTAAGGGTGGGACCAGGAAGGGGGTAGTTACACCCCTCTCCCCTGCCGGACTTTCCCCAGGCCAGGGCTGTCGCCCCTGGAACTGGTTCTAACCGGCAGATGCGTAGTGAGCACCGGGGTGCCACTCCGCAGTCACCTTCTTGCAAAAGCCCTACCTACCCAGAATACACAAACCCTGTCTGGGACGGTGCGAACACCGCCCTCGACAGGAAACCCTTTGTCCAAGCGCTCCTCGCTGGAAGGACTCCCAGCAGCAGGAGGTCAGACTCGTGTCTGTGGTGGCAGCATCCATTTTGTGGAGCTGAGGCTTTCGTTAACTTTAACCGGGGTTCACAGTTACGTACATGTCGTGTCCCTCTAGAAGGGCGGGATGCTAACCTCGTCGCCAGGGTTGGTGAGAGGGCAGCACCCCGATTCGTATGACACCTTACTCGACATGTCTTGATAACGCGACACCGAAGTTACCGATGTGGTACGCGTTATCATGGAACAGCCATTGGGTCTTTTCTCCGCAAGCTGCAACCGGCTCGGCTCGGGCCAGAACACAGTTCACACGAGCCCATGCACTCTGCCTTCAGGATTGTCAAGGCCTGCCATAGGAGTGACTGATAGGAACTCGGGTGTCCATTGTATGGTTAGATATAGGGCTACTATATCTAAAGCAAAGGGTGATTACACGACTTCGCCCCAGCTGTCATGCAGCCAGTTGTGTCAAATTTAGGAGGCCAGCCAAGGGTGGCATAATACATGCTGCAGCCCCTGGCGGCCCTGGGTACACCTATGCCCTGAGTTACAGGGTCTGATAAGGTGGCCCAGTACCAATTGGTAAATGCACCTAGGGTACATATCGTAATTTAGAAAGAGAACAGCCAGGCTGTGGGTCTGATTGGCAGGCCCACAGCCAGAGAAAGTCGTAAACCAGTGAAACAAAAGCAAAAAATCTGGGTGATCATAGGATTGCAGACCCTACTCTCCTACAAAGATCTCTAGACCCGAGACATTGCCCGGGTTTCGGGATATCTTCCCTCATCAGTAGAGAACAAAAAGAAGGCCGCCAAGCAACCGTCACAGGCCTTGATGCCTAACCGGCACACAGGTGCGTCATCCAAAAGCTCGTCAGCTTAAAGGCTCAAGGGAGCCCATTTTTAGAATCAACCGCAATGGATCGCACACCGCTAGCCCCTCCTCCGGATCGCCCCTAAGGATTCTGGTACGTATAGTTCGTAAGTGGTTCACCTCAGTAGGTGCAAGTAAGTACTTGTTGTTGTGAAGATCTCTAGACCCGAGAAATGGCCCGGGTTTCGGGATATCTTCCCTCATCAGTAGAGAACGTAGTTGGGGTGGAAAAGAAGGCCGCCAAGCAACCATCACAGGCCTTGATGCCTAACCAGCACGCAGGTGCGTCATCCAGAAGCTCGTCAGCTTAAAGGCTCAAGGGAGCCCATTTGTAGAATCAACCGCAATGGATCGCACACCGCTAGCCCCTCCTCCGGATCGCCCCTAAGGATTCTGGTACGTATAGTTCGTAAGTGGTTCACCTCAGTAGGTGCAAGTAAGTACTTGTTGTTGTGAAGATCTCTAGACCCGAGAAATGGCCCGGGTTTCGGGATATCTTCCCTCATCAGTAGAGAACGTAGTTGGGGTGGAAAAGAAGGCCGCCAAGCAACCGTCACAGGCCTTGATGCCTAACCGGCACGCAGGTGCATCATCCAGAAGCTCGTCAGCTTAAAGGCTCAAGGGAGCCCAATTTTAGAATCAACCGCAATGGATTGCACACCGCTAGCCCCTCCTCTGGATTGCCCCTAAGGATTCTGGTACGTATAGTTCGTAAGTGGTTCACCTCAGTAGGTGCAAGTAAGTACTTGTTGTTGTGAAGATCTCTAGACCCGAGACATTGCCCGGGTTTCGGGATATCTTCCCTCATCAGTAGAGAACGAAAAGAAGGCCGCCAAGCAACCGTCACAGGCCTTGATGCCTAACCGGCACACAGGTGCGTCATCCAAAAGCTCGTCAGCTTAAAGGCTCAAGGGAGCCCATTTTTAGAATCAACCGCAATGGATCGCACACAGCTAGCCCCTCCTCCGGATCGTCCCTAAGGATTCTGGTACGTATAGTTCGTAAGTGGTTCACCTCAGTAGGTGCAAGTAAGTACTTGTTGTTGTGAAGATCTCTAGACTCGAGAAATGGCCCGGGTTTCGGGATATCTTCCCTCATCAGTAGAGAACGTAGTTGGGGTGGAAAAGAAGGCCGCCAAGCAACCGTCAAAGGCCTTGATGCCTAACCGGCACGCAGGTGCGTCATCCAGAAGCTCGTCAGCTTAAAGGCTCAAGGGAGCCCATTTGTAGAATCAATGGGAATGGATCGCACACCGCTAGCCCCTTCTCCGGATCGCCCCTAAGGATTCTGGTACGTATAGTTCGTAAGTGGTTCACCGCAGTAGGTGCAAGCAAGTACTTGTTGTTGTGAAGATCTCTAGACCCGAGACATGGCCCGGGTTTCGGGATATCTTCCCTCATCAGTAGAAAACGTAGTTGGGTTGGAAAAGAAGGCCGCCAAGCACTCGTCACAGGCCTTGATGCCTAACCGGCACGAGGGTGCGTCATCCAGAAGCTCGTCAGCTTAAAGTCTCAAGGTAGCCCATTTTTAGAATCAACCGCAATGGATCGCACACCGCTAGCCCCTCCTCCGGATCGTCCCTAAGGATTCTGGTACGTATAGTTCGTAAGTGGTTCACCTCAGTAGGTGCAAGTAAGTACTTGTTGTTGTGAAGATCTCTAGACCCTAGACTTGGCCCAGGTTTCGGGATATCGTCCCTCATCAGTAGAGAACGTAGTTGGGGTGGAAAAGAAGGCTGCCAAGCAACCGTCACAGGCCTGGATGCCTAACCGGCACACAGGTGCGTCATCCAGAAGCTCGTCAGCTTAAAGGCTCAAGGGAGCCCATTTGTAGAATCAACCGCAATGGATCGCACACTGCTAGCCCCTCCTCCGGATCGCCCCTAAGGATTCTGGTACGTATAGTTCGTAAGTGGTTCACCTCAGTAGGTGCAAGTAAGTACTTGTTGTTGTGAAGATCTCTAGACCCGAGACATGGACCGGGTTTTGGGATATCTTCCCTCATCAGTAGAGAACGTAGTTGGGGTGGAAAAGAAGGCCGCCAAGCAACCGTCACAGGCCTTGATGCCTAACTGGCACGCAGGTGCGTCATCCAGAAGCTCGTCACCTTAAAGGCTCAAGGGAGCCCATTTGTAGAATCAACCGCACTGGATCGCACACCGCTAGCCCATCCTCCATATCGCCCCTAAGGATTCTGGTACGTATAGTTCGTGAGTGGTTCACCTCAGTAGGTGCATTTAAGTACTTGTTGTTGTGAAGATCTCTAGACCCGAGACATGGCCCGGGTTTGGGGATTTCTTCCCTCATCAGTAGAGAACGTAGTTGGGGTGGAAAAGAAGGCCGCCAAGCAACCGTCACAGGCCTTGATGCCTAACCGGCACGCAGGTGCATCATCCAGAAGCTCGTCAGCTTAAAGGCTCAAGGGAGCCCAATTGTAGAATCAACCGCAATGGATCGCACACAGCTAGCCCCTCCTCCAGATCGTCCCTAAGGATTCTGGTACGTATAGTTCGTAAGTGGTTCACCTCAGTAGGTGCAAGTAAGTACTAGTTGTTGTGAAGATCTCTAGACCCGAGACATTGCCCGGGTTTCGGGATATCTTCCCTCATCAGTAGAGAACGAAAAGAAGGCCGCCAAGCAACCGTTCCAGACCTTGATGCCTAACCGGCACACAGGTGCGTCATCCAAAAGCTCGTCAGCTTAAAGGCTCAAGGGAGCCCATTTCTAGAATCAACCGCAATGGATCGCACACCGCTAGCCCCTCCTCCAGATCGCCCCTAAGGATTCTGGTACGTATAGTTCGTAAGTGGTTCACCTCAGTAGGTGCAAGTAAGTACTTGTTGTTGTGAAGATCTCTAGACCCGAGAAATGGCCAGGGTTTCGGGATATCTTCCCTCATCAGTAGAGAACGTAGTTGGGGTGGAAAAGAAGGCCGCCAAGCAACTGTCACAGGCCTTGATGCCTAACCGGCACGCAGGTGCATCATCCAGAAGCTCGTCAGCTTAAAGGCTCAAGGGAGCCCAATTTTAGAATCAACCGCAATGGATTGCACACCGCTAGCCCCTCCTCTGGATTGCCCCTAAGGATTCTGGTACGTATAGTTCGTAAGTGGTTCACCTCAGTAGGTGCAAGTAAGTACTTGTTGTTGTGAAGATCTCTAGACCCGAGACATGGCCCGGGTTTCGGGATATCTTCCCTCATCAGTAGAGAACGTAGTTGGGTTGGAAAAGAAGGCCGCCAAGCAACCGTCACAGGCCTTGATGCCTAACCAGCACGCAGGTGCGTCATCCAGAAGCTCGTCAGCTTAAAGTCTCAAAGGAGCCCATTTTTAGAATCAACCGCAATGGATCGCACACAGCTAGCCCCTCCTCCGGATCGTCCCTAAGGATTCTGGTACGTATAGTTCGTAAGTTGTTCACCTCAGTAGGTGCAAGTAAGTACTTGTTGTTGTGAAGATCTCTAGACCCGAGAAATGGCCCGGGTTTCGGGATATCTTCCCTCATCAGTAGAGAACGTAGTTGGGGTGGAAAAGAAGGCCGCCAAGCAACCATCACAGGCCTTGATGCCTAACCAGCACGCAGGTGCGTCATCCAGAAGCTCGTCAGCTTAAAGGCTCAAGGGAGCCCATTTGTAGAATCAACTGCAATGGATCGCACACCGCTAGCCCCTCCTCCGGATCGCCCCTAAGGATTCTGGTACGTATAGTTCGTAAGTGGTTCACCTCAGTAGGTGCAAGTAAGTACTTGTTGTTGTGAAGATCTCTAGACCCGAGAAATGGCCCGGGTTTCGGGATATCTTCCCTCACCAGTAGAGAACGGAGTTGGGGTGGAAAAGAAGGCCGCCAAGCAACCGTCACAGGCCTTGATGCCTAACCGGCACGCAGGTGCATCATCCAGAAGCTCGTCAGCTTAAAGGCTCAAGGGAGCCCAATTTTAGAATCAACCGCAATGGATTGCACACCGCTAGCCCCTCCTCTGGATTGCCCCTAAGGATTCTGGTACGTATAGTTCGTAAGTGGTTCACCTCAGTAGGTGCAAGTAAGTACTTGTTGTTGTGAAGATCTCTAGACCCGAGACATTGCCTGGGTTTCGGGATATCTTCCCTCATCAGTAGAGAACAAAAAGAAGGCCGCCAAGCAACCGTCACAGGCCTTGATGCCTAACCGGCACACAGGTGCGTCATCCAAAAACTCGTCAGCTTAAAGGCTCAAGGGAGCGCATTTTTAGAATCAACCACAATGGATCGCACACCGCTAGCCCCTCCTCCGGATCGCCCCTAAGGATTCTGGTACGTATGGTTCGTAAGTGGTTCACCTCTGTAGGTGCAAGTAAGTACTTGTTGTTGTGAAGATCTCTAGACCCGAGACATTGCCCGGGTTTCGGGATATCTTCCCTCATCAGTAGAGAACGAAAAGAAGGCCGCCAAGCAACCGTCACAGGCCTTGATGCCTAACCGGCACACAGGTGCGTCATCCAAAAGCTCGTCAGCTTAAAGGCTCAAGGGAGCCCATTTTTAGAATCAACCGCAATGGATCGCACACCGCTAGCCCCTCCTCCGGATCGCCCCTAAGGATTCTGGTACGTATAGTTCGTAAGTGGTTCACCTCAGTAGGTGCAAGTAAGTACTTGTTGTTGTGAAGATCTCTAGACCCGAGACATGGCCCGGGTTTCGGGATATCTTCCCTCATCAGTAGAGAACGTAGTTGGGTTGGAAAAGAAGGCCGCCAAGCAACCGTCACAGGCCTTGATGCCTAACCAGCACGCAGGTGCGTCATCCAGAAGCTCGTCAGCTTAAAGTCTCAAAGGAGCCCATTTTTAGAATCAACCGCAATGGATCGCACACAGCTAGCCCCTCCTCCGGATCGTCCCTAAGGATTCTGGTACGTATAGTTCGTAAGTGGTTCACCTCAGTAGGTGCAAGTAAGTACTTGTTGTTGTGAAGATCTCTAGACCCGAGAAATGGCCCGGGTTTCGGGATATCTTCCCTCATCAGTAGAGAACGTAGTTGGGGTGGAAAAGAAGGCCGCCAAGCAACCATCACAGGCCTTGATGCCTAACCAGCACGCAGGTGCGTCATCCAGAAGCTCGTCAGCTTAAAGGCTCAAGGGAGCCCATTTGTAGAATCAACCGCAATGGATCGCACACCGCTAGCCCCTCCTCCGGATCGCCCCTAAGGATTCTGGTACGTATAGTTCGTAAGTGGTTCACCTCAGTAGGTGCAAGTAAGTACTTGTTGTTGTGAAGATCTCTAGACCCGAGAAATGGCCCGGGTTTCGGGATATCTTCCCTCATCAGTAGAGAACGTAGTTGGGGTGGAAAAGAAGGCCGCCAAGCAACCGTCACAGCCTTGATGCCTAACCGGCACGCAGGTGCATCATCCAGAAGCTCGTCAGCTTAAAGGCTCAAGGGAGCCCAATTTTAGAATCAACCGCAATGGATTGCACACCGCTAGCCCCTCCTCTGGATTGCCCCTAAGGATTCTGGTACGTATAGTTCGTAAGTGGTTCACCTCAGTAGGTGCAAGTAAGTACTTGTTGTTGTGAAGATCTCTAGACCCGAGACATTGCCCGGGTTTCGGGATATCTTCCCTCATCAGTAGAGAACGAAAAGAAGGCCGCCAAGCAACCGTCACAGGCCTTGATGCCTAACCGGCACACAGGTGCGTCATCTAAAAGCTCGTCAGCTTAAAGGCTCAAGGGAGAGTATTTTTAGAATCAACCGCAATGGATCGCACACCGCTAGCCCCTCCTCCGGATCGCCCCTAAGGATTCTGGTACGTATAGTTCGTAAGTGGTTCACCTCAGTAGGTGCAAGTAAGTACTTGTTGTTGTGAAGATCTCTAGACCCGAGACATGGCCCGGGTTTCGGGATATCTTCCCTCATCAGTAGAGAACGTAGTTGGGTTGGAAAAGAAGGCCGCCAAGCAACCGTCACAGGCCTTGATGCCTAACCGGCACGCAGGTGCGTCATCCAGAAGCTCGTCAGCTTAAAGTCTAAAAGGAGCCCATTTTTAGAATCAACCGCAATTATGGATCGCACACAGCTAGCCCCTCCTCCGGATCGTCCCTAAGGATTCTGGTACGTATAGTTCATAAGTGGTTCACCTCAGTAGGTGCAAGTAAGTACTTGTTATTGTGAAGATCTCTACACCCGAGACATGACCCGGGTTTCGGGATATCTTCCCTCATCAGTAGAGAACGTAGTTGGGGTGGAAAAGAAGGCCGCCAAGCAACCGTCACAGGCCTTGATGCCTAACCGGCACGCAGGTGCGTCATCCAGAAGCTCGTCAGCTTAAAGGCTCAAGGGAGCCCATTTGTAGAATCAATGGAAATGGATCGCACACCGCTAGCCCCTCCTCCGGATCGCCCCTAAGGATTCTGGTACGTATAGTTCGTAAGTGGTTCACCGCAGTAGGTGCAAGCAAGTACTTGTTGTTGTGAAGATCTCTAGACCTGAGACATGGCCCGGGTTTCGGGATATCTTCCCTCATCAGTAGAGAACGTAGTTGGGGTGGAAAAGAAGGCCGCCAAGCAACCATCACAGGCCTTGATGCCTAACCAGCACGCAGGTGCGTCATCCAGAAGCTCGTCAGCTTAAAGGCTCAAGGGAGCCCATTTGTAGAATCAACCGCAATGGATCGCACACCGCTAGCCCCTCCTCCGGATCGCCCCTAAGGATTCTGGTACGTATAGTTCGTAAGTGGTTCACCTCAGTAGGTGCAAGTAAGTACTTGTTGTTGTGAAGATCTCTAGACCCGAGAAATGGCCCGGGTTTCGGGATATCTTCCCTCATCAGTAGAGAACGTAGTTGGGGTGGAAAAGAAGGCCGCCAAGCAACCGTCACAGGCCTTGATGCCTAACCGGCACGCAGGTGCATCATCCAGAAGCTCGTCAGCTTAAAGGCTCAAGGGAGCCCAATTTTAGAATCAACCGCAATGGATTGCACACCGCTAGCCCCTCCTCTGGATTGCCCCTAAGGATTCTGGTACGTATAGTTCGTAATTGGTTCACCTCAGTAGGTGCAAGTAAGTACTTGTTGTTGTGAAGATCTCTAGACCCGAGACATTGCCCGGGTTTCAGGATATCTTCCCTCATCAGTAGAGAACGAAAAGAAGGCCGCCAAGCAACCGTCACAGGCCTTGATGCCTAACCGGCACACAGGTGCGTCATCCAAAAGCTCGTCAGCTTAAAGGCTCAAGGGAGCCCATTTTTAGAATCAACCGCAATGGATCGCACACCGCTAGCCCCTCCTCCGGATCGCCCCTAAGGATTCTGGTACGTATAGTTCGTAAGTGGTTCACCTCAGTAGGTGCAAGTAAGTACTTGTTGTTGTGAAGATCTCTAGACCCGAGACATGGCCCGGGTTTCGGGATATCTTCCCTCATCAGTAGAGAACGTAGTTGGGTTGGAAAAAAAGGCCGCCAAGCAACCGTCACAGGCCTTGATGCCTAACCGGCATGCAGGTGCGTCATCCAGAAGCTCGTCAGCTTAAAGTCTCAAAGGAGCCCATTTTTAGAATCAACCGCAATAGATCGCACACAGCTAGCCCCTCCTCCGGATCGTCCCTAAGGATTCTGGTACGTATAGTTCGTAAGTGGTTCACATCAGTAGGTGCAAGTAAGTACTTGTTGTTGTGAAGATCTCTAGACCCGAGAAATGGCCCGGGTTTCGGGATATCTTCCCTCATCAGTAGAGAACGTAGTTGGGGTGGAAAAGAAGGCCGCCAAGCAACCATCACAGGCCTTGATGCCTAACCAGCACGCAGGTGCGTCATCCAGAAGCTCGTCAGCTTAAAGGCTCAAGGGAGCCCATTTGTAGAATCAACCGCAATGGATCGCACACCGCTAGCCCCTCCTCCGGATCGCCCCTAAGGATTCTGGTACGTATAGTTCGTAAGTGGTTCACCTCAGTAGGTGCAAGTAAGTACTTGTTGTTGTGAAGATCTCTAGACCCGAGAAATGGCCCGGGTTTCGGGATATCTTCCCTCATCAGTAGAGAACGTAGTTGGGGTGGAAAAGAAGGCCGCCAAGCAACCGTCACAGGCCTTGATGCCTAACCGGCACGCAGGTGCATCATCCAGAAGTTCGTCAGCTTAAAGGCTCAAGGGAGCCCAATTTTAGAATCAACCGCAATGGATTGCAAACCGCTAGCCCCTCCTCTGGATCGCCCCTAAGGATTCTGGTACGTATAGTTCGTAAGTGGTTCACCTCAGTAGGTGCAAGTAAGTACTTGTTGTTGTGAAGATCTCTAGACCCGAGACATTGCCCGGGTTTCGGGATATCTTCCCTCATCAGTAGAGAACGAAAAGAAGGCCGCCAAGCAACCGTTCCAGACCTTGATGCCTAACCGGCACACAGGTGCGTCATCCAAAAGCTTGTCAGCTTAAAGGCTCAAGGGAGCCCATTTCTAGAATCAACCGCAATGGATCGCACACCGCTAGCCCCTCCTCCGGATCGCCCCTAAGGATTCTGGTACGTATAGTTCGTAAGTGGTTCACCTCAGTTGGTGCAAGTAAGTACTTGTTGTTGTGAAGATCTCTAGACCCGAGAAATGGCCCGGGTTTCGGGATATCTTCCCTCATCAGTAGAGAACGTAGTGGGGGTGGAAAAGAAGGCCGCCAAGCAACCGTCACAGGCCTTGATGCCTAACCGGCACGCAGGTGCATCATCCAGAAGCTCGTCAGCTTAAAGGCTCAAGAGAGCCCAATTTTAGAATCAACCGCAATGGATTGCACACCGCTAGCCCCTCCTCTGGATTGCCCCTAAGGATTCTGGTACGTATAGTTCGTAAGTGGTTCACCTCAGTAGGTGCAAGTAAGTACTAGTTGTTGTGAAGATCTCTAGACCCGAGACATTGCCCGGGTTTCGGGATATCTTCCCTCATCAGTAGAGAACGAAAAGAAGGCCGCCAAGCAACCGTTCCAGACCTTGATGCCTAACCGGCACACAGGTGCGTCATCCAAAAGCTCGTCAGCTTAAAGGCTCAAGGGAGCCCATTTCTAGAATCAACCGCAATGGATCGCACACCGCTAGCCCCTCCTCCAGATCGCCCCTAAGGATTCTGGTACGTATAGTTCGTAAGTGGTTCACCTCAGTAGGTGCAAGTAAGTACTTGTTGTTGTGGAGATCTCTAGACCCGAGAAATGGCCAGGGTTTCGGGATATCTTCCCTCATCAGTAGAGAACGTAGTTGGGGTGGAAAAGAAGGCCGCCAAGCAACTGTCACAGGCCTTGATGCCTAACCGGCACGCAGGTGCATCATCCAGAAGCTGGTCAGCTTAAAGGCTCAAGGGAGCCCAATTTTAGAATCAACCGCAATGGATTGCACACCGCTAGCCCCTCCTCTGGATTGCCCCTAAGGATTCTGGTACGTATAGTTCGTAAGTGGTTCACCTCAGTAGGTGCAAGTAAGTACTTGTTGTTGTGAAGATCTCTAGACCCGAGACATGGCCCGGGTTTCGGGATATCTTCCCTCATCAGTAGAGAACGTAGTTGGGTTGGAAAAGAAGGCCGCCAAGCAACCGTCACAGGCCTTGATGCCTAACCAGCACGCAGGTGCGTCATCCAGAAGCTCGTCAGCTTAAAGTCTCAAAGGAGCCCATTTTTAGAATCAACCGCAATGGATCGCACACAGCTAGCCCCTCCTCCGGATCGTCCCTAAGGATTCTGGTACGTATAGTTCGTAAGTGGTTCACCTCAGTAGGTGCAAGTAAGTACTTGTTGTTGTGAAGATCTCTAGACCCGAGAAATGGCCCGGGTTTCGGGATATCTTCCCTCATCAGTAGAGAACGTAGTTGGGGTGGAAAAGAGGGCCGCCAAGCAACCATCACAGGCCTTGATGCCTAACCAGCACGCAGGTGCGTCATCCAGAAGCTCGTCAGCTTAAAGGCTCAAGGGAGCCCATTTGTAGAATCAACTGCAATGGATCGCACACCGCTAGCCCCTCCTCCGGATCGCCCCTAAGGATTCTGGTACGTATAGTTCGTAAGTGGTTCACCTCAGTAGGTGCAAGTAAGTACTTGTTGTTGTGAAGATCTCTAGACCCGAGAAATGGCCCGGGTTTCGGGATATCTTCCCTCACCAGTAGAGAACGTAGTTGGGGTGGAAAAGAAGGCCGCCAAGCAACCGTCACAGGCCTTGATGCCTAACCGGCACGCAGGTGCATCATCCAGAAGCTCGTCAGCTTAAAGGCTCAAGGGAGCCCAATTTTAGAATCAACCGCAATGGATTGCACACCGCTAGCCCCATCTCTGGATTGCCCCTAAGGATTCTGGTACGTATAGTTCGTAAGTGGTTCACCTCAGTAGGTGCAAGTAAGTACTTGTTGTTGTGAAGATCTCTAGACCCGAGACATTGCCTGGGTTTCGGGATATCTTCCCTCATCAGTAGAGAACAAAAAGAAGGCCGCCAAGCAACCGTCACAGGCCTTGATGCCTAACCGGCACACAGGTGCGTCATCCAAAAACTCGTCAGCTTAAAGGCTCAAGGGAGCGCATTTTTAGAATCAACCACAATGGATCGCACACCGCTAGCCCCTCCTCCGGATCGCCCCTAAGGATTCTGGTACGTATGGTTCGTAAGTGGTTCACCTCAGTAGGTGCAAGTAAGTACTTGTTGTTGTGAAGATCTCTAGACCCGAGACATTGCCCGGGTTTCGGGATATCTTCCCTCATCAGTAGAGAACGAAAAGAAGGCCGCCAAGCAACCGTCACAGGCCTTGATGCCTAACCGGCACACAGGTGCGTCATCCAAAAGCTCGTCAGCTTAAAGGCTCAAGGGAGCCCATTTTTAGAATCAACCGCAATGGATCGCACACCGCTAGCCCCTCCTCCGGATCGCCCCTAAGGATTCTGGTACGTATAGTTCGTAAGTGGTTCACCTCAGTAGGTGCAAGTAAGTACTTGTTGTTGTGAAGATCTCTAGACCCGAGACATGGCCCGGGTTTCGGGATATCTTCCCTCATCAGTAGAGAACGTAGTTGGGTTGGAAAAGAAGGCCGCCAAGCAACCGTCACAGGCCTTGATGCCTAACCAGCACGCAGGTGCGTCATCCAGAAGCTCGTCAGCTTAAAGTCTCAAAGGAGCCCATTTTTAGAATCAACCGCAATGGATCGCACACAGCTAGCCCCTCCTCCGGATCGTCCCTAAGGATTCTGGTACGTATAGTTCGTAAGTGGTTCACCTCAGTAGGTGCAAGTAAGTACTTGTTGTTGTGAAGATCTCTAGACCCGAGAAATGGCCCGGGTTTCGGGATATCTTCCCTCATCAGTAGAGAACGTAGTTGGGGTGGAAAAGAAGGCCGCCAAGCAACCATCACAGGCCTTGATGCCTAACCAGCACGCAGGTGCGTCATCCAGAAGCTCGTCAGCTTAAAGGCTCAAGGGAGCCCATTTGTAGAATCAACCGCAATGGATCGCACACCGCTAGCCCCTCCTCCGGATCGCCCCTAAGGATTCTGGTACGTATAGTTCGTAAGTGGTTCACCTCAGTAGGTGCAAGTAAGTACTTGTTGTTGTGAAGATCTCTAGACCCGAGAAATGGCCCGGGTTTCGGGATATCTTCCCTCATCAGTAGAGAACGTAGTTGGGGTGGAAAAGAAGGCCGCCAAGCAACCGTCACAGGCCTTGATGCCTAACCGGCACGCAGGTGCATCATCCAGAAGCTCGTCAGCTTAAAGGCTCAAGGGAGCCCAATTTTAGAATCAACCGCAATGGATTGCACACCGCTAGCCCCTCCTCTGGATTGCCCCTAAGGATTCTGGTACGTATAGTTCGTAAGTGGTTCACCTCAGTAGGTGCAAGTAAGTACTTGTTGTTGTGAAGATCTCTAGACCGAGACATTGCCCGGGTTTCGGGATATCTTCCCTCATCAGTAGAGAACGAAAAGAAGGCCGCCAAGCAACCGTCACAGGCCTTGATGCCTAACCGGCACACAGGTGCGTCATCCAAAAGCTCGTCAGCTTAAAGGCTCAAGGGAGAGTATTTTTAGAATCAACCGCAATGGATCGCACACCGCTAGCCCCTCCTCCGGATCGCCCCTAAGGATTCTGGTACGTATAGTTCGTAAGTGGTTCACCTCAGTAGGTGCAAGTAAGTACTTGTTGTTGTGAAGATCTCTAGACCCGAGACATGGCCCGGGTTTCGGGATATCTTCCCTCATCAGTAGAGAACGTAGTTGGGTTGGAAAAGAAGGCCGCCAAGCAACCGTCACAGGCCTTGATGCCTAACCGGCACGCAGGTGCGTCATCCAGAAGCTCGTCAGCTTAAAGTCTAAAAGGAGCCCATTTTTAGAATCAACCGCAATTATGGATCGCACACAGCTAGCCCCTCCTCCGGATCGTCCCTAAGGATTCTGGTACGTATAGTTCGTAAGTGGTTCACCTCAGTAGGTGCAAGTAAGTACTTGTTATTGTGAAGATCTCTACACCCGAGACATGACCCGGGTTTCGGGATATCTTCCCTCATCAGTAGAGAACGTAGTTGGGGTGGAAAAGAAGGCCGCCAAGCAACCGTCACAGGCCTTGATGCCTAACCGGCACGCAGGTGCGTCATCCAGAAGCTCGTCAGCTTAAAGGCTCAAGGGAGCCCATTTGTAGAATCAATGGAAATGGATCGCACACCGCTAGCCCCTCCTCCGGATCGCCCCTAAGGATTCTGGTACGTATAATTCGTAAGTGGTTCACCTCAGTAGGTGCAAGCAAGTACTTGTTGTTGTGAAGATCTCTAGACCCGAGACATGGCCCGGGTTTCGGGATATCTTCCCTCATCAGTAGAGAACGTAGTTGGGGTGGAAAAGAAGGCCGCCAAGCAACCATCACAGGCCTTGATGCCTAACCAGCACGCAGGTGCGTCATCCAGAAGCTCGTCAGCTTAAAGGCTCAAGGGAGCCCATTTGTAGAATCAACCGCAATGGATCGCACACCGCTAGCCCCTCCTCCGGATCACCCCTAAGGATTCTGGTACGTATAGTTCGTAAGTGGTTCACCTCAGTAGGTGCAAGTAAGTACTTGTTGTTGTGAAGATCTCTAGACCCGAGAAATGGCCCGGGTTTCGGGATATCTTCCCTCATCAGTAGAGAACGTAGTTGGGGTGGAAAAGAAGGCCGCCAAGCAACCGTCACAGGCCTTGATGCCTAACCGGCACGCAGGTGCATCATCCAGAAGCTCGTCAGCTTAAAGGCTCAAGGGAGCCCAATTTTAGAATCAACCGCAATGGATTGCACACCGCTAGCCCCTCCTCTGGATTGCCCCTAAGGATTCTGGTACGTATAGTTCGTAAGTGGTTCACCTCAGTAGGTGCAAGTAAGTACTTGTTGTTGTGAAGATCTCTAGACCCGAGACATTGCCCGGGTTTCGGGATATCTTCCCTCATCAGTAGAGAACGAAAAGAAGGCCGCCAAGCAACCGTCACAGGCCTTGATGCCTAACCGGCACACAGGTGCGTCATCCAAAAGCTCGTCAGCTTAAAGGCTCAAGGGAGCCCATTTTTAGAATCAACCGCAATGGATCGCACACCGCTAGCCCCTCCTCCGGATCGCCCCTAAGGATTCTGGTACGTATAGTTCGTAAGTGGTTCACCTCAGTAGGTGCAAGTAAGTACTTGTTGTTGTGAAGATCTCTAGACCCGAGACATGGCCCGGGTTTCGGGATATCTTCCCTCATCAGTAGAGAACGTAGTTGGGTTGGAAAAAAAGGCCGCCAAGCAACCGTCACAGGCCTTGATGCCTAACCGGCACGCAGGTGCGTCATCCAGAAGCTCGTCAGCTTAAAGTCTCAAAGGAGCCCATTTTTAGAATCAACCGCAATAGATCGCACACAGCTAGCCCCTCCTCCGGATCGTCCCTAAGGATTCTGGTACGTATAGTTCGTAAGTGGTTCACATCAGTAGGTGCAAGTAAGTACTTGTTGTTGTGAAGATCTCTAGACCCGAGAAATGGCCCGGGTTTCGGGATATCTTCCCTCATCAGTAGAGAACGTAGTTGGGGTGGAAAAGAAGGCCGCCAAGCAACCATCACAGGCCTTGATGCCTAACCAGCACGCAGGTGCGTCATCCAGAAGCTCGTCAGCTTAAAGGCTCAAGGGAGCCCATTTGTAGCATCAACCGCAATGGATCGCACACCGCTAGCTCCTCCTCCGGATCGCCCCTAAGGATTCTGGTACGTATAGTTCGTAAGTGGTTCACCTCAGTAGGTGCAAGTAAGTACTTGTTGTTGTGAAGATCTCTAGACCCGAGAAATGGCCCGGGTTTCGGGATATCTTCCCTCATCAGTAGAGAACGTAGTTGGGGTGGAAAAGAAGGCCGCCAAGCAACCGTCACAGGCCTTGATGCCTAACCGGCACGCAGGTGCATCATCCAGAAGCTCGTCAGCTTAAAGGCTCAAGGGAGCCCAATTTTAGAATCAACCGCAATGGATTGCAAACCGCTAGCCCCTCCTCTGGATCGCCCCTAAGGATTCTGGTACGTATAGTTCGTAAGTGGTTCACCTCAGTAGGTGCAAGTAAGTACTTGTTGTTGTGAAGATCTCTAGACCCGAGACATTGCCCGGGTTTCGGGATATCTTCCCTCATCAGTAGAGAACGAAAAGAAGGCCGCCAAGCAACCGTTCCAGACCTTGATGCCTAACCGGCACACAGGTGCGTCATCCAAAAGCTTGTCAGCTTAAAGGCTCAAGGGAGCCCATTTCTAGAATCAACCGCAATGGATCGCACACCGCTAGCCCCTCCTCCGGATCGCCCCTAAGGATTCTGGTACGTATAGTTCGTAAGTGGTTCACCTCAGTAGGTGCAAGTAAGTACTTGTTGTTGTGAAGATCTCTAGACCCGAGAAATGGCCCGGGTTTCGGGATATCTTCCCTCATCAGTAGAGAACGTAGTTGGGGTGGAAAAGAAGGCCGCCAAGCAACCGTCACAGGCCTTGATGCCTAACCGGCACGCAGGTGCATCATCCAGAAGCTCGTCAGCTTAAAGGCTCAAGAGAGCCCAATTTTAGAATCAACCGCAATGGATTGCACACCGCTAGCCCCTCCTCTGGATTGCCCCTAAGGATTCTGGTACGTATAGTTCGTAAGTGGTTCACCTCAGTAGGTGCAAGTAAGTACTTGTTGTTGTGAAGATCTCTAGACCCGAGACATTGCCCGGGTTTCGGGATATCTTCCCTCATCAGTAGAGAACGAAAAGAAGGCCGCCAAGCAACCGTCACAGGCCTTGATGCCTAACCGGCACACAGGTGCGTCATCCAAAAGCTCGTCAGCTTAAAGGCTCAAGGGAGCCCATTTTTAGAATCAACCGCAATGGATCGCACACCGCTAGCCCCTCCTCCGGATCGCCCCTAAGGATTCTGGTACGTATAGTTCGTAAGTGGTTCACCTCAGTAGGTGCAAGTAAGTACTTGTTGTTGTGAAGATCTCTAGACCCGAGAAATGGCCCGGGTTTCGGGATATCTTCCCTCATCAGTAGAGAACGTAGTTGGGGTGGAAAAGAAGGCCGCCAAGCAACCATCACAGGCCTTGATGCCTAACCAGCACGCAGGTGCGTCATCCAGAAGCTCGTCAGCTTAAAGGCTCAAGGGAGCCCATTTGTAGAATCAACCGCAATGGATCGCACACCGCTAGCCCCTCCTCCAGGTCGCCCCTAAGGATTCTGGTACGTATAGTTCGTAAGTGGTTCACCTCAGTAGGTGCAAGTAAGTACTTGTTGTTGTGAAGATCTCTAGACCCGAGAAATGGCCCGGGTTTCGGGATATCTTCCCTCATCAGTAGAGAACGTAGTTGGGGTGGAAAAGAAGGCTGCCAAGCAACCGTCACAGGCCTTGATGCCTAACCGGCACGCAGGTGCATCATCCAGAAGCTCGTCAGCTTAAAGGCTCAAGGGAGCCCAATTTTAGAATCAACCGCAATGGATTGCACACCGCTAGCCCCTCCTCTGGATTGCCCCTAAGGATTCTGGTACGTATAGTTCGTAAGTGGTTCACCTCAGTAGGTGCAAGTAAGTACTTGTTGTTGTGAAGATCTCTAGACCCGAGACATTGCCCGGGTTTCGGGATATCTTCCCTCATCAGTAGAGAACGAAAAGAAGGCCGCCAAGCAACCGTCACAGGCCTTGATGCCTAACCGGCACACAGGTGCGTCATCCAAAAGCTCGTCAGCTTAAAGGCTCAAGGGAGCCCATTTTTAGAATCAACCGCAATGGATCGCACACCGCTAGCCCCTCCTCCGGATCGCCCCTAAGGATTCTGGTACGTATAGTTCGTAAGTGGTTCACCTCAGTAGGTGCAAGTAAGTACTTGTTGTTGTGAAGATCTCTAGACCCGAGACATGGCCCGGGTTTCGGGACATCTTCCCTAATCAGTAGAGAACGTAGTTGGGTTGGAAAAGAAGGCCGCCAAGCAACCGTCACAGGCCTTGATGCCTAACCGGCACGCAGGTGCATCATCCAGAAGCTCGTCAGCTTAAAGTCTCAAAGGAGCCCATTTTTAGAATCAACCGCAATGGATCGCACACAGCTAGCCCCTCCTCCGGATCGTCCCTAAGGATTCTGGTACGTATAGTTCGTAAGTGGTTCACCTCAGTAGGTGCAAGTAAGTACTTGTTGTTGTGAAGATCTCTAGACCCGAGAAATGGCCCGGGTTTCGGGATATCTTCCCTCATCAGTAGAGAACGTAGTTGGGGTGGAAAAGAAGGCCGCCAAGCAACCATCACAGGCCTTGATGCCTAACCAGCACGCAGGTGCGTCATCCAGAAGCTCGTCAGCTTAAAGGCTCAAGGGAGCCGATTTGTAGAATCAACCGCAATGGATCGCACACCGCTAGCCCCTCCTCCGGATCGCCCCTAAGGATTCTGGTATGTATAGTTTGTAAGTGGTTCACCTCAGTAGGTGCAAGTAAGTACTTGTTGTTGTGAAGATCTCTTGACCCGAGAAATGGCCCGGGTTTCGGGATATCTTCCCTCATCAGTAGAGAACGTAGTTGGGGTGGAAAAGAAGGCCGCCAAGCAACCGTCACAGGCCTTGATGCCTAACCGGCACGCAGGTGCATCATCCAGAAGCTCGTCAGCTTAAAGGCTCAAGGGAGCCCAATTTTAGAATCAACCGCAATGGATTGCACACTTGCTAGCCCCTCCTCTGGATTGCCCCTAAGGATTCTGGTACGTATAGTTCGTAAGTGGTTCACCTCAGTAGGTGCAAGTAAGTACTTGTTGTTGTGAAGATCTCTACACCCGAGACATTGCCCGGGTTTCGGGATATCTTCCCTCATCAGTAGAGAACGAAAAGAAGGCCGCCAAGCAACCGTCACAGGCCTTGATGCCTAACCGGCACACAGGTGCGTCATCCAAAAGCTCGTCAGCTTAAAGGCTCAAGGGAGCCCATTTTTAGAATCAACCGCAATGGATCGCACACCGCTAGCCCCTCCTCCGGATCGCCCCTAAGGATTCTGGTACGTATAGTTCGTAAGTGGTTCACCTCAGTAGGTGCAAGTAAGTACTTGTTGTTGTGAAGATCTCTAGACCCGAGACATGGCCCGGGTTTCGGGATATCTTCCCTCATCAGTAGAGAACGTAGTTGGGTTGGAAAAGAAGGCCGCCAAGCAACCGTCACAGGCCTTGATGCCTAACCGGCACGCAGGTGCGTCATCCAGAAGCTCGTCAGCTTAAAGTCTAAAAGGAGCCCATTTTTAGAATCAACCGCAATGGATCGCACACAGCTAGCCCCTCCTCCGGATCGTCCCTAAGGATTCTGGTACGTATAGTTCGTAAGTGGTTCACCTCAGTAGGTGCAAGTAAGTACTTGTTATTGTGAAGATCTCTACACCCGAGACATGACCCGGGTTTCGGGATATCTTCCCTCATCAGTAGAGAACTTAGTTGGGGTGGAAAAGAAGGCCGCAAGCAACCGTCACAGGCCTTGATGCCTAACCGGCACGCAGGTGCGTCATCCAGAAGCTCGTCAGCTTAAAGGCTCAAGGGAGCCCATTTGTAGAATCAATGGAAATGGATCGCACACCGCTAGCCCCTCCTCCGGATCTCCCCTAAGGATTCTGGTACGTATAGTTCGTAAGTGGTTCACCTCAGTAGGTGCAAGTAAGTACTTGTTGTTGTGAAGATCTCTAGACCCGAGAAATGGCCCGGGTTTCGGGATATCTTCCCTCATCAGTAGAGAACGAAAAGAAGGCCGCCAAGCAACCGTCACAGGCCTTGATGCCTAACCAGCACGCAGGTGCGTCATCCAGAAGATCGTCAGCTTAAAGGCTCAAGGGAGCCCATTTGTAGAATCAACCGCAATGGATCGCACACCGCTAGCCCCTCCTCCGGATCGCCCCTAAGGATTCTGGTACGTATAGTTCGTAAGTGGTTCACCTCAGTAGGTGCAAGTAAGTACTTGTTGTGAAGATCTCTAGACCCGAGAAATGGCCCGGGTTTCGGGATATCTTCCCTCATCAGTAGAGAACGTAGTTGGGGTGGAAAAGAAGGCCGCCAAGCAACCGTCACAGGCCTTGATGCCTAACCGGCACGCAGGTGCATCATCCAGAAGCTCGTCAGCTTAAAGGCTCAAGGGAGCCCATTTTTAGAATCAACCGCAATGGATCGCACACCGCTAGCCCCTCCTCTGGATCGCCCCTAAGGATTCTGGTACGTATAGTTCGTAAGTGGTTCACCTCAGTAGGTGCAAGTAAGTACTTGTTGTTGTGAAGATCTCTAGACCCGAGACATGGCCCGGCTTTCGGGATATCTTCCCTCATCAGTAGAGAACGTAGTTGGGTTGGAAAAGAAGGCCGCCAAGCAACCGTCACAGGCCTTGATGCCTAACCGGCACGCAGGTGCGTCATCCAGAAGCTCGTCAGCTTAAAGTCTCAAAGGAGCCCATTTTTAGAATCAACCGCAATGGATCGCACACAGCTAGCCCCTCCTCCGGATCGTCCCTAAGGATTCTGGTACGTATAGTTCGTAAGTGGTTCACATCAGTAGGTGCAAGTAAGTACTTGTTGTTGTGAAGATCTCTAGACCCGAGAAATGGCCCGGGTTTTGGTATATCTTCCCTCATCAGTAGAGAAAGTAGTTGGGGTGGAAAAGAAGGCCGCCAAGCAACCATCACAGGCCTTGATGCCTAACCAGCACGCAGGTGCGTCATCCAGAAGCTCGTCAGCTTAAGGGAGCCCATTTGTAGAATCAACCGCAATGGATCGCACACCGCTAGCCCCTCCTCCGGATCGCCCCTAAGGATTCTGGTACGTATAGTTCGTAAGTGGTTCACCTCAGTAGGTGCAAGTAAGTACTTGTTGTTGTGAAGATCTCTAGACCCGAGAAATGGCCCGGGTTTCGGGATATCTTCCCTCATCAGTAGAGAACGTAGTTGGGGTGGAAAAGAAGGCCGCCAAGCAACCGTCACAGGCCTTGATGCCTAACCGGCACGCAGGTGCATCATCCAGAAGCTCGTCAGCTTAAAGGCTCAAGGGAGCCCAATTTTAGAATCAACCGCAATGGATTGCAAACCGCTAGCCCCTCCTCCGGATCGCCCCTAAGGATTCTGGTACGTATCGTTCGGAAGTGGTTCACCCCAGTAGGTGCAAGTAAGTACTTGTTGTTGTGAAGATCTCTAGACCCGAGACATTGCCCGGGTTTCGGGATATCTTCCCTCATCAGTAGAGAACGAAAAGAAGGCCGCCAAGCAACCGTTCCAGACCTTGATGCCTAACCGGCACACAGGTGCGTCATCCAAAAGCTCGTCAGCTTAAAGGCTCAAGGGAGCCCATTTCTAGAATCAACTGCAATGGATCGCACACCGCTAGCCCCTCCTCCGGATCGCCCCTAAGGATTCTGGTACGTATAGTTCGTAAGTGGTTCACCTCAGTAGGTGCAAGTAAGTACTTGTTGTTGTGAAGATCTCTAGACCCGAGAAATGGCCCGGGTTTCGGGATATCTTCCCTCATCAGTAGAGAACGTAGTTGGGGTGGAAAAGAAGGCCGCCAAGCAACCGTCACAGGCCTTGATGCCTAACCGGCACGCAGGTGCATCATCCAGAAGCTCGTCAGCTTAAAGGCTCAAGAGAGCCCAATTTTAGAATCAACCGCAATGGATTGCACACCGCTAGCCCCTCCTCTGGATTGCCCCTAAGGATTCTGGTACGTATAGTTCGTAAGTGGTTCACCTCAGTAGGTGCAAGTAAGTACTTGTTGTTGTGAAGATCTCTAGACCCGAGACATTGCCCGGGTTTCGGGATATCTTCCCTCATCAGTAGAGAACGAAAAGAAGGCCGTCAAGCAACCGTTCCAGACCTTGATGCCTAACCGGCACACAGGTGCGTCATCCAAAAGCTCGTCAGCTTAAAGGCTCAAGGGAGCCCATTTCTAGAATCAACCGCAATGGATCGCACACCGCTAGCCCCTCCTCCGGATCACCCCTAAGGATTCTGGTACGTATAGTTCGTAAGTGGTTCACCTCAGTAGGTGCAAGTAAGTACTTGTTGTTGTGAAGATCTCTAGACCCGAGAAATGGCCCGGGTTTCGGGATATCTTCCCTCATCAGTAGAGAACGTAGTTGGGGTGGAAAAGAAGGCCGCCAAGCAACCGTCACAGGCCTTGATGCCTAACCGGCACGCAGGTGCATCATCCAGAAGCTCGTCAGCTTAAAGGCTCAAGAGAGCCCAATTTTAGAATCAACCGCAATGGATTGCACACCGCTAGCCCCTCCTCTGGATTGCCCCTAAGGATTCTGGTACGTATAGTTCATAAGTGGTTCACCTCAGTAGGTGCAAGTAAGTACTTGTTGTTGTGAAGATCTCTAGACCCGAGACATTGCCCGGGTTTCGGGATATCTTCCCTCATCAGTAGAGAACGAAAAGAAGGCCGCCAAGCAACCGTCACAGGCCTTGATGCCTAACCGGCACACAGGTGCGTCATCCAAAAGCTCGTCAGCTTAAAGGCTCAAGGGAGCCCATTTTTAGAATCAACCGCAATGGATCGCACACCGCTAGCCCCTCCTCCGGATCGCCCCTAAGGATTCTGGTACGTATAGTTCGTAAGTGGTTCACCTCAGTAGGTGCAAGTAAGTACTTGTTGTTGTGAAGATCTCTAGACCCGAGAAATGGCCCGGGTTTCGGGATATCTTCCCTCATCAGTAGAGAACGTAGTTGGGGTGGAAAAGAAGGCCGCCAAGCAACCATCACAGGCCTTGATGCCTAACCAGCACGCAGGTGCGTCATCCAGAAGCTCGTCAGCTTAAAGGCTCAAGGGAGCCCATTTGTAGAATCAACCGCAATGGATCGCACACCGCTAGCCCCTCCTCCAGGTCGCCCCTAAGGATTCTGGTACGTATAGTTCGTAAGTGGTTCACCTCAGTAGGTGCAAGTAAGTACTTGTTGTTGTGAAGATCTCTAGACCCGAGAAATGGCCCGGGTTTCGGGATATCTTCCCTCATCAGTAGAGAACGTAGTTGGGGTGGAAAAGAAGGCCGCCAAGCAACCGTCACAGGCCTTGATGCCTAACCGGCACGCAGGTGCATCATCCAGAAGCTCGTCAGCTTAAAGGCTCAAGGGAGCCCAATTTTAGAATCAACCGCAATGGATTGCACACCGCTAGCCCCTCCTCTGGATTGCCCCTAAGGATTCTGGTACGTATAGTTCGTAAGTGATTCACCTCAGTAGGTGCAAGTAAGTACTTGTTCTTGTGAAGATCTCTAGACCCGAGACATTGCCCGGGTTTCGGGATATCTTCCCTCATCAGTAGAGAACGAAAAGAAGGCCGACAAGCAACCGTCACAGGCCTTGATGCCTAACCGGCACACAGGTGCGTCATCCAAAAGCTCGTCAGCTTAAAGGCTCAAGGGAGCCCATTTTTAGAATCAACCGCAATGGATCGCACACCGCTAGCCCCTCCTCCGGATCGCCCCTAAGGATTCTGGTACGTATAGTTCGTAAGTGGTTCACCTCAGTAGGTGCAAGTAAGTACTTGTTGTTGTGAAGATCTCTAGACCCGAGACATGGCCCGGGTTTCGGGATATCTTCCCTCATCAGTAGAGAACGTAGTTGGGTTGGAAAAGAAGGCCGCCAAGCAACCGTCACAGGCCTTGATGCCTAACCGGCACGCAGGTGCGTCATCCAGAAGCTCGTCAGCTTAAAGTCTCAAAGGAGCCCATTTTTAGAATCAACCGCAATGGATCACACACAGCTAGCCCCTCCTCCGGATCGTCCCTAAGGATTCTGGTACGTATAGTTCGTAAGTGGTTCACCTCAGTAGGTGCAAGTAAGTACTTGTTGTTGTGAAGATCTCTAGACCCGAGAAATGGCCCGGGTTTCGGGATATCTTCCCTCATCAGTAGAGAACGTAGTTGGGGTGGAAAAGAAGGCCGCCAAGCAACCATCACAGGCCTTGATGCCTAACCAGCACGCAGGTGCGTCATCCAGAAGCTCGTCAGCTTAAAGGCTCAAGGGAGCCCATTTTTAGAATCAACCGCAATGGATCGCACACCGCTAGCCCCTCCTCCGGATCGCCCCTAAGGATTCTGGTACGTATAGTTCGTAAGTGGTTCACCTCAGTAGGTGCAAGTAAGTACTTGTTGTTGTGAAGATCTCTAGACCCGAGACATGGCCCGGGTTTCGGGATATCTTCCCTCATCAGTTGAGAACGTAGTTGGGTTGGAAAAGAAGGCCACCAAGCAACCGTCAAAGGCCTTGATGCCTAACCGGCACGCAGGTGCGTCATCCAGAAGCTCGTCAGCTTAAAGTCTCAAAGGAGCCCATTTTTAGAATCAACCGCAATGGATCGCACACAGCTAGCCCCTCCTCCGGATCGTCCCTAAGGATTCTGGTACGTATAGTTCGTAAGTGGTTCACCTCAGTAGGTGCAAGTAAGTACTTGTTATTGTGAAGATCTCTACACCCGAGACATGGCCCGGGTTTCGGGATATCTTCCCTCATCAGTAGAGAACGTAGTTGGGGTGGAAAAGAAGGCCGCCAAGCAACCGTCACAGGCCTTGATGCCTAACCGGCAGGCAGGTGCGTCATCCAGAAGCTCGTCAGCTTAAAGGCTCAAGGGAGCCCATTTGTAGAATCAATGGAAATGGATCGCACACCGCTAGCCCCTCCTCCGGATCGCCCCTAAGGATTCTGGTACGTATAGTTCGTAAGTGGTTCACCGCAGTAGGTGCAAGCAAGTACTTGTTGTTGTGAAGATCTCTAGACCCGAGGCATGGCCCGGGTTTCGGGATATCTTCCCTCATCAGTAGAGAACGTAGTTGGGTTGGAAAAGAAGGCCGCCAAGCACTCGTCACAGGCCTTGATGCCTAACCGGCACGCAGGTGCGTCATCCAGAAGCTCGTCAGCTTAAAGTCTCAAGGTAGCCCATTTTTAGAATCAACCACAATGGATCGCACACCGCTAGCCCCTCCTCCGGATCGTCCCTAAGGATTCTGGTACGTATAGTTCGTAAGTGGTTCACCTCAGTAGGTGCAAGTAAGTACTTGTTGTTGTGAAGATCTCTAGACCCGAGACTTGGCCCAGGTTTCGGGATATCTTCCCTCATCAGTAGAGAACGTAGTTGGGGTGGAAAAGAAGGCCGCCAAGCAACCGTCACAGGCCTGGATGCCTAACCGGCACGCAGGTGCGTCATCCAGAAGCTCGTCAGCTTAAAGGCTCAAGGGAGCCCATTTGTAGAATCAACCGCAATGGATCGCACACCGCTAGCCCCTCCTCCGGATCGCCCCTAAGGATTCTGGTACGTATAGTTCGTAAGTGGTTCACCTCAGTAGGTGCAAGTAAGTACTTGTTGTTGTGAAGATCTCTAGACCCGAGAAATGGCCCGGGTTTCGGGATATCTTCCCTCATCAGTAGAGAACGTAGTTGGGGTGGAAAAGAAGGCCGCCAAGCAACCGTCACAGGCCTTGATGCCTAACCGGCACGCAGGTGCATCATCCAGAAGCTCGTCAGCTTAAAGGCTCAAGGGAGCCCAATTTTAGAATCAACCGCAATGGATTGCACACCGCTAGCCCCTCCTCTGGATTGCCCCTAAGGATTCTGATACGTATAGTTCGTAAGTGGTTCACCTCAGTAGGTGCAAGTAAGTACTTGTTGTTGTGAAGATCTCTAGACCCGAGACATTGCCCGGGTTTCGGGATATCTTCCCTCATCAGTAGAGAACTAAAAGAAGGCCGCCAAGCAACCGTCACAGGCCTTCATGCCTAACCGGCACACAGGTGCGTCATCCAAAAGCTCGTCAGCTTAAAGGCTCAAGGGAGCCCATTTTTAGAATCAACCGCAATAGATCGCACACCGCTAGCCCCTCCTCCGGATCGCCCCTAAGGATTCTGGTACGTATAGTTCGTAAGTGGTTCACCTCAGTAGGTGCAAGTAAGTACTTGTTGTTGTGAAGATCTCTAGACCCGAGACATGGCCCGGGTTTCGGGATATCTTCCCTCATCAGTAGAGAACGTAGTTGGGTTGGAAAAGAAGGCCGCCAAGCAACCGTCACAGGCCTTGATGCCTAACCGGCACGCAGGTGCGTCATCCAGAAGCTCGTCAGCTTAAAGTCTAAAAGGAGCCCATTTTTAGAATCAACCGCAATGGATCGCACACAGCTAGCCCCTCCTCCGGATCGTCCCTAAGGATTCTGGTACGTATAGTTCGTAAGTGGTTCACCTCAGTAGGTGCAAGTAAGTACTTGTTATTGTGAAGATCTCTACACCCGAGACATGACCCGGGTTTCGGGATATCTTCCCTCATCAGTAGAGAACTTAGTTGGGGTGGAAAAGAAGGCCGCCAAGCAACCGTCGCACAAGTTACTACTTGTGTAACGATATATCTGTAAGAGACATTAGTTAGTGATAGATTCCCTACCTTAGAATATCCCCAGGCGTCAGACTGGATCCGGAAATTTTTGCGTAGCAATACCCCTGCGCGCTGTTAGGCGTCGTCTGCGGCTCCGCGTCCGTCGTCGGCGTCGTGAGCGCCGGGATGACGTCATCGGAGTATATAGACGGCGCCCATGCGCGCTGACGTCAGTTCTGATAACACAGCTTTTCCGCGCCAGATACGCAGAGCCATGATAGAACTAACACTGGTGCCATGAAACTAGGGCCCTGAAAGGGGATGACCTTAACCCTAAATATCGGTTCGCAGAACGGGGAGGATGGGAGGGCGGTAAGGAATCTATCACTAACTAATGTCTCTTACAGATATATCGTTACACAAGTAGTAACTTGTGCATCTGAAAGAGACACGTTAGTGATAGATTCCCTACCTTAGAATAGATACCCCAGCAATACCAACCCCGGTGGTGGGTCTGCGAACCAATATCACACCAGAAAGTCCTGGAGGACGGAACGGCCAAAGAAGCCATCCCTCCGGACTTGACTGTCCAGGCAGTAGTGTCTTGCGAACGTGTGCAGCGAGGCCCACGTAGCTGCCTGACAGATGTCCTGCAGGGGGACACCGCGGCCCAGGGCAGTTGTCGTTGCCGTGGCCCGAGTGGAGTGAGCCCGCAATCCAGCCGGGGGCTCCTTCCTCGCCATGGAGTAGCATGCTTGGATGCACAAGATGATCCACCTGGAGATGGTCCTCTTGTGTACAGCCTTTCCCTTCTTCGCGCCCACGTAACCAACGAAGAGTTGGTCATCCACCCGGAATTGGCGAGTGCGGTCTAGGTAGTAGGAGAGCGCACGTTTTGGATCCAGACGGTGGAGCCTCTCCTCCTCTTTCGAGGGATGCGGAGGCGGAAAGAAGGTGGGCAAGGTGATGGACTGCCCGATGTGGAAGGCCGTGACAACCTTGGGCAGAAAGGAAGGTCGTGTACGCAACACCACCTTATCAGGATGAACAGACAGGAAAGGCGGAGAAGAAGAAAGAGCCTGGAGCTCACTCACCCTCCTGGCAGAGGTGATGGCAACCAGGAAGGCCGTCTTCAGCGTAAGGAGGCGAAGAGGACAGTTATGAAGCGGCTCAAAGGGAGCACACATCAGATAGGTGAGAACAAGGTTCAAGTCCCACTGGGGCATCACGAAGGGAACAGGAGGGAACATGTGTGTGATGCCCTTCAGAAATCTACTCACTATAGGGGACTTGAACAAAGAAGGCTGATCAGGTAGCCTCAAGAAGGCTGAAAGAGCAGAGAGGTACCCTTTAAGAGTGCCCAGAGCAGAGCCCTGCTGGGCAAGGGAAAGAAGAAAGAGCAGCACTTCCGAAAGGGGTGCAGAGAGGGGATCCACAGCCTTTGCTGCGCACCATGCCACAAATCTATTCCACCGGCAGGCGTATACCGACTTAGTGGAGGGACGCCTGGCTGCCAGAATGATGTCACAGACTTCGGGAGGCAAGTCAAATGGCCTCAACTGCCGCCGCTCAATCTCCAAGCTTGTAGGTGGAGACTGGACAGGTTCGGGTGCAGGACCGTCCCCTGCTGCTGCGACAGAAGGTCCTCCCGAAGAGGCAGACGAATCGGGGGATCGACTGACATGCTGAGTAGCTCGGGATACCAGTATCTTCGAGCCCAGTCCGGAGCCACAAGGATAACCTGGGCCCGGTCGCGCTTGATCTTCTTCAGCACTCTGGGCAGAAGTGGTATAGGCGGAAAGGCGTACAACAGGCCGCAGCTCCACTCGCGACGAAAAGCGTCTCCGAGCGAGTGCCGCCTTGGAAACTCCAACGCGCAGAACTGCTGACATTGCGCGTTCTCTTCTGTGGCGAATAGATCTAACCAAGGCTCTCCCCACTGTCGAAAGAGACCTTGCGCCACGTCCGAGTTCAGACGCCATTCGTGATCCATCATGCACCGGCGGCTGAGTTCGTCCGCCCTGGCATTCAGAGAACCTGCCAGGTGTTGAACCACCAGAGTCACGCCCTGATGTTCCAGCCACTGCCAGAGGCGCAGAGCCTCCTGGCAAAGGGTCCACGACCCCACACCGCCCTGTTTGTTGCAGTACCACATGGCGGTGGTGTTGTCGGTGAACACTTGCACCACGCTCCCCCTGACAGAGGGGAGGAATGCCTTCAGTGCAAGACGAATCGCCCGCAGCTCCAGAAGGTTGATGTGGAGCCGGGACTCCGCCGGAGACCAGAGGCCTCTGATCTCCGCCTCTCCCATGTGGCCTCCCCAGCCCTGGAGGGACGCGTCCGTCACAACTACGTGCTCCGGCTGGGGTAGAGAGAGGGGTCTGCCACTGACCCAGTCGCGGTCCGTGAGCCACCACTGCAGTTGTCTCGCAGTGCCCTCCGAGATCAGGACATGATCGGACAGGTTGCCCTGATGCTGGGCCCACTGAAACTTCAGGTCCCACTGCAGAGCCCGCATCCGCCACCTGGCGTGACGCACCAGAAGGATGCAGGAGGCCATCAGTCCCAGAAGCCGCAGCGTCAACCTGACCGAGACCCGGGATAACGGCCCGAAGATAGGAATCAGAGCCTGAATATCCCGAACCCGCTGCTCGGGTGGGTAAACCCGAAACTGCGCCGAGTCGAGAACCGCTCCGATGAAAAGGAGCTTCTGAGAGGGACACAGGTGTGACTTCGGCACATTGATGGAGAACCCCAGCAAGTGCAGGAGGTCGGCCGTAGTCTGGAGGTGGCTGACGACTGTCTGGGGCGAGCCCGCCTTCAACAACCAGTCGTCGAGGTAGGGGAAGACTGACACCCCTTGCCTGCGCAGGTGTGCTGCGACCACCGCCATCACCTTCGTGAACACCCGTGGGGCGCTGGTAAGGCCGAAGGGGAGCACGGTAAACTGAAAGTGCTCGTGGCCTACCGTGAACCGCAGGTAACGCCGGTGGGCCGGCAGGACGGGGATGTGGAAATAGGCGTCCTGCAAGTCCAACGCTACCATCCAGTCTCCTGGGTCCAGGGCAGCCAGGACCTGAGCCAAAGTGAGCATCTTGAACTTCTCCGTACGGAGGAAGCCGTTCACGTTCCGCAGATCCAAGATAGGGCGTAGGCCCCCTTTGCCCTTCTTGGGTACCAGAAAGTAGTGGGAGTAACAGCCACGTCCTACTTCTGGCCCAGGAACGCGCTCGATGGCCCTCTTGGCCAAGAGGGCCGAAACTTCCTCTTGCAGAAGTCGCAAGTGATCCCCCGACACACGGTGGTATTGAGGTGGCATGGATGGAGGGGAAGACTCGAAGGGGAGGGAGAAACCCCTTCGGACAATCTGCAGCACCCACCTGTCCGAAGTGACTGTATGCCAGTGGGAGAGGTGATGGCGAACCCTGCCTCCCACAGGCGTCACATGGGCCTGAAAACTCGGACTAGGAAGGTTTTGAGGCGGGGGCTGCTGAGGGAGGTGTGGACTGGCCTCGCCGCTGGCCCCGACCACCGCCACGGCGGTTCCCACGGCCGCCACCGCGTTGCTGAACATTCTGCGGCGCGTGGCTGACGGTCCGTGGTGGGGCGCCCCTTCCGTGGCCACGAAAGGAGCGAAAGGCACCCGATTGCTGGCGTGGGGCCGCAAGGCCCAAGGACTTGGCCGTGGCCCTGGAGTCCTTAAAACGTTCCAGCGCATGGTCTGCCTTGTCGCCGAAGAGGCGACGGCCATCAAACGGCATGTCCAGGAGAGTGGCCTGGACATCGGCCGAGAAATTGGCGGACCTCAACCAGGCGTGGCGTCGAACCGCCACTGTCGTTGCCATCGCCCTGCCCAGTGAGTCCGTGGTATCCAGCCCACACCGGATGGAAAATCGTGCCGCATCTCGGCCGTCCGCAAGGGTTTGGCTGAGTTTAGCCCTGACCTCCTCAGAGCATTGTGGCAGCACCTCCGCAACCGTGTCCCACAGAGTGTGGGTGTAGCGGCCCAAGAGACAGTTGGTGTTCACTGACCGGAGCCCTAGGCTCACAGACGAGAAGACCTTCTTCCCGAACTGCTCAAATCTCTTGGATTCCCTGTCGGGCGGGGCCGACGGGAATGCGGACTGGGAGTTGGAGGCCTGGATGACCAGGCTCTCGGGGGTGGGGTGGGTGGACAAAAAGCAAGGGTCGCCCGGTGCCGGGCGGTAGCGTCTGGCCACGTTCCTATCCACAGGGGGACCTGTGGCGGGCTTGGACCAAGCGCCCAGCAGAACGTCACACAAGGCCTCATTGAACGGCAGAAGGGGCTCCGCGGAGCCGGACTGCTGTTTGAGTACCTCAGTGAGGAGATTAGTCCTCACGGCCGCGACGGGGAGCTCAAGGTTTAGGGCCTTAGCTGCCTTCGTCAACACTACACTGTAAGCAGAACCCGCCTCCGAAGCCACAGTCGGGGGCGACGTAAATCCAGTGTCTGGCGATGTGTCAATACCACTGGCCTCCCCAAGCTCAAATGTCCAGTCCTGATGAGACTGGCAATCACGTGCCAGAGGGTCCTCGGACCCCTCCCACTGCTCCTCGTCACCCAGCTCCTGGAGACCAGGATGAACAGCCAGGGCCTCCTCGTGGAGATAGAATTCTCCGACGGCCGACGGAATCGGCGCCCAGCGGCGCCCCTCCGACGCCTGAGGCGGACCGTAGGAAGCATTGGGGTCGGCAACCACTACGGCTGCCGGGGACGACACCTGAAGGGACGGCGCCGGTGAGGTCGTAAGGTCGACCGGCGAGGTCCCGGACCCGGAGCCGGATCCAGCGAGGTCGCGCGGCGCCGGGACCGAAGTCGCCAGCGGCGCCGGGCCCGAAGCACCCGACGTCGTCGGGGCCGAAGCGCCCGACCCGGAAGGACCTCCAGACGGAGCCGATCGGCCCGAAGGCGCCACGGGGACCGACTGAGGAGGGAGGGCCCTCATGGCCATGAGGTACCTCTCGACCTCCTCCTGCGACGCGCCGTGCCCAGGGACCCGAAGGTGTGGGGCAGGCGGCGACGCTTGCGACTCCCGCGGAGCCGCGTGGGCGGTGTCGCCCGAACCCCCGGCCGCATCGAGCGAGCGTCGGGGCGGGTCGGAGGACCGATGGTGCCGCTCCGACCTCTCATGCCTCTTACCTGAGGACTTGGATCCAGACGATCGGTGACCACTCCCGGAGCGTCGATGACTCCGACCTCGCGACCTGTCCCTCGACCTCCCGTGGGACCGGGACCGGGACCTGGAGCGGCGCGGGGCCGACTGCCTCAGCTCGAGACGCTTGCGGGACCGCTCCCGCCTAGCCTTCGACGTCAGGGCCCGGCAGTCGTCACAGGTTCGATCGTCGTGGTCGAGGCCTAAGCACTTCAGGCACCGGCGATGGGGGTCCGTGACCGACATGAGTCGGCCGCACTTCGAGCAAGGCTTGAACCCGGGCATCCCTGGCACCGATAGCCGAGAATCGACTAAGTAGAGGATCAAAAAGATCAAAAAAGTTTTCAGTCAAAAAGTGACTGGGGGTAGAGCTTCTTCCGGATCTGCGCTAGCTGGCGCGGAAAAAAGAAGAACTGACGTCAGCGCGCATGGGCGCCGTCTATATACTCCGATGACGTCATCCCGGCGCTCACGACGCCGACGACGGACGCGGAGCCGCAGACGACGCCTAACAGCGCGCAGGGGTATTGCTACGCAAAAATTTCCGGATCCAGTCTGACGCCTGGGGATATTCTAAGGTAGGGAATCTATCACTAACGTGTCTCTTTCAGATACAGGCCTTGATGCCTAACCGGCACGCAGGTGCGTCATCCAGAAGCTCGTCAGCTTAAAGGCTCAAGGGAGCCCATTTGTAGAATCAATGGAAATGGATCGCACACCGCTAGCCCCTCCTCCGAATCTCCCCTAAGGATTCTGGTACGTATAGTTCGTAAGTGGTTCACCTCAGTAGGTGCAAGTAAGTACTTGTTGTTGTGAAGATCTCTAGACCCGAGAAATGGCCCGGGTTTCGGGATATCTTCCCTCATCAGTAGAGAACGTAGTTGGGGTGGAAAAGAAGGCCGCCAAGCAACCGTCACAGGCCTTGATGCCTAACCGGCACGCAGGTGCATCATCCAGAAGCTCGTCAGCTTAAAGGCTCAAGGGAGCCCAATTTTAGAATCAACCGCAATGGATTGCACACCGCTAGCCCCTCCTCTGGATTGCCCCTGAAGATTCTGGTACGTATAGTTCGTAAGTGGTTCACCTCAGTAGGTGCAAGTAAGTACTTGTTCTTGTGAAGATCTCTAGACCCGAGACATTGCCCGGGTTTCGGGATATCTTCCCTCATCAGTAGAGAACGAAAAGAAGGCCGCCAAGCAACCGTTCCAGACCTTGATGCCTAACCGGCACACAGGTGCGTCATCCAAAAGCTCGTCAGCTTAAAGGCTCAAGGGAGCCCATTTCTAGAATCAACTGCAATGGATCGCACACCGCTAGCCCCTCCTCCGGATCGCCCCTAAGGGTTCTGGTACGTATAGTTCGTAAGTGGTTCACCTCAGTAGGTGCAAGTAAGTACTTGTTGTTGTGAAGATCTCTAGACCCGAGAAATGGCCCGGGTTTCGGGATATCTTCCCTCATCAGTAGAGAACATAGTTGGGGTGGAAAAGAAGGCCGCCAAGCAACCGTCACAGGCCTTGATGCCTAACCGGCACGCAGGTGCGTCATCCAGAAGCTCGTCAGCTTAAAGTCTCAAAGGAGCCCATTTTTAGAATCAACCGCAATGGATCGCACACAGCTAGCCCCTCCTCCGGATCGTCCCTAAGGATTCTGGTACGTATAGTTCGTAAGTGGTTCACATCAGTAGGTGCAAGTAAGTACTTGTTGTTGTGAAGATCTCTAGACCCGAGAAATGGCCCGGGTTTCGGGATATCTTCCCTCATCAGTAGAGAAAGTAGTTGGGGTGGAAAAGTAGGCCGCCAAGCAACCATCACAGGCCTTGATGCCTAACCAGCACGCAGGTGCGTCATCCAGAAGCTCGTCAGCTTAAAGGCTCAAGGGAGCCCATTTGTACAATCAACCGCAATGGATCGCACACCGCTAGCCCCTCCTCCGGATCGCCCCTAAGGATTCTGGTACGTATAGTTCGTAAGTGGTTCACCTCAGTAGGTGCAAGTAAGTACTTGTTGTTGTGAAGATCTCTAGACCCGAGAAATGGCCCGGGTTTCGGGATATCTTCCCTCATCAGTAGAGAACGTAGTTGGGGTGGAAAAGAAGGCCGCCAAGCAACCGTCACAGGCCTTGATGCCTAACCGGCACGCAGGTGCATCATCCAGAAGCTCGTCAGCTTAAAGGCTCAAGGGAGCCCAATTTTAGAATCAACCGCAATGGATTGCAAACCGCTAGCCCCTCCTCTGGATCGCCCCTAAGGATTCTGGTACGTATCGTTCGTAAGTGGTTCACCTCAGTAGGTGCAAGTAAGTACTTGTTGTTGTGAAGATCTCTAGACCCGAGACATTGCCCGGGTTTCGGGATATCTTCCCTCATCAGTAGAGAACGAAAAGAAGGCCGCCAAGCAACCGTTCCAGACCTTGATGCCTAACCGGCACACAGGTGCGTCATCCAAAAGCTCGTCAGCTTAAAGGCTCAAGGGAGCCCATTTCTAGAATCAACTGCAATGGATCGCACACCGCTAGCCCCTCCTCCGGATCGCCCCTAAGGATTCTGGTACGTATAGTTCGTAAGTGGTTCACCTCAGTAGGTGCAAGTAAGTACTTGTTGTTGTGAAGATCTCTAGACCCGAGAAATGGCCCGGGTTTCGGGATATCTTCCCTCATCAGTAGAGAACGTAGTTGGGGTGGAAAAGAAGGCCGCCAAGCAACCGTCACAGGCCTTGATGCCTAACCGGCACGCAGGTGCATCATCCAGAAGCTCGTCAGCTTAAAGGCTCAAGGGAGCCCAATTTTAGAATCAACCGCAATGGATTGCAAACCGCTAGCCCCTCCTCTGGATCGCCCCTAAGGATTCTGGTACGTATCGTTCGTAAGTGGTTCACCTCAGTAGGTGCAAGTAAGTACTTGTTGTTGTGAAGATCTCTAGACCCGAGACATTGCCCGGGTTTCGGGATATCTTCCCTCATCAGTAGAGAACGAAAAGAAGGCCGCCAAGCAACCGTTCCAGACCTTGATGCCTAACCGGCACACAGGTGCGTCATCCAAAAGCTCGTCAGCTTAAAGGCTCAAGGGAGCCCATTTCTAGAATCAACTGCAATGGATCGCACACCGCTAGCCCCTCCTCCGGATCGCCCCTAAGGATTCTGGTACGTATAGTTCGTAAGTGGTTCACCTCAGTAGGTGCAAGTAAGTACTTGTTGTTGTGAAGATCTCTAGACCCGAGAAATGGCCCGGGTTTCGGGATATCTTCCCTCATCAGTAGAGAACGTAGTTGGGGTGGAAAAGAAGGCCGCCAAGCAACCGTCACAGGCCTTGATGCCTAACCGGCACGCAGGTGCATCATCCAGAAGCTCGTCAGCTTAAAGGCTCAAGAGAGCCCAATTTTAGAATCAACCGCAATGGATTGCACACCGCTAGCCCCTCCTCTGGATTGCCCCTAAGGATTCTGGTACGTATAGTTCGTAAGTGGTTCACCTCAGTAGGTGCAAGTAAGTACTTGTTGTTGTGAAGATCTCTAGACCCGAGACATTGCCCGGGTTTCGGGATATCTTCCCTCATCAGTAGAGAACGAAAAGAAGGCCGCCAAGCAACCGTCACAGGCCTTGATGCCTAACCGGCACACAGGTGCGTCATCCAAAAGCTCGTCAGCTTAAAGGCTCAAGGGAGCCCATTTTTAGAATCAACCGCAATGGATCGCACACCGCTAGCCCCTCCTCCGGATCGCCCCTAAGGATTCTGGTACGTATAGTTCGTAAGTGGTTCACCTCAGTAGGTGCAAGTAAGTACTTGTTGTTGTGAAGATCTCTAGACCCGAGACATGGCCCGGGTTTTGGGATATCTTCCCTCATCAGTAGAGAACGTAGTTGGGTTGGAAAAGAAGGCCGCCAAGCAACCGTCACAGGCCTTGATGCCTAACCGGCACGCAGGTGCGTCATCCAGAAGCTCGTCAGCTTAAAGTCTCAAAGGAGCCCATTTTTAGAATCAACCGCAATGGATCGCACACCGCTAGCCCCTCCTCCGGATCGCCCCTAAGGATTCTGGTACGTATAGTTCGTAAGTGGTTCACCTCAGTAGGTGCAAGTAAGTACTTGTTGTTGTGAAGATCTCTAGACCCGAGAAATGGCCTGGGTTTCGGGATATCTTCCCTCATCAGTAGAGAACGTAGTTGGGGTGGAAAAGAAGGCCGCCAAGCAACCGTCACAGGCCTTGATGCCTAACCGGCACGCAGGTGCATCATCCAGAAGCTCGTCAGCTTAAAGGCTCAAGGGAGCCCATTTTTAGAATCAACCGCAATGGATCGCACACCGCTAGCCCCTCCTCCGGATCGCCCCTAAGGATTCTGGTACGTATCGTTCGTAAGTGGTTCACCCCAGTAGGTGCAAGTAAGTACTTGTTGTTGTGAAGATCTCTAGACCCGAGACATTGCCCGGGTTTCGGGATATCTTCCCTCATCAGTAGAGAACGAAAAGAAGGCTGCCAAGCAACCGTTCCAGACCTTGATGCCTAACCGGCACACAGGTGCGTCATCCAAAAGCTCGTCAGCTTAAAGGCTCAAGGGAGCCCATTTCTAGAATCAACTGCAATGGATCGCACACCGCTAGCCCCTCCTCCGGATCGCCCCTAAGGGTTCTGGTACGTATAGTTCGTAAGTGGTTCACCTCAGTAGGTGCAAGTAAGTACTTGTTGTTGTGAAGATCTCTAGACCCGAGAAATGGCCCGGGTTTCGGGATATCTTCCCTCATCAGTAGAGAACATAGTTGGGGTGGAAAAGAAGGCCGCCAAGCAACCGTCACAGGCCTTGATGCCTAACCGGCACGCAGGTGCATCATCCAGAAGCTCGTCAGCTTAAAGGCTCAAGAGAGCCCAATTTTAGAATCAACCGCAATGGATTGCACACCGCTAGCCCCTCCTCTGGATTGCCCCTAAGGATTCTGGTACGTATAGTTCGTAAGTGGTTCACCTCAGTAGGTGCAAGTAAGTACTTGTTGTTGTGAAGATCTCTAGACCCGAGACATTGCCCGGGTTTCGGGATATCTTCCCTCATCAGTAGAGAACGAAAAGAAGGCCGCCAAGCAACCGTTCCAGACCTTGATGCCTAACCGGCACACAGGTGCGTCATCCAAAAGCTCGTCAGCTTAAAGGCTCAAGGGAGCCCATTTCTAGAATCAACCGCAATGGATCGCACACCGCTAGCCCCTCCTCCGGATCACCCCTAAGGATTCTGGTACGTATAGTTCGTAAGTGGTTCACCTCAGTAGGTGCAAGTAAGTACTTGTTGTTGTGAAGATCTCTAGACCCGAGAAATGGCCCGGGTTTCGGGATATCTTCCCTCATCAGTAGAGAACGTAGTTGGGGTGGAAAAGAAGGCCGCCAAGCAACCGTCACAGGCCTTGATGCCTAACCGGCACGCAGGTGTATCATCCAGAAGCTCGTCAGCTTAAAGGCTCAAGAGAGCCCAATTTTAGAATCAACCGCAATGGATTGCACACCGCTAGCCCCTCCTCTGGATTGCCCCTAAGGATTCTGGTACGTATAGTTCATAAGTGGTTCACCTCAGTAGGTGCAAGTAAGTACTTGTTGTTGTGAAGATCTCTAGACCCGAGACATTGCCCGGGTTTCGGGATATCTTCCCTCATCAGTAGAGAACGAAAAGAAGGCCGCCAAGCAACCGTCACAGGCCTTGATGCCTAACCAGCACACAGGTGCGTCATCCAAAAGCTCGTCAGCTTAAAGGCTCAAGGGAGCCCATTTTTAGAATCAACCGCAATGGATCGGACACCGCTAGCCCCTCCTCCGGATCGCCCCTAAGGATTCTGGTACGTATAGTTCGTAAGTGGTTCACCTCAGTAGGTGCAAGTAAGTACTTGTTGTTGTGAAGATCTCTAGACCCGAGAAATGGCCCGGGTTTCGGGATATCTTCCCTCATCAGTAGAGAACGTAGTTGGGGTGGAAAAGAAGGCCGCCAAGCAACCATCACAGGCCTTGATGCCTAACCAGCACGCAGGTGCGTCATCCAGAAGCTCGTCAGCTTAAAGGCTCAAGGGAGCCCATTTGTAGAATCAACCGCAATGGATCGCACACCGCTAGCCCCTCCTCCAGGTCGCCCCTAAGGATTCTGGTACGTATAGTTCGTAAGTGGTTCACCTCAGTAGGTGCAAGTAAGTACTTGTTGTTGTGATGATCTCTAGACCCGAGAAATGGCCCGGGTTTCGGGATATCTTCCCTCATCAGTAGAGAACGTAGTTGGGGTGGAAAAGAAGGCCGCCAAGCAACCGTCACAGGCCTTGATGCCTAACCGGCACGCAGGTGCATCATCCAGAAGCTCGTCAGCTTAAAGGCTCAAGGGAGCCCAATTTTAGAATCAACCGCAATGGATTGCACACCGCTAGCCCCTCCTCTGGATTGCCCCTAAGGATTCTGGTACGTATAGTTCGTAAGTGATTCACCTCAGTAGGTGCAAGTAAGTACTTGTTCTTGTGAAGATCTCTAGACCCGAGACATTGCCCGGGTTTCGGGATATCTTCCCTCATCAGTAGAGAACGAAAAGAAGGCCGCCAAGCAACCGTCACAGGCCTTGATGCCTAACCGGCACACAGGTGCGTCATCCAAAAGCTCGTCAGCTTAAAGGCTCAAGGGAGCCCATTTTTAGAATCAACCACAATGGATCGCACACCGCTAGCCCCTCCTCCGGATCGCCCCTAAGGATTCTGGTACGTATAGTTCGTAATTGGTTCACCTCAGTAGGTGCAAGTAAGTACTTGTTGTTGTGAAGATCTCTAGACCCGAGACATGGCCCGGGTTTCGGGATATCTTCCCTCATAAGTAGAGAACGTAGTTGGGTTGGAAAAGAAGGCCGCCAAGCAACCGTCACAGGCCTTGATGCCTAACCGGCACGCAGGTGCGTCATCCAGAAGCTCGTCAGCTTAAAGTCTCAAAGGAGCCCATTTTTAGAATCAACCGCAATGGATCGCACACAGCTAGCCCCTCCTCCGGATCGTCCCTAAGGATTCTGGTACGTATAGTTCGTAGGTGGTTCACCTCAGTAGGTGCAAGTAAGTACTTGTTGTTGTGAAGATCTCTAGACCCGAGAAATGGCCCGGGTTTCGGGATATCTTCCCTCATCAGTAGAGAACGTAGTTGGGGTGGAAAAGAAGGCCGCCAAGCAACCATCACAGGCCTTGATGCCTAACCAGCACGCAGGTGCGTCATCCAGAAGCTCGTCAGCTTAAAGGCTCAAGGGAGCCCATTTGTAGAATCAACCGCAATGGATCGCACACCGCTAGCCCCTCCTCCGGATCGCCCCTAAGGATTCTGGTACGTATAGTTCGTAAGTGGTTCACCTCAGTAGGTGCAAGTAAGTACTTGTTGTTGTGAAGATCTCTAGACCCGAGAAATGGCCCGGGTTTCGGGATATCTTCCCTCATCAGTAGAGAACGTAGTTGGGGTGGAAAAGAAGGCCGCCAAGCAACCGTCACAGGCCTTGATGCCTAACCGGCACGCAGGTGCATCATCCAGAAGCTCGTCAGCTTAAAGGCTCAAGGGAGCCCAATTTTAGAATCAACCGCAATGGATTGCACACCGCTAGCCCCTCCTCTGGATTGCCCCTAAGGATTCTGGTACGTATAGTTCGTAAGTGGTTCACCTCAATAGGTGCAAGTAAGTACTTGTTGTTGTGAAGATCTCTAGACCCGAGACATTGCCCGGGTTTCGGGATATCTTCCCTCATCAGTAGAGAACGAAAAGAAGGCCGCCAAGCAACCGTCACAGGCCTTGATGCCTAACCGGCACACAGGTGCGTCATCCAAAAGCTCGTCAGCTTAAAGGCTCAAGGGAGCCCATTTTTAGAATCAACCGCAATGGATCGCACACCGCTAGCCCCTCCTCCGGATTGCCCCTAAGGATTCTGGTACGTATAGTTCGTAAGTGGTTCACCTCAGTAGGTGCAAGTAAGTACTTGTTGTTGTGAAGATCTCTAGACCCGAGACATGGCCCGGGTTTCGGGATATCTTCCCTCATCAGTAGAGAACGTAGTTGGGTTGGAAAAGAAGGCCGCCAAGCAACCGTCACAGGCCTTGATGCCTAACCGGCACGCAGGTGCGTCATCCAGAAGCTCGTCAGCTTAAAGTCTCAAAGGAGCCCATTTTTAGAATCAACCGCAATGGATCGCACACAGCTAGCCCCTCCTCCGGATCGTCCCTAAGGATTCTGGTACGTATAGTTCGTAAGTGGTTAACCTCAGTAGGTGCAAGTAAGTACTTGTTATTGTGAAGATCTCTACACCCGAGACATGGCCCGGGTTTCGGGATATCTTCCCTCATCAGTAGAGAACGTAGTTGGGGTGGAAAAGAAGGCCGCCAAGCAACCGTCACAGGCCTTGATGCCTAACCGGCAGGCAGGTGCGTCATCCAGAAGCTCGTCAGCTTAAAGGCTCAAGGGAGCCCATTTGTAGAATCAATGGAAATGGATCGCACACCGCTAGCCCCTCCTCCGGATCGCCCCTAAGGAATCTGGTACGCATAGTTCGTAAGTGGTTAACCGCAGTAGGTGCAAGCAAGTACTTGTTGTTGTGAAGATCTCTAGACCCGAGACAAGGCCCGGGTTTCGGGATATCTTCCCTCATCAGTAGAGAATGTAGTTGGGTTGGAAAAGAAGGCCGCCAAGCACTCGTCACAGGCCTTGATGCCTAACCGGCACGCAGGTGCGTCATCCAGAAGCTCGTCAGCTTAAAGTCTCAAGGTAGCCCATTTTTAGAATCAACCGCAATGGATCGCACACCGCTAGCCCCTCCTCCGGATCGTCCCTAAGGATTCTGGTACGTATAGTTCGTAAGTGGTTCACCTCAGTAGGTGCAAGTAAGTACTTGTTGTTGTGAAGATCTCTAGACCCGAGACTTGGCCCAGGTTTCGGGATATCTTCCCTCATCAGTAGAGAACGTAGTTGGGGTGGAAAAGAAGGCCGCCAAGCAACCGTCACAGGCCTGGATGCCTAACCGGCACGCAGGTGCGTCATCCAGAAGCTCGTCAGCTTAAAGGCTCAAGGGAGCCCATTTGTAGAATCAACCGCAATGGATCGCACACCGCTAGCCCCTCCTCCGGATCGCCCCTAAGGATTCTGGTACGTATAGTTCGTAATTGGTTCACCTCAGTAGGTGCAAGTAAGTACTTGTTGTTGTGAAGATCTCTAGACCCGAGAAATGGCCCGGGTTTCGGGATATCTTCCCTCATCAGTAGAGAACGTAGTTGGGGTGGAAAAGAAGGCCGCCAAGCAACCGTCACAGGCCTTGATGCCTAACCGGCACGCAGGTGCATCATCCAGAAGCTCGTCAGCTTAAAGGCTCAAGGGAGCCCAATTTTAGAATCAACCGCAATGGATTGCACACCGCTAGCCCCTCCTCTGGATTGCCCCTAAGGATTCTGGTACGTATAGTTCGTAAGTGGTTCACCTCAGTAGGTGCAAGTAAGTACTTGTTGTTGTGAAGATCTCTAGACCCGAGACATTGCCCGGGTTTCGGGATATCTTCCCTCATCAGTAGAGAACGAAAAGAAGGCGGCCAAGCAACCGTCACAGGCCTTGATGCCTAACCGGCACACAGGTGCGTCATCCAGAAGCTCGTCAGCTTAAAGGCTCAAGGGAGCCCATTTGTAGAATCAATGGAAATGGATCGCACACCGCTAGCCCCTCCTCCGGATCGCCCCTAAGGATTCTGGTACGTATAGTTCGTAAGTGGTTCACCGCAGTAGGTGCAAGCAAGTACTTGTTGTTGTGAAGATCTCTAGACCCGAGACATGGCCCGGGTTTCGGGATATCTTCCCTCATCAGTAGAGAACGTAGTTGGGGTGGAAAAGAAGGCCGCCAAGCAACCATCACAGGCCTTGATGCCTAACCAGCACGCAGGTGCGTCATCCACAAGCTCGTCAGCTTAAAGGCTCAAGGGAGCCCATTTGTAGAATCAACCGCAATGGATCGCACACCGCTGGCCCCTCCTCCGGATCGCCCCTAAGGATTCTGGTACGTATAGTTTGTAAGTGGTTCACCTCAGTAGGTGCAAGTAAGTACTTGTTGTTGTGAAGATCTTTTGACCCGAGAAATGGCCCGGGTTTCGGGATATCTTCCCTCATCAGTAGAGAACGTAGTTGGGGTGGAAAAGAAGGCCGCCAAGCAACCGTCACAGGCCTTGATGCCTAACCGGCACGCAGGTGCATCATCCAGAAGCTCGTCAGCTTAAAGGCTCAAGGGAGCCCAATTTTAGAATCAACCGCAATGGATTGCACACCGCTAGCCCCTCCTCTGGATTGCCCCTAAGGATTCTGGTACGTATAGTTCGTAAGGGGTTCACCTCAGTAGGTGCAAGTAAGTACTTGTTGTTGTGAAGATCTCTACACCCGAGACATTGCCCGGGTTTCGGGATATCTTCCCTCATCAGTAGAGAACGAAAAGAAGGCCGCCAAGCAACCGTCACAGGCCTTGATGCCTAACCGGCACACAGGTGCGTCATCCAAAAGCTCGTCAGCTTAAAGGCTCAAGGGAGCCCATTTTTAGAATCAACCGCAATGGATCGCACACCGCTAGCCCCTCCTCCGGATCGCCCCTAAGGATTCTGGTACGTATAGTTCGTAAGTGGTTCACCTCAGTAGGTGCAAGTAAGTACTTGTTGTTGTGAAGATCTCTAGACCCGAGACATGGCCCGGGTTTCGGGATATCTTCCCTCATCAGTAGAGAACGTAGTTGGGTTGGAAAAGAAGGCCGCCAAGCAACCGTCACAGGCCTTGATGCCTAACCGGCACGCAGGTGCGTCATCCAGAAGCTCGTCAGCTTAAAGTCTAAAAGGAGCCCATTTTTAGAATCAACCGCAATGGATCGCACACAGCTAGCCCCTCCTCCGGATCGTCCCTAAGGATTCTGGTACGTATAGTTCGTAAGTGGTTCACCTCAGTAGGTGCAAGTAAGTACTTGTTATTGTGAAGATCTCTACACCCGAGACATGACCCGGGTTTCGGGATATCTTCCCTCATCAGTAGAGAACTTAGTTGGGGTGGAAAAGAAGGCCGCCAAGCAACCGTCACAGGCCTTGATGCCTAACCGGCACGCAGGTGCGTCATCCAGAAGCTCGTCAGCTTAAAGGCTCAAGGGAGCCCATTTGTAGAATCAATGGAAATGGATCGCACACCGCTAGCCCCTCCTCCGGATCTCCCCTAAGGATTCTGGTACGTATAGTTCGTAAGTGGTTCACCTCAGTAGGTGCAAGTAAGTACTTGTTGTTGTGAAGATCTCTAGACCCGAGAAATGGCCCGGGTTTCGGGATATCTTCCCTCATCAGTAGAGAACGAAAAGAAGGCCGCCAAGCAACCGTCACAGGCCTTGATGCCTAACCAGCACGCAGGTGCGTCATCCAGAAGATCGTCAGCTTAAAGGCTCAAGGGAGCCCATTTGTAGAATCAACCGCAATGGATCGCACACCGCTAGCCCCTCCTCCGGATCGCCCCTAAGGATTCTGGTACGTATAGTTCGTAAGTGGTTCACCTCAGTAGGTGCAAGTAAGTACTTGTTGTTGTGAAGATCTCTAGACCCGAGAAATGGCCCGGGTTTCGGGATATCTTCCCTCATCAGTAGAGAACGTAGTTGGGGTGGAAAAGAAGGCCGCCAAGCAACCGTCACAGGCCTTGATGCCTAACCGGCACGCAGGTGCATCATCCAGAAGCTCGTCAGCTTAAAGGCTCAAGGGAGCCCATTTTTAGAATCAACCGCAATGGATCGCACACCGCTAGCCCCTCCTCTGGATCGCCCCTAAGGATTCTGGTACGTATAGTTCGTAAGTGGTTCACCTCAGTAGGTGCAAGTAAGTACTTGTTGTTGTGAAGATCTCTAGACCCGAGACATGGCCCGGCTTTCGGGATATCTTCCCTCATCAGTAGAGAACGTAGTTGGGTTGGAAAAGAAGGCCGCCAAGCAACCGTCACAGGCCTTGATGCCTAACCGGCACGCAGGTGCGTCATCCAGAAGCTCGTCAGCTTAAAGTCTCAAAGGAGCCCATTTTTAGAATCAACCGCAATGGATCGCACACAGCTAGCCCCTCCTCCGGATCGTCCCTAAGGATTCTGGTACGTATAGTTCGTAAGTGGTTCACATCAGTAGGTGCAAGTAAGTACTTGTTGTTGTGAAGATCTCTAGACCCGAGAAATGGCCCGGGTTTTGGTATATCTTCCCTCATCAGTAGAGAAAGTAGTTGGGGTGGAAAAGAAGGCCGCCAAGCAACCATCACAGGCCTTGATGCCTAACCAGCACGCAGGTGCGTCATCCAGAAGCTCGTCAGCTTAAAGGCTCAAGGGAGCCCATTTGTAGAATCAACCGCAATGGATCGCACACCGCTAGCCCCTCCTCCGGATCGCCCCTAAGGATTCTGGTACGTATAGTTCGTAAGTGGTTCACCTCAGTAGGTGCAAGTAAGTACTTGTTGTTGTGAAGATCTCTAGACCCGAGAAATGGCCCGGGTTTCGGGATATCTTCCCTCATCAGTAGAGAACGTAGTTGGGGTGGAAAAGAAGGCCGCCAAGCAACCGTCACAGGCCTTGATGCCTAACCGGCACGCAGGTGCATCATCCAGAAGCTCGTCAGCTTAAAGGCTCAAGGGAGCCCAATTTTAGAATCAACCGCAATGGATTGCAAACCGCTAGCCCCTCCTCCGGATCGCCCCTAAGGATTCTGGTACGTATCGTTCGGAAGTGGTTCACCCCAGTAGGTGCAAGTAAGTACTTGTTGTTGTGAAGATCTCTAGACCCGAGACATTGCCCGGGTTTCGGGATATCTTCCCTCATCAGTAGAGAACGAAAAGAAGGCCGCCAAGCAACCGTTCCAGACCTTGATGCCTAACCGGCACACAGGTGCGTCATCCAAAAGCTCGTCAGCTTAAAGGCTCAAGGGAGCCCATTTCTAGAATCAACTGCAATGGATCGCACACCGCTAGCCCCTCCTCCGGATCGCCCCTAAGGATTCTGGTACGTATAGTTCGTAAGTGGTTCACCTCAGTAGGTGCAAGTAAGTACTTGTTGTTGTGAAGATCTCTAGACCCGAGAAATGGCCCGGGTTTCGGGATATCTTCCCTCATCAGTAGAGAACGTAGTTGGGGTGGAAAAGAAGGCCGCCAAGCAACCGTCACAGGCCTTGATGCCTAACCGGCACGCAGGTGCATCATCCAGAAGCTCGTCAGCTTAAAGGCTCAAGAGAGCCCAATTTTAGAATCAACCGCAATGGATTGCACACCGCTAGCCCCTCCTCTGGATTGCCCCTAAGGATTCTGGTACGTATAGTTCGTAAGTGGTTCACCTCAGTAGGTGCAAGTAAGTACTTGTTGTTGTGAAGATCTCTAGACCCGAGACATTGCCCGGGTTTCGGGATATCTTCCCTCATCAGTAGAGAACGAAAAGAAGGCCGCCAAGCAACCGTTCCAGACCTTGATGCCTAACCGGCACACAGGTGCGTCATCCAAAAGCTCGTCAGCTTAAAGGCTCAAGGGAGCCCATTTCTAGAATCAACCGCAATGGATCGCACACCGCTAGCCCCTCCTCCGGATCACCCCTAAGGATTCTGGTACGTATAGTTCGTAAGTGGTTCACCTCAGTAGGTGCAAGTAAGTACTTGTTGTTGTGAAGATCTCTAGACCCGAGAAATGGCCCGGGTTTCGGGATATCTTCCCTCATCAGTAGAGAACGTAGTTGGGGTGGAAAAGAAGGCCGCCAAGCAACCGTCACAGGCCTTGATGCCTAACCGGCACGCAGGTGCATCATCCAGAAGCTCGTCAGCTTAAAGGCTCAAGAGAGCCCAATTTTAGAATCAACCGCAATGGATTGCACACCGCTAGCCCCTCCTCTGGATTGCCCCTAAGGATTCTGGTACGTATAGTTCATAAGTGGTTCACCTCAGTAGGTGCAAGTAAGTACTTGTTGTTGTGAAGATCTCTAGACCCGAGACATTGCCCGGGTTTCGGGATATCTTCCCTCATCAGTAGAGAACGAAAAGAAGGCCGCCAAGCAACCGTCACAGGCCTTGATGCCTAACCGGCACACAGGTGCGTCATCCAAAAGCTCGTCAGCTTAAAGGCTCAAGGGAGCCCATTTTTAGAATCAACCGCAATGGATCGCACACCGCTAGCCCCTCCTCCGGATCGCCCCTAAGGATTCTGGTACGTATAGTTCGTAAGTGGTTCACCTCAGTAGGTGCAAGTAAGTACTTGTTGTTGTGAAGATCTCTAGACCCGAGAAATGGCCCGGGTTTCGGGATATCTTCCCTCATCAGTAGAGAACGTAGTTGGGGTGGAAAAGAAGGCCGCCAAGCAACCGTCACAGGCCTTGATGCCTAACCGGCACGCAGGTGCATCATCCAGAAGCTCGTCAGCTTAAAGGCTCAAGGGAGCCCAATTTTAGAATCAACCGCAATGGATTGCACACCGCTAGCCCCTCCTCTGGATTGCCCCTAAGGATTCTGGTACGTATAGTTCGTAAGTGATTCACCTCAGTAGGTGCAAGTAAGTACTTGTTCTTGTGAAGATCTCTAGACCCGAGACATTGCCCGGGTTTCGGGATATCTTCCCTCATCAGTAGAGAACGAAAAGAAGGCCGCCAAGCAACCGTCACAGGCCTTGATGCCTAACCGGCACACAGGTGCGTCATCCAAAAGCTCGTCAGCTTAAAGGCTCAAGGGAGCCAATTTTTAGAATCAACCGCAATGGATCGCACACCGCTAGCCCCTCCTCCGGATCGCCCCTAAGGATTCTGGTACGTATAGTTCGTAAGTGGTTCACCTCAGTAGGTGCAAGTAAGTACTTGTTGTTGTGAAGATCTCTAGACCCGAGACATGGCCCGGGTTTCGGGATATCTTCCCTCATCAGTAGAGAACGTAGTTGGGTTGGAAAAGAAGGCCGCCAAGCAACCGTCACAGGCCTTGATGCCTAACCGGCACGCAGGTGCGTCATCCAGAAGCTCGTCAGCTTAAAGTCTCAAAGGAGCCCATTTTTAGAATCAACCGCAATGGATCACACACAGCTAGCCCCTCCTCCGGATCGTCCCTAAGGATTCTGGTACGTATAGTTCGTAAGTGGTTCACCTCAGTAGGTGCAAGTAAGTACTTGTTGTTGTGAAGATCTCTAGACCCGAGAAATGGCCCGGGTTTCGGGATATCTTCCCTCATCAGTAGAGAACGTAGTTGGGGTGGAAAAGAAGGCCGCCAAACAACCATCACAGGCCTTGATGCCTAACCAGCACGCAGGTGCGTCATCCAGAAGCTCGTCAGCTTAAAGGCTCAAGGGAGCCCATTTTTAGAATCAACCGCAATGGATCGCACACCGCTAGCCCCTCCTCCGGATCGCCCCTAAGGATTCTGGTACGTATAGTTCGTAAGTGGTTCACCTCAGTAGGTGCAAGTAAGTACTTGTTGTTGTGAAGATCTCTAGACCCGAGACATGGCCCGGGTTTCGGGATATCTTCCCTCATCAGTAGAGAACGTAGTTGGGTTGGAAAAGAAGGCCACCAAGCAACCGTCACAGGCCTTGATGCCTAACCGGCACGCAGGTGCGTCATTCAGAAGCTCGTCAGCTTAAAGTCTCAAAGGAGCCCATTTTTAGAATCAACCGCAATGGATCGCACACAGCTAGCCCCTCCTCCGGATCGTCCCTAAGGATTCTGGTACGTATAGTTCGTAAGTGGTTCACCTCAGTAGGTGCAAGTAAGTACTTGTTATTGTGAAGATCTCTACACCCGAGACATGGCCCGGGTTTCGGGATATCTTCCCTCATCAGTAGAGAACGTAGTTGGGGTGGAAAAGAAGGCCGCCAAGCAACCGTCACAGGCCTTGATGCCTAACCGGCAGGCAGGTGCGTCATCCAGAAGCTCGTCAGCTTAAAGGCTCAAGGGAGCCCATTTGTAGAATCAATGGAAATGGATCGCACACCGCTAGCCCTTCCTCCGGATCGCCCCTAAGGATTCTGGTACGTATAGTTCGTAAGTGGTTCACCGCAGTAGGTGCAAGCAAGTACTTGTTGTTGTGAAGATCTCTAGACCCGAGGCATGGCCCGGGTTTCGGGATATCTTCCCTCATCAGTAGAGAACGTAGTTGGGTTGGAAAAGAAGGCCGCCAAGCACTCGTCACAGGCCTTGATGCCTAACCGGCACGCAGGTGCGTCATCCAGAAGCTCGTCAGCTTAAAGTCTCAAGGTAGCCCATTTTTAGAATCAACCACAATGGATCGCACACCGCTAGCCCCTCCTCCGGATCGTCCCTAAGGATTCTGGTACGTATAGTTCGTAAGTGGTTCACCTCAGTAGGTGCAAGTAAGTACTTGTTGTTGTGAAGATCTCTAGACCCGAGACTTGGCCCAGGTTTCGGGATATCTTCCCTCATCAGTAGAGAACGTAGTTGGGGTGGAAAAGAAGGCCGCCAAGCAACCGTCACAGGCCTGGATGCCTAACCGGCACGCAGGTGCGTCATCCAGAAGCTCGTCAGCTTAAAGGCTCAAGGGAGCCCATTTGTAGAATCAACCGCAATGGATCGCACACCGCTAGCCCCTCCTCCGGATCGCCCCTAAGGATTCTGGTACGTATAGTTCGTAAGTGGTTCACCTCAGTAGGTGCAAGTAAGTACTTGTTGTTGTGAAGATCTCTAGACCCGAGAAATGGCCCGGGTTTCGGGATATCTTCCCTCATCAGTAGAGAACGTAGTTGGGGTGGAAAAGAAGGCCGCCAAGCAACCGTCACAGGCCTTGATGCCTAACCGGCACGCAGGTGCATCATCCAGAAGCTCGTCAGCTTAAAGGCTCAAGGGAGCCCAATTTTAGAATCAACCGCAATGGATTGCACACCGCTAGCCCCTCCTCTGGATTGCCCCTAAGGATTCTGATACGTATAGTTCGTAAGTGGTTCACCTCAGTAGGTGCAAGTAAGTACTTGTTGTTGTGAAGATCTCTAGACCCGAGACATTGCCCGGGTTTCGGGATATCTTCCCTCATCAGTAGAGAACGAAAAGAAGGCCGCCAAGCAACCGTCACAGGCCTTCATGCCTAACCGGCACACAGGTGCGTCATCCAAAAGCTCGTCAGCTTAAAGGCTCAAGGGAGCCCATTTTTAGAATCAACCGCAATAGATCGCACACCGCTAGCCCCTCCTCCGGATCGCCCCTAAGGATTCTGGTACGTATAGTTCGTAAGTGGTTCACCTCAGTAGGTGCAAGTAAGTACTTGTTGTTGTGAAGATCTCTAGACCCGAGACATGGCCCGGGTTTCGGGATATCTTCCCTCATCAGTAGAGAACGTAGTTGGGTTGGAAAAGAAGGCCGCCAAGCAACCGTCACAGGCCTTGATGCCTAACCGGCACGCAGGTGCGTCATCCAGAAGCTCGTCAGCTTAAAGTCTCAAAGGAGCCCATTTTTAGAATCAACCGCAATGGATCGCACACAGCTAGCCCCTCCTCCGGATCGTCCCTAAGGATTCTGGTACGTATAGTTCGTAAGTGGTTCACATCAGTAGGTGCAAGTAAGTACTTGTTGTTGTGAAGATCTCTAGACCCGAGAAATGGCCCGGGTTTCGGGATATCTTCCCTCATCAGTAGAGAAAGTAGTTGGGGTGGAAAAGTAGGCCGCCAAGCAACCATCACAGGCCTTGATGCCTAACCAGCACGCAGGTGCGTCATCCAGAAGCTCGTCAGCTTAAAGGCTCAAGGGAGCCCATTTGTACAATCAACCGCAATGGATCGCACACCGCTAGCCCCTCCTCCGGATCGCCCCTAAGGATTCTGGTACGTATAGTTCGTAAGTGGTTCACCTCAGTAGGTGCAAGTAAGTACTTGTTGTTGTGAAGATCTCTAGACCCGAGAAATGGCCCGGGTTTCGGGATATCTTCCCTCATCAGTAGAGAACGTAGTTGGGGTGGAAAAGAAGGCCGCCAAGCAACCGTCACAGGCCTTGATGCCTAACCGGCACGCAGGTGCATCATCCAGAAGCTCGTCAGCTTAAAGGCTCAAGGGAGCCCAATTTTAGAATCAACCGCAATGGATTGCAAACCGCTAGCCCCTCCTCTGGATCGCCCCTAAGGATTCTGGTACGTATCGTTCGTAAGTGGTTCACCTCAGTAGGTGCAAGTAAGTACTTGTTGTTGTGAAGATCTCTAGACCCGAGACATTGCCCGGGTTTCGGGATATCTTCCCTCATCAGTAGAGAACGAAAAGAAGGCCGCCAAGCAACCGTTCCAGACCTTGATGCCTAACCGGCACACAGGTGCGTCATCCAAAAGCTCGTCAGCTTAAAGGCTCAAGGGAGCCCATTTCTAGAATCAACTGCAATGGATCGCACACCGCTAGCCCCTCCTCCGGATCGCCCCTAAGGATTCTGGTACGTATAGTTCGTAAGTGGTTCACCTCAGTAGGTGCAAGTAAGTACTTGTTGTTGTGAAGATCTCTAGACCCGAGAAATGGCCCGGGTTTCGGGATATCTTCCCTCATCAGTAGAGAACGTAGTTGGGGTGGAAAAGAAGGCCGCCAAGCAACCGTCACAGGCCTTGATGCCTAACCGGCACGCAGGTGCATCATCCAGAAGCTCGTCAGCTTAAAGGCTCAAGAGAGCCCAATTTTAGAATCAACCGCAATGGATTGCACACCGCTAGCCCCTCCTCTGGATTGCCCCTAAGGATTCTGGTACGTATAGTTCGTAAGTGGTTCACCTCAGTAGGTGCAAGTAAGTACTTGTTGTTGTGAAGATCTCTAGACCCGAGACATTGCCCGGGTTTCGGGATATCTTCCCTCATCAGTAGAGAACGAAAAGAAGGCCGCCAAGCAACCGTCACAGGCCTTGATGCCTAACCGGCACACAGGTGCGTCATCCAAAAGCTCGTCAGCTTAAAGGCTCAAGGGAGCCCATTTTTAGAATCAACCGCAATGGATCGCACACCGCTAGCCCCTCCTCCGGATCGCCCCTAAGGATTCTGGTACGTATAGTTCGTAAGTGGTTCACCTCAGTAGGTGCAAGTAAGTACTTGTTGTTGTGAAGATCTCTAGACCCGAGACATGGCCCGGGTTTTGGGATATCTTCCCTCATCAGTAGAGAACGTAGTTGGGTTGGAAAAGAAGGCCGCCAAGCAACCGTCACAGGCCTTGATGCCTAACCGGCACGCAGGTGCGTCATCCAGAAGCTCGTCAGCTTAAAGTCTCAAAGGAGCCCATTTTTAGAATCAACCGCAATGGATCGCACACCGCTAGCCCCTCCTCCGGATCGCCCCTAAGGATTCTGGTACGTATAGTTCGTAAGTGGTTCACCTCAGTAGGTGCAAGTAAGTACTTGTTGTTGTGAAGATCTCTAGACCCGAGAAATGGCCTGGGTTTCGGGATATCTTCCCTCATCAGTAGAGAACGTAGTTGGGGTGGAAAAGAAGGCCGCCAAGCAACCGTCACAGGCCTTGATGCCTAACCGGCACGCAGGTGCATCATCCAGAAGCTCGTCAGCTTAAAGGCTCAAGGGAGCCCATTTTTAGAATCAACCGCAATGGATCGCACACCGCTAGCCCCTCCTCCGGATCGCCCCTAAGGATTCTGGTACGTATCGTTCGTAAGTGGTTCACCCCAGTAGGTGCAAGTAAGTACTTGTTGTTGTGAAGATCTCTAGACCCGAGACATTGCCCGGGTTTCGGGATATCTTCCCTCATCAGTAGAGAACGAAAAGAAGGCCGCCAAGCAACCGTTCCAGACCTTGATGCCTAACCGGCACACAGGTGCGTCATCCAAAAGCTCGTCAGCTTAAAGGCTCAAGGGAGCCCATTTCTAGAATCAACTGCAATGGATCGCACACCGCTAGCCCCTCCTCCGGATCGCCCCTAAGGGTTCTGGTACGTATAGTTCGTAAGTGGTTCACCTCAGTAGGTGCAAGTAAGTACTTGTTGTTGTGAAGATCTCTAGACCCGAGAAATGGCCCGGGTTTCGGGATATCTTCCCTCATCAGTAGAGAACATAGTTGGGGTGGAAAAGAAGGCCGCCAAGCAACCGTCACAGGCCTTGATGCCTAACCGGCACGCAGGTGCATCATCCAGAAGCTCGTCAGCTTAAAGGCTCAAGAGAGCCCAATTTTAGAATCAACCGCAATGGATTGCACACCGCTAGCCCCTCCTCTGGATTGCCCCTAAGGATTCTGGTACGTATAGTTCGTAAGTGGTTCACCTCAGTAGGTGCAAGTAAGTACTTGTTGTTGTGAAGATCTCTAGACCCGAGACATTGCCCGGGTTTCGGGATATCTTCCCTCATCAGTAGAGAACGAAAAGAAGGCCGCCAAGCAACCGTTCCAGACCTTGATGCCTAACCGGCACACAGGTGCGTCATCCAAAAGCTCGTCAGCTTAAAGGCTCAAGGGAGCCCATTTCTAGAATCAACCGCAATGGATCGCACACCGCTAGCCCCTCCTCCGGATCACCCCTAAGGATTCTGGTACGTATAGTTCGTAAGTGGTTCACCTCAGTAGGTGCAAGTAAGTACTTGTTGTTGTGAAGATCTCTAGACCCGAGAAATGGCCCGGGTTTCGGGATATCTTCCCTCATCAGTAGAGAACGTAGTTGGGGTGGAAAAGAAGGCCGCCAAGCAACCGTCACAGGCCTTGATGCCTAACCGGCACGCAGGTGTATCATCCAGAAGCTCGTCAGCTTAAAGGCTCAAGAGAGCCCAATTTTAGAATCAACCGCAATGGATTGCACACCGCTAGCCCCTCCTCTGGATTGCCCCTAAGGATTCTGGTACGTATAGTTCATAAGTGGTTCACCTCAGTAGGTGCAAGTAAGTACTTGTTGTTGTGAAGATCTCTAGACCCGAGACATTGCCCGGGTTTCGGGATATCTTCCCTCATCAGTAGAGAACGAAAAGAAGGCCGCCAAGCAACCGTCACAGGCCTTGATGCCTAACCAGCACACAGGTGCGTCATCCAAAAGCTCGTCAGCTTAAAGGCTCAAGGGAGCCCATTTTTAGAATCAACCGCAATGGATCGCACACCGCTAGCCCCTCCTCCGGATCGCCCCTAAGGATTCTGGTACGTATAGTTCGTAAGTGGTTCACCTCAGTAGGTGCAAGTAAGTACTTGTTGTTGTGAAGATCTCTAGACCCGAGAAATGGCCCGGGTTTCGGGATATCTTCCCTCATCAGTAGAGAACGTAGTTGGGGTGGAAAAGAAGGCCGCCAAGCAACCATCACAGGCCTTGATGCCTAACCAGCACGCAGGTGCGTCATCCAGAAGCTCGTCAGCTTAAAGGCTCAAGGGAGCCCATTTGTAGAATCAACCGCAATGGATCGCACACCGCTAGCCCCTCCTCCAGGTCGCCCCTAAGGATTCTGGTACGTATAGTTCGTAAGTGGTTCACCTCAGTAGGTGCAAGTAAGTACTTGTTGTTGTGAAGATCTCTAGACCCGAGAAATGGCCCGGGTTTCGGGATATCTTCCCTCATCAGTAGAGAACGTAGTTGGGGTGGAAAAGAAGGCCGCCAAGCAACCGTCACAGGCCTTGATGCCTAACCGGCACGCAGGTGCATCATCCAGAAGCTCGTCAGCTTAAAGGCTCAAGGGAGCCCAATTTTAGAATCAACCGCAATGGATTGCACACCGCTAGCCCCTCCTCTGGATTGCCCCTAAGGATTCTGGTACGTATAGTTCGTAAGTGATTCACCTCAGTAGGTGCAAGTAAGTACTTGTTCTTGTGAAGATCTCTAGACCCGAGACATTGCCCGGGTTTCGGGATATCTTCCCTCATCAGTAGAGAACGAAAAGAAGGCCGCCAAGCAACCGTCACAGGCCTTGATGCCTAACCGGCACACAGGTGCGTCATCCAAAAGCTCGTCAGCTTAAAGGCTCAAGGGAGCCCATTTTTAGAATCAACCGCAATGGATCGCACACCGCTAGCCCCTCCTCCGGATCGCCCCTAAGGATTCTGGTACGTATAGTTCGTAATTGGTTCACCTCAGTAGGTGCAAGTAAGTACTTGTTGTTGTGAAGATCTCTAGACCCGAGACATGGCCCGGGTTTCGGGATATCTTCCCTCATAAGTAGAGAACGTAGTTGGGTTGGAAAAGAAGGCCGCCAAGCAACCGTCACAGGCCTTGATGCCTAACCGGCACGCAGGTGCGTCACCCAGAAGCTCGTCAGCTTAAAGTCTCAAAGGAGCCCATTTTTAGAATCAACCGCAATGGATCGCACACAGCTAGCCCCTCCTCCGGATCGTCCCTAAGGATTCTGGTACGTATAGTTCGTAAGTGGTTCACCTCAGTAGGTGCAAGTAAGTACTTGTTGTTGTGAAGATCTCTAGACCCGAGAAATGGCCCGGGTTTCGGGATATCTTCCCTCATCAGTAGAGAACGTAGTTGGGGTGGAAAAGAAGGCCGCCAAGCAACCATCACAGGCCTTGATGCCTAACCAGCACGCAGGTGCGTCATCCAGAAGCTCGTCAGCTTAAAGGCTCAAGGGAGCCCATTTGTAGAATCAACCGCAATGGATCGCACACCGCTAGCCCCTCCTCCGCATGGCCCCTAAGGATTCTGGTACGTATAGTTCGTAAGTGGTTCACCTCAGTAGGTGCAAGTAAGTACTTGTTGTTGTGAAGATCTCTAGACCCGAGAAATGGCCCGGGTTTCGGGATATCTTCCCTCATCAGTAGAGAACGTAGTTGGGGTGGAAAAGAAGGCCGCCAAGCAACCGTCACAGGCCTTGATGCCTAACCGGCACGCAGGTGCATCATCCAGAAGCTCGTCAGCTTAAAGGCTCAAGGGAGCCCAATTTTAGAATCAACCGCAATGGATTGCACACCGCTAGCCCCTCCTCTGGATTGCCCCTAAGGATTCTGGTACGTATAGTTCGTAAGTGGTTCACCTCAATAGGTGCAAGTAAGTACTTGTTGTTGTGAAGATCTCTAGACCCGAGACATTGCCCGGGTTTCGGGATATCTTCCCTCATCAGTAGAGAACGAAAAGAAGGCCGCCAAGCAACCGTCACAGGCCTTGATGCCTAACCGGCACACAGGTGCGTCATCCAAAAGCTCGTCAGCTTAAAGGCTCAAGGGAGCCCATTTTTAGAATCAACCGCAATGGATCGCACACCGCTAGCCCCTCCTCCGGATTGCCCCTAAGGATTCTGGTACGTATAGTTCGTAAGTGGTTCACCTCAGTAGGTGCAAGTAAGTACTTGTTGTTGTGAAGATCTCTAGACCCGAGACATGGCCCGGGTTTCGGGATATCTTCCCTCATCAGTAGAGAACGTAGTTGGGTTGGAAAAGAAGGCCGCCAAGCAACCGTCACAGGCCTTGATGCCTAACCGGCACGCAGGTGCGTCATCCAGAAGCTCGTCAGCTTAAAGTCTCAAAGGAGCCCATTTTTAGAATCAACCGCAATGGATCGCACACAGCTAGCCCCTCCTCCGGATCGTCCCTAAGGATTCTGGTACGTATAGTTCGTAAGTGGTTAACCTTAGTAGGTGCAAGTAAGTACTTGTTATTGTGAAGATCTCTACACCCGAGACATGGCCCGGGTTTCGGGATATCTTCCCTCATCAGTAGAGAACGTAGTTGGGGTGGAAAAGAAGGCCGCCAAGCAACCGTCACAGGCCTTGATGCCTAACCGGCAGGCAGGTGCGTCATCCAGAAGCTCGTCAGCTTAAAGGCTCAAGGGAGCCCATTTGTAGAATCAATGGAAATGGATCGCACACCGCTAGCCCCTCCTCCGGATCGCCCCTAAGGATTCTGGTACGCATAGTTCGTAAGTGGTTCACCGCAGTAGGTGCAAGCAAGTACTTGTTGTTGTGAAGATCTCTAGACCCGAGACATTGCCCGGGTTTCGGGATATCTTCCCTCATCAGTAGAGAATGTAGTTGGGTTGGAAAAGAAGGCCGCCAAGCACTCGTCACAGGCCTTGATGCCTAACCGGCACGCAGGTGCGTCATCCAGAAGCTCGTCAGCTTAAAGTCTCAAGGTAGCCCATTTTTAGAATCAACCGCAATGGATCGCACACCGCTAGCCCCTCCTCCGGATCGTCCCTAAGGATTCTGGTACGTATAGTTCGTAAGTGGTTCACCTCAGTAGGTGCAAGTAAGTACTTGTTGTTGTGAAGATCTCTAGACCCGAGACTTGGCCCAGGTTTCGGGATATCTTCCCTCATCAGTAAAGAACGTAGTTGGGGTGGAAAAGAAGGCCGCCAAGCAACCGTCACAGGCCTGGATGCCTAACCGGCACGCAGGTGCGTCATCCAGAAGCTCGTCAGCTTAAAGGCTCAAGGGAGCCCATTTGTAGAATCAACCACAATGGATCGCACACCGCTGGCCCCTCCTCCGGATCGCCCCTAAGGATTCTGGTACGTATAGTTTGTAAGTGGTTCACCTCAGTAGGTGCAAGTAAGTACTTGTTGTTGTGAAGATCTCTTGACCCGAGAAATGGCCCGGGTTTCGGTATATCTACCCTCATCAGTAGAGAACGTAGTTGGGGTGGAAAAGAAGGCCGCCAAGCAACCGTCACAGGCCTTGATGCCTAACCGGCACGCAGGTGCATCATCCAGAAGCTCGTCAGCTTAAAGGCTCAAGGGAGCCCAGTTTTAGAATCAACCGCAATGGATTGCACACCGCTAGCCCCTCCTCTGGATTGCCCCTAAGGATTCTGGTACGTATAGTTCGTAAGGGGTTCACCTCAGTAGGTGCAAGTAAGTACTTGTTGTTGTGAAGATCTCTACACCCGAGACATTGCCCGGGTTTCGGGATATCTTCCCTCATCAGTAGAGAACGAAAAGAAGGCCGCCAAGCAACCGTCACAGGCCTTGATGCCTAACCGGCACACAGGTGCGTCATCCAAAAGCTCGTCAGCTTAAAGGCTCAAGGGAGCCCATTTTTAGAATCAACCGCAATGGATCGCACACCGCTAGCCCCTCCTCCGGATCGCCCCTAAGGATTCTGGTACGTATAGTTCGTAAGTGGTTCACCTCAGTAGGTGCAAGTAAGTACTTGTTGTTGTGAAGATCTCTAGACCCGAGACATGGCCCGGGTTTCGGGATATCTTCCCTCATCAGTAGAGAACGTAGTTGGGTTGGAAAAGAAGGCCGCCAAGCAACCGTCACAGGCCTTGATGCCTAACCGGCACGCAGGTGCGTCATCCAGAAGCTCGTCAGCTTAAAGTCTAAAAGGAGCCCATTTTTAGAATCAACCGCAATGGATCGCACACAGCTAGCCCCTCCTCCGGATCGTCCCTAAGGATTCTGGTACGTATAGTTCGTAAGTGGTTCACCTCAGTAGGTGCAAGTAAGTACTTGTTATTGTGAAGATCTCTACACCCGAGACATGACCCGGGTTTCGGGATATCTTCCCTCATCAGTAGAGAACTTAGTTGGGGTGGAAAAGAAGGCCGCCAAGCAACCGTCACAGGCCTTGATGCCTAACCGGCACGCAGGTGCGTCATCCAGAAGCTCGTCAGCTTAAAGGCTCAAGGGAGCCCATTTGTAGAATCAATGGAAATGGATCGCACACCGCTAGCCCCTCCTCCGGATCTCCCCTAAGGATTCTGGTACGTATAGTTCGTAAGTGGTTCACCTCAGTAGGTGCAAGTAAGTACTTGTTGTTGTGAAGATCTCTAGACCCGAGAAATGGCCCGGGTTTCGGGATATCTTCCCTCATCAGTAGAGAACGAAAAGAAGGCCGCCAAGCAACCGTCACAGGCCTTGATGCCTAACCAGCACGCAGGTGCGTCATCCAGAAGATCGTCAGCTTAAAGGCTCAAGGGAGCCCATTTGTAGAATCAACCGCAATGGATCGCACACCGCTAGCCCCTCCTCCGGATCGCCCCTAAGGATTCTGGTACGTATAGTTCGTAAGTGGTTCACCTCAGTAGGTGCAAGTAAGTACTTGTTGTTGTGAAGATCTCTAGACCCGAGAAATGGCCCGGGTTTCGGGATATCTTCCCTCATCAGTAGAGAACGTAGTTGGGGTGGAAAAGAAGGCCGCCAAGCAACCGTCACAGGCCTTGATGCCTAACCGGCACGCAGGTGCATCATCCAGAAGCTCGTCAGCTTAAAGGCTCAAGGGAGCCCATTTTTAGAATCAACCGCAATGGATCGCACACCGCTAGCCCCTCCTCTGGATCGCCCCTAAGGATTCTGGTACGTATAGTTCGTAAGTGGTTCACCTCAGTAGGTGCAAGTAAGTACTTGTTGTTGTGAAGATCTCTAGACCCGAGACATGGCCCGGCTTTCGGGATATCTTCCCTCGTCAGTAGAGAACGTAGTTGGGTTGGAAAAGAAGGCCGCCAAGCAACCGTCACAGGCCTTGATGCCTAACCGGCACGCAGGTGCGTCATCCAGAAGCTCGTCAGCTTAAAGTCTCAAAGGAGCCCATTTTTAGAATCAACCGCAATGGATCGCACACAGCTAGCCCCTCCTCCGGATCGTCCCTAAGGATTCTGGTACGTATAGTTCGTAAGTGGTTCACATCAGTAGGTGCAAGTAAGTACTTGTTGTTGTGAAGATCTCTAGACCCGAGAAATGGCCCGGGTTTTGGTATATCTTCCCTCATCAGTAGAGAAAGTAGTTGGGGTGGAAAAGAAGGCCGCCAAGCAACCATCACAGGCCTTGATGCCTAACCAGCACGCAGGTGCGTCATCCAGAAGCTCGTCAGCTTAAAGGCTCAAGGGAGCCCATTTGTAGAATCAACCGCAATGGATCGCACACCGCTAGCCCCTCCTCCGGATCGCCCCTAAGGATTCTGGTACGTATAGTTCGTAAGTGGTTCACCTCAGTAGGTGCAAGTAAGTACTTGTTGTTGTGAAGATCTCTAGACCCGAGAAATGGCCCGGGTTTCGGGATATCTTCCCTCATCAGTAGAGAACGTAGTTGGGGTGGAAAAGAAGGCCGCCAAGCAACCGTCACAGGCCTTGATGCCTAACCGGCACGCAGGTGCATCATCCAGAAGCTCGTCAGCTTAAAGGCTCAAGGGAGCCCAATTTTAGAATCAACCGCAATGGATTGCAAACCGCTAGCCCCTCCTCCGGATCGCCCCTAAGGATTCTGGTACGTATCGTTCGGAAGTGGTTCACCCCAGTAGGTGCAAGTAAGTACTTGTTGTTGTGAAGATCTCTAGACCCGAGACATTGCCCGGGTTTCGGGATATCTTCCCTCATCAGTAGAGAACGAAAAGAAGGCCGCCAAGCAACCGTTCCAGACCTTGATGCCTAACCGGCACACAGGTGCGTCATCCAAAAGCTCGTCAGCTTAAAGGCTCAAGGGAGCCCATTTCTAGAATCAACTGCAATGGATCGCACACCGCTAGCCCCTCCTCCGGATCGCCCCTAAGGATTCTGGTACGTATAGTTCGTAAGTGGTTCACCTCAGTAGGTGCAAGTAAGTACTTGTTGTTGTGAAGATCTCTAGACCCGAGAAATGGCCCGGGTTTCGGGATATCTTCCCTCATCAGTAGAGAACGTAGTTGGGGTGGAAAAGAAGGCCGCCAAGCAACCGTCACAGGCCTTGATGCCTAACCGGCACACAGGTGCGTCATCCAAAAGCTCGTCAGCTTAAAGGCTCAAGGGAGCCCATTTCTAGAATCAACCGCAATGGATCGCACACCGCTAGCCCCTCCTCCGGATCACCCCTAAGGATTCTGGTACGTATAGTTCGTAAGTGGTTCACCTCAGTAGGTGCAAGTAAGTACTTGTTGTTGTGAAGATCTCTAGACCCGAGAAATGGCCCGGGTTTCGGGATATCTTCCCTCATCAGTAGAGAACGTAGTTGGGGTGGAAAAGAAGGCCGCCAAGCAACCGTCACAGGCCTTGATGCCTAACCGGCACGCAGGTGCATCATCCAGAAGCTCGTCAGCTTAAAGGCTCAAGAGAGCCCAATTTTAGAATCAACCGCAATGGACTGCACACCGCTAGCCCCTCCTCTGGATTGCCCCTAAGGATTCTGGTACGTATAGTTCATAAGTGGTTCACCTCAGTAGGTGCAAGTAAGTACTTGTTGTTGTGAAGATCTCTAGACCCGAGACATTGCCCGGGTTTCGGGATATCTTCCCTCATCAGTAGAGAACGAAAAGAAGGCCGCCAAGCAACCGTCACAGGCCTTGATGCCTAACCGGCACACAGGTGCGTCATCCAAAAGCTCGTCAGCTTAAAGGCTCAAGGGAGCCCATTTTTAGAATCAACCGCAATGGATCGCACACCGCTAGCCCCTCCTCCGGATCGCCCCTAAGGATTCTGGTACGTATAGTTCGTAAGTGGTTCACCTCAGTAGGTGCAAGTAAGTACTTGTTGTTGTGAAGATCTCTAGACCCGAGAAATGGCCCGGGTTTCGGGATATCTTCCCTCATCAGTAGAGAACGTAGTTGGGGTGGAAAAGAAGGCCGCCAAGCAACCATCACAGGCCTTGATGCCTAACCAGCACGCAGGTGCGTCATCCAGAAGCTCGTCAGCTTAAAGGCTCAAGGGAGCCCATTTGTAGAATCAACCGCAATGGATCGCACACCGCTAGCCCCTCCTCCAGGTCGCCCCTAAGGATTCTGGTACGTATAGTTCGTAAGTGGTTCACCTCAGTAGGTGCAAGTAAGTACTTGTTGTTGTGAAGATCTCTAGACCCGAGAAATGGCCCGGGTTTCGGGATATCTTCCCTCATCAGTAGAGAACGTAGTTGGGGTGGAAAAGAAGGCCGCCAAGCAACCGTCACAGGCCTTGATGCCTAACCGGCACGCAGGTGCATCATCCAGAAGCTCGTCAGCTTAAAGGCTCAAGGGAGCCCAATTTTAGAATCAACCGCAATGGATTGCACACCGCTAGCCCCTCCTCCGGATCGCCCCTAAGGATTCTGGTACGTATCGTTCGGAAGTGGTTCACCCCAGTAGGTGCAAGTAAGTACTTGTTGTTGTGAAGATCTCTAGACCCGAGACATTGCCCGGGTTTCGGGATATCTTCCCTCATCAGTAGAGAACGAAAAGAAGGCCGCCAAGCAACCGTTCCAGACCTTGATGCCTAACCGGCACACAGGTGCGTCATCCAAAAGCTCGTCAGCTTAAAGGCTCAAGGGAGCCCATTTCTAGAATCAACTGCAATGGATCTCACACCGCTAGCCCCTCCTCCGGATCGCCCCTAAGGATTCTGGTACGTATAGTTCGTAAGTGGTTCACCTCAGTAGGTGCAAGTAAGTACTTGTTGTTGTGAAGATCTCTAGACCCGAGAAATGGCCCGGGTTTCGGGATATCTTCCCTCATCAGTAGAGAACGTAGTTGGGGTGGAAAAGAAGGCCGCCAAGCAACCGTCACAGGCCTTGATGCCTAACCGGCACGCAGGTGCATCATCCAGAAGCTCGTCAGCTTAAAGGCTCAAGAGAGCCCAATTTTAGAATCAACCGCAATGGATTGCACACCGCTAGCCCCTCCTCTGGATTGCCCCTAAGGATTCTGGTACGTATAGTTCGTAAGTGGTTCACCTCAGTAGGTGCAAGTAAGTACTTGTTGTTGTGAAGATCTCTAGACCCGAGACATTGCCCGGGTTTCGGGATATCTTCCCTCATCAGTAGAGAACGAAAAGAAGGCCGCCAAGCAACCGTTCCAGACCTTGATGCCTAACCGGCACACAGGTGCGTCATCCAAAAGCTCGTCAGCTTAAAGGCTCAAGGGAGCCCATTTCTAGAATCAACCGCAATGGATCGCACACCGCTAGCCCCTCCTCCGGATCACCCCTAAGGATTCTGGTACGTATAGTTCGTAAGTGGTTCACCTCAGTAGGTGCAAGTAAGTACTTGTTGTTGTGAAGATCTCTAGACCCGAGAAATGGCCCGGGTTTCGGGATATCTTCCCTCATCAGTAGAGAACGTAGTTGGGGTGGAAAAGAAGGCCGCCAAGCAACCATCACAGGCCTTGATGCCTAACCAGCACGCAGGTGCGTCATCCAGAAGCTCGTCAGCTTAAAGGCTCAAGGGAGCCCATTTGTAGAATCAACCGCAATGGATCGCACACCGCTAGCCCCTCCTCCAGGTCGCCCCTAAGGATTCTGGTACGTATAGTTCGTAAGTGGTTCACCTCAGTAGGTGCAAGTAAGTACTTGTTGTTGTGAAGATCTCTAGACCCGAGAAATGGCCCGGGTTTCGGGATATCTTCCCTCATCAGTAGAGAACGTAGTTGGGGTGGAAAAGAAGGCCGCCAAGCAACCGTCACAGGCCTTGATGCCTAACCGGCACGCAGGTGCATCATCCAGAAGCTCGTCAGCTTAAAGGCTCAAGGGAGCCCAATTTTAGAATCAACCGCAATGGATTGCACACCGCTAGCCCCTCCTCTGGATTGCCCCTAAGGATTCTGGTACGTATAGTTCGTAAGTGATTCACCTCAGTAGGTGCAAGTAAGTACTTGTTCTTGTGAAGATCTCTAGACCCGAGACATTGCCCGGGTTTCGGGATATCTTCCCTCATCAGTAGAGAACGAAAAGAAGGCCGCCAAGCAACCGTCACAGGCCTTGATGCCTAACCGGCACACAGGTGCGTCATCCAAAAGCTCGTCAGCTTAAAGGCTCAAGGGAGCCCATTTTTAGAATCAACCGCAATGGATCGCACACCGCTAGCCCCTCCTCCGGATCGCCCCTAAGGATTCTGGTACGTATAGTTCGTAAGTGGTTCACCTCAGTAGGTGCAAGTAAGTACTTGTTGTTGTGAAGATCTCTAGACCCGAGACATGGCCCGGGTTTCGGGATATCTTCCCTCATCAGTAGAGAACGTAGTTGGGTTGGAAAAGAAGGCCGCCAAGCAACCGTCACAGGCCTTGATGCCTAACCGGCACGCAGGTGCGTCATCCAGAAGCTCGTCAGCTTAAAGTCTCAAAGGAGCCCATTTTTAGAATCAACCGCAATGGATCACACACAGCTAGCCCCTCCTCCGGATCGTCCCTAAGGATTCTGGTACGTATAGTTCGTAAGTGGTTCACCTCAGTAGGTGCAAGTAAGTACTTGTTGTTGTGAAGATCTCTAGACCCGAGAAATGGCCCGGGTTTCGGGATATCTTCCCTCATCAGTAGAGAACGTAGTTGGGGTGGAAAAGAAGGCCGCCAAGCAACCATCACAGGCCTTGATGCCTAACCAGCACGCAGGTGCGTCATCCAGAAGCTCGTCAGCTTAAAGGCTCAAGGGAGCCCATTTTTAGAATCAACCGCAATGGATCGCACACCGCTAGCCCCTCCTCCGGATCGCCCCTAAGGATTCTGGTACGTATAGTTCGTAAGTGGTTCACCTCAGTAGGTGCAAGTAAGTACTTGTTGTTGTGAAGATCTCTAGACCCGAGACATGGCCCGGGTTTCGGGATATCTTCCCTCATCAGTAGAGAACGTAGTTGGGTTGGAAAAGAAGGCCACCAAGCAACCGTCACAGGCCTTGATGCCTAACCGGCACGCAGGTGCGTCATCCAGAAGCTCGTCAGCTTAAAGTCTCAAAGGAGCCCATTTTTAGAATCAACCGCAATGGATCGCACACAGCTAGCCCCTCCTCCGGATCGTCCCTAAGGATTCTGGTACCTATAGTTCGTAAGTGGTTCACCTCAGTAGGTGCAAGTAAGTACTTGTTATTGTGAAGATCTCTACACCCGAGACATGGCCCGGGTTTCGGGATATCTTCCCTCATCAGTAGAGAACGTAGTTGGGGTGGAAAAGAAGGCCGCCAAGCAACCGTCACAGGCCTTGATGCCTAACCGGCAGGCAGGTGCGTCATCCAGAAGCTCGTCAGCTTAAAGGCTCAAGGGAGCCCATTTGTAGAATCAATGGAAATGGATCGCACACCGCTAGCCCCTCCTCCGGATCGCCCCTAAGGATTCTGGTACGTATAGTTCGTAAGTGGTTCACCGCAGTAGGTGCAAGCAAGTACTTGTTGTTGTGAAGATCTCTAGACCCGAGGCATGGCCCGGGTTTCGGGATATCTTCCCTCATCAGTAGAGAACGTAGTTGGGTTGGAAAAGAAGGCCGCCAAGCACTCGTCACAGGCCTTGATGCCTAACCGGCACGCAGGTGCGTCATCCAGAAGCTCGTCAGCTTAAAGTCTCAAGGTAGCCCATTTTTAGAATCAACCACAATGGATCGCACACCGCTAGCCCCTCCTCCGGATCGTCCCTAAGGATTCTGGTACGTATAGTTCGTAAGTGGTTCACCTCAGTAGGTGCAAGTAAGTACTTGTTGTTGTGAAGATCTCTAGACCCGAGACTTGGCCCAGGTTTCGGGATATCTTCCCTCATCAGTAGAGAACGTAGTTGGGGTGGAAAAGAAGGCCGCCAAGCAACCGTCACAGGCCTGGATGCCTAACCGGCACGCAGGTGCGTCATCCAGAAGCTCGTCAGCTTAAAGGCTCAAGGGAGCCCATTTGTAGAATCAACCGCAATGGATCGCACACCGCTAGCCCCTCCTCCGGATCGCCCCTAAGGATTCTGGTACGTATAGGTAGTAAGTGGTTCACCTCAGTAGGTGCAAGTAAGTACTTGTTGTTGTGAAGATGTCTAGACCCGAGAAATGGCCCGGGTTTCGGGATATCTTCCCTCATCAGTAGAGAACGTAGTTGGGGTGGAAAAGAAGGCCACCAAGCAACCGTCACAGGCCTTGATGCCTAACTGGCACGCAGGTGCATCATCCAGAAGCTCGTCAGCTTAAAGGCTCAAGGGAGCCCAATTTTAGAATCAACCGCAATGGATTGCACACCGCTAGCCCCTCCTCTGGATTGCCCCTAAGGATTCTGATACGTATAGTTCGTAAGTGGTTCACCTCAGTAGGTGCAAGTAAGTACTTGTTGTTGTGAAGATCTCTAGACCCGAGACATTGCCCGGGTTTCGGGATATCTTCCCTCATCAGTAGAGAACGAAAAGAAGGCCGCCAAGCAACCGTCACAGGCCTTCATGCCTAACCGGCACACAGGTGCGTCATCCAAAAGCTCGTCAGCTTAAAGGCTCAAGGGAGCCCATTTTTAGAATCAACCGCAATAGATCGCACACCGCTAGCCCCTCCTCCGGATCGCCCCTAAGGATTCTGGTACGTATAGTTCGTAAGTGGTTCACCTCAGTAGGTGCAAGTAAGTACTTGTTGTTGTGAAGATCTCTAGACCCGAGACATGGCCCGGGTTTCGGGATATCTTCCCTCATCAGTAGAGAACGTAGTTGGGTTGGAAAAGAAGGCCGCCAAGCAACCGTCACAGGCCTTGATGCCTAACCGGCACGCAGGTGCGTCATCCAGAAGCTCGTCAGCTTAAAGTCTAAAAGGAGCCCATTTTTAGAATCAACCGCAATGGATCGCACACAGCTAGCCCCTCCTCCGGATCGTCCCTAAGGATTCTGGTACGTATAGTTCGTAAGTGGTTCACCTCAGTAGGTGCAAGTAAGTACTTGTTATTGTGAAGATCTCTACACCCGAGACATGACCCGGGTTTCGGGATATCTTCCCTCATCAGTAGAGAACTTAGTTGGGGTGGAAAAGAAGGCCGCCAAGCAACCGTCACAGGCCTTGATGCCTAACCGGCACGCAGGTGCGTCATCCAGAAGCTCGTCAGCTTAAAGGCTCAAGGGAGCCCATTTGTAGAATCAATGGAAATGGATCGCACACCGCTAGCCCCTCCTCCGAATCTCCCCTAAGGATTCTGGTACGTATAGTTCGTAAGTGGTTCACCTCAGTAGGTGCAAGTAAGTACTTGTTGTTGTGAAGATCTCTAGACCCGAGAAATGGCCCGGGTTTCGGGATATCTTCCCTCATCAGTAGAGAACGTAGTTGGGGTGGAAAAGAAGGCCGCCAAGCAACCGTCACAGGCCTTGATGCCTAACCGGCACGCAGGTGCATCATCCAGAAGCTCGTCAGCTTAAAGGCTCAAGGGAGCCCAATTTTAGAATCAACCGCAATGGATTGCACACCGCTAGCCCCTCCTCTGGATTGCCCCTGAAGATTCTGGTACGTATAGTTCGTAAGTGGTTCACCTCAGTAGGTGCAAGTAAGTACTTGTTGTTGTGAAGATCTCTAGACCCGAGACATTGCCCGGGTTTCGGGATATCTTCCCTCATCAGTAGAGAACGTAGTTGGGGTGGAAAAGAAGGCCGCCAAGCAACCGTCACAGGCCTTGATGCCTAACCGGCACGCAGGTGCATCATCCAGAAGCTCGTCAGCTTAAAGGCTCAAGGGAGCCCATTTTTAGAATCAACCGCAATGGATCGCACACCGCTAGCCCCTCCTCCGGATCGCCCCTAAGGATTCTGGTACGTATAGTTCGTAAGTGGTTCACCTCAGTAGGTGCAAGTAAGTACTTGTTGTTGTGAAGATCTCTAGACCCGAGACATGGCCCGGGTTTCGGGATATCTTCCCTCATCAGTAGAGAACGTAGTTGGGTTGGAAAAGAAGGCCGCCAAGCAACCGTCACAGGCCTTGATGCCTAACCGGCACGCAGGTGCGTCATCCAGAAGCTCGTCAGCTTAAAGTCTCAAAGGAGCCCATTTTTAGAATCAACCGCAATGGATCGCACACCGCTAGCCCCTCCTCCGGATCGCCCCTAAGGATTCTGGTACGTATAGTTCGTAAGTGGTTCACCGCAGTAGGTGCAAGCAAGTACTTGTTGTTGTGAAGATCTCTAGACCCGAGACATGGCCCGGGTTTCGGGATATCTTCCCTCATCAGTAGAGAACGTAGTTGGGGTGGAAAAGAAGGCCGCCAAGCAACCATCACAGGCCTTGATGCCTAACCAGCACGCAGGTGCGTCATCCAGAAGCTCGTCAGCTTAAAGGCTCAAGGGAGCCCATTTGTAGAATCAACCGCAATGGATCGCACACCGCTAGCCCCTCCTCCGGATCGCCCCTAAGGATTCTGGTACGTATAGTTCGTAAGTGGTTCACCTCAGTAGGTGCAAGTAAGTACTTGTTGTTGTGAAGATCTCTAGACCCGAGAAATGGCCCGGGTTTCGGGATATCTTCCCTCATCAGTAGAGAACGTAGTTGGGGTGGAAAAGAAGGCCGCCAAGCAACCGTCACAGGCCTTGATGCCTAACCGGCACGCAGGTGCATCATCCAGAAGCTCGTCAGCTTAAAGGCTCAAGGGAGCCCATTTTTAGAATCAACCGCAATGGATCGCACACCGCTAGCCCCTCCTCCGGATCGCCCCTAAGGATTCTGGTACGTATAGTTCGTAAGTGGTTCACCTCAGTAGGTGCAAGTAAGTACTTGTTGTTGTGAAGATCTCTAGACCCGAGACATGGCCCGGCTTTCGGGATATCTTCCCTCATCAGTAGAGAACGTAGTTGGGTTGGAAAAGAAGGCCGCCAAGCAACCGTCACAGGCCTTGATGCCTAACCGGCACGCAGGTGCGTCATCCAGAAGCTCGTCAGCTTAAAGTCTCAAAGGAGCCCATTTTTAGAATCAACCGCAATGGATCGCACACAGCTAGCCCCTCCTCCGGATCGTCCCTAAGGATTCTGGTACGTATAGTTCGTAAGTGGTTCACATCAGTAGGTGCAAGTAAGTACTTGTTGTTGTGAAGATCTCTAGACCCGAGAAATGGCCCGGGTTTCGGGATATCTTCCCTCATCAGTAGAGAAAGTAGTTGGGGTGGAAAAGTAGGCCACCAAGCAACCATCACAGGCCTTGATGCCTAACCAGCACGCAGGTGCGTCATCCAGAAGCTCGTCAGCTTAAAGGCTCAAGGGAGCCCATTTGTACAATCAACCGCAATGGATCGCACACCGCTAGCCCCTCCTCCGGATCGCCCCTAAGGATTCTGGTACGTATAGTTCGTAAGTGGTTCACCTCAGTAGGTGCAAGTAAGTACTTGTTGTTGTGAAGATCTCTAGACCCGAGAAATGGCCCGGGTTTCGGGATATCTTCCCTCATCAGTAGAGAACGTAGTTGGGGTGGAAAAGAAGGCCGCCAAGCAACCGTCACAGGCCTTGATGCCTAACCGGCACGCAGGTGCATCATCCAGAAGCTCGTCAGCTTAAAGGCTCAAGGGAGCCCAATTTTAGAATCAACCGCAATGGATTGCAAACCGCTAGCCCCTCCTCTGGATCGCCCCTAAGGATTCTGGTACGTATCGTTCGTAAGTGGTTCACCTCAGTAGGTGCAAGTAAGTACTTGTTGTTGTGAAGATCTCTAGACCCGAGACATTGCCCGGGTTTCGGGATATCTTCCCTCATCAGTAGAGAACGAAAAGAAGGCCGCCAAGCAACCGTTCCAGACCTTGATGCCTAACCGGCACACAGGTGCGTCATCCAAAAGCTCGTCAGCTTAAAGGCTCAAGGGAGCCCATTTCTAGAATCAACTGCAATGGATCGCACACCGCTAGCCCCTCCTCCGGATCGCCCCTAAGGATTCTGGTACGTATAGTTCGTAAGTGGTTCACCTCAGTAGGTGCAAGTAAGTACTTGTTGTGAAGATCTCTAGACCCGAGAAATGGCCCGGGTTTCGGGATATCTTCCCTCATCAGTAGAGAACGTAGTTGGGGTGGAAAAGAAGGCCGCCAAGCAACCGTCACAGGCCTTGATGCCTAACCGGCACGCAGGTGCATCATCCAGAAGCTCGTCAGCTTAAAGGCTCAAGAGAGCCCAATTTTAGAATCAACCGCAATGGATTGCACACCGCTAGCCCCTCCTCTGGATTGCCCCTAAGGATTCTGGTACGTATAGTTCGTAAGTGGTTCACCTCAGTAGGTGCAAGTAAGTACTTGTTGTTGTGAAGATCTCTAGACCCGAGACATTGCCCGGGTTTCGGGATATCTTCCCTCATCAGTAGAGAACGAAAAGAAGGCCGCCAAGCAACCGTCACAGGCCTTGATGCCTAACCGGCACACAGGTGCGTCATCCAAAAGCTCGTCAGCTTAAAGGCTCAAGGGAGCCCATTTTTAGAATCAACCGCAATGGATCGCACACCGCTAGCCCCTCCTCCGGATCGCCCCTAAGGATTCTGGTACGTACAGTTCGTAAGTGGTTCACCTCAGTAGGTGCAAGTAAGTACTTGTTGTTGTGAAGATCTCTAGACCCGAGACATGGCCCGGGTTTTGGGATATCTTCCCTCATCAGTAGAGAACGTAGTTGGGTTGGAAAAGAAGGCCGCCAAGCAACCGTCACAGGCCTTGATGCCTAACCGGCACGCAGGTGCGTCATCCAGAAGCTCGTCAGCTTAAAGTCTCAAAGGAGCCCATTTTTAGAATCAACCGCAATGGATCGCACACCGCTAGCCCCTCCTCCGGATCGCCCCTAAGGATTCTGGTACGTATAGTTCGTAAGTGGTTCACCTCAGTAGGTGCAAGTAAGTACTGGTTGTTGTGAAGATCTCTAGACCCGAGAAATGGCCTGGGTTTCGGGATATCTTCCCTCATCAGTAGAGAACGTAGTTGGGGTGGAAAAGAAGGCCGCCAAGCAACCGTCACAGGCCTTGATGCCTAACCGGCACGCAGGTGCATCATCCAGAAGCTCGTCAGCTTAAAGGCTCAAGGGAGCCCATTTTTAGAATCAACCGCAATGGATCGCACACCGCTAGCCCCTCCTCCGGATCGCCCCTAAGGATTCTGGTACGTATCGTTCGTAAGTGGTTCACCCCAGTAGGTGCAAGTAAGTACTTGTTGTTGTGAAGATCTCTAGACCCGAGACATTGCCCGGGTTTCGGGTTATCTTCCCTCATCAGTAGAGAACGAAAAGAAGGCCGCCAAGCAACCGTTCCAGACCTTGATGCCTAACCGGCACACAGGTGCGTCATCCAAAAGCTCGTCAGCTTAAAGGCTCAAGGGAGCCCATTTCTAGAATCAACTGCAATGGATCGCACACCGCTAGCCCCTCCTCCGGATCGCCCCTAAGGGTTCTGGTACGTATAGTTCGTAAGTGGTTCACCTCAGTAGGTGCAAGTAAGTACTTGTTGTTGTGAAGATCTCTAGACCCGAGAAATGGCCCGGGTTTCGGGATATCTTCCCTCATCGGTAGAGAACATAGTTGGGGTGGAAAAGAAGGCCGCCAAGCAACCGTCACAGGCCTTGATGCCTAACCGGCACGCAGGTGCATCATCCAGAAGCTCGTCAGCTTAAAGGCTCAAGAGAGCCCAATTTTAGAATCAACCGCAATGGATTGCACACCGCTAGCCCCTCCTCTGGATTGCCCCTAAGGATTCTGGTACGTATAGTTCGTAAGTGGTTCACCTCAGTAGGTGCAAGTAAGTACTTGTTGTTGTGAAGATCTCTAGACCCGAGACATTCCCCGGGTTTCGGGATATCTTCCCTCATCAGTAGAGAACGAAAAGAAGGCCGCCAAGCAACCGTTCCAGACCTTGATGCCTAACCGGCACACAGGTGCGTCATCCAAAAGCTCGTCAGCTTAAAGGCTCAAGGGAGCCCATTTCTAGAATCAACTGCAATGGATCGCACACCGCTAGCCCCTCCTCCGGATCGCCCCTAAGGGTTCTGGTACGTATAGTTCGTAAGTGGTTCACCTCAGTAGGTGCAAGTAAGTACTTGTTGTTGTGAAGATCTCTAGACCCGAGAAATGGCCCGGGTTTCGGGATATCTTCCCTCATCAGTAGAGAACATAGTTGGGGTGGAAAAGAAGGCCGCCAAGCAACCGTCACAGGCCTTGATGCCTAACCGGCACGCAGGTGCATCATCCAGAAGCTCGTCAGCTTAAAGGCTCAAGAGAGCCCAATTTTAGAATCAACCGCAATGGATTGCACACCGCTAGCCCCTCCTCTGGATTGCCCCTAAGGATTCTGGTACGTATAGTTCGTAAGTGGTTCACCTCTGTAGGTGCAAGTAAGTACTTGTTGTTGTGAAGATCTCTAGACCCGAGAAATGGCCCGGGTTTCGGGATATCTTCCCTCATCAGTAGAGAACGTAGTTGGGGTGGAAAAGAAGGCCGCCAAGCAACCGTCACAGGCCTTGATGCCTAACCGGCACGCAGGTGCATCATCCAGAAGCTCGTCAGCTTAAAGGCTCAAGGGAGCCCATTTTTAGAATCAACCGCAATGGATCGCACACCGCTAGCCCCTCCTCCGGATCGCCCCTAAGGATTCTGGTACGTATAGTTCGTAAGTGGTTCACCTCAGTAGGTGCAAGTAAGTACTTGTTGTTGTGAAGATCTCTAGACCCGAGACATGGCCCGGCTTTCGGGATATCTTCCCTCATCAGTAGAGAACGTAGTTGGGTTGGAAAAGAAGGCCGCCAAGCAACCGTCACAGGCCTTGATGCCTAACCGGCACGCAGGTGCGTCATCCAGAAGCTCGTCAGCTTAAAGTCTCAAAGGAGCCCATTTTTAGAATCAACCGCAATGGATCGCACACCGCTAGCCCCTCCTCCGGATCGCCCCTAAGGATTCTGGTACGTATAGTTCGTAAGTGGTTCACCTCAGTAGGTGCAAGTAAGTACTTGTTGTTGTGAAGATCTCTAGACCCGAGAAATGGCCTGGGTTTCGGGATATCTTCCCTCATCAGTAGAGAACGTAGTTGGGGTGGAAAAGAAGGCCGCCAAGCAACCGTCACAGGCCTTGATGCCTAACCGGCACGCAGGTGCATCATCCAGAAGCTCGTCAGCTTAAAGGCTCAAGGGAGCCCATTTTTAGAATCAACCGCAATGGATCGCACACCGCTAGCCCCTCCTCCGGATCGCCCCTAAGGATTCTGGTACGTATCGTTCGTAAGTGGTTCACCCCAGTAGGTGCAAGTAAGTACTTGTTGTTGTGAAGATCTCTAGACCCGAGACATTGCCCGGGTTTCGGGATATCTTCCCTCATCAGTAGAGAACGAAAAGAAGGCCGCCAAGCAACCGTTCCAGACCTTGATGCCTAACCGGCACACAGGTGCGTCATCCAAAAGCTCGTAAGCTTAAAGGCTCAAGGGAGCCCATTTCTAGAATCAACTGCAATGGATCGCACACCCCTAGCCCCTCCTCCGGATCGCCCCTAAGGGTTCTGGTACGTATAGTTCGTAAGTGGTTCACCTCAGTAGGTGCAAGTAAGTACTTGTTGTTGTGAAGATCTCTAGACCCGAGAAATGGCCCGGGTTTCGGGATATCTTCCCTCATCAGTAGAGAACATAGTTGGGGTGGAAAAGAAGGCCGCCAAGCAACCGTCACAGGCCTTGATGCCTAACCGGCACGCAGGTGCATCATCCAGAAGCTCGTCAGCTTAAAGGCTCAAGAGAGCCCAATTTTAGAATCAACCGCAATGGATTGCACACCGCTAGCCCCTCCTCTGGATTGCCCCTAAGGATTCTGGTACGTATAGTTCATAAGTGGTTCACCTCAGTAGGTGCAAGTAAGTACTTGTTGTTGTGAAGATCTCTAGACCCGAGACATTGCCCGGGTTTCGGGATATCTTCCCTCATCAGTAGAGAACGAAAAGAAGGCCGCCAAGCAACCGTCACAGGCCTTGATGCCTAACCAGCACACAGGTGCGTCATCCAAAAGCTCGTCAGCTTAAAGGCTCAAGGGAGCCCATTTTTAGAATCAACCGCAATGGATCGCACACCGCTAGCCCCTCCTCCGGATCGCCCCTAAGGATTCTGGTACGTATAGTTCGTAAGTGGTTCACCTCAGTAGGTGCAAGTAAGTACTTGTTGTTGTGAAGATCTCTAGACCCGAGAAATGGCCCGGGTTTCGGGATATCTTCCCTCATCAGTAGAGAACGTAGTTGGGGTGGAAAAGAAGGCCGCCAAGCAACCATCACAGGCCTTGATGCCTAACCAGCACGCAGGTGCGTCATCCAGAAGCTCGTCAGCTTAAAGGCTCAAGGGAGCCCATTTGTAGAATCAACCGCAATGGATCGCACACCGCTAGCCCCTCCTCCAGGTCGCCCCTAAGGATTCTGGTACGTATAGTTCGTAAGTGGTTCACCTCAGTAGGTGCAAGTAAGTACTTGTTGTTGTGAAGATCTCTAGACCCGAGAAATGGCCCGGGTTTCGGGATATCTTCCCTCATCAGTAGAGAACGTAGTTGGGGTGGAAAAGAAGGCCGCCAAGCAACCGTCACAGGCCTTGATGCCTAACCGGCACGCAGGTGCATCATCCAGAAGCTCGTCAGCTTAAAGGCTCAAGGGAGCCCAATTTTAGAATCAACCGCAATGGATTGCACACCGCTAGCCCCTCCTCTGGATTGCCCCTAAGGATTCTGGTACGTATAGTTCGTAAGTGATTCACCTCAGTAGGTGCAAGTAAGTACTTGTTCTTGTGAAGATCTCTAGACCCGAGACATTGCCCGGGTTTCGGGATATCTTCCCTCATCAGTAGAGAACGAAAAGAAGGCCGCCAAGCAACCGTCACAGGCCTTGATGCCTAACCGGCACACAGGTGCGTCATCCAAAAGCTCGTCAGCTTAAAGGCTCAAGGGAGCCCATTTTTAGAATCAACCGCAATGGATCGCACACCGCTAGCCCCTCCTCCGGATCGCCCCTAAGGATTCTGGTACGTATAGTTCGTAAGTGGTTCACCTCAGTAGGTGCAAGTAAGTACTTGTTGTTGTGAAGATCTCTAGACCCGAGACATGGCCCGGGTTTCGGGATATCTTCCCTCATAAGTAGAGAACGTAGTTGGGTTGGAAAAGAAGGCCGCCAAGCAACCGTCACAGGCCTTGATGCCTAACCGGCACGCAGGTGCGTCATCCAGAAGCTCGTCAGCTTAAAGTCTCAAAGGAGCCCATTTTTAGAATCAACCGCAATGGATCGCACACAGCTAGCCCCTCCTCCGGATCGTCCCTAAGGATTCTGGTACGTATAGTTCGTAAGTGGTTCACCTCAGTAGGTGCAAGTAAGTACTTGTTGTTGTGAAGATCTCTAGACCCGAGAAATGGCCCGGGTTTCGGGATATCTTCCCTCATCAGTAGAGAACGTAGTTGGGGTGGAAAAGAAGGCCGCCAAGCAACCATCACAGGCCTTGATGCCTAACCAGCACGCAGGTGCGTCATTCAGAAGCTCGTCAGCTTAAAGGCTCAAGGGAGCCCATTTGTAGAATCAACCGCAATGGATCGCACACCGCTAGCCCCTCCTCCGGATCGCCCCTAAGGATTCTGGTACGTATAGTTCGTAAGTGGTTCACCTCAGTAGGTGCAAGTAAGTACTTGTTGTTGTGAAGATCTCTAGACCCGAGAAATGGCCCGGGTTTCGGGATATCTTCCCTCATCAGTAGAGAACGTAGTTGGGGTGGAAAAGAAGGCCGCCAAGCAACCGTCACAGGCCTTGATGCCTAACCGGCACGCAGGTGCATCATCCAGAAGCTCGTCAGCTTAAAGGCTCAAGGGAGCCCGATTTTAGAATCAACCGCAATGGATTGCACACCGCTAGCCCCTCCTCTGGATTGCCCCTAAGGATTCTGGTACGTATAGTTCGTAAGTGGTTCACCTCAATAGGTGCAAGTAAGTACTTGTTGTTGTGAAGATCTCTAGACCCGAGACATTGCCCGGGTTTCGGGATATCTTCCCTCATCAGTAGAGAACGAAAAGAAGGCCGCCAAGCAACCGTCACAGGCCTTGATGCCTAACCGGCACACAGGTGCGTCATCCAAAAGCTCGTCAGCTTAAAGGCTCAAGGGAGCCCATTTTTAGAATCAACCGCAATGGATCGCACACCGCTAGCCCCTCCTCCGGATTGCCCCTAAGGATTCTGGTACGTATAGTTCGTAAGTGGTTCACCTCAGTAGGTGCAAGTAAGTACTTGTTGTTGTGAAGATCTCTAGACCCGAGACATGGCCCGGGTTTCGGGATATCTTCCCTCATCAGTAGAGAACGTAGTTGGGTTGGAAAAGAAGGCCGCCAAGCAACCGTCACAGGCCTTGATGCCTAACCAGCACGCAGGTGCGTCATCCAGAAGCTCGTCAGCTTAAAGTCTCAAAGGAGCCCATTTTTAGAATCAACCGCAATGGATCGCACACAGCTAGCCCCTCCTCCGGATCGTCCCTAAGGATTCTGGTACGTATAGTTCGTAAGTGGTTAACCTCAGTAGGTGCAAGTAAGTACTTGTTATTGTGAAGATCTCTACACCCGAGACATGGCCCGGGTTTCGGGATATCTTCCCTCATCAGTAGAGAACGTAGTTGGGGTGGACAAGAAGGCCGCCAAGCAACCGTCACAGGCCTTGATGCCTAACCGGCAGGCAGGTGCGTCATCCAGAAGCTCGTCAGCTTAAAGGCTCAAGGGAGCCCATTTGTAGAATCAATGGAAATGGATCGCACACCGCTAGCCCCTCCTCCGGATCGCCCCTAAGGATTCTGGTACGCATAGTTCGTAAGTGGTTCACCGCAGTAGGTGCAAGCAAGTACTTGTTGTTGTGAAGATCTCTAGACCCGAGACATGGCCCGGGTTTCGGGATATCTTCCCTCATCAGTAGAGAATGTAGTTGGGTTGGAAAAGAAGGCCGCCAAGCACTCGTCACAGGCCTTGATGCCTAACCGGCACGCAGGTGCGTCATCCAGAAGCTCGTCAGCTTAAAGTCTCAAGGTAGCCCATTTTTAGAATCAACCGCAATGGATCGCACACCGCTAGCCCCTCCTCCGGATCGTCCCGAAGGATTCTGGTACGTATAGTTCGTAAGTGGTTCACCTCAGTAGGTGCAAGTAAGTACTTGTTGTTGTGAAGATCTCTAGACCCGAGACTTGGCCCAGGTTTCGGGATATCTTCCCTCATCAGTAGAGAACGTAGTTGGGGTGGAAAAGAAGGCCGCCAAGCAACCGTCACAGGCCTGGATGCCTAACCGGCACGCAGGTGCGTCATCCAGAAGCTCGTCAGCTTAAAGGCTCAAGGGAGCCCATTTGTAGAATCAACCGCAATGGATCGCACACCGCTAGCCCCTCCTCCGGATCGCCCCTAAGGATTCTGGTACGTATAGTTCGTAAGTGGTTCACCTCAGTAGGTGCAAGTAAGTACTTGTTGTTGTGAAGATCTCTAGACCCGAGAAATGGCCCGGGTTTCGGGATATCTTCCCTCATCAGTAGAGAACGTAGTTGGGGTGGAAAAGAAGGCCGCCAAGCAACCGTCACAGGCCTTGATGCCTAACCGGCACGCAGGTGCATCATCCAGAAGCTCGTCAGCTTAAAGGCTCAAGGGAGCCCAATTTTAGAATCAACCGCAATGGATTGCACACCGCTAGCCCCTCCTCTGGATTGCCCCTAAGGATTCTGGTACGTATAGTTCGTAAGTGGTTCACCTCAGTAGGTGCAAGTAAGTACTTGTTGTTGTGAAGATCTCTAGACCCGAGACATTGCCCGGGTTTCGGGATATCTTCCCTCATCAGTAGAGAACGAAAAGAAGGCGGCCAAGCAACCGTCACAGGCCTTGATGCCTAACCGGCACACAGGTGCGTCATCCAGAAGCTCGTCAGCTTAAAGGCTCAAGGGAGCCCATTTGTAGAATCAATGGAAATGGATCGCACACCGCTAGCCCCTCCTTCGGATCGCCCCTAAGGATTCTGGTACGTATAGTTCGTAAGTGGTTCACCGCAGTAGGTGCAAGCAAGTACTTGTTGTTGTGAAGATCTCTAGACCCGAGACATGGCCCGGGTTTCGGGATATCTTCCCTCATCAGTAGAGAACGTAGTTGGGGTGGAAAAGAAGGCCGCCAAGCAACCATCACAGGCCTTGATGCCTAACCAGCACGCAGGTGCGTCATCCAGAAGCTCGTCAGCTTAAAGGCTCAAGGGAGCCCATTTGTAGAATCAACCGCAATGGATCGCACACCGCTGGCCCCTCCTCCGGATCGCCCCTAAGGATTCTGGTACGTATAGTTCGTAAGTGGTTCACCTCAGTAGGTGCAAGTAAGTACTTGTTGTTGTGAAGATCTCTAGACCCGAGAAATGGCCCGGGTTTCGGGATATCTTCCCTCATCAGTAGAGAACGTAGTTGGGGTGGAAAAGAAGGCCGCCAAGCAACCGTCACAGGCCTTGATGCCTAACCGGCACGCAGGTGCATCATCCAGAAGCTCGTCAGCTTAAAGGCTCAAGGGAGCCCAATTTTAGAATCAACCGCAATGGATTGCACACCGCTAGCCCCTCCTCTGGATTGCCCCTAAGGATTCTGGTACGTATAGTTTGTAAGTGGTTCACCTCAGTAGGTGCAAGTAAGTACTTGTTGTTGTGAAGATCTCTAGACCCGAGACATTGCCCGGGTTTCGGGATATCTTCCCTCATCAGTAGAGAACGAAAAGAAGGCCGCCAAGCAACCGTCACAGGCCTTGATGCCTAACCGGCACACAGGTGCGTCATCCAAAAGCTCGTCAGCTTAAAGGCTCAAGGGAGCCCATTTTTAGAATCAACCGCAATGGATCGCACACCGCTAGCCCCTCCTCCGGATCGCCCCTAAGGATTCTGGTACGTATAGTTCGTAAGTGGTTCACCTCAGTAGGTGCAAGTAAGTACTTGTTGTTGTGAAGATCTCTAGACCCGAGACATGGCCCGGGTTTCGGGATATCTTCCCTCATCAGTAGAGAACGTAGTTGGGTTGGAAAAGAAGGCCGCCAAGCAACCGTCACAGGCCTTGATGCCTAACCGGCACGCAGGTGCGTCATCCAGAAGCTCGTCAGCTTAAAGTCTCAAAGGAGCCCATTTTTAGAATCAACCGCAATGGATCGCACACAGCTAGCCCCTCCTCCGGATCGTCCCTAAGGATTCTGGTACATATAGTTCGTAAGTGGTTCACCTCAGTAGGTGCAAGTAAGTACTTGTTGTTGTGAAGATCTCTAGACCCGAGACATTGCCCGGGTTTCGGGATATCTTCCCTCATCAGTAGAGAACGAAAAGAAGGCCGCCAAGCAACCGTCACAGGCCTTGATGCCTAACCGGCACACAGGTGCGTCATCCAAAAGCTCGTCAGCTTAAAGGCTCAAGGGAGCCCATTTTTAGAATCAACCGCAATGGATCGCACACCGCTAGCCCCTCCTCCGGATCGCCCCTAAGGATTCTGGTACGTATAGTTCGTAAGTGGTTCACCTCAGTAGGTGCAAGTAAGTACTTGTTGTTGTGAAGATCTCTAGACCCGAGACATGGCCCGGGTTTCGGGATATCTTCCCTCATCAGTAGAGAACGTAGTTGGGTTGGAAAAGAAGGCCGCCAAGCAACCGTCACAGGCCTTGATGCCTAACCGGCACGCAGGTGCGTCATCCAGAAGCTCGTCAGCTTAAAGTCTCAAAGGAGCCCATTTTTAGAATCAACCGCAATGGATCGCACACAGCTAGCCCCTCCTCCGGATCGTCCCTAAGGATTCTGGTACATATAGTTCGTAAGTGGTTCACCTCAGTAGGTGCAAGTAAGTACTTGTTGTTGTGAAGATCTCTAGACCCGAGAAATGGCCCGGGTTTCGGGATATCTTCCCTCATCAGTAGAGAACGTAGTTGGGGTGGAAAAGAAGGCCGCCAAGCAACCATCACAGGCCTTGATGCCTAACCAGCACGCAGGTGCGTCATCCAGAAGCTCGTCAGCTTAAAGGCTCAAGGGAGCCCATTTCTAGAATCAACCGCAATGGATCGCACACCACTAGCCCCTCCTCCGGATCGCCCCTAAGGATTCTGGTACGTATAGTTGGTAAGTGGTTCACCTCAGTAGGTGCAAGTAAGTACTTGTTGTTGTGAAGATCTCTAGACCCGAGAAATGGCCCGGGTTTCGGGATATCTTCCCTCATCAGTAGAGAACGTAGTTGGGGTGGAAAAGAAGGCCGCCAAGCAACCGTCACAGGCCTTGATGCCTAACCGGCACGCAGGTGCATCATCCAGAAGCTCGTCAGCTTAAAGGCTCAAGAGAGCCCAATTTTAGAATCAACCGCAATGGATTGCACACCGCTAGCCCCTCCTCTGGATTGCCCCTAAGGATTCTGGTACGTATAGTTCGTAAGTGGTTCACCTCAGTAGGTGCAAGTAAGTACTTGTTGTTGTGAAGATCTCTAGACCCGAGACATTGCCCGGGTTTCGGGATATCTTCCCTCATCAGTAGAGAACGAAAAGAAGGCCGCCAAGCAACCGTCACAGGCCTTCATGCCTAACCGGCACACAGGTGCGTCATCCAAAAGCTCGTCAGCTTAAAGGCTCAAGGGAGCCCATTTTTAGAATCAACCGCAATGGATCGCACACCGCTAGCCCCTCCTCCGGATCGCCCCTAAGGATTCTGGTACGTATAGTTCTTAAGTGGTTCACCTCAGTTGGTGCAAGTAAGTACTTGTTGTTGTGAAGATCTCTAGACTCGTGAAATGGCCCGGGTTTCGGGATATCTTCCCTCATCAGTAGAGAACATAGTTGGGGTGGAAAAGAAGGCCGCCAAGCAACCATCACAGGCCTGCATGCCTAACCAGCACGCAGGTGCGTCATCCAGAAGCTCGTCAGCTTAAAGGATCAAGGGAGCCCATTTGTAGAATCAACCGCAATGGATCGCACACCGCTAGCCCCTCCTCCAGGTCGCCCCTAAGGATTCTGGTACGTATAGTTCGTAAGTGGTTCACCTCAGTAGGTGCAAGTAAGTACTTGTTGTTGTGAAGATCTCTAGACCCGAGAAATGGCCCGGGTTTCGGGATATCTTCCCTCATCAGTAGAGAACGTAGTTGGGGTGGAAAAGAAGGCCGCCAAGCAACCGTCACAGGCCTTGATGCCTAACCGGCACGCAGGTGCATCATCCAGAAGCTCGTCAGCTTAAAGGCTCAAGGGAGCCCAATTTTAGAATCAACCGCAATGGATTGCACACCGCTAGCCCCTCCTCTGGATTGCCCCTAAGGATTCTGGTACGTATAGTTCGTAAGTGGTTCACCTCAGTAGGTGCAAGTAAGTACTTGTTGTTGTGAAGATCTCTAGACCCGAGACATTGCCCGGGTTTCGGGATATCTTCCCTCATCAGTAGAGAACGAAAAGAAGGCCGCCAAGCAACCGTCACAGGCCTTGATGCCTAACCGGCACACAGGTGCATCATCCAAAAGCTCGTCAGCTTAAAGGCTCAAGGGAGCCCATTTTTAGAATCAACCGCAATGGATCGCACACCGCTAGCCCCTCCTCCGGATCGCCCCTAAGGATTCTGGTACGTATAGTTCGTAAGTGGTTAACCTCAGTAGGTGCAAGTAAGTACTTGTTATTGTGAAGATCTCTACACCCGAGACATGGCCCGGGTTTCGGGATATCTTCCCTCATCAGTAGAGAACGTAGTTGGGGTGGAAAAGAAGGCCGCCAAGCAACCGTCACAGGCCTTGATGCCTAACCGGCAGGCAGGTGCGTCATCCAGAAGCTCGTCAGCTTAAAGGCTCAAGGGAGCCCATTTGTAGAATCAATGGAAATGGATCGCACACCGCTAGCCCCTCCTCCGGATCGCCCCTAAGGAATCTGGTACGCATAGTTCGTAAGTGGTTAACCGCAGTAGGTGCAAGCAAGTACTTGTTGTTGTGAAGATCTCTAGACCCGAGACAAGGCCCGGGTTTCGGGATATCTTCCCTCATCAGTAGAGAATGTAGTTGGGTTGGAAAAGAAGGCCGCCAAGCACTCGTCACAGGCCTTGATGCCTAACCGGCACGCAGGTGCGTCATCCAGAAGCTCGTCAGCTTAAAGTCTCAAGGTAGCCCATTTTTAGAATCAACCGCAATGGATCGCACACCGCTAGCCCCTCCTCCGGATCGTCCCTAAGGATTCTGGTACGTATAGTTCGTAAGTGGTTCACCTCAGTAGGTGCAAGTAAGTACTTGTTGTTGTGAAGATCTCTAGACCCGAGACTTGGCCCAGGTTTCGGGATATCTTCCCTCATCAGTAGAGAACGTAGTTGGGGTGGAAAAGAAGGCCGCCAAGCAACCGTCACAGGCCTGGATGCCTAACCGGCACGCAGGTGCGTCATCCAGAAGCTCGTCAGCTTAAAGGCTCAAGGGAGCCCATTTGTAGAATCAACCGCAATGGATCGCACACCGCTAGCCCCTCCTCCGGATCGCCCCTAAGGATTCTGGTACGTATAGTTCGTAAGTGGTTCACCTCAGTAGGTGCAAGTAAGTACTTGTTGTTGTGAAGATCTCTAGACCCGAGAAATGGCCCGGGTTTCGGGATATCTTCCCTCATCAGTAGAGAACGTAGTTGGGGTGGAAAAGAAGGCCGCCAAGCAACCGTCACAGGCCTTGATGCCTAACCGGCACGCAGGTGCATCATCCAGAAGCTCGTCAGCTTAAAGGCTCAAGGGAGCCCAATTTTAGAATCAACCGCAATGGATTGCACACCGCTAGCCCCTCCTCTGGATTGCCCCTAAGGATTCTGGTACGTATAGTTCGTAAGTGGTTCACCTCAGTAGGTGCAAGTAAGTACTTGTTGTTGTGAAGATCTCTAGACCCGAGACATTGCCCGGGTTTCGGGATATCTTCCCTCATCAGTAGAGAACGAAAAGAAGGCGGCCAAGCAACCGTCACAGGCCTTGATGCCTAACCGGCACACAGGTGCGTCATCCAGAAGCTCGTCAGCTTAAAGGCTCAAGGGAGCCCATTTGTAGAATCAATGGAAATGGATCGCACACCGCTAGCCCCTCCTCCGGATCGCCCCTAAGGATTCTGGTACGTATAGTTCGTAAGTGGTTCACCGCAGTAGGTGCAAGCAAGTACTTGTTGTTGTGAAGATCTCTAGACCCGAGACATGGCCCGGGTTTCGGGATATCTTCCCTCATCAGTAGAGAACGTAGTTGGGGTGGAAAAGAAGGCCGCCAAGCAACCATCACAGGCCTTGATGCCTAACCAGCACGCAGGTGCGTCATCCACAAGCTCGTCAGCTTAAAGGCTCAAGGGAGCCCATTTGTAGAATCAACCGCAATGGATCGCACACCGCTGGCCCCTCCTCCGGATCGCCCCTAAGGATTCTGGTACGTATAGTTTGTAAGTGGTTCACCTCAGTAGGTGCAAGTAAGTACTTGTTGTTGTGAAGATCTTTTGACCCGAGAAATGGCCCGGGTTTCGGGATATCTTCCCTCATCAGTAGAGAACATAGTTGGGGTGGAAAAGAAGGCCGCCAAGCAACCGTCACAGGCCTTGATGCCTAACCGGCACGCAGGTGCATCATCCAGAAGCTCGTCAGCTTAAAGGCTCAAGGGAGCCCAATTTTAGAATCAACCGCAATGGATTGCACACCGCTAGCCCCTCCTCTGGATTGCCCCTAAGGATTCTGGTACGTATAGTTCGTAAGGGGTTCACCTCAGTAGGTGCAAGTAAGTACTTGTTGTTGTGAAGATCTCTACACCCGAGACATTGCCCGGGTTTCGGGATATCTTCCCTCATCAGTAGAGAACGAAAAGAAGGCCGCCAAGCAACCGTCACAGGCCTTGATGCCTAACCGGCACACAGGTGCGTCATCCAAAAGCTCGTCAGCTTAAAGGCTCAAGGGAGCCCATTTTTAGAATCAACCGCAATGGATCGCACACCGCTAGCCCCTCCTCCGGATCGCCCCTAAGGATTCTGGTACGTATAGTTCGTAAGTGGTTCACCTCAGTAGGTGCAAGTAAGTACTTGTTGTTGTGAAGATCTCTAGACCCGAGACATGGCCCGGGTTTCGGGATATCTTCCCTCATCAGTAGAGAACGTAGTTGGGTTGGAAAAGAAGGCCGCCAAGCAACCGTCACAGGCCTTGATGCCTAACCGGCACGCAGGTGCGTCATCCAGAAGCTCGTCAGCTTAAAGTCTAAAAGGAGCCCATTTTTAGAATCAACCGCAATGGATCGCACACAGCTAGCCCCTCCTCCGGATCGTCCCTAAGGATTCTGGTACGTATAGTTCGTAAGTGGTTCACCTCAGTAGGTGCAAGTAAGTACTTGTTATTGTGAAGATCTCTACACCCGAGACATGACCCGGGTTTCGGGATATCTTCCCTCATCAGTAGAGAACTTAGTTGGGGTGGAAAAGAAGGCCGCCAAGCAACCGTCACAGGCCTTGATGCCTAACCGGCACGCAGGTGCGTCATCCAGAAGCTCGTCAGCTTAAAGGCTCAAGGGAGCCCATTTGTAGAATCAATGGAAATGGATCGCACACCGCTAGCCCCTCCTCCGGATCTCCCCTAAGGATTCTGGTACGTATAGTTCGTAAGTGGTTCACCTCAGTAGGTGCAAGTAAGTACTTGTTGTTGTGAAGATCTCTAGACCCGAGAAATGGCCCGGGTTTCGGGATATCTTCCCTCATCAGTAGAGAACGAAAAGAAGGCCGCCAAGCAACCGTCACAGGCCTTGATGCCTAACCAGCACGCAGGTGCGTCATCCAGAAGATCGTCAGCTTAAAGGCTCAAGGGAGCCCATTTGTAGAATCAACCGCAATGGATCGCACACCGCTAGCCCCTCCTCCGGATCGCCCCTAAGGATTCTGGTACGTATAGTTCGTAAGTGGTTCACCTCAGTAGGTGCAAGTAAGTACTTGTTGTTGTGAAGATCTCTAGACCCGAGAAATGGCCCGGGTTTCGGGATATCTTCCCTCATCAGTAGAGAACGTAGTTGGGGTGGAAAAGAAGGCCGCCAAGCAACCGTCACAGGCCTTGATGCCTAACCGGCACGCAGGTGCATCATCCAGAAGCTCGTCAGCTTAAAGGCTCAAGGGAGCCCATTTTTAGAATCAACCGCAATGGATCGCACACCGCTAGCCCCTCCTCTGGATCGCCCCTAAGGATTCTGGTACGTATAGTTCGTAAGTGGTTCACCTCAGTAGGTGCAAGTAAGTACTTGTTGTTGTGAAGATCTCTAGACCCGAGACATGGCCCGGCTTTCGGGATATCTTCCCTCATCAGTAGAGAACGTAGTTGGGTTGGAAAAGAAGGCCGCCAAGCAACCGTCACAGGCCTTGATGCCTAACCGGCACGCAGGTGCGTCATCCAGAAGCTCGTCAGCTTAAAGTCTCAAAGGAGCCCATTTTTAGAATCAACCGCAATGGATCGCACACAGCTAGCCCCTCCTCCGGATCGTCCCTAAGGATTCTGGTACGTATAGTTCGTAAGTGGTTCACATCAGTAGGTGCAAGTAAGTACTTGTTGTTGTGAAGATCTCTAGACCCGAGAAATGGCCCGGGTTTTGGTATATCTTCCCTCATCAGTAGAGAAAGTAGTTGGGGTGGAAAAGAAGGCCGCCAAGCAACCATCACAGGCCTTGATGCCTAACCAGCACGCAGGTGCGTCATCCAGAAGCTCGTCAGCTTAAAGGCTCAAGGGAGCCCATTTGTAGAATAAACCGCAATGGATCGCACACCGCTAGCCCCTCCTCCGGATCGCCCCTAAGGATTCTGGTACGTATAGTTCGTAAGTGGTTCACCTCAGTAGGTGCAAGTAAGTACTTGTTGTTGTGAAGATCTCTAGACCCGAGAAATGGCCCGGGTTTCGGGATATCTTCCCTCATCAGTAGAGAACGTAGTTGGGGTGGAAAAGAAGGCCGCCAAGCAACCGTCACAGGCCTTGATGCCTAACCGGCACGCAGGTGCATCATCCAGAAGCTCGTCAGCTTAAAGGCTCAAGGGAGCCCAATTTTAGAATCAACCGCAATGGATTGCAAACCGCTAGCCCCTCCTCCGGATCGCCCCTAAGGATTCTGGTACGTATCGTTCGGAAGTGGTTCACCCCAGTAGGTGCAAGTAAGTACTTGTTGTTGTGAAGATCTCTAGACCCGAGACATTGCCCGGGTTTCGGGATATCTTCCCTCATCAGTAGAGAACGAAAAGAAGGCCGCCAAGCAACCGTTCCAGACCTTGATGCCTAACCGGCACACAGGTGCGTCATCCAAAAGCTCGTCAGCTTAAAGGCTCAAGGGAGCCCATTTCTAGAATCAACTGCAATGGATCGCACACCGCTAGCCCCTCCTCCGGATCGCCCCTAAGGATTCTGGTACGTATAGTTCGTAAGTGGTTCACCTCAGTAGGTGCAAGTAAGTACTTGTTGTTGTGAAGATCTCTAGACCCGAGAAATGGCCCGGGTTTCGGGATATCTTCCCTCATCAGTAGAGAACGTAGTTGGGGTGGAAAAGAAGGCCGCCAAGCAACCGTCACAGGCCTTGATGCCTAACCGGCACGCAGGTGCATCATCCAGAAGCTCGTCAGCTTAAAGGCTCAAGAGAGCCCAATTTTAGAATCAACCGCAATGGATTGCACACCGCTAGCCCCTCCTCTGGATTGCCCCTAAGGATTCTGGTACGTATAGTTCGTAAGTGGTTCACCTCAGTAGGTGCAAGTAAGTACTTGTTGTTGTGAAGATCTCTAGACCCGAGACATTGCCCGGGTTTCGGGATATCTTCCCTCATCAGTAGAGAACGAAAAGAAGGCCGCCAAGCAACCGTTCCAGACCTTGATGCCTAACCGGCACACAGGTGCGTCATCCAAAAGCTCGTCAGCTTAAAGGCTCAAGGGAGCCCATTTCTAGAATCAACCGCAATGGATCGCACACCGCTAGCCCCTCCTCCGGATCACCCCTAAGGATTCTGGTACGTATAGTTCGTAAGTGGTTCACCTCAGTAGGTGCAAGTAAGTACTTGTTGTTGTGAAGATCTCTAGACCCGAGAAATGGCCCGGGTTTCGGGATATCTTCCCTCATCAGTAGAGAACGTAGTTGGGGTGGAAAAGAAGGCCGCCAAGCAACCGTCACAGGCCTTGATGCCTAACCGGCACGCAGGTGCATCATCCAGAAGCTCGTCAGCTTAAAGGCTCAAGAGAGCCCAATTTTAGAATCAACCGCAATGGATTGCACACCGCTAGCCCCTCCTCTGGATTGCCCCTAAGGATTCTGGTACGTATAGTTCATAAGTGGTTCACCTCAGTAGGTGCAAGTAAGTACTTGTTGTTGTGAAGATCTCTAGACCCGAGACATTGCCCGGGTTTCGGGATATCTTCCCTCATCAGTAGAGAACGAAAAGAAGGCCGCCAAGCAACCGTCACAGGCCTTGATGCCTAACCGGCACACAGGTGCGTCATCCAAAAGCTCGTCAGCTTAAAGGCTCAAGGGAGCCCATTTTTAGAATCAACCGCAATGGATCGCACACCGCTAGCCCCTCCTCCGGATCGCCCCTAAGGATTCTGGTACGTATAGTTCGTAAGTGGTTCACCTCAGTAGGTGCAAGTAAGTACTTGTTGTTGTGAAGATCTCTAGACCCGAGAAATGGCCCGGGTTTCGGGATATCTTCCCTCATCAGTAGAGAACGTAGTTGGGGTGGAAAAGAAGGCCGCCAAGCAACCGTCACAGGCCTTGATGCCTAACCGGCACGCAGGTGCATCATCCAGAAGCTCGTCAGCTTAAAGGCTCAAGGGAGCCCAATTTTAGAATCAACCGCAATGGATTGCACACCGCTAGCCCCTCCTCTGGATTGCCCCTAAGGATTCTGGTACGTATAGTTCGTAAGTGATTCACCTCAGTAGGTGCAAGTAAGTACTTGTTCTTGTGAAGATCTCTAGACCCGAGACATTGCCCGGGTTTCGGGATATCTTCCCTCATCAGTAGAGAACGAAAAGAAGGCCGCCAAGCAACCGTCACAGGCCTTGATGCCTAACCGGCACACAGGTGCGTCATCCAAAAGCTCGTCAGCTTAAAGGCTCAAGGGAGCCAATTTTTAGAATCAACCGCAATGGATCGCACACCGCTAGCCCCTCCTCCGGATCGCCCCTAAGGATTCTGGTACGTATAGTTCGTAAGTGGTTCACCTCAGTAGGTGCAAGTAAGTACTTGTTGTTGTGAAGATCTCTAGACCCGAGACATGGCCCGGGTTTCGGGATATCTTCCCTCATCAGTAGAGAACGTAGTTGGGTTGGAAAAGAAGGCCGCCAAGCAACCGTCACAGGCCTTGATGCCTAACCGGCACGCAGGTGCGTCATCCAGAAGCTCGTCAGCTTAAAGTCTCAAAGGAGCCCATTTTTAGAATCAACCGCAATGGATCACACACAGCTAGCCCCTCCTCCGGATCGTCCCTAAGGATTCTGGTACGTATAGTTCGTAAGTGGTTCACCTCAGTAGGTGCAAGTAAGTACTTGTTGTTGTGAAGATCTCTAGACCCGAGAAATGGCCCGGGTTTCGGGATATCTTCCCTCATCAGTAGAGAACGTAGTTGGGGTGGAAAAGAAGGCCGCCAAGCAACCATCACAGGCCTTGATGCCTAACCAGCACGCAGGTGCGTCATCCAGAAGCTCGTCAGCTTAAAGGCTCAAGGGAGCCCATTTTTAGAATCAACCGCAATGGATCGCACACCGCTAGCCCCTCCTCCGGATCGCCCCTAAGGATTCTGGTACGTATAGTTCGTAAGTGGTTCACCTCAGTAGGTGCAAGTAAGTACTTGTTGTTGTGAAGATCTCTAGACCCGAGACATGGCCCGGGTTTCGGGATATCTTCCCTCATCAGTAGAGAACGTAGTTGGGTTGGAAAAGAAGGCCACCAAGCAACCGTCACAGGCCTTGATGCCTAACCGGCACGCAGGTGCGTCATCCAGAAGCTCGTCAGCTTAAAGTCTCAAAGGAGCCCATTTTTAGAATCAACCGCAATGGATCGCACACAGCTAGCCCCTCCTCCGGATCGTCCCTAAGGATTCTGGTACGTATAGTTCGTAAGTGGTTCACCTCAGTAGGTGCAAGTAAGTACTTGTTATTGTGAAGATCTCTACACCCGAGACATGGCCCAGGTTTCGGGATATCTTCCCTCATCAGTAGAGAACGTAGTTGGGGTGGAAAAGAAGGCCGCCAAGCAACCGTCACAGGCCTTGATGCCTAACCGGCAGGCAGGTGCGTCATCCAGAAGCTCGTCAGCTTAAAGGCTCAAGGGAGCCCATTTGTAGAATCAATGGAAATGGATCGCACACCGCTAGCCCTTCCTCCGGATCGCCCCTAAGGATTCTGGTACGTATAGTTCGTAAGTGGTTCACCGCAGTAGGTGCAAGCAAGTACTTGTTGTTGTGAAGATCTCTAGACCCGAGGCATGGCCCGGGTTTCGGGATATCTTCCCTCATCAGTAGAGAACGTAGTTGGGTTGGAAAAGAAGGCCGCCAAGCACTCGTCACAGGCCTTGATGCCTAACCGGCACGCAGGGGCGTCATCCAGAAGCTCGTCAGCTTAAAGTCTCAAGGTAGCCCATTTTTAGAATCAACCACAATGGATCGCACACCGCTAGCCCCTCCTCCGGATCGTCCCTAAGGATTCTGGTACGTATAGTTCGTAAGTGGTTCACCTCAGTAGGTGCAAGTAAGTACTTGTTGTTGTGAAGATCTCTAGACCCGAGACTTGGCCCAGGTTTCGGGATATCTTCCCTCATCAGTAGAGAACGTAGTTGGGGTGGAAAAGAAGGCCGCCAAGCAACCGTCACAGGCCTGGATGCCTAACCGGCACGCAGGTGCGTCATCCAGAAGCTCGTCAGCTTAAAGGCTCAAGGGAGCCCATTTGTAGAATCAACCGCAATGGATCGCACACCGCTAGCCCCTCCTCCGGATCGCCCCTAAGGATTCTGGTACGTATAGTTCGTAAGTGGTTCACCTCAGTAGGTGCAAGTAAGTACTTGTTGTTGTGAAGATCTCTAGACCCGAGAAATGGCCCGGGTTTCGGGATATCTTCCCTCATCAGTAGAGAACGTAGTTGGGGTGGAAAAGAAGGCCGCCAAGCAACCGTCACAGGCCTTGATGCCTAACCGGCACGCAGGTGCATCATCCAGAAGCTCGTCAGCTTAAAGGCTCAAGGGAGCCCAATTTTAGAATCAACCGCAATGGATTGCACACCGCTAGCCCCTCCTCTGGATTGCCCCTAAGGATTCTGATACGTATAGTTCGTAAGTGGTTCACCTCAGTAGGTGCAAGTAAGTACTTGTTGTTGTGAAGATCTCTAGACCCGAGACATTGCCCGGGTTTCGGGATATCTTCCCTCATCAGTAGAGAACGAAAAGAAGGCCGCCAAGCAACCGTCACAGGCCTTCATGCCTAACCGGCACACAGGTGCGTCATCCAAAAGCTCGTCAGCTTAAAGGCTCAAGGGAGCCCATTTTTAGAATCAACCGCAATAGATCGCACACCGCTAGCCCCTCCTCCGGATCGCCCCTAAGGATTCTGGTACGTATAGTTCGTAAGTGGTTCACCTCAGTAGGTGCAAGTAAGTACTTGTTGTTGTGAAGATCTCTAGACCCGAGACATGGCCCGGGTTTCGGGATATCTTCCCTCATCAGTAGAGAACGTAGTTGGGTTGGAAAAGAAGGCCGCCAAGCAACCGTCACAGGCCTTGATGCCTAACCGGCACGCAGGTGCGTCATCCAGAAGCTCGTCAGCTTAAAGTCTCAAAGGAGCCCATTTTTAGAATCAACCGCAATGGATCGCACACAGCTAGCCCCTCCTCCGGATCGTCCCTAAGGATTCTGGTACGTATAGTTCGTAAGTGGTTCACATCAGTAGGTGCAAGTAAGTACTTGTTGTTGTGAAGATCTCTAGACCCGAGAAATGGCCCGGGTTTCGGGATATCTTCCCTCATCAGTAGAGAAAGTAGTTGGGGTGGAAAAGTAGGCCGCCAAGCAACCATCACAGGCCTTGATGCCTAACCAGCACGCAGGTGCGTCATCCAGAAGCTCGTCAGCTTAAAGGCTCAAGGGAGCCCATTTGTACAATCAACCGCAATGGATCGCACACCGCTAGCCCCTCCTCCGGATCGCCCCTAAGGATTCTGGTACGTATAGTTCGTAAGTGGTTCACCTCAGTAGGTGCAAGTAAGTACTTGTTGTTGTGAAGATCTCTAGACCCGAGAAATGGCCCGGGTTTCGGGATATCTTCCCTCATCAGTAGAGAACGTAGTTGGGGTGGAAAAGAAGGCCGCCAAGCAACCGTCACAGGCCTTGATGCCTAACCGGCACGCAGGTGCATCATCCAGAAGCTCGTCAGCTTAAAGGCTCAAGGGAGCCCAATTTTAGAATCAACCGCAATGGATTGCAAACCGCTAGCCCCTCCTCTGGATCGCCCCTAAGGATTCTGGTACGTATCGTTCGTAAGTGGTTCACCTCAGTAGGTGCAAGTAAGTACTTGTTGTTGTGAAGATCTCTAGACCCGAGACATTGCCCGGGTTTCGGGATATCTTCCCTCATCAGTAGAGAACGAAAAGAAGGCCGCCAAGCAACCGTTCCAGACCTTGATGCCTAACCGGCACACAGGTGCGTCATCCAAAAGCTCGTCAGCTTAAAGGCTCAAGGGAGCCCATTTCTAGAATCAACTGCAATGGATCGCACACCGCTAGCCCCTCCTCCGGATCGCCCCTAAGGATTCTGGTACGTATAGTTCGTAAGTGGTTCACCTCAGTAGGTGCAAGTAAGTACTTGTTGTTGTGAAGATCTCTAGACCCGAGAAATGGCCCGGGTTTCGGGATATCTTCCCTCATCAGTAGAGAACGTAGTTGGGGTGGAAAAGAAGGCCGCCAAGCAACCGTCACAGGCCTTGATGCCTAACCGGCACGCAGGTGCATCATCCAGAAGCTCGTCAGCTTAAAGGCTCAAGAGAGCCCAATTTTAGAATCAACCGCAATGGATTGCACACCGCTAGCCCCTCCTCTGGATTGCCCCTAAGGATTCTGGTACGTATAGTTCGTAAGTGGTTCACCTCAGTAGGTGCAAGTAAGTACTTGTTGTTGTGAAGATCTCTAGACCCGAGACATTGCCCGGGTTTCGGGATATCTTCCCTCATCAGTAGAGAACGAAAAGAAGGCCGCCAAGCAACCGTCACAGGCCTTGATGCCTAACCGGCACACAGGTGCGTCATCCAAAAGCTCGTCAGCTTAAAGGCTCAAGGGAGCCCATTTTTAGAATCAACCGCAATGGATCGCACACCGCTAGCCCCTCCTCCGGATCGCCCCTAAGGATTCTGGTACGTATAGTTCGTAAGTGGTTCACCTCAGTAGGTGCAAGTAAGTACTTGTTGTTGTGAAGATCTCTAGACCCGAGACATGGCCCGGGTTTTGGGATATCTTCCCTCATCAGTAGAGAACGTAGTTGGGTTGGAAAAGAAGGCCGCCAAGCAACCGTCACAGGCCTTGATGCCTAACCGGCACGCAGGTGCGTCATCCAGAAGCTCGTCAGCTTAAAGTCTCAAAGGAGCCCATTTTTAGAATCAACCGCAATGGATCGCACACCGCTAGCCCCTCCTCCGGATCGCCCCTAAGGATTCTGGTACGTATAGTTCGTAAGTGGTTCACCTCAGTAGGTGCAAGTAAGTACTTGTTGTTGTGAAGATCTCTAGACCCGAGAAATGGCCTGGGTTTCGGGATATCTTCCCTCATCAGTAGAGAACGTAGTTGGGGTGGAAAAGAAGGCCGCCAAGCAACCGTCACAGGCCTTGATGCCTAACCGGCACGCAGGTGCATCATCCAGAAGCTCGTCAGCTTAAAGGCTCAAGGGAGCCCATTTTTAGAATCAACCGCAATGGATCGCACACCGCTAGCCCCTCCTCCGGATCGCCCCTAAGGATTCTGGTACGTATCGTTCGTAAGTGGTTCACCCCAGTAGGTGCAAGTAAGTACTTGTTGTTGTGAAGATCTCTAGACCCGAGACATTGCCCGGGTTTCGGGATATCTTCCCTCATCAGTAGAGAACGAAAAGAAGGCCGCCAAGCAACCGTTCCAGACCTTGATGCCTAACCGGCACACAGGTGCGTCATCCAAAAGCTCGTCAGCTTAAAGGCTCAAGGGAGCCCATTTCTAGAATCAACTGCAATGGATCGCACACCGCTAGCCCCTCCTCCGGATCGCCCCTAAGGGTTCTGGTACGTATAGTTCGTAAGTGGTTCACCTCAGTAGGTGCAAGTAAGTACTTGTTGTTGTGAAGATCTCTAGACCCGAGAAATGGCCCGGGTTTCGGGATATCTTCCCTCATCAGTAGAGAACATAGTTGGGGTGGAAAAGAAGGCCGCCAAGCAACCGTCACAGGCCTTGATGCCTAACCGGCACGCAGGTGCATCATCCAGAAGCTCGTCAGCTTAAAGGCTCAAGAGAGCCCAATTTTAGAATCAACCGCAATGGATTGCACACCGCTAGCCCCTCCTCTGGATTGCCCCTAAGGATTCTGGTACGTATAGTTCGTAAGTGGTTCACCTCAGTAGGTGCAAGTAAGTACTTGTTGTTGTGAAGATCTCTAGACCCGAGACATTGCCCGGGTTTCGGGATATCTTCCCTCATCAGTAGAGAACGAAAAGAAGGCCGCCAAGCAACCGTTCCAGACCTTGATGCCTAACCGGCACACAGGTGCGTCATCCAAAAGCTCGTCAGCTTAAAGGCTCAAGGGAGCCCATTTCTAGAATCAACCGCAATGGATCGCACACCGCTAGCCCCTCCTCCGGATCACCCCTAAGGATTCTGGTACGTATAGTTCGTAAGTGGTTCACCTCAGTAGGTGCAAGTAAGTACTTGTTGTTGTGAAGATCTCTAGACCCGAGAAATGGCCCGGGTTTCGGGATATCTTCCCTCATCAGTAGAGAACGTAGTTGGGGTGGAAAAGAAGGCCGCCAAGCAACCGTCACAGGCCTTGATGCCTAACCGGCACGCAGGTGTATCATCCAGAAGCTCGTCAGCTTAAAGGCTCAAGAGAGCCCAATTTTAGAATCAACCGCAATGGATTGCACACCGCTAGCCCCTCCTCTGGATTGCCCCTAAGGATTCTGGTACGTATAGTTCATAAGTGGTTCACCTCAGTAGGTGCAAGTAAGTACTTGTTGTTGTGAAGATCTCTAGACCCGAGACATTGCCCGGGTTTCGGGATATCTTCCCTCATCAGTAGAGAACGAAAAGAAGGCCGCCAAGCAACCGTCACAGGCCTTGATGCCTAACCAGCACACAGGTGCGTCATCCAAAAGCTCGTCAGCTTAAAGGCTCAAGGGAGCCCATTTTTAGAATCAACCGCAATGGATCGCACACCGCTAGCCCCTCCTCCGGATCGCCCCTAAGGATTCTGGTACGTATAGTTCGTAAGTGGTTCACCTCAGTAGGTGCAAGTAAGTACTTGTTGTTGTGAAGATCTCTAGACCCGAGAAATGGCCCGGGTTTCGGGATATCTTCCCTCATCAGTAGAGAACGTAGTTGGGGTGGAAAAGAAGGCCGCCAAGCAACCATCACAGGCCTTGATGCCTAACCAGCACGCAGGTGCGTCATCCAGAAGCTCGTCAGCTTAAAGGCTCAAGGGAGCCCATTTGTAGAATCAACCGCAATGGATCGCACACCGCTAGCCCCTCCTCCAGGTCGCCCCTAAGGATTCTGGTACGTATAGTTCGTAAGTGGTTCACCTCAGTAGGTGCAAGTAAGTACTTGTTGTTGTGAAGATCTCTAGACCCGAGAAATGGCCCGGGTTTCGGGATATCTTCCCTCATCAGTAGAGAACGTAGTTGGGGTGGAAAAGAAGGCCGCCAAGCAACCGTCACAGGCCTTGATGCCTAACCGGCACGCAGGTGCATCATCCAGAAGCTCGTCAGCTTAAAGGCTCAAGGGAGCCCAATTTTAGAATCAACCGCAATGGATTGCACACCGCTAGCCCCTCCTCTGGATTGCCCCTAAGGATTCTGGTACGTATAGTTCGTAAGTGATTCACCTCAGTAGGTGCAAGTAAGTACTTGTTCTTGTGAAGATCTCTAGACCCGAGACATTGCCCGGGTTTCGGGATATCTTCCCTCATCAGTAGAGAACGAAAAGAAGGCCGCCAAGCAACCGTCACAGGCCTTGATGCCTAACCGGCACACAGGTGCGTCATCCAAAAGCTCGTCAGCTTAAAGGCTCAAGGGAGCCCATTTTTAGAATCAACCGCAATGGATCGCACACCGCTAGCCCCTCCTCCGGATCGCCCCTAAGGATTCTGGTACGTATAGTTCGTAATTGGTTCACCTCAGTAGGTGCAAGTAAGTACTTGTTGTTGTGAAGATCTCTAGACCCGAGACATGGCCCGGGTTTCGGGATATCTTCCCTCATAAGTAGAGAACGTAGTTGGGTTGGAAAAGAAGGCCGCCAAGCAACCGTCACAGGCCTTGATGCCTAACCGACACGCAGGTGCGTCACCCAGAAGCTCGTCAGCTTAAAGTCTCAAAGGAGCCCATTTTTAGAATCAACCGCAATGGATCGCACACAGCTAGCCCCTCCTCCGGATCGTACCTAAGGATTCTGGTACGTATAGTTCGTAAGTGGTTCACCTCAGTAGGTGCAAGTAAGTACTTGTTGTTGTGAAGATCTCTAGACCCGAGAAATGGCCCGGGTTTCGGGATATCTTCCCTCATCAGTAGAGAACGTAGTTGGGGTGGAAAAGAAGGCCGCCAAGCAACCATCACAGGCCTTGATGCCTAACCAGCACGCAGGTGCGTCATCCAGAAGCTCGTCAGCTTAAAGGCTCAAGGGAGCCCATTTGTAGAATCAACCGCAATGGATCGCACACCGCTAGCCCCTCCTCCGCATGGCCCCTAAGGATTCTGGTACGTATAGTTCGTAAGTGGTTCACCTCAGTAGGTGCAAGTAAGTACTTGTTGTTGTGAAGATCTCTAGACCCGAGAAATGGCCCGGGTTTCGGGATATCTTCCCTCATCAGTAGAGAACGTAGTTGGGGTGGAAAAGAAGGCCGCCAAGCAACCGTCACAGGCCTTGATGCCTAACCGGCACGCAGGTGCATCATCCAGAAGCTCGTCAGCTTAAAGGCTCAAGGGAGCCCAATTTTAGAATCAACCGCAATGGATTGCACACCGCTAGCCCCTCCTCTGGATTGCCCCTAAGGATTCTGGTACGTATAGTTCGTAAGTGGTTCACCTCAATAGGTGCAAGTAAGTACTTGTTGTTGTGAAGATCTCTAGACCCGAGACATTGCCCGGGTTTCGGGATATCTTCCCTCATCAGTAGAGAACGAAAAGAAGGCCGCCAAGCAACCGTCACAGGCCTTGATGCCTAACCGGCACACAGGTGCGTCATCCAAAAGCTCGTCAGCTTAAAGGCTCAAGGGAGCCCATTTTTAGAATCAACCGCAATGGATCGCACACCGCTAGCCCCTCCTCCGGATTGCCCCTAAGGATTCTGGTACGTATAGTTCGTAAGTGGTTCACCTCAGTAGGTGCAAGTAAGTACTTGTTGTTGTGAAGATCTCTAGACCCGAGACATGGCCCGGGTTTCGGGATATCTTCCCTCATCAGTAGAGAACGTAGTTGGGTTGGAAAAGAAGGCCGCCAAGCAACCGTCACAGGCCTTGATGCCTAACCGGCACGCAGGTGCGTCATCCAGAAGCTCGTCAGCTTAAAGTCTCAAAGGAGCCCATTTTTAGAATCAACCGCAATGGATCGCACACAGCTAGCCCCTCCTCCGGATCGTCCCTAAGGATTCTGGTACGTATAGTTCGTAAGTGGTTAACCTTAGTAGGTGCAAGTAAGTACTTGTTATTGTGAAGATCTCTACACCCGAGACATGGCCCGGGTTTCGGGATATCTTCCCTCATCAGTAGAGAACGTAGTTGGGGTGGAAAAGAAGGCCGCCAAGCAACCGTCACAGGCCTTGATGCCTAACCGGCAGGCAGGTGCGTCATCCAGAAGCTCGTCAGCTTAAAGGCTCAAGGGAGCCCATTTGTAGAATCAATGGAAATGGATCGCACACCGCTAGCCCCTCCTCCGGATCGCCCCTAAGGATTCTGGTACGCATAGTTCGTAAGTGGTTCACCGCAGTAGGTGCAAGCAAGTACTTGTTGTTGTGAAGATCTCTAGACCCGAGACATGGCCCGGGTTTCGGGATATCTTCCCTCATCAGTAGAGAATGTAGTTGGGTTGGAAAAGAAGGCCGCCAAGCACTCGTCACAGGCCTTGATGCCTAACCGGCACGCAGGTGCGTCATCCAGAAGCTCGTCAGCTTAAAGTCTCAAGGTAGCCCATTTTTAGAATCAACCGCAATGGATCGCACACCGCTAGCCCCTCCTCCGGATCGTCCCTAAGGATTCTGGTACGTATAGTTCGTAAGTGGTTCACCTCAGTAGGTGCAAGTAAGTACTTGTTGTTGTGAAGATCTCTAGACCCGAGACTTGGCCCAGGTTTCGGGATATCTTCCCTCATCAGTAGAGAACGTAGTTGGGGTGGAAAAGAAGGCCGCCAAGCAACCGTCACAGGCCTGGATGCCTAACCGGCACGCAGGTGCGTCATCCAGAAGCTCGTCAGCTTAAAGGCTCAAGGGAGCCCATTTGTAGAATCAACCACAATGGATCGCACACCGCTGGCCCCTCCTCCGGATCGCCCCTAAGGATTCTGGTACGTATAGTTTGTAAGTGGTTCACCTCAGTAGGTGCAAGTAAGTACTTGTTGTTGTGAAGATCTCTTGACCCGAGAAATGGCCCGGGTTTCGGTATATCTACCCTCATCAGTAGAGAACGTAGTTGGGGTGGAAAAGAAGGCCGCCAAGCAACCGTCACAGGCCTTGATGCCTAACCGGCACGCAGGTGCATCATCCAGAAGCTCGTCAGCTTAAAGGCTCAAGGGAGCCCAGTTTTAGAATCAACCGCAATGGATTGCACACCGCTAGCCCCTCCTCTGGATTGCCCCTAAGGATTCTGGTACGTATAGTTCGTAAGGGGTTCACCTCAGTAGGTGCAAGTAAGTACTTGTTGTTGTGAAGATCTCTACACCCGAGACATTGCCCGGGTTTCGGGATATCTTCCCTCATCAGTAGAGAACGAAAAGAAGGCCGCCAAGCAACCGTCACAGGCCTTGATGCCTAACCGGCACACAGGTGCGTCATCCAAAAGCTCGTCAGCTTAAAGGCTCAAGGGAGCCCATTTTTAGAATCAACCGCAATGGATCGCACACCGCTAGCCCCTCCTCCGGATCGCCCCTAAGGATTCTGGTACGTATAGTTCGTAAGTGGTTCACCTCAGTAGGTGCAAGTAAGTACTTGTTGTTGTGAAGATCTCTAGACCCGAGACATGGCCCGGGTTTCGGGATATCTTCCCTCATCAGTAGAGAACGTAGTTGGGTTGGAAAAGAAGGCCGCCAAGCAACCGTCACAGGCCTTGATGCCTAACCGGCACGCAGGTGCGTCATCCAGAAGCTCGTCAGCTTAAAGTCTAAAAGGAGCCCATTTTTAGAATCAACCGCAATGGATCGCACACAGCTAGCCCCTCCTCCGGATCGTCCCTAAGGATTCTGGTACGTATAGTTCGTAAGTGGTTCACCTCAGTAGGTGCAAGTAAGTACTTGTTATTGTGAAGATCTCTACACCCGAGACATGACCCGGGTTTCGGGATATCTTCCCTCATCAGTAGAGAACTTAGTTGGGGTGGAAAAGAAGGCCGCCAAGCAACCGTCACAGGCCTTGATGCCTAACCGGCACGCAGGTGCGTCATCCAGAAGCTCGTCAGCTTAAAGGCTCAAGGGAGCCCATTTGTAGAATCAATGGAAATGGATCGCACACCGCTAGCCCCTCCTCCGGATCTCCCCTAAGGATTCTGGTACGTATAGTTCGTAAGTGGTTCACCTCAGTAGGTGCAAGTAAGTACTTGTTGTTGTGAAGATCTCTAGACCCGAGAAATGGCCCGGGTTTCGGGATATCTTCCCTCATCAGTAGAGAACGAAAAGAAGGCCGCCAAGCAACCGTCACAGGCCTTGATGCCTAACCAGCACGCAGGTGCGTCATCCAGAAGATCGTCAGCTTAAAGGCTCAAGGGAGCCCATTTGTAGAATCAACCGCAATGGATCGCACACCGCTAGCCCCTCCTCCGGATCGCCCCTAAGGATTCTGGTACGTATAGTTCGTAAGTGGTTCACCTCAGTAGGTGCAAGTAAGTACTTGTTGTTGTGAAGATCTCTAGACCCGAGAAATGGCCCGGGTTTCGGGATATCTTCCCTCATCAGTAGAGAACGTAGTTGGGGTGGAAAAGAAGGCCGCCAAGCAACCATCACAGGCCTTGATGCCTAACCGGCACGCAGGTGCATCATCCAGAAGCTCGTCAGCTTAAAGGCTCAAGGGAGCCCATTTTTAGAATCAACCGCAATGGATCGCACACCGCTAGCCCCTCCTCTGGATCGCCCCTAAGGATTCTGGTACGTATAGTTCGTAAGTGGTTCACCTCAGTAGGTGCAAGTAAGTACTTGTTGTTGTGAAGATCTCTAGACCCGAGACATGGCCCGGCTTTCGGGATATCTTCCCTCGTCAGTAGAGAACGTAGTTGGGTTGGAAAAGAAGGCCGCCAAGCAACCGTCACAGGCCTTGATGCCTAACCGGCACGCAGGTGCGTCATCCAGAAGCTCGTCAGCTTAAAGTCTCAAAGGAGCCCATTTTTAGAATCAACCGCAATGGATCGCACACAGCTAGCCCCTCCTCCGGATCGTCCCTAAGGATTCTGGTACGTATAGTTCGTAAGTGGTTCACATCAGTAGGTGCAAGTAAGTACTTGTTGTTGTGAAGATCTCTAGACCCGAGAAATGGCCCGGGTTTTGGTATATCTTCCCTCATCAGTAGAGAAAGTAGTTGGGGTGGAAAAGAAGGCCGCCAAGCAACCATCACAGGCCTTGATGCCTAACCAGCACGCAGGTGCGTCATCCAGAAGCTCGTCAGCTTAAAGGCTCAAGGGAGCCCATTTGTAGAATCAACCGCAATGGATCGCACACCGCTAGCCCCTCCTCCGGATCGCCCCTAAGGATTCTGGTACGTATAGTTCGTAAGTGGTTCACCTCAGTAGGTGCAAGTAAGTACTTGTTGTTGTGAAGATCTCTAGACCCGAGAAATGGCCCGGGTTTCGGGATATCTTCCCTCATCAGTAGAGAACGTAGTTGGGGTGGAAAAGAAGGCCGCCAAGCAACCGTCACAGGCCTTGATGCCTAACCGGCACGCAGGTGCATCATCCAGAAGCTCGTCAGCTTAAAGGCTCAAGGGAGCCCAATTTTAGAATCAACCGCAATGGATTGCAAACCGCTAGCCCCTCCTCCGGATCGCCCCTAAGGATTCTGGTACGTATCGTTCGGAAGTGGTTCACCCCAGTAGGTGCAAGTAAGTACTTGTTGTTGTGAAGATCTCTAGACCCGAGACATTGCCCGGGTTTCGGGATATCTTCCCTCATCAGTAGAGAACGAAAAGAAGGCCGCCAAGCAACCGTTCCAGACCTTGATGCCTAACCGGCACACAGGTGCGTCATCCAAAAGCTCGTCAGCTTAAAGGCTCAAGGGAGCCCATTTTTAGAATCAACCGCAATGGATCGCACACCGCTAGCCCCTCCTCCGGATTGCCCCTAAGGATTCTGGTACGTATAGTTCGTAAGTGGTTCACCTCAGTAGGTGCAAGTAAGTATTTGTTGTTGTGAAGATCTCTAGACCCGAGACATGGCCCGGGTTTCGGGATATCTTCCCTCATCAGTAGAGAACGTAGTTGGGTTGGAAAAGAAGGCCGCCAAGCAACCGTCACAGGCCTTGATGCCTAACCGGCACGCAGGTGCATCATCCAGAAGCTCGTCAGCTTAAAGGCTCAAGAGAGCCCAATTTTAGAATCAACCGCAATGGATTGCACACCGCTAGCCCCTCCTCTGGATTGCCCCTAAGGATTCTGGTACGTATAGTTCATAAGTGGTTCACCTCAGTAGGTGCAAGTAAGTACTTGTTGTTGTGAAGATCTCTAGACCCGAGACATTGCCCGGGTTTCGGGATATCTTCCCTCATCAGTAGAGAACGAAAAGAAGGCCGCCAAGCAACCGTCACAGGCCTTGATGCCTAACCGGCACACAGGTGCGTCATCCAAAAGCTCGTCAGCTTAAAGGCTCAAGGGAGCCCATTTTTAGAATCAACCACAATGGATCGCACACCGCTAGCCCCTCCTCCGGATCGCCCCTAAGGATTCTGGTACGTATAGTTCGTAAGTGGTTCACCTCAGTAGGTGCAAGTAAGTACTTGTTGTTGTGAAGATCTCTAGACCCGAGAAATGGCCCGGGTTTCGGGATATCTTCCCTCATCAGTAGAGAACGTAGTTGGGGTGGAAAAGAAGGCCGCCAAGCAACCATCACAGGCCTTGATGCCTAACCAGCACGCAGGTGCGTCATCCAGAAGCTCGTCAGCTTAAAGGCTCAAGGGAGCCCATTTGTAGAATCAACCTCAATGGATCGCACACCGCTAGCCCCTCCTCCAGGTCGCCCCTAAGGATTCTGGTACGTATAGTTCGTAAGTGGTTCACCTCAGTAGGTGCAAGTAAGTACTTGTTGTTGTGAAGATCTCTAGACCCGAGAAATGGCCCGGGTTTCGGGATATCTTCCCTCATCAGTAGAGAACGTAGTTGGGGTGGAAAAGAAGGCCGCCAAGCAACCGTCACAGGCCTTGATGCCTAACCGGCACGCAGGTGCATCATCCAGAAGCTCGTCAGCTTAAAGGCTCAAGAGAGCCCAATTTTAGAATCAACCGCAATGGATTGCACACCGCTAGCCCCTCCTCTGGATTGCCCCTAAGGATTCTGGTACGTATAGTTCGTAAGTGGTTCACCTCAGTAGGTGCAAGTAAGTACTTGTTGTTGTGAAGATCTCTAGACCCGAGACATTGCCCGGGTTTCGGGATATCTTCCCTCATCAGTAGAGAACGAAAAGAAGGCCGCCAAGCAACCGTTCCAGACCTTGATGCCTAACCGGCACACAGGTGCGTCATCCAAAAGCTCGTCAGCTTAAAGGCTCAAGGGAGCCCATTTCTAGAATCAACCGCAATGGATCGCACACCGCTAGCCCCTCCTCCGGATCACCCCTAAGGATTCTGGTACGTATAGTTCGTAAGTGGTTCACCTCAGTAGGTGCAAGTAAGTACTTGTTGTTGTGAAGATCTCTAGACCCGAGAAATGGCCCGGGTTTCGGGATATCTTCCCTCATCAGTAGAGAACGTAGTTGGGGTGGAAAAGAAGGCCGCCAAGCAACCATCACAGGCCTTGATGCCTAACCAGCACGCAGGTGCGTCATCCAGAAGCTCGTCAGCTTAAAGGCTCAAGGGAGCCCATTTGTAGAATCAACCGCAATGGATCGCACACCGCTAGCCCCTCCTCCAGGTCGCCCCTAAGGATTCTGGTACGTATAGTTCGTAAGTGGTTCACCTCAGTAGGTGCAAGTAAGTACTTGTTGTTGTGAAGATCTCTAGACCCGAGAAATGGCCCGGGTTTCGGGATATCTTCCCTCATCAGTAGAGAACGTAGTTGGGGTGGAAAAGAAGGCCGCCAAGCAACCGTCACAGGCCTTGATGCCTAACCGGCACGCAGGTGCATCATCCAGAAGCTCGTCAGCTTAAAGGCTCAAGGGAGCCCAATTTTAGAATCAACCGCAATGGATTGCACACCGCTAGCCCCTCCTCTGGATTGCCCCTAAGGATTCTGGTACGTATAGTTCGTAAGTGATTCACCTCAGTAGGTGCAAGTAAGTACTTGTTCTTGTGAAGATCTCTAGACCCGAGACATTGCCCGGGTTTCGGGATATCTTCCCTCATCAGTAGAGAACGAAAAGAAGGCCGCCAAGCAACCGTCACAGGCCTTGATGCCTAACCGGCACACAGGTGCGTCATCCAAAAGCTCGTCAGCTTAAAGGCTCAAGGGAGCCCATTTTTAGAATCAACCGCAATGGATCGCACACCGCTAGCCCCTCCTCCGGATCGCCCCTAAGGATTCTGGTACGTATAGTTCGTAAGTGGTTCACCTCAGTAGGTGCAAGTAAGTACTTGTTGTTGTGAAGATCTCTAGACCCGAGACATGGCCCGGGTTTCGGGATATCTTCCCTCATCAGTAGAGAACGTAGTTGGGTTGGAAAAGAAGGCCGCCAAGCAACCGTCACAGGCCTTGATGCCTAACCGGCACGCAGGTGCGTCATCCAGAAGCTCGTCAGCTTAAAGTCTCAAAGGAGCCCATTTTTAGAATCAACCGCAATGGATCACACACAGCTAGCCCCTCCTCCGGATCGTCCCTAAGGATTCTGGTACGTATAGTTCGTAAGTGGTTCACCTCAGTAGGTGCAAGTAAGTACTTGTTGTTGTGAAGATCTCTAGACCCGAGAAATGGCCCGGGTTTCGGGATATCTTCCCTCATCAGTAGAGAACGTAGTTGGGGTGGAAAAGAAGGCCGCCAAGCAACCATCACAGGCCTTGATGCCTAACCAGCACGCAGGTGCGTCATCCAGAAGCTCGTCAGCTTAAAGGCTCAAGGGAGCCCATTTTTAGAATCAACCGCAATGGATCGCACACCGCTAGCCCCTCCTCCGGATCGCCCCTAAGGATTCTGGTACGTATAGTTCGTAAGTGGTTCACCTCAGTAGGTGCAAGTAAGTACTTGTTGTTGTGAAGATCTCTAGACCCGAGACATGGCCCGGGTTTCGGGATATCTTCCCTCATCAGTAGAGAACGTAGTTGGGTTGGAAAAGAAGGCCACCAAGCAACCGTCACAGGCCTTGATGCCTAACCGGCACGCAGGTGCGTCATCCAGAAGCTCGTCAGCTTAAAGTCTCAAAGGAGCCCATTTTTAGAATCAACCGCAATGGATCGCACACAGCTAGCCCCTCCTCCGGATCGTCCCTAAGGATTCTGGTACCTATAGTTCGTAAGTGGTTCACCTCAGTAGGTGCAAGTAAGTACTTGTTATTGTGAAGATCTCTACACCCGAGACATGGCCCGGGTTTCGGGATATCTTCCCTCATCAGTAGAGAACGTAGTTGGGGTGGAAAAGAAGGCCGCCAAGCAACCGTCACAGGCCTTGATGCCTAACCGGCAGGCAGGTGCGTCATCCAGAAGCTCGTCAGCTTAAAGGCTCAAGGGAGCCCATTTGTAGAATCAATGGAAATGGATCGCACACCGCTAGCCCCTCCTCCGGATCGCCCCTAAGGATTCTGGTACGTATAGTTCGTAAGTGGTTCACCGCAGTAGGTGCAAGCAAGTACTTGTTGTTGTGAAGATCTCTAGACCCGAGGCATGGCCCGGGTTTCGGGATATCTTCCCTCATCAGTAGAGAACGTAGTTGGGTTGGAAAAGAAGGCCGCCAAGCACTCGTCACAGGCCTTGATGCCTAACCGGCACGCAGGTGCGTCATCCAGAAGCTCGTCAGCTTAAAGTCTCAAGGTAGCCCATTTTTAGAATCAACCACAATGGATCGCACACCGCTAGCCCCTCCTCCGGATCGTCCCTAAGGATTCTGGTACGTATAGTTCGTAAGTGGTTCACCTCAGTAGGTGCAAGTAAGTACTTGTTGTTGTGAAGATCTCTAGACCCGAGACTTGGCCCAGGTTTCGGGATATCTTCCCTCATCAGTAGAGAACGTAGTTGGGGTGGAAAAGAAGGCCGCCAAGCAACCGTCACAGGCCTGGATGCCTAACCGGCACGCAGGTGCGTCATCCAGAAGCTCGTCAGCTTAAAGGCTCAAGGGAGCCCATTTGTAGAATCAACCGCAATGGATCGCACACCGCTAGCCCCTCCTCCGGATCGCCCCTAAGGATTCTGGTACGTATAGTTCGTAAGTGGTTCACCTCAGTAGGTGCAAGTAAGTACTTGTTGTTGTGAAGATCTCTAGACCCGAGAAATGGCCCGGGTTTCGGGATATCTTCCCTCATCAGTAGAGAACGTAGTTGGGGTGGAAAAGAAGGCCACCAAGCAACCGTCACAGGCCTTGATGCCTAACCGGCACGCAGGTGCATCATCCAGAAGCTCGTCAGCTTAAAGGCTCAAGGGAGCCCAATTTTAGAATCAACCGCAATGGATTGCACACCGCTAGCCCCTCCTCTGGATTGCCCCTAAGGATTCTGATACGTATAGTTCGTAAGTGGTTCACCTCAGTAGGTGCAAGTAAGTACTTGTTGTTGTGAAGATCTCTAGACCCGAGACATTGCCCGGGTTTCGGGATATCTTCCCTCATCAGTAGAGAACGAAAAGAAGGCCGCCAAGCAACAGTCACAGGCCTTCATGCCTAACCGGCACACAGGTGCGTCATCCAAAAGCTCGTCAGCTTAAAGGCTCAAGGGAGCCCATTTTTAGAATCAACCGCAATAGATCGCACACCGCTAGCCCCTCCTCCGGATCGCCCCTAAGGATTCTGGTACGTATAGTTCGTAAGTGGTTCACCTCAGTAGGTGCAAGTAAGTACTTGTTGTTGTGAAGATCTCTAGACCCGAGACATGGCCCGGGTTTCGGGATATCTTCCCTCATCAGTAGAGAACGTAGTTGGGTTGGAAAAGAAGGCCGCCAAGCAACCGTCACAGGCCTTGATGCCTAACCGGCACGCAGGTGCGTCATCCAGAAGCTCGTCAGCTTAAAGTCTAAAAGGAGCCCATTTTTAGAATCAACCGCAATGGATCGCACACAGCTAGCCCCTCCTCCGGATCGTCCCTAAGGATTCTGGTACGTATAGTTCGTAAGTGGTTCACCTCAGTAGGTGCAAGTAAGTACTTGTTATTGTGAAGATCTCTACACCCGAGACATGACCCGGGTTTCGGGATATCTTCCCTCATCAGTAGAGAACTTAGTTGGGGTGGAAAAGAAGGCCGCCAAGCAACCGTCACAGGCCTTGATGCCTAACCGGCACGCAGGTGCGTCATCCAGAAGCTCGTCAGCTTAAAGGCTCAAGGGAGCCCATTTGTAGAATCAATGGAAATGGATCGCACACCGCTAGCCCCTCCTCCGAATCTCCCCTAAGGATTCTGGTACGTATAGTTCGTAAGTGGTTCACCTCAGTAGGTGCAAGTAAGTACTTGTTGTTGTGAAGATCTCTAGACTCGAGAAATGGCCCGGGTTTCGGGATATCTTCCCTCATCAGTAGAGAACGTAGTTGGGGTGGAAAAGAAGGCCGCCAAGCAACCGTCACAGGCCTTGATGCCTAACCGGCACGCAGGTGCATCATCCAGAAGCTCGTCAGCTTAAAGGCTCAAGGGAGCCCAATTTTAGAATCAACCGCAATGGATTGCACACCGCTAGCCCCTCCTCTGGATTGCCCCTGAAGATTCTGGTACGTATAGTTCGTAAGTGGTTCACCTCAGTAGGTGCAAGTAAGTACTTGTTGTTGTGAAGATCTCTAGACCCGAGACATTGCCCGGGTTTCGGGATATCTTCCCTCATCAGTAGAGAACGTAGTTGGGGTGGAAAAGAAGGCCGCCAAGCAACCGTCACAGGCCTTGATGCCTAACCGGCACGCAGGTGCATCATCCAGAAGCTCGTCAGCTTAAAGGCTCAAGGGAGCCCATTTTTAGAATCAACCGCAATGGATCGCACACCGCTAGCCCCTCCTCCGGATCGCCCCTAAGGATTCTGGTACGTATAGTTCGTAAGTGGTTCACCTCAGTAGGTGCAAGTAAGTACTTGTTGTTGTGAAGATCTCTAGACCCGAGACATGGCCCGGGTTTCGGGATATCTTCCCTCATCAGTAGAGAACGTAGTTGGGTTGGAAAAGAAGGCCGCCAAGCAACCGTCACAGGCCTTGATGCCTAACCGGCACGCAGGTGCGTCATCCAGAAGCTCGTCAGCTTAAAGTCTCAAAGGAGCCCATTTTTAGAATCAACCGCAATGGATCGCACACCGCTAGCCCCTCCTCCGGATCGCCCCTAAGGATTCTGGTACGTATAGTTCGTAAGTGGTTCACCGCAGTAGGTGCAAGCAAGTACTTGTTGTTGTGAAGATCTCTAGACCCGAGACATGGCCCGGGTTTCGGGATATCTTCCCTCATCAGTAGAGAACGTAGTTGGGGTGGAAAAGAAGGCCGCCAAGCAACCATCACAGGCCTTGATGCCTAACCAGCACGCAGGTGCGTCATCCAGAAGCTCGTCAGCTTAAAGGCTCAAGGGAGCCCATTTGTAGAATCAACCGCAATGGATCGCACACCGCTAGCCCCTCCTCCGGATCGCCCCTAAGGATTCTGGTACGTATAGTTCGTAAGTGGTTCACCTCAGTAGGTGCAAGTAAGTACTTGTTGTTGTGAAGATCTCTAGACCCGAGAAATGGCCCGGGTTTCGGGATATCTTCCCTCATCAGTAGAGAACGTAGTTGGGGTGGAAAAGAAGGCCGCCAAGCAACCGTCACAGGCCTTGATGCCTAACCGGCACGCAGGTGCATCATCCAGAAGCTCGTCAGCTTAAAGGCTCAAGGGAGCCCATTTTTAGAATCAACCGCAATGGATCGCACACAGCTAGCCCCTCCTCCGGATCGTCCCTAAGGATTCTGGTACGTATAGTTCGTAAGTGGTTCACATCAGTAGGTGCAAGTAAGTACTTGTTGTTGTGAAGATCTCTAGACCCGAGAAATGGCCCGGGTTTCGGGATATCTTCCCTCATCAGTAGAGAAAGTAGTTGGGGTGGAAAAGTAGGCCACCAAGCAACCATCACAGGCCTTGATGCCTAACCAGCACGCAGGTGCGTCATCCAGAAGCTCGTCAGCTTAAAGGCTCAAGGGAGCCCATTTGTACAATCAACCGCAATGGATCGCACACCGCTAGCCCCTCCTCCGGATCGCCCCTAAGGATTCTGGTACGTATAGTTCGTAAGTGGTTCACCTCAGTAGGTGCAAGTAAGTACTTGTTGTTGTGAAGATCTCTAGACCCGAGAAATGGCCCGGGTTTCGGGATATCTTCCCTCATCAGTAGAGAACGTAGTTGGGGTGGAAAAGAAGGCCGCCAAGCAACCGTCACAGGCCTTGATGCCTAACCGGCACGCAGGTGCATCATCCAGAAGCTCGTCAGCTTAAAGGCTCAAGGGAGCCCAATTTTAGAATCAACCGCAATGGATTGCAAACCGCTAGCCCCTCCTCTGGATCGCCCCTAAGGATTCTGGTACGTATCGTTCGTAAGTGGTTCACCTCAGTAGGTGCAAGTAAGTACTTGTTGTTGTGAAGATCTCTAGACCCGAGACATTGCCCGGGTTTCGGGATATCTTCCCTCATCAGTAGAGAACGAAAAGAAGGCCGCCAAGCAACCGTTCCAGACCTTGATGCCTAACCGGCACACAGGTGCGTCATCCAAAAGCTCGTCAGCTTAAAGGCTCAAGGGAGCCCATTTCTAGAATCAACTGCAATGGATCGCACACCGCTAGCCCCTCCTCCGGATCGCCCCTAAGGATTCTGGTACGTATAGTTCGTAAGTGGTTCACCTCAGTAGGTGCAAGTAAGTACTTGTTGTTGTGAAGATCTCTAGACCCGAGAAATGGCCCGGGTTTCGGGATATCTTCCCTCATCAGTAGAGAACGTAGTTGGGGTGGAAAAGAAGGCCGCCAAGCAACCGTCACAGGCCTTGATGCCTAACCGGCACGCAGGTGCATCATCCAGAAGCTCGTCAGCTTAAAGGCTCAAGAGAGCCCAATTTTAGAATCAACCGCAATGGATTGCACACCGCTAGCCCCTCCTCTGGATTGCCCCTAAGGATTCTGGTACGTATAGTTCGTAAGTGGTTCACCTCAGTAGGTGCAAGTAAGTACTTGTTGTTGTGAAGATCTCTAGACCCGAGACATTGCCCGGGTTTCGGGATATCTTCCCTCATCAGTAGAGAACGAAAAGAAGGCCGCCAAGCAACCGTCACAGGCCTTGATGCCTAACCGGCACACAGGTGCGTCATCCAAAAGCTCGTCAGCTTAAAGGCTCAAGGGAGCCCATTTTTAGAATCAACCGCAATGGATCGCACACCGCTAGCCCCTCCTCCGGATCGCCCCTAAGGATTCTGGTACGTATAGTTCGTAAGTGGTTCACCTCAGTAGGTGCAAGTAAGTACTTGTTGTTGTGAAGATCTCTAGACCCGAGACATGGCCCGGGTTTTGGGATATCTTCCCTCATCAGTAGAGAACGTAGTTGGGTTGGAAAAGAAGGCCGCCAAGCAACCGTCACAGGCCTTGATGCCTAACCGGCACGCAGGTGCGTCATCCAGAAGCTCGTCAGCTTAAAGTCTCAAAGGAGCCCATTTTTAGAATCAACCGCAATGGATCGCACACCGCTAGCCCCTCCTCCGGATCGCCCCTAAGGATTCTGGTACGTATAGTTCGTAAGTGGTTCACCTCAGTAGGTGCAAGTAAGTACTTGTTGTTGTGAAGATCTCTAGACCCGAGAAATGGCCTGGGTTTCGGGATATCTTCCCTCATCAGTAGAGAACGTAGTTGGGGTGGAAAAGAAGGCCGCCAAGCAACCGTCACAGGCCTTGATGCCTAACCGGCACGCAGGTGCATCATCCAGAAGCTCGTCAGCTTAAAGGCTCAAGGGAGCCCATTTTTAGAATCAACCGCAATGGATCGCACACCGCTAGCCCCTCCTCCGGATCGCCCCTAAGGATTCTGGTACGTATCGTTCGTAAGTGGTTCACCCCAGTAGGTGCAAGTAAGTACTTGTTGTTGTGAAGATCTCTAGACCCGAGACATTGCCCGGGTTTCGGGTTATCTTCCCTCATCAGTAGAGAACGAAAAGAAGGCCGCCAAGCAACCGTTCCAGACCTTGATGCCTAACCGGCACACAGGTGCGTCATCCAAAAGCTCGTCAGCTTAAAGGCTCAAGGGAGCCCATTTCTAGAATCAACTGCAATGGATCGCACACCGCTAGCCCCTCCTCCGGATCGCCCCTAAGGGTTCTGGTACGTATAGTTCGTAAGTGGTTCACCTCAGTAGGTGCAAGTAAGTACTTGTTGTTGTGAAGATCTCTAGACCCGAGAAATGGCCCGGGTTTCGGGATATCTTCCCTCATCAGTAGAGAACATAGTTGGGGTGGAAAAGAAGGCCGCCAAGCAACCGTCACAGGCCTTGATGCCTAACCGGCACGCAGGTGCATCATCCAGAAGCTCGTCAGCTTAAAGGCTCAAGAGAGCCCAATTTTAGAATCAACCGCAATGGATTGCACACCGCTAGCCCCTCCTCTGGATTGCCCCTAAGGATTCTGGTACGTATAGTTCGTAAGTGGTTCACCTCAGTAGGTGCAAGTAAGTACTTGTTGTTGTGAAGATCTCTAGACCCGAGACATTCCCCGGGTTTCGGGATATCTTCCCTCATCAGTAGAGAACGAAAAGAAGGCCGCCAAGCAACCGTTCCAGACCTTGATGCCTAACCGGCACACAGGTGCGTCATCCAAAAGCTCGTCAGCTTAAAGGCTCAAGGGAGCCCATTTCTAGAATCAACTGCAATGGATCGCACACCGCTAGCCCCTCCTCCGGATCGCCCCTAAGGGTTCTGGTACGTATAGTTCGTAAGTGGTTCACCTCAGTAGGTGCAAGTAAGTACTTGTTGTTGTGAAGATCTCTAGACCCGAGAAATGGCCCGGGTTTCGGGATATCTTCCCTCATCAGTAGAGAACATAGTTGGGGTGGAAAAGAAGGCCGCCAAGCAACCGTCACAGGCCTTGATGCCTAACCGGCACGCAGGTGCATCATCCAGAAGCTCGTCAGCTTAAAGGCTCAAGAGAGCCCAATTTTAGAATCAACCGCAATGGATTGCACACCGCTAGCCCCTCCTCTGGATTGCCCCTAAGGATTCTGGTACGTATAGTTCGTAAGTGGTTCACCTCAGTAGGTGCAAGTAAGTACTTGTTGTTGTGAAGATCTCTAGACCCGAGAAATGGCCCGGGTTTCGGGATATCTTCCCTCATCAGTAGAGAACGTAGTTGGGGTGGAAAAGAAGGCCGCCAAGCAACCGTCACAGGCCTTGATGCCTAACCGGCACGCAGGTGCATCATCCAGAAGCTCGTCAGCTTAAAGGCTCAAGGGAGCCCATTTTTAGAATCAACCGCAATGGATCGCACACCGCTAGCCCCTCCTCCGGATCGCCCCTAAGGATTCTGGTACGTATAGTTCGTAAGTGGTTCACCTCAGTAGGTGCAAGTAAGTACTTGTTGTTGTGAAGATCTCTAGACCCGAGACATGGCCCGGCTTTCGGGATATCTTCCCTCATCAGTAGAGAACGTAGTTGGGTTGGAAAAGAAGGCCGCCAAGCAACCGTCACAGGCCTTGATGCCTAACCGGCACGCAGGTGCGTCATCCAGAAGCTCGTCAGCTTAAAGTCTCAAAGGAGCCCATTTTTAGAATCAACCGCAATGGATCGCACACCGCTAGCCCCTCCTCCGGATCGCCCCTAAGGATTCTGGTACGTATAGTTCGTAAGTGGTTCACCTCAGTAGGTGCAAGTAAGTACTTGTTGTTGTGAAGATCTCTAGACCCGAGAAATGGCCTGGGTTTCGGGATATCTTCCCTCATCAGTAGAGAACGTAGTTGGGGTGGAAAAGAAGGCCGCCAAGCACCCGTCACAGGCCTTGATGCCTAACCGGCACGCAGGTGCATCATCCAGAAGCTCGTCAGCTTAAAGGCTCAAGGGAGCCCATTTTTAGAATCAACCGCAATGGATCGCACACCGCTAGCCCCTCCTCCGGATCGCCCCTAAGGATTCTGGTACGTATCGTTCGTAAGTGGTTCACCCCAGTAGGTGCAAGTAAGTACTTGTTGTTGTGAAGATCTCTAGACCCGAGACATTGCCCGGGTTTCGGGATATCTTCCCTCATCAGTAGAGAACGAAAAGAAGGCCGCCAAGCAACCGTTCCAGACCTTGATGCCTAACCGGCACACAGGTGCGTCATCCAAAAGCTCGTAAGCTTAAAGGCTCAAGGGAGCCCATTTCTAGAATCAACTGCAATGGATCGCACACCCCTAGCCCCTCCTCCGGATCGCCCCTAAGGGTTCTGGTACGTATAGTTCGTAAGTGGTTCACCTCAGTAGGTGCAAGTAAGTACTTGTTGTTGTGAAGATCTCTAGACCCGAGAAATGGCCCGGGTTTCGGGATATCTTCCCTCATCAGTAGAGAACATAGTTGGGGTGGAAAAGAAGGCCGCCAAGCAACCGTCACAGGCCTTGATGCCTAACCGGCACGCAGGTGCATCATCCAGAAGCTCGTCAGCTTAAAGGCTCAAGAGAGCCCAATTTTAGAATCAACCGCAATGGATTGCACACCGCTAGCCCCTCCTCTGGATTGCCCCTAAGGATTCTGGTACGTATAGTTCATAAGTGGTTCACCTCAGTAGGTGCAAGTAAGTACTTGTTGTTGTGAAGATCTCTAGACCCGAGACATTGCCTGGGTTTCGGGATATCTTCCCTCATCAGTAGAGAACGAAAAGAAGGCCGCCAAGCAACCGTCACAGGCCTTGATGCCTAACCAGCACACAGGTGCGTCATCCAAAAGCTCGTCAGCTTAAAGGCTCAAGGGAGCCCATTTTTAGAATCAACCGCAATGGATCGCACACCGCTAGCCCCTCCTCCGGATCGCCCCTAAGGATTCTGGTACGTATAGTTCGTAAGTGGTTCACCTCAGTAGGTGCAAGTAAGTACTTGTTGTTGTGAAGATCTCTAGACCCGAGAAATGGCCCGGGTTTCGGGATATCTTCCCTCATCAGTAGAGAACGTAGTTGGGGTGGAAAAGAAGGCCGCCAAGCAACCATCACAGGCCTTGATGCCTAACCAGCACGCAGGTGCGTCATCCAGAAGCTCGTCAGCTTAAAGGCTCAAGGGAGCCCATTTGTAGAATCAACCGCAATGGATCGCACACCGCTAGCCCCTCCTCCAGGTCGCCCCTAAGGATTCTGGTACGTATAGTTCGTAAGTGGTTCACCTCAGTAGGTGCAAGTAAGTACTTGTTGTTGTGAAGATCTCTAGACCCGAGAAATGGCCCGGGTTTCGGGATATCTTCCCTCATCAGTAGAGAACGTAGTTGGGGTGGAAAAGAAGGCCGCCAAGCAACCGTCACAGGCCTTGATGCCTAACCGGCACGCAGGTGCATCATCCAGAAGCTCGTCAGCTTAAAGGCTCAAGGGAGCCCAATTTTAGAATCAACCGCAATGGATTGCACACCGCTAGCCCCTCCTCTGGATTGCCCCTAAGGATTCTGGTACGTATAGTTCGTAAGTGATTCACCTCAGTAGGTGCAAGTAAGTACTTGTTCTTGTGAAGATCTCTAGACCCGAGACATTGCCCGGGTTTCGGGATATCTTCCCTCATCAGTAGAGAACGAAAAGAAGGCCGCCAAGCAACCGTCACAGGCCTTGATGCCTAACCGGCACACAGGTGCGTCATCCAAAAGCTCGTCAGCTTAAAGGCTCAAGGGAGCCCATTTTTAGAATCAACCGCAATGGATCGCACACCGCTAGCCCCTCCTCCGGATCGCCCCTAAGGATTCTGGTACGTATAGTTCGTAAGTGGTTCACCTCAGTAGGTGCAAGTAAGTACTTGTTGTTGTGAAGATCTCTAGACCCGAGACATGGCCCGGGTTTCGGGATACCTTCCCTCATAAGTAGAGAACGTAGTTGGGTTGGAAAAGAAGGCCGCCAAGCAACCGTCACAGGCCTTGATGCCTAACCGGCACGCAGGTGCGTCATCCAGAAGCTCGTCAGCTTAAAGTCTCAAAGGAGCCCATTTTTAGAATCAACCGCAATGGATCGCACACAGCTAGCCCCTCCTCCGGATCGTCCCTAAGGATTCTGGTACGTATAGTTCGTAAGTGGTTCACCTCAGTAGGTGCAAGTAAGTACTTGTTGTTGTGAAGATCTCTAGACCCGAGAAATGGCCCGGGTTTCGGGATATCTTCCCTCATCAGTAGAGAACGTAGTTGGGGTGGAAAAGAAGGCCGCCAAGCAACCATCACAGGCCTTGATGCCTAACCAGCACGCAGGTGCGTCATTCAGAAGCTCGTCAGCTTAAAGGCTCAAGGGAGCCCATTTGTAGAATCAACCGCAATGGATCGCACACCGCTAGCCCCTCCTCCGGATCGCCCCTAAGGATTCTGGTACGTATAGTTCGTAAGTGGTTCACCTCAGTAGGTGCAAGTAAGTACTTGTTGTTGTGAAGATCTCTAGACCCGAGAAATGGCCCGGGTTTCGGGATATCTTCCCTCATCAGTAGAGAACGTAGTTGGGGTGGAAAAGAAGGCCGCCAAGCAACCGTCACAGGCCTTGATGCCTAACCGGCACGCAGGTGCATCATCCAGAAGCTCGTCAGCTTAAAGGCTCAAGGGAGCCCAATTTTAGAATCAACCGCAATGGATTGCACACCGCTAGCCCCTCCTCTGGATTGCCCCTAAGGATTCTGGTACGTATAGTTCGTAAGTGGTTCACCTCAATAGGTGCAAGTAAGTACTTGTTGTTGTGAAGATCTCTAGACCCGAGACATTGCCCGGGTTTCGGGATATCTTCCCTCATCAGTAGAGAACGAAAAGAAGGCCGCCAAGCAACCGTCACAGGCCTTGATGCCTAACCGGCACACAGGTGCGTCATCCAAAAGCTCGTCAGCTTAAAGGCTCAAGGGAGCCCATTTTTAGAATCAACCGCAATGGATCGCACACCGCTAGCCCCTCCTCCGGATTGCCCCTAAGGATTCTGGTACGTATAGTTCGTAAGTGGTTCATCTCAGTAGGTGCAAGTAAGTACTTGTTGTTGTGAAGATCTCTAGACCCGAGACATGGCCCGGGTTTCGGGATATCTTCCCTCATCAGTAGAGAACGTAGTTGGGTTGGAAAAGAAGGCCGCCAAGCAACCGTCACAGGCCTTGATGCCTAACCAGCACGCAGGTGCGTCATCCAGAAGCTCGTCAGCTTAAAGTCTCAAAGGAGCCCATTTTTAGAATCAACCGCAATGGATCGCACACAGCTAGCCCCTCCTCCGGATCGTCCCTAAGGATTCTGGTACGTATAGTTCGTAAGTGGTTAACCTCAGTAGGTGCAAGTAAGTACTTGTTATTGTGAAGATCTCTACACCCGAGACATGGCCCGGGTTTCGGGATATCTTCCCTCATCAGTAGAGAACGTAGTTGGGGTGGAAAAGAAGGCCGCCAAGCAACCGTCACAGGCCTTGATGCCTAACCGGCAGGCAGGTGCGTCATCCAGAAGCTCGTCAGCTTAAAGGCTCAAGGGAGCCCATTTGTAGAATCAATGGAAATGGATCGCACACCGCTAGCCCCTCCTCCGGATCGCCCCTAAGGATTCTGGTACGCATAGTTCGTAAGTGGTTCACCGCAGTAGGTGCAAGCAAGTACTTGTTGTTGTGAAGATCTCTAGACCCGAGACATGGCCCGGGTTTCGGGATATCTTCCCTCATCAGTAGAGAATGTAGTTGGGTTGGAAAAGAAGGCCGCCAAGCACTCGTCACAGGCCTTGATGCCTAACCGGCACGCAGGTGCGTCATCCAGAAGCTCGTCAGCTTAAAGTCTCAAGGTAGCCCATTTTTAGAATCAACCGCAATGGATCGCACACCGCTAGCCCCTCCTCCGGATCGTCCCGAAGGATTCTGGTACGTATAGTTCGTAAGTGGTTCACCTCAGTAGGTGCAAGTAAGTACTTGTTGTTGTGAAGATCTCTAGACCCGAGACTTGGCCCAGGTTTCGGGATATCTTCCCTCATCAGTAGAGAACGTAGTTGGGGTGGAAAAGAAGGCCGCCAAGCAACCGTCACAGGCCTGGATGCCTAACCGGCACGCAGGTGCGTCATCCAGAAGCTCGTCAGCTTAAAGGCTCAAGGGAGCCCATTTGTAGAATCAACCGCAATGGATCGCACACCGCTAGCCCCTCCTCCGGATCGCCCCTAAGGATTCTGGTACGTATAGTTCGTAAGTGGTTCACCTCAGTAGGTGCAAGTAAGTACTTGTTGTTGTGAAGATCTCTAGACCCGAGAAATGGCCCGGGTTTCAGGATATCTTCCCTCATCAGTAGAGAACGTAGTTGGGGTGGAAAAGAAGGCCGCCAAGCAACCGTCACAGGCCTTGATGCCTAACCGGCACGCAGGTGCATCATCCAGAAGCTCGTCAGCTTAAAGGCTCAAGGGAGCCCAATTTTAGAATCAACCGCAATGGATTGCACACCGCTAGCCCCTCCTCTGGATTGCCCCTAAGGATTCTGGTACGTATAGTTCGTAAGTGGTTCACCTCAGTAGGTGCAAGTAAGTACTTGTTGTTGTGAAGATCTCTAGACCCGAGACATTGCCCGGGTTTCGGGATATCTTCCCTCATCAGTAGAGAACGAAAAGAAGGCGGCCAAGCAACCGTCACAGGCCTTGATGCCTAACCGGCACACAGGTGCGTCATCCAGAAGCTCGTCAGCTTAAAGGCTCAAGGGAGCCCATTTGTAGAATCAATGGAAATGGATCGCACACCGCTAGCCCCTCCTCCGGATCGCCCCTAAGGATTCTGGTACGTATAGTTCGTAAGTGGTTCACCGCAGTAGGTGCAAGCAAGTACTTGTTGTTGTGAAGATCTCTAGACCCGAGACATGGCCCGGGTTTCGGGATATCTTCCCTCATCAGTAGAGAACGTAGTTGGGGTGGAAAAGAAGGCCGCCAAGCAACCATCACAGGCCTTGATGCCTAACCAGCACGCAGGTGCGTCATCCAGAAGCTCGTCAGCTTAAAGGCTCAAGGGAGCCCATTTGTAGAATCAACCGCAATGGATCGCACACCGCTGGCCCCTCCTCCGGATCGCCCCTAAGGATTCTGGTACGTATAGTTCGTAAGTGGTTCACCTCAGTAGGTGCAAGTAAGTACTTGTTGTTGTGAAGATCTCTAGACCCGAGAAATGGCCCGGGTTTCGGGATATCTTCCCTCATCAGTAGAGAACGTAGTTGGGGTGGAAAAGAAGGCCGCCAAGCAACCGTCACAGGCCTTGATGCCTAACCGGCACGCAGGTGCATCATCCAGAAGCTCGTCAGCTTAAAGGCTCAAGGGAGCCCAATTTTAGAATCAACCGCAATGGATTGCACACCGCTAGCCCCTCCTCTGGATTGCCCCTAAGGATTCTGGTACGTATAGTTCGTAAGTGGTTCACCTCAGTAGGTGCAAGTAAGTACTTGTTGTTGTGAAGATCTCTAGACCCGAGACATTGCCCGGGTTTCGGGATATCTTCCCTCATCAGTAGAGAACGAAAAGAAGGCCGCCAAGCAACCGTCACAGGCCTTGATGCCTAACCGGCACACAGGTGCGTCATCCAAAAGCTCGTCAGCTTAAAGGCTCAAGGGAGCCCATTTTTAGAATCAACCGCAATGGATCGCACACCGCTAGCCCCTCCTCCGGATCGCCCCTAAGGATTCTGGTACGTATAGTTCGTAAGTGGTTCACCTCAGTAGGTGCAAGTAAGTACTTGTTGTTGTGAAGATCTCTAGACCCGAGACATGGCCCGGGTTTCGGGATATCTTCCCTCATCAGTAGAGAACGTAGTTGGGTTGGAAAAGAAGGCCGCCAAGCAACCGTCACAGGCCTTGATGCCTAACCGGCACGCAGGTGCGTCATCCAGAAGCTCGTCAGCTTAAAGTCTCAAAGGAGCCCATTTTTAGAATCAACCGCAATGGATCGCACACAGCTAGCCCCTCCTCCGGATCGTCCCTAAGGATTCTGGTACATATAGTTCGTAAGTGGTTCACCTCAGTAGGTGCAAGTAAGTACTTGTTGTTGTGAAGATCTCTAGACCCGAGAAATGGCCCGGGTTTCGGGATATCTTCCCTCATCAGTAGAGAACGTAGTTGGGGTGGAAAAGAAGGCCGCCAAGCAACCATCACAGGCCTTGATGCCTAACCAGCACGCAGGTGCGTCATCCAGAAGCTCGTCAGCTTAAAGGCTCAAGGGAGCCCATTTCTAGAATCAACCGCAATGGATCGCACACCACTAGCCCCTCCTCCGGATCGCCCCTAAGGATTCTGGTACGTATAGTTGGTAAGTGGTTCACCTCAGTAGGTGCAAGTAAGTACTTGTTGTTGTGAAGATCTCTAGACCCGAGAAATGGCCCGGGTTTCGGGATATCTTCCCTCATCAGTAGAGAACGTAGTTGGGGTGGAAAAGAAGGCCGCCAAGCAACCGTCACAGGCCTTGATGCCTAACCGGCACGCAGGTGCATCATCCAGAAGCTCGTCAGCTTAAAGGCTCAAGAGAGCCCAATTTTAGAATCAACCGCAATGGATTGCACACCGCTAGCCCCTCCTCTGGATTGCCCCTAAGGATTCTGGTACGTATAGTTCGTAAGTGGTTCACCTCAGTAGGTGCAAGTAAGTACTTGTTGTTGTGAAGATCTCTAGACCCGAGACATTGCCCGGGTTTCGGGATATCTTCCCTCATCAGTAGAGAACGAAAAGAAGGCCGCCAAGCAACCGTCACAGGCCTTCATGCCTAACCGGCACACAGGTGCGTCATCCAAAAGCTCGTCAGCTTAAAGGCTCAAGGGAGCCCATTTTTAGAATCAACCGCAATGGATCGCACACCGCTAGCCCCTCCTCCGGATCGCCCCTAAGGATTCTGGTACGTATAGTTCTTAAGTGGTTCACCTCAGTTGGTGCAAGTAAGTACTTGTTGTTGTGAAGATCTCTAGACCCGTGAAATGGCCCGGGTTTCGGGATATCTTCCCTCATCAGTAGAGAACATAGTTGGGGTGGAAAAGAAGGCCGCCAAGCAACCATCACAGGCCTGCATGCCTAACCAGCACGCAGGTGCGTCATCCAGAAGCTCGTCAGCTTAAAGGATCAAGGGAGCCCATTTGTAGAATCAACCGCAATGGATCGCACACCGCTAGCCCCTCCTCCAGGTCGCCCCTAAGGATTCTGGTACGTATAGTTCGTAAGTGGTTCACCTCAGTAGGTGCAAGTAAGTACTTGTTGTTGTGAAGATCTCTAGACCCGAGAAATGGCCCGGGTTTCGGGATATCTTCCCTCATCAGTAGAGAACGTAGTTGGGGTGGAAAAGAAGGCCGCCAAGCAACCGTCACAGGCCTTGATGCCTAACCGGCACGCAGGTGCATCATCCAGAAGCTCGTCAGCTTAAAGGCTCAAGGGAGCCCAATTTTAGAATCAACCGCAATGGATTGCACACCGCTAGCCCCTCCTCTGGATTGCCCCTAAGGATTCTGGTACGTATAGTTCGTAAGTGGTTCACCTCAGTAGGTGCAAGTAAGTACTTGTTGTTGTGAAGATCTCTAGACCCGAGACATTGCCCGGGTTTCGGGATATCTTCCCTCATCAGTAGAGAACGAAAAGAAGGCCGCCAAGCAACCGTCACAGGCCTTGATGCCTAACCGGCACACAGGTGCGTCATCCAAAAGCTCGTCAGCTTAAAGGCTCAAGGGAGCCCATTTTTAGAATCAACCGCAATGGATCGCACACCGCTAGCCCCTCCTCCGGATCGCCCCTAAGGATTCTGGTACGTATAGTTCGTAAGTGGTTCACCTCAGTAGGTGCAAGTAAGTACTTGTTGTTGTGAAGATCTCTAGACCCGAGACATGGCCCGGGTTTCGGGATATCTTCCCTCATCAGTAGAGAACGTAGTTGGGTTGGAAAAGAAGGCCGCCAAGCAACCGTCACAGGCCTTGATGCCTAACCGGCACGCAGGTGCGTCATCCAGAAGCTCGTCAGCTTAAAGTCTCAAAGGAGCCCATTTTTAGAATCAACCGCAATGGATCGCACACAGCTAGCCCCTCCTCCGGATCGTCCCTAAGGATTCTGGTACATATAGTTCGTAAGTGGTTCACCTCAGTAGGTGCAAGTAAGTACTTGTTGTTGTGAAGATCTCTAGACCCGAGAAATGGCCCGGGTTTCGGGATATCTTCCCTCATCAGTAGAGAACGTAGTTGGGGTGGAAAAGAAGGCCGCCAAGCAACCATCACAGGCCTTGATGCCTAACCAGCACGCAGGGGCGTCATCCAGAAGCTCGTCAGCTTAAAGGCTCATGGGAGCCCATTTGTAGAATCAACCGCAATGGATCGCACACCGCTAGCCCCTCCTCCGGATCGCCCCTAAGGATTCTGGTACGTATAGTTCGTAAGTGGTTCACCTCAGTAGGTGCAAGTAAGTACTTGTTGTTGTGAAGATCTCTAGACCCGAGAAATGGCCCGGGTTTCGGGATATCTTCCCTCATCAGTAGAGAACGTAGTTGGGGTGGAAAAGAAGGCCGCCAAGCAACCGTCACAGGCCTTGATGCCTAACCGGCACGCAGGTGCATCATCCAGAAGCTCGTCAGCTTAAAGGCTCAAGGGAGCCCAATTTTAAAATCAACCGCAATGGATTGCACACCGCTAGCCCCTCCTCTGGATTGCCCCTAAGGATTCTGGTACGTATAGTTCGTAAGTGGTTCACCTCAGTAGGTGCAAGTAAGTACTTGTTGTTGTGAAGATCTCTAGATCCGAGACATTGCCCGGGTTTCGGGATATCTTCCCTCATCAGTAGAGAACGAAAAGAAGGCCGCCAAGCAACCGTCACAGGCCTTGATGCCTAACCGGCACACAGGTGCGTCATCCAAAAGCTCGTCAGCTTAAACGCTCAAGGGAGCCCATTTTTAGAATCAACCGCAATGGATCGCACACCGCTAGCCCCTCCTCCGGATCGCCCCTAAGGATTCTGGTACGTATAGTTCGTAAGTGGTTCACCTCAGTAGGTGCAAGTAAGTACTTGTTGTTGTGAAGATCTCTAGACCCGAGACATGGCCCGGGTTTCGGGATATCTTCCCTCATCAGTAGAGAACGTAGTTGGGTTTGAAAAGAAGGCCGCCAAGCAACCGTCACAGGCCTTGATGCCTAACCGGCAGGCAGGTGCGTCATCCAGAAGCTCGTCAGCTTAAAGGCTCAAGGGAGCCCATTTGTAGAATCAATGGAAATGGATCGCACATCACTAGCCCCTCCTTCGGATCGCCCCTAAGGATTCTGGTACGTATAGTTCGTAAGTGGTTCACCGCAGTAGGTGCAAGCAAGTACTTGTTGTTGTGAAGATCTCTAGGCCCGAGATATGGCCCGGGTTTCGGGATATCTTCCCTCATCAGTAGAGAACGTAGTTGGGTTGGAAAAGAAGGCCGCCAAGCACTCGTCACAGGCCTTGATGCCTAACCGGCACGCAGGTGCGTCATCCAGAAGCTCGTCAGCTTAAAGTCTCAAGGTAGCCCATTTTTAGAATCAACCGCAATGGATCGCACACCGCTAGCCCCTCCTCCGGATCGTCCCTAAGGATTCTGGTACGTATAGTTCGTAAGTGGTTCACCTCAGTAGGTGCAAGTAAGTACTTGTTGTTGTGAAGATCTCTAGACCCGAGACTTGGCCCAGGTTTCGGGATATCTTCCCTCATCAGTAGAGAACGTAGTTGGGGTGGAAAAGAAGGCCGCCAAGCAACCGTCACAGGCCTGGATGCCTAACCGGCACGCAGGTGCGTCATCCAGAAGCTCGTCACCTTAAAGGCTCAAGGGAGCCCATTTGTAGAATCAACCGCAATGGATCGCACACCGCTAGCCCATCCTCCAGATCGCCCCTAAGGATTCTGGTACGTATAGTTCGTGAGTGGTTCACCTCAGTAGGTGCATTTAAGTACTTGTTGTTGTGAAGATCTCTAGACCCGAGACATGGCCCGGGTTTGGGGATTTCTTCCCTCATCAGTAGAGAACGTAGTTGGGGTGGAAAAGAAGGCCGCCAAGCAACCGTCACAGGCCTTGATGCCTAACCGGCACGCAGGTGCATCATCCAGAAGCTCGTCAGCTTAAAGGCTCAAGGTAGCCCAATTGTAGAATCAACCGCAATGGATTGCACACAGCTAGCCCCTCCTCCGGATCGTCCCTAAGGATTCTGGTACGTATAGTTCGTAAGTGGTTCACCTCAGTAGGTGCAAGTAAGTACTTGTTGTTGTGAAGATCTCTAGACCCGAGAAACGGCCCGGGTTTCGGGATATCTTCCCTCATCAGTAGAGAACGAAAAGAAGGCCGCCAAGCAACCGTTCCAGACCTTGATGCCTAACCGGCACACAGGTGCGTCATCCAAAAGCTCGTCAGCTTAAAGGCTCAAGGGAGCCCATTTCTAGAATCAACCGCAATGGATCGCACACCGCAAGCCCCTCCTCCGGATCGCCCCTAAGGATTCTGGTACGTATAGTTCGTAAGTGGTTCACCTCAGTAGGTGCAAGTAAGTACTTGTTGTTGTGAAGATCTCTAGACCCGAGAAATGGCCCGGGTTTCGGGATATCTTCCCTCATCAGTAGAGAACGTAGTTGGGGTGGAAAAGAAGGCCGCCAAGCAACCGTCACAGGCCTTGATGCCTAACCGGCACGCAGGTGCATCATCCAGAAGCTCGTCAGCTTAAAGGCTCAAGAGAGCCGAATTTTAGAATCAACCGCAATGGATTGCACACCGCTAGCCCCTCCTCTGGATTGCCCCTAAGGATTCTGGTACGTATAGTTCGTAAGTGGTTCACCTCAGTAGGTGCAAGTAAGTACTTGTTGTTGTGAAGATCTCTAGACCCGAGACATTGCCCGGGTTTCGGGATATCTTCCCTCATCAGTAGAGAAAGAAAAGAAGGCCGCCAAGCAACCGTCACAGGCCTTGATGCCTAACCGGCACACAGGTGCGTCATCCAAAAGCTCGTCAGCTTAAAGGCTCAAGGGAGCCCAATTTTAGAATCAACCGCAATGGATTGCACACCGCTAGCCCCTCCTCTGGATTGCCCCTAAGGATTCTGGTACGTATAGTTCGTAAGTGGTTCACCTCAGTAGGTGCAAGTAAGTACTTGTTGTTGTGAAGATCTCTAGATCCGAGACATTGCCCGGGTTTCGGGATATCTTCCCTCATCAGTAGAGAACGAAAAGAAGGCCGCCAAGCAACCGTCACAGGTCTTGATGCCTAACCGGCACACAGGTGCGTCATCCAAAAGCTCGTCAGCTTAAAGGCTCAAGGGAGCCCATTTTTAGAATCAACCGCAATGGATCGCACACCGCTAGCCCCTCCTCCGGATCGCCCCTAAGGATTCTGGTACGTATAGTTCGTAAGTGGTTCACCTCAGTAGGTGCAAGTAAGTACTTGTTGTTGTGAAGATCTCTAGACCCGAGACATGGCCCGGGTTTCGGGATATCTTCCCTCATCAGTAGAGAACGTAGTTGGGTTGGAAAAGAAGGCCGCCAAGCAACCGTCACAGGCCTTGATGCCTAACCGGCACGCAGGTGCGTCATCCAGAAGCTCGTCAGCTTAAAGGCTCAAGGGAGCCCATTTGTAGAATCAACCGCAATGGAGAGCACACCGCTAGCCCCTCCTCCGGATCGCCCCTAAGGATTCTGGTACGTATAGTTCGTAAGTGGTTCACCTCAGTAGGTGCAAGTAAGTACTTGTTGTTGTGAAGATCTCTAGACCCGAGACATGGCCCGGGTTTCGGGATATCTTCCCTCATCAGTAGAGAACGTAGTTGGGGTGGAAAAGAAGGCCGCCAAGCAACCGTCACAGGCCTTGATGCCTAACCGGCACGCAGGTCCATCATCCAGAAGCTCGTCAGCTTAAAGGCTCAAGAGAGCCCAATTTTAGAATCGACCGCAATGGATTGCACACCGCTAGCCCCTCCTCTGGATTGCCCCTAAGGATTCTGGTACGTATAGTTCGTAAGTGGTTCACCTCAGTAGGTGCAAGTAAGTACTTGTTGTTGTGAAGATCCCTAGACCCGAGACATTGCCCGGGTTTCGGGATATCTTCCCTCATCAGTAGAGAACGAAAAGAAGGCCGCCAAGCAACCGTCACAGGCCTTCATGCCTAACCGGCACACAGGTGCGTCATCCAAAAGCTTGTCAGCTTAAAGGCTCAAGGGAGCCCATTTTTAGAATCAACCGCAATGGATCGCACACCGCTAGCCCCTCCTCCGGATCGCCCCTAAGGATTCTGGTACGTATAGTTCGTAAGTGGTTCACCTCAGTAGGTGCAAGTAAGTACTTGTTGTTGTGAAGATCTCTAGACCCGAGAAATGGCCCGAGTTTCGGGATATCTTCCCTCATCAGTAGAGAACGTAGTTGGGGTGGAAAAGAAGGCCGCCAAGCAACCATCACAGGCCTGCATGCCTAACCAGCACGCAGGTGCGTCATCCAGAAGCTCGTCAGCTTAAAGGCTCAAGGGAGCCCATTTGTAGAATCAACCGCAATGGATCGCACACCGCTAGCCCCTCCTCCAGGTCGCCCCTAAGGATTCTGGTACGTATAGTTCGTAAGTGGTTCACCTCAGTAGGTGCAAGTAAGTACTTGTTGTTGTGAAGATCTCTAGACCCGAGAAATGGCCCGGGTTTCGGGATATCTTCCCTCATCAGTAGAGAACGTAGTTGGGGTGGAAAAGAAGGCCGCCAAGCAACCATCACAGGCCTTGATGCCTAACCAGCACGCAGGTGCGTCATCCAGAAGCTCGTCAGCTTAAAGGCTCAAGGGAGCCCATTTCTAGAATCAACCGCAATGGATCGCATGCCGCTAGCCCCTCCTCCGGATCGCCCCTAAGGATTCTGGTACGTATAGTTCGTAAGTGGTTCACCTCAGTAGGTGCAAGTAAGTACTTGTTGTTGTGAAGATCTCTAGACCCGAGAAATGGCCCGGGTTTCGGGATATCTTCCCTCATCAGTAGAGAACGTAGTTGGGGTGGAAAAGAAGGCCGCCAAGCAACCGTCACAGGCCTTGATGCCTAACCGGCACGCAGGTGCATCATCCAGAAGCTCGTCAGCTTAAAGGCTCAAGAGAGCCCAATTTTAGAATCAACCGCAATGGATTGCACACCGCTAGCCCCTCCTCTGGATTGCCCCTAAGGATTCTGGTACGTATAGTTCGTAAGTGGTTCACCTCAGTAGGTGCAAGTAAGTACTTGTTGTTGTGAAGATCTCTAGACCCGAGACATGGCCCGGGTTTCGGGATATCTTCCCTCATCAGTAGAGAACGTAGTTGGGTTGGAAAAGAAGGCCGCCAAGCAACCGTCACAGGCCTTGATGCCTAACCGGCACGCAGGTGCGTCATCCAGAAGCTCGTCAGCTTAAAGTCTCAAAGGAGCCCATTTTTAGAATCAACCGCAATGGATCGCACACAGCTAGCCCCTCCTCCGGATCGTCCCTAAGGATTCTGGTACATATAGTTCGTAAGTGGTTCACCTCAGTAGGTGCAAGTAAGTACTTGTTGTTGTGAAGATCTCTAGACCCGAGAAATGGCCCGGGTTTCGGGATATCTTCCCTCATCAGTAGAGAACGTAGTTGGGGTGGAAAAGAAGGCCGCCAAGCAACCATCACAGGCCTTGATGCCTAACCAGCACGCAGGTGCGTCATCCAGAAGCTCGTCAGCTTAAAGGCTCAAGGGAGCCCATTTCTAGAATCAACCGCAATGGATCGCACGCCGCTAGCCCCTCCTCCGGATCGCCCCTAAGGATTCTGGTACGTATAATTCGTAAGTGGTTCACCTCAGTAGGTGCAAGTAAGTACTTGTTGTTGTGAAGATCTCTAGACCCGAGAAATGGCCCGGGTTTCGGGATATCTTCCCTCATCAGTAGAGAACGTAGTTGGGGTGGAAAAGAAGGCCGCCAAGCAACTGTCACAGGCCTTGATGCCTAACCGGCACGCAGGTGCATCATCCAGAAGCTCGTCAGCTTAAAGGCTCAAGAGAGCCCAATTTTAGAATCAACCGCAATGGATTGCACACCGCTAGCCCCTCCTCTGGATTGCCCCTAAGGATTCTGGTACGTATAGTTCGTAAGTGGTTCACCTCAGTAGGTGCAAGTAAGTACTTGTTGTTGTGAAGATCTCTAGACCCGAGACATTGCCCGGGTTTCGGGATATCTTCCATCATCAGTAGAGAACGAAAAGAAGGCCGCCAAGCAACCGTCACAGGCCTTCATGCCTAACCGGCACACAGGTGCGTCATCCAAAAGCTTGTCAGCTTAAAGGCTCAAGGGAGCCCATTTTTAGAATCAACCGCAATGGATCGCACACCGCTAGCCCCTCCTCCGGATCGCCCCTAAGGATTCTGGTACGTATAGTTCGTAAGTGGTTCACCTCAGTTGGTGCAAGTAAGTACTTGTTGTTGTGAAGATCTCTAGACCCGAGAAATGGCCCAGGTTTCGGGATATCTTCCCTCATCAGTAGAGAACGTAGTTGGGGTGGAAAAGAAGGCCGCCAAGCAACCGTCACAGGCCTTGATGCCTAACCGGCACGCAGGTGCATCATCCAGAAGCTCGTCAGCTTAAAGGCTCAAGGGAGCCCAATTTTAGAATCAACCGCAATGGATTGCACACCGCTAGCCCCTCCTCTGGATTGCCCCTAAGGATTCTGGTACGTATAGTTCGTAAGTGGTTCACCTCAGTAGGTGCAAGTAAGTACTTGTTGTTGTGAAGATCTCTAGACCCGAGACATTGCCCGGGTTTCGGGATATCTTCCCTCATCAGTAGAGAACGAAAAGAAGGCCGCCAAGCAACCGTCACAGGCCTTGATGCCTAACCGGCACACAGGTGCGTCATCCAAAAGCTCGTCAGCTTAAAGGCTCAAGGGAGCCCATTTTTAGAATCAACCGCAATGGATCGCACACCGCTAGCCCCTCCTCCGGATCGCCCCTAAGGATTCTGGTACGTATAGTTCGTAAGTGGTTCACCTCAGTAGGTGCAAGTAAGTACTTGTTGTTGTGAAGATCTCTAGACCCGAGACATGGCCCGGGTTTCGGGATATCTTCCCTCATCAGTAGAGAACGTAGTTGGGTTGGAAAAGAAGGCCGCCAAGCAACCGTCACAGGCCTTGATGCCTAACCGGCACGCAGGTGCGTCATCCAGAAGCTCGTCAGCTTAAAGTCTCAAAGGAGCCCATTTTTAGAATCAACCGCAATGGATCGCACACAGCTAGCCCCTCCTCCGGATCGTCCCTAAGGATTCTGGTACATATAGTTCGTAAGTGGTTCACCTCAGTAGGTGCAAGTAAGTACTTGTTGTTGTGAAGATCTCTAGACCCGAGAAATGGCCCGGGTTTCGGGATATCTTCCCTCATCAGTAGAGAACGTAGTTGGGGTGGAAAAGAAGGCCGCCAAGCAACCATCACAGGCCTTGATGCCTAACCAGCACGCAGGTGCGTCATCCAGAAGCTCGTCAGCTTAAAGGCTCAAGGGAGCCCATTTGTAGAATCAACCGCAATGGATCGCACACCGCTAGCCCCTCCTCCGGATCGCCCCTAAGGATTCTGGTACGTATAGTTCGTAAGTGGTTCACCTCAGTAGGTGCAAGTAAGTACTTGTTGTTGTGAAGATCTCTAGACCCGAGAAATGGCCCGGGTTTCGGGATATCTTCCCTCATCAGTAGAGAACGTAGTTGGGGTGGAAAAGAAGGCCGCCAAGCAACCGTCACAGGCCTTGATGCCTAACCGGCACGCAGGTGCATCATCCAGAAGCTCGTCAGCTTAAAGGCTCAAGGGAGCCCAATTTTAGAATCAACCGCAATGGATTGCACACCGCTAGCCCCTCCTCTGGATTGCCCCTAAGGATTCTGGTACTTATAGTTCGTAAGTGGTTCACCTCAGTAGGTGCAAGTAAGTACTTGTTGTTGTGAAGATCTCTAGATCCGAGACATTGCCCGGGTTTCGGGATATCTTCCCTCATCAGTAGACAACGAAAAGAAGGCCGCCAAGCAACCGTCACAGGCCTTGATGCCTAACCGGCACACAGGTGCGTCATCCAAAAGCTCGTCGGCTTAAAGGCTCAAGGGAGCCCATTTTTAGAATCAACCGCAATGGATCGCACACCGCTAGCCCCTCCTCCGGATCGCCCCTAAGGATTTTGGTACGTATAGTTCGTAAGTGGTTCACCTCAGTAGGTGCAAGTAAGTACTTGTTGTTGTGAAGATCTCTAGACCCGAGACATGGCCCGGGTTTCGGGATATCTTCCCTCATCAGTAGAGAACGTAGTTGGGTTGGAAAAGAAGGCCGCCAAGCAACCGTCACAGGCCTTGATGCCTAACCCGCAGGCAGGTGCGTCATCCAGAAGCTCGTCAGCTTAAAGGCTCAAGGGAGCCCATTTGTAGAATCAATGGAAATGGATCGCACATCACTAGCCCCTCCTTCGGATCGCCCCTAAGGATTCTGGTACGTATAGTTCGTAAGTGGTTCACCGCAGTAGGTGCAAGCAAGTACTTGTTGTTGTGAAGATCTCTAGACCCGAGACATGGCCCGGGTTTCGGGATATCTTCCCTCATCAGTAGAGAACGTAGTTGGGTTGGAAAAGAAGGCCGCCAAGCACTCGTCACAGGCCTTGATGCCTAACCGGCACGCAGGTGCGTCATCCAGAAGCTCGTCAGCTTAAAGTCTCAAGGTAGCCCATTTTTAGAATCAACCGCAATGGATCGCACACCGCTAGCCCCTCCTCCGGATCGTCCCTAAGGATTCTGGTCCGTATAGTTCGTAAGTGGTTCACCTCAGTAGGTGCAAGTAAGTACTTGTTGTTGTGAAGATCTCTAGACCCGAGACTTGGCCCAGGTTTCGGGATATCTTCCCTCATCAGTAGAGAACGTAGTTGGGGTGGAAAAGAAGGCCGCCAAGCAACCGTCACAGGCCTGGATGCCTAACCGGCACGCAGGTGCGTCATCCAGAAGCTCGTCAGCTTAAAGGCTCAAGGGAGCCCATTTGTAGAATCAACCGCAATGGATCGCACACTGCTAGCCCCTCCTCCGGATCGCCCCTAAGGATTCTGGTACGTATAGTTCGTAAGTGGTTCACCTCAGTAGGTGCAAGTAAGTACTTGTTGTTGTGAAGATCTCTAGACCCGAGACATGGACCGGGTTTTGGGATATCTTCCCTCATCAGTAGAGAACGAAGTTGGGGTGGAAAAGAAGGCCGCCAAGCAACCATCACAGGCCTTGATGCCTAACTGGCACGCAGGTGCGTCATCCAGAAGCTCGTCACCTTAAAGGCTCAAGGGAGCCCATTTGTAGAATCAACCGCAATGGATCGCACACCGCTAGCCCATCCTCCAGATCGCCCCTAAGGATTCTGGTACGTATAGTTCGTGAGTGGTTCACCTCAGTAGGTGCATTTAAGTACTTGTTGTTGTGAAGATCTCTAGACCCGAGACATGGCCCGGGTTTGGGGATTTCTTCCCTCATCAGTAGAGAACGTAGTTGGGGTGGAAAAGAAGGCCGCCAAGCAACCGTCACAGGCCTTGATGCCTAACCGGCACGCAGGTGCATCATCCAGAAGCTCGTCAGCTTAAAGGCTCAAGGGAGCCCAATTGTAGAATCAACCGCAATGGATTGCACACAGCTAGCCCCTCCTCCGGATCGTCCCTAAGGATTCTGGTACGTATAGTTCGTAAGTGGTTCACCTCAGTAGGTGCAAGTAAGTACTTGTTGTTGTGAAGATCTCTAGACCCGAGAAACGGCCCGGGTTTCGGGTTATCTTCCCTCATCAGTAGAGAACGTAGTTGGGGTGGAAAAGAAGGCCGCCAAGCAACCATCACAGGCCTTGATGCCTAACCAGCACGCAGGTGCGTCATCCAGAAGCTCGTCAGCTTAAAGGCTCAAGGGAGCCCATTTGTAGAATCAACCGCAATGGATCGCACACCGCTAGCCCCTCCTCCGGATCGCCCCTAAGGATTCTGGTACGTATAGTTCGTAAGTGGTTCACCTCAGTAGGTGCAAGTAAGTACTTGTTGTTGTGAAGATCTCTAGACCCGAGAAATGGCCCGGGTTTCGGGATATCTTCCCTCATCAGTAGAGAACGTAGTTGGGGTGGAAAAGAAGGCCGCCAAGCAACCGTCACAGGCCTTGATGCCTAACCGGCACGCAGGTGCATCATCCAGAAGCTCGTCAGCTTAAAGGCTCAAGGGAGCCCAATTTTAGAATCAACCGCAATGGATTGCACACCGCTAGCCCCTCCTCTGGATCGCCCCTAAGGATTCTGGTACGTATAGTTCGTAAGTGGTTCACCTCAGTAGGTGCAAGTAAGTACTTGTTGTTGTGAAGATCTCTAGACCCGAGACATTGCCCGGGTTTCGGGATATCTTCCCTCATCAGTAGAGAACGAAAAGAAGGCCGCCAAGCAACCGTTCCAGACCTTGATGCCTAACCGGCACACAGGTGCGTCATCCAAAAGCTCGTCAGCTTAAAGGCTCAAGGGAGCCCATTTCTAGAATCAACCGCAATGGATCGCACACCGAAAGCCCCTCCTCCGGATCGCCCCTAAGGATTCTGGTACGTATAGTTCGTAAGTGGTTCACCTCAGTAGGTGCAAGTAAGTACTTGTTGTTGTGAAGATCTCTAGACCCGAGAAATGGCCCGGGTTTCGGGATATCTTCCCTCATCAGTAGAGAACGTAGTTGGGGTGGAAAAGAAGGCCGCCAAGCAACCGTCACAGGCCTTGATGCCTAACCGGCACGCAGGTGCATCATCCAGAAGCTCGTCAGCTTAAAGGCTCAAGAGAGCCGAATTTTAGAATCAACCGCAATGGATTGCACACCGCTAGCCCCTCCTCTGGATTGCCCCTAAGGATTCTGGTACATATAGTTCGTAAGTGGTTCACCTCAGTAGGTGCAAGTAAGTACTTGTTGTTGTGAAGATCTCTAGACCCGAGACATTGCTCGGGTTTCGGGATATCTTCCCTCATCAGTAGAGAACGAAAAGAAGGCCGCCAAGCAACCGTCACAGGCCTTGATGCCTAACCGGCACACAGGTGCGTCATCCAAAAGCTCGTCAGCTTAAAGGCTCAAGGGAGCCCAATTTTAGAATCAACCGCAATGGATTGCACACCGCTAGCCCCTCCTCTGGATTGCCCCTAAGGATTCTGGTACGTATAGTTCGTAAGTGGTTCACCTCAGTAGGTGCAAGTAAGTACTTGTTGTTGTGAAGATCTCTAGACCCGAGACATTGCCCCGGTTTCGGGATATCTTCCCTCATCAGTAGAGAACGAAAAGAAGGCCGCCAAGCAACCGTCACAGGTCTTGATGCCTAACCGGCACACAGGTGCGTCATCCAAAAGCTCGTCAGCTTAAAGGCTCAAGGGAGCCCATTTTTAGAATCAACCGCAATGGATCGCACACCGCTAGCCCCTCCTCCGGATCGCCCCTAAGGATTCTGGTACGTATAGTTCGTAAGTGGTTCACCTCAGTAGGTGCAAGTAAGTACTTGTTGTTGTGAAGATCTCTAGACCCGAGACATGGCCCGGGTTTCGGGATATCTTCCCTCATCAGTAGAGAACGTAGTTGGGTTGGAAAAGAAGGCCGCCAAGCAACCGTCACAGGCCTTGATGCCTAACCGGCACGCAGGTGCGTCATCCAGAAGCTCGTCAGCTTAAAGGCTCAAGGGAGCCCATTTGTAGAATCAACCGCAATGGATCGCACACCGCTAGCCCCTCCTCCGGATCGCCCCTAAGGATTCTGGTACGTATAGTTCGTAAGTGGTTCACCTCAGTAGGTGCAAGTAAGTACTTGTTGTTGTGAAGATCTCTAGACCCGAGACATGGCCCAGGTTTCGGGATATCTTCCCTCATCAGTAGAGAACGTAATTGGGTTGGAAAAGAAGGCCGCCAAGCAACCGTCACAGGCCTTGATGCCTAACCGGCACGCAGGTGCGTCATCCAGAAGCTCGTCAGCTTAAAGTCTCAAAGGAGCCCATTTTTAGAATCAACCGCAATGGATCGCACACAGCTAGCCCCTCCTCCGGATCGTCCCTAAGGATTCTGGTACGTATAGTTCGTAAGTGGTTCACATCAGTAGGTGCAAGTAAGTACTTGTTGTTGTGAAGATCTCTAGACCCAAGAAGAAATGGCCCGGGTTTCGGGATATCTTCCCTCATCAGTAGAGAACGTAGTTGGGGTGGAAAAGAAGGCCGCCAAGAAACCATCACAGGCCTTGATGCCTAACCAGCACGCAGGTGCGTCATCCAGAAGCTCGTCAGCTTAAAGGCTCAAGGGAGCCCATTTGTAGAATCAACCGCAATGGATCGCACACCGCTAGCCCCTCCTCCGGATCGCCCCTAAGGATTCTGGTACGTATAGTTCGTAAGTGGTTCACCTCAGTAGGTGCAAGTAAGTACTTGTTGTTGTGAAGATCTCTAGACCCGAGAAATGGCCCGGGTTTCGGGATATCTTCCCTCATCAGTAGAGAACGTAGTTGGGGTGGAAAAGAAGGCCGCCAAGCAACCGTCACAGGCCTTGATGCCTAACCGGCACGCAGGTGCATCATCCAGAAGCTCGTCAGCTTAAAGGCTCAAGGGAGCCCAATTTTAGAATCAACCGCAATGGATTGCAAACCGCTAGCCCCTCCTCTGGATCGCCCCTAAGGATTCTGGTACGTATAGTTCGTAAGTGGTTCACCTCAGTAGGTGCAAGTAAGTACTTGTTGTTGTGAAGATCTCTAGACCCGAGACATTGCCCGGGTTTCGGGATATCTTCCCTCATCAGTAGAGAACGAAAAGAAGGCCGCCAAGCAACCGTTCCAGACCTTGATGCCTAACCGGCACACAGGTGCGTCATCCAAAAGCTCGTCAGCTTAAAGGCTCAAGGGAGCCCATTTCTAGAATCAACCGCAATGGATCGCACACCGCTAGCCCCTCCTCCGGATCGCCCCTAAGGATTCTGGTACGTATAGTTCGTAAGTGGTTCACCTCACTAGGTGCAAGTAAGTACTTGTTGTTGTGAAGATCTCTAGACCCGAGAAATGGCCCGGGTTTCGGGATATCTTCCCTCATCAGTAGAGAACGTAGTTGGGGTGGAAAAGAAGGCCGCCAAGCAACCGTCACAGGCCTTGATGCCTAACCGGCACGCAGGTGCATCATCCAGAAGCTCGTCAGCTTAAAGGCTCAAGAGAGCCCAATTTTAGAATCAACCGCAATGGATTGCACACCGCTAGCCCCTCCTCTGGATTGCCCCTAAGGATTCTGGTACGTATAGTTAGTAAGTGGTTCACCTCAGTAGGTGCAAGTAAGTACTTGTTGTTGTGAAGATCTCTAGACCCGAGACATTGCCCGGGTTTCGGGATATCTTCCCTCATCAGTAGAGAACGAAAAGAAGGCCGCCAAGCAACCGTCACAGGCCTTGATGCCTAACCGGCACACAGGTGCGTCATCCAAAAGCTCGTCAGCTTAAAGGCTTAAGGGAGCCCATTTTTAGAATCAACCGCAATGGATCGCACACCGCTAGCCCCTCCTCCGGATCGTCCCTAAGGATTCTGGTACGTATAGTTCGTAAGTGGTTCACCTCAGTAGGTGCAAGTAAGTACTTGTTGTTGTGAAGATCTCTAGACCCGAGAAATGGCCCGGGTTTCGGGATATCTTCCCTCATCAGTAGAGAACGTAGTTGGGGTGGAAAAGAAGGCCGCCAAGCAACTATCACAGGCCTTGATGCCTAACCAGCACGCAGGTGCGTCATCCAGAAGCTCGTCAGCTTAAAGGCTCAAGGGAGCCCATTTGTAGAATCAACCGCAATGGATCGCACACCGCTAGCCCCTCCTCCGGATCGCCCCTAAGGATTCTGGTACGTATAGTTCATAAGTGGTTCACCTCAGTAGGTGCAAGTAAGTACTTGTTGTTGTGAAGATCTCTAGACCCGAGAAATGGCCCGGGTTTCGAGATATCTTCCCTCATCAGTAGAGAACGTAGTTGGGGTGGAAAAGAAGGCCGCCAAGCAACCGTCACAGGCCTTGATGCCTAACCGGCACGCAGGTGCATCATCCAGAAGCTCCTCAGCTTAAAGGCTCAAGGGAGCCCAATTTTAGAATCAACCGCAATGGATTGCACACCGCTAGCCCCTCCTCTGGATTGCCCCTAAGGATTCTGGTACGTATAGTTCGTAAGTGGTTCACCTCAGTAGGTGCAAGTAAGTACTTGTTGTTGTGAAGATCTCTAGACCCGACACATTGCCCGGGTTTCGGGATATCTTCCCTCATCAGTAGAGAACGAAAAGAAGGCCGCCAAGCAACCGTCACAGGCCTTGATGCCTAACCGGCACACAGGTGCGTCATCCAAAAGCTCGTCAGCTTAAAGTCTCAAAGGAGCCCATTTTTAGAATCAACCGCAATGGATCGCACACCGCTAGCCCCTCCTCCGGATCGCCCCTAAGGATTCTGGTACGTATAGTTCGTAAGTGGTTCACCGCAGTAGGTGCAAGCAAGTACTTCTTGTTGTGAAGATCTCTAGACCCGAGAAATGGCCCGGGTTTCGGGATATCTTCCCTCATCAGTAGAGAACGTAGTTGGGGTGGAAAAGAAGGCCGCCAAGCAACCGTCACAGGCCTTGATGCCTAACCGGCACGCAGGTGCATCATCCAGAAGCTCGTCAGCTTAAAGGCTCAAGGGAGCCCAATTTTAGAATCAACCGCAATGGATTGCACACCGCTAGCCCCTCCTCTGGATCGCCCCTAAGGATTCTGGTACGTATAGTTCGTAAGTGGTTCACCTCAGTAGGTGCAAGTAAGTACTTGTTGTTGTGAAGATCTCAAGACCCGAGACATTGCCCGGGTTTCGGGATATCTTCCCTCATCAGTAGAGAACGAAAAGAAGGCCGCCAAGCAACCGTTCCAGACCTTGATGCCTAACCGGCACACAGGTGCGTCATCCAAAAGCTCGTCAGCTTAAAGGCTCAAGGGAGCCCATTTCTAGAATCAACCGCAATGGATCGCACACCGAAAGCCCCTCCTCCGGATCGCCCCTAAGGATTCTGGTACGTATAGTTCGCAAGTGGTTCACCTCAGTAGGTGCAAGTAAGTACTTGTTGTTGTGAAGATCTCTAGACCCGAGAAATGGCCCGGGTTTCGGGATATCTTCCCTCATCAGTAGAGAACGTAGTTGGGGTGGAAAAGAAGGCCGCCAAGCAACCGTCACAGGCCTTGATGCCTAACCGGCACGCAGGTGCATCATCCAGAAGCTCGTCAGCTTAAAGGCTCAAGAGAGCCGAATTTTAGAATCAACCGCAATGGATTGCACACCGCTAGCCCCTCCTCTGGATTGCCCCTAAGGATTCTGGTACGTATAGTTCGTAAGTGGTTCACCTCAGTAGGTGCAAGTAAGTACTTGTTGTTGTGAAGATCTCTAGACCCGAGACATTGCCCGGGTTTCGGGATATCTTCCCTCATCAGTAGAGAACGAAAAGAAGGCCGCCAAGCAACCGTCACAGGTCTTGATGCCTAACCGGCACACAGGTGCGTCATCCAAAAGCTCGTCAGCTTAAAGGCTCAAGGGAGCCCAATTTTAGAATCAACCGCAATGGATTGCACACCGCTAGCCCCTCCTCTGGATTGCCCCTAAGGATTCTGGTACGTATAGTTCGTAAGTGGTTCACCTCAGTAGGTGCAAGTAAGTACTTGTTGTTGTGAAGATCTCTAGACCCGAGACATTGCCCGGGTTTCGGGATATCTTCCCTCATCAGTAGAGAACGAAAAGAAGGCCGCCAAGCAACCGTCACAGGTCTTGATGCCTAACCGGCACACAGGTGCGTCATCCAAAAGCTCGTCAGCTTAAAGGCTCAAGGGAGCCCATTTTTAGAATCAACCGCAATGGATCGCACACCGCTAGCCCCTCCTCCGGATCGCCCCTAAGGATTCTGGTACGTATAGTTCGTAAGTGGTTCACCTCAGTAGGTGCAAGTAAGTACTTGTTGTTGTGAAGATCTCTAGACCCGAGACATGGCCCGGGTTTCGGGATATCTTCCCTCATCAGTAGAGAACGTAGTTGGGTTGGAAAAGAAGGCCGCCAAGCAACCGTCACAGGCCTTGATGCCTAACCGGCACGCAGGTGCGTCATCCAGAAGCTCGTCAGCTTAAAGGCTCAAGGGAGCCCATTTGTAGAATCAACCGCAATGGATCGCACACCGCTAGCCCCTCCTCCGGATCGCCCCTAAGGATTCTGGTACGTATAGTTCGTAAGTGGTTCACCTCAGTAGGTGCAAGTAAGTACTTGTTGTTGTGAAGATCTCTAGACCCGAGACATGGCCCGGGTTTCGGGATATCTTCCCTCATCAGTAGAGAACGTAATTGGGTTGGAAAAGAAGGCCGCCAAGCAACCGTCACAGGCCTTGATGCCTAACCGGCACGCAGGTGCGTCATCCAGAAGCTCGTCAGCTTAAAGTCTCAAAGGAGCCCATTTTTAGAATCAACCGCAATGGATCGCACACAGCTAGCCCCTCCTCCGGATCGCCCCTAAGGATTCTGGTACGTATAGTTCGTAAGTGGTTCACCTCACTAGGTGCAAGTAAGTACTTGTTGTTGTGAAGATCTCTAGACCCGAGAAATGGCCCGGGTTTCGGGATATCTTCCCTCATCAGTAGAGAACGTAGTTGGGGTGGAAAAGAAGGCCGCCAAGCAACCGTCACAGGCCTTGATGCCTAACCGGCACGCAGGTGCATCATCCAGAAGCTCGTCAGCTTAAAGGCTCAAGAGAGCCCAATTTTAGAATCAACCGCAATGGATTGCACACCGCTAGCCCCTCCTCTGGATTGCCCCTAAGGATTCTGGTACGTATAGTTAGTAAGTGGTTCACCTCAGTAGGTGCAAGTAAGTACTTGTTGTTGTGAAGATCTCTAGACCCGAGACATTGCCCGGGTTTCGGGATATCTTCCCTCATCAGTAGAGAACGAAAAGAAGGCCGCCAAGCAACCGTCACAGGCCTTGATGCCTAACCGGCACACAGGTGCGTCATCCAAAAGCTCGTCAGCTTAAAGGCTTAAGGGAGCCCATTTTTAGAATCAATCGCAATGGATCGCACACCGCTAGCCCCTCCTCCGGATCGTCCCTAAGGATTCTGGTACGTATAGTTCGTAAGTGGTTCACCTCAGTAGGTGCAAGTAAGTACTTGTTGTTGTGAAGATCTCTAGACCCGAGAAATGGCCCGGGTTTCGGGATATCTTCCCTCATCAGTAGAGAACGTAGTTGGGGTGGAAAAAAAGGCCGCCAAGCAACCATCACAGGCCTTGATGCCTAACCAGCACGCAGGTGCGTCATCCAGAAGCTCGTCAGCTTAAAGGCTCAAGGGAGCCCATTTGTAGAATCAACCGCAATGGATCGCACACCGCTAGCCCCTCCTCCGGATCGCCCCTAAGGATTCTGGTACGTATAGTTCATAAGTGGTTCACCTCAGTAGGTGCAAGTAAGTACTTGTTGTTGTGAAGATCTCTAGACCCGAGAAATGGCCCGGGTTTCGGGATATCTTCCCTCATCAGTAGAGAACGTAGTTGGGGTGGAAAAGAAGGCCGCCAAGCAACCGTCACAGGCCTTGATGCCTAACCGGCACGCAGGTGCATCATCCAGAAGCTCCTCAGCTTAAAGGCTCAAGGGAGCCCAATTTTAGAATCAACCGCAATGGATTGCACACCGCTAGCCCCTCCTCTGGATTGCCCCTAAGGATTCTGGTACGTATAGTTCGTAAGTGGTTCACCTCAGTAGGTGCAAGTAAGTACTTGTTGTTGTGAAGATCTCTAGACCCGAGACATTGCCCGGGTTTCGGGATATCTTCCCTCATCAGTAGAGAACGAAAAGAAGGCTGCCAAGCAACCGTCACAGGCCTTGATGCCTAACCGGCACACAGGTGCGTCATCCAAAAGCTCGTCAGCTTAAAGGCTCAAGGGAGCCCATTTTTAGAATCAACCGCAATGGATCGCACACCGCTAGCCCCTCCTCCGGATCGCCCCTAAGGATTCTGGTACGTATAGTTCGTAAGTGGTTCACCTCAGTAGGTGCAAGTAAGTACTTGTTGTTGTGAAGATCTCTAGACCCGAGACATGGCCCGGGTTTCGGGATATCTTCCCTCATCAGTAGAGAACGTAGTTGGGTTGGAAAAGAAGGCCGCCAAGCAACCGTCACAGGCCTTGATGCCTAACCGGCACGCAGGTGCGTCATCCAGAAGCTCGTCAGCTTAAAGTCTCAAAGGAGCCCATTTTTAGAATCAACGGCAATGGATCGCACACAGCTAGCCCCTCCTCCGGATCGTCCCTAAGGATTCTGGTATGTATAGTTCGTAAGTGGTTCACCTCAGTAGGTGCAAGTAAGTACTTGTTATTGTGAAGATCTCTACACCCGAGACATGGCCCGGGTTTCGGGATATCTTCCCTCATCAGTAGAGAACGTAGTTGGGGTGGAAAAGAAGGCCGCCAAACAACCGTCACAGGCCTTGATGCCTAACCGGCAGGCAGGTCATCATCCAGAAGCTCGTCAGCTTAAAGGCTCAAGGGAGCCCATTTGTAGAATCAATGGAAATGGATCGCACACCGCTAGCCCCTCCTTCGGATCGCCCCTAAGGATTCTGGTACGTATAGTTCGTAAGTGGTTCACCGCAGTAGGTGCAAGCAAGTACTTGTTGTTGTGAAGATCTCTAGACCCGAGACATGGCCCGGGTTTCGGGATATCTTCCCTCATCAGTAGAGAACGTAATTGGGTTGGAAAAGAAGGCCGCCAAGCAACCGTCACAGGCCTTGATGCCTAACCGGCACGCAGGTGCGTCATCCAGAAGCTCGTCAGCTTAAAGGCTCAAGGGAGCCCATTTGTAGAATAAACCGCAATGGATCGCACACTGCTAGCCCATCCTCCAGATCGCCCCTAAGGATTCTGGTACGTATAGTTCGTGAGTGGTTCACCTCAGTAGGTGCATTTAAGTACTTGTTGTTGTGAAGATCTCTAGACCCGAGACATGGCCCGGGTTTGGGTATTTCTTCCCTCATCAGTAGAGAACGTAGTTGGGGTGGAAAAGAAGGCCGCCAAGCAACCATCACAGGCCTTGATGCCTAACCAGCACGCAGGTGCGTCATCCAGAAGCTTGTCAGCTTAAAGGCTCAAGGGAGCCCATTTGTACAATCAACCGCAATGGATCGCACACCGCTAGCCCCTCCTCCGGATCGCCCCTAAGGATTCTGGTACGTATAGTTCGTAAGTGGTTCACCTCAGTAGGTGCAAGTAAGTACTTGTTGTTGTGAAGATCTCTAGACCCGAGAAATGGCCCGGGTTTCGGGATATCTTCCCTCATCAGTAGAGAACGTAGTTGGGGTGGAAAAGAAGGCCGCCAAGCAACCGTCACAGGCCTTGATGCCTAACCGGCACGCAGGTGCATCATCCAGAAGCTCGTCAGCTTAAAGGCTCAAGGGAGCCCAATTTTAGAATCAACCGCAATGGATTGCACACCGCTAGCCCCTCCTCTGGATTGCCCCTAAGGATTCTGGTACGTATAGTTCATAAGTGGTTCACCTCAGTAGGTGCAAGTAAGTACTTGTTGTTGTGAAGATCTCTAGACCCGAGACATTGCCCGGGTTTCGGGATATCTTCCCTCATCAGTAGAGAACGAAAAGAAGGCCGCCAAGCAACCGTTCCAGACCTTGATGCCTAACCGGCACACACGTGCGTCATCCAAAAGCTCGTCAGCTTAAAGGCTCAAGGGAGCCCATTTCTAGAATCAACCGCAATGGATCGCACACCGCAAGCCCCTCCTCCGGATCTCCCCTAAGGATTCTGGTACGTATAGTTCGTAAGTGGTTCACCTCAGTAGGTGCAAGTAAGTACTTGTTGTTGTGAAGATCTCTAGACCCGAGAAATGGCCCGGGTTTCGGGATATCTTCCCTCATCAGTAGAGAACGTAGTTGGAGTGGAAAAGAAGGCCGCCAAGCAACCGTCACAGGCCTTGATGCCTAACCGGGACGCAGGTGCATCATCCAGAAGCTCGTCAGCTTAAAGGCTCAAGAGAGCCTAATTTTAGAATCAACCGCAATGGATTGCACACCGCTAGCCCCTCCTCTGGATTGCCCCTAAGGATTCTGGTACGTATAGTTTGTAAGTGGTTCACCTCAGTAGGTGCAAGTAAGTACTTGTTGTTGTGAAGATCTCTAGACCCGAGACATTGCCCGGGTTTCGGGATATCTTCCCTCATCAGTAGAGAACGAAAAGAAGGCCGCCAAGCAACCATCACAGGCCTTGATGCCTAACCGGCACACAGGTGCGTCATCCAAAAGCTCGTCAGCTTAAAGGCTCAAGGGAGCCCGATTTTAGAATCAACCGCAATGGATTGCACACCGCTAGCCCCTCCTCTGGATTGCCCCTAAGGATTCTGGTACGTATAGTTCGTAAGTGGTTCACCTCAGTAGGTGCAAGTAAGTACTTGTTGTTGTGAAGATCTCTAGACCCGAGACATTGCCCGGGTTTCGGGATATCTTCCCTCATCAGTAGAGAACGAAAAGAAGGCCGCCAAGCAACCGTCACAGGCCTTGATGCCTAACCGGCACACAGGTGCGTCATCCAAAAGCTCGTCAGCTTAAAGGCTCAAGGGAGCCCATTTTTAGAATCAACCGCAATGGATCGCACACCGCTAGCCCCTCCTCCGGATCGCCCCTAAGGATTCTGGTACGTATAGTTCGTAAGTGGTTCACCTCAGTAGGTGCAAGTAAGTACTTGTTGTTGTCAAGATCTCTAGACCCGAGACATGGCCCGGGTTTCGGGATATCTTCCCTCATCAGTAGAGAACGTAGTTGGGTTGGAAAAGAAGGCCGCCAAGCAACCGTCACAGGCCTTGATGCCTAACCGGCACGCAGGTGCGTCATCCAAAAGCTCGTCAGCTTAAAGGCTCAAGGGAGCCCATTTCTAGGATCAACCGCAATGGATCGCACACCGCTAGCCCCTCCTCCGGATCGCCCCTAAGGATTCTGGTACGTATAGTTCGTAAGTGGTTCACCTCAGTAGGTGCAAGTAAGTACTTGTTGTTGTGAAGATCTCTAGACCCGAGAAATGGCCCGGGTTTCGGGATATCTTCCCTCATCAGTAGAGAACGTAGTTGGGGTGGAAAAGAAGGCCGCCAAGCAACCGTCACAGGCCTTGATGCCTAACCGGCACGCAGGTGCATCATCCAGAAGCTCGTCAGCTTAAAGGCTCAAGAGAGCCCAATTTTAGAATCAACCGCAATGGATTGCACACCGCTAGCCCCTCCTCTGGATTGCCCCTAAGGATTCTGGTACGTATAGTTCGTAAGTGGTTCACCTCAGTAGGTGCAAGTAAGTACTTGTTGTTGTGAAGATCTCTAGACCCGAGACATTGCCCGGGTTTCGGGATATCTTCCCTCATCAGTAGAGAACGAAAAGAAGGCCGCCAAGCAACCGTCACAGGCCTTGATGCCTAACCGGCACACAGGTGCGTCATCCAAAAGCTCGTCAGCTTAAAGGCTCAAGGGAGCCCATTTTTAGAATCAACCGCAATGGATCGCACACCGCTAGCCCCTCCTCCGGATCGCCCCTAAGGATTCTGGTACGTATAGTTCGTAAGTGGTTCACCTCAGTAGGTGCAAGTAAGTACTTGTTGTTGTGAAGATCTCTAGACCCGAGAAATGGCCCGGGTTTCGGGATATCTTCCCTCATCAGTAGAGAACGTAGTTGGGGTGGAAAAGAAGGCCGCCAAGCAACCATCACAGGCCTTGATGCCTAACCAGCACGCAGGTGCGTCATCCAGAAGCTCGTCAGCTTAAAGGCTCAAGGGAGCCCATTTGTAGAATCAACCGCAATGGATCGCACACCGCTAGCCCCTCCTCCAGGTCGCCCCTAAGGATTCTGGTACGTATAGTTCGTAAGTGGTTCACCTCAGTAGGTGCAAGTAAGTACTTTTTGTTGTGAAGATCTCTAGACCCGAGAAATGGCCCGGGTTTCGGGATATCTTCCCTCATCAGTAGAGAACGTAGTTGGGGTGGAAAAGAAGGCCGCCAAGCAACTGTCACAGGCCTTGATGCCTAACCGGCACGCAGGTGCATCATCCAGAAGCTCGTCAGCTTAAAGGCTCAAGGGAGCCCAATTTTAGAATCAACCGCAATGGATTGCACACCGCTAGCCCCTCCTCTGGATTGCCCCTAAGGATTCTGGTACGTATAGTTCGTAAGTGGTTCACCTCAGTAGGTGCAAGTAAGTACTTGTTGTTGTGAAGATCTCTAGACCCGAGACATTGCCCGGGTTTCGGGATATCTTCCCTCATCAGTAGAGAACGAAACGAAGGCCGCCAAGCAACCGTCACAGGCCTTGATGCCTAACCGGCACGCAGGTGCATCATCCAGAAGCTCGTCAGCTTAAAGTCTCAAAGGAGCCCATTTTTAGAATCAACCGCAATGGATCGCACACAGCTAGCCCCTCCTCCGGATCGTCCCTAAGGATTCTGGTACGTATAGTTCGTAAGTGGTTCACCTCAGTAGGTGCAAGTAAGTACTTGTTGTTGTGAAGATCTCTAGACCCGAGTAATGGCCCGGGTTTCGGGATATCTTCCCTCATCAGTAGAGAACGTAGTTGGGGTGGAAAAGAAGGCCGCCAAGCAACCATCACAGGACTTGATGCCTAACCAGCACGCAGGTGCGTCATCCAGAAGCTCGTCAGCTTAAAGGCTCAAGGGAGCCGATTTGTAGAATCAACCGCAATGGATCGCACACCGCTAGCCCCTCCTCCGGATCGCCCCTAAGGATTCTGGTACGTATAGTTCGTAAGTGGTTCACCTCAGTAGGTGCAAGTAAGTACTTGTTGTTGTGAAGATCTCTAGACCCGAGAAATGGCCCGGGTTTCGGGATATCTTCCCTCATCAGTAGAGAACGTAGTTGGGGTGGAAAAGAAGGCCGCCAAGCAACCGTCACAGGCCTTGATGCCTAACCGGCACGCGGGTGCATCATCCAGAAGCTCGTCAGCTTAAAGGCTCAAGGGAGCCCAATTTTAGAATCAACCGCAATGGATTGCACACCGCTAGCCCCTCCTCTGGATTGCCCCTAAGGATTCTGGTACGTATAGTTCGTAAGTGGTTCACCTCAGTAGGTGCAAGTAAGTACTTGTTGTTGTGAAGATCTCTAGACCCGAGACATTGCCCGGGTTTCGGGATATCTTCCCTCATCAGTAGAGAACGAAAAGAAGGCCGCCAAGCAACCGTCACAGGCCTTGATGCCTAACCGGCACACAGGTGCGTCATCCAAAAGCTCGTCAGCTTAAAGGCTCAAGGGAGCCCATTTTTAGAATCAACCGCAATGGATCGCACACCGCTAGCCCCTCCTCCGGATCGCCCCTAAGGATTCTGGTACGTATAGTTCGTAAGTGGTTCACCTCAGTAGGTGCAAGTAAGTACTTGTTGTTGTGAAGATCTCTAGACCCGAGACATGGCCCGGGTTTCGGGATATCTTCCCTCATCAGTAGAGAACGTAGTTGGGTTGGAAAAGAAGGCCGCCAAGCAAACGTCACAGGCCTTGATGCCTAACCGGCACGCAGGTGCGTCATCCAGAAGCTCGTCAGCTTAAAGTCTAAAAGGAGCCCATTTTTAGAATCAACCGCAATGGATCGCACACAGCTAGCCCCTCCTCCGGATCGTCCCTAAGGATTCTGGTACGTATAGTTCGTAAGTGGTTCACCTCAGTAGGTGCAAGTAAGTACTTGTTATTGTGAAGATCTCTACACCCGAGACATGACCCGGGTTTCGGGATATCTTCCCTCATCAGTAGAGAACGTAGTTGGGGTGGAAAAGAAGGCCGCCAAGCAACCGTCACAGGCCTTGATGCCTAACCGGCACGCAGGTGCGTCATCCAGAAGCTCGTCAGCTTAAAGGCTCAAGGGAGCCCATTTGTAGAATCAACCGCAATGGATCGCACACCGCTAGCTCCTCCTCCGGATCGCCCCTAAGGATTCTGGTACGTATAGTTCGTAAGTGGTTCACCTCAGTAGGTGCAAGTAAGTACTTGTTGTTGTGAAGATCTCTAGACCCGAGAAATGGCCCGGGTTTCGGGATATCTTCCCTCATCAGTAGAGAACGTAGTTGGGGTGGAAAAGAAGGCCGCCAAGCAACCGTCACAGGCCTTGATGCCTAACCGGCACGCAGGTGCATCATCCAGAAGCTAGTCAGCTTAAAGGCTCAAGGGAGCCCAATTTTAGAATCAACCGCAATGGATTGCACACCGCTAGCCCCTCCTCTGGATTGCCCCTAAGGATTCTGGTACGTATAGTTCGTAAGTGGTTCACCTCAGTAGGTGCAAGTAAGTACTTGTTGTTGTGAAGATCTCTAGACCCGAGACATTGCCCGGGTTTCGGGATATCTTCCCTCATCAGTAGAGAACGAAAAGAAGGCCGCCAAGCAACCGTCACAGGCCTTGATGCCTAACCGGCACACAGGTGCGTCATCCAAAAGCTCGTCAGCTTAAAGGCTCAAGGGAGCCCATTTTTAGAATCAACCGCAATGGATCGCACACCGCTAGCCCCTCCTCCGGATCGCCCCTAAGGATTCTGGTACGTATAGTTCGTAAGTGGTTCACCTCAGTAGGTGCAAGTAAGTACTTGTTGTTGTCAAGATCTCTAGACCCGAGACAGGGCCCGGGTTTCGGGATATCTTCCCTCATCAGTAGAGAACGTAGTTGGGTTGGAAAAGAAGGCCGCCAAGCAACCGTCACAGGCCTTGATGCCTAACCGGCACGCAGGTGCATCATCCAGAAGCTCGTCAGCTTAAAGGCTCAAGGGAGCCCAATTTTAGAATCAACCGCAATGGATTGCACACCGCTAGCCCCTCCTCTGGATTGCCCCTAAGGATTCTGGTACGTATAGTTCGTAAGTGGTTCACCTCAGTAGGTGCAAGTAAGTACTTGTTGTTGTGAAGATCTCTAGACCCGAGACATTGCCCGGGTTTCGGGATATCTTCCCTCATCAGTAGAGAACGAAAAGAAGGCCGCCAAGCAACCGTTCCAGACCTTGATGCCTAACCGGCACACACGTGCGTCATCCAAAAGCTCGTCAGCTTAAAGGCTCAAGGGAGCACATTTCTAGAATCAACCGCAATGGATCGCACACCGCAAGCCCCTCCTCCGGATCTCCCCTAAGGATTCTGGTACGTATAGTTCGTAAGTGGTTCACCTCAGTAGGTGCAAGTAAGTACTTGTTGTTGTGAAGATCTCTAGACCCGAGAAATGGCCCGGGTTTCGGGATATCTTCCCTCATCAGTAGAGAACGTAGTTGGAGTGGAAAAGAAGGCCGCCAAGCAACCGTCACAGGCCTTGATGCCTAACCGGGACGCAGGTGCATCATCCAAAAGCTCGTCAGCTTAAAGGCTTAAGGGAGCCCATTTTTAGAATCAATCGCAATGGATCGCACACCGCTAGCCCCTCCTCCGGATCGTCCCTAAGGATTCTGGTACGTATAGTTCGTAAGTGGTTCACCTCAGTAGGTGCAAGTAAGTACTTGTTGTTGTGAAGATCTCTAGACCCGAGAAATGGCCCGGGTTTCGGGATATCTTCCCTCATCAGTAGAGAACGTAGTTGGGGTGGAAAAAAAGGCCGCCAAGCAACCATCACAGGCCTTGATGCCTAACCAGCACGCAGGTGCGTCATCCAGAAGCTCGTCAGCTTAAAGGCTCAAGGGAGCCCATTTGTAGAATCAACCGCAATGGATCGCACACCGCTAGCCCCTCCTCCGGATCGCCCCTAAGGATTCTGGTACGTATAGTTCATAAGTGGTTCACCTCAGTAGGTGCAAGTAAGTACTTGTTGTTGTGAAGATCTCTAGACCCGAGAAATGGCCCGGGTTTCGGGATATCTTCCCTCATCAGTAGAGAACGTAGTTGGGGTGGAAAAGAAGGCCGCCAAGCAACCGTCACAGGCCTTGATGCCTAACCGGCACGCAGGTGCATCATCCAGAAGCTCCTCAGCTTAAAGGCTCAAGGGAGCCCAATTTTAGAATCAACCGCAATGGATTGCACACCGCTAGCCCCTCCTCTGGATTGCCCCTAAGGATTCTGGTACGTATAGTTCGTAAGTGGTTCATCTCAGTAGGTGCAAGTAAGTACTTGTTGTTGTGAAGATCTCTAGACCCGAGACATTGCCCGGGTTTCGGGATATCTTCCCTCATCAGTAGAGAACGAAAAGAAGGCCGCCAAGCAACCGTCACAGGCCTTGATGCCTAACCGGCACACAGGTGCGTCATCCAAAAGCTCGTCAGCTTAAAGGCTCAAGGGAGCCCATTTTTAGAATCAACCGCAATGGATCGCACACCGCTAGCCCCTCCTCCGGATCGCCCCTAAGGATTCTGGTACGTATAGTTCGTAAGTGGTTCACCTCAGTAGGTGCAAGTAAGTACTTGTTGTTGTGAAGATCTCTAGACCCGAGACATGGCCCGGGTTTCGGGATATCTTCCCTCATCAGTAGAGAACGTAGTTGGGTTGGAAAAGAAGGCCGCCAAGCAACCGTCACAGGCCTTGATGCCTAACCGGCACGCAGGTGCGTCATCCAGAAGCTCGTCAGCTTAAAGTCTCAAAGGAGCCCATTTTTAGAATCAACGGCAATGGATCGCACACAGCTAGCCCCTCCTCCGGATCGTCCCTAAGGATTCTGGTACGTATAGTTCGTAAGTGGTTCACCTCAGTAGGTGCAAGTAAGTACTTGTTATTGTGAAGATCTCTACACCCGAGACATGGCCCGGGTTTCGGGATATCTTCCCTCATCAGTAGAGAACGTAGTTGGGGTGGAAAAGAAGGCCGCCAAACAACCGTCACAGGCCTTGATGCCTAACCGGCAGGCAGGTCATCATCCAGAAGCTCGTCAGCTTAAAGGCTCAAGGGAGCCCATTTGTAGAATCAATGGAAATGGATCGCACACCGCTAGCCCCTCCTTCGGATCGCCCCTAAGGATTCTGGTACGTATAGTTCGTAAGTGGTTCACCGCAGTAGGTGCAAGCAAGTACTTGTTGTGAAGATCTCTAGACCCGAGACATGGCCCGGGTTTCGGGATATCTTCCCTCATCAGTAGAGAACGTAATTGGGTTGGAAAAGAAGGCCGCCAAGCAACCGTCACAGGCCTTGATGCCTAACCGGCACGCAGGTGCGTCATCCAGAAGCTCGTCAGCTTAAAGGCTCAAGGGAGCCCATTTGTAGAATAAACCGCAATGGATCGCACACTGCTAGCCCATCCTCCAGATCGCCCCTAAGGATTCTGGTATGTATAGTTCGTGAGTGGTTCACCTCAGTAGGTGCATTTAAGTACTTGTTGTTGTGAAGATCTCTAGACCCGAGACATGGCCCGGGTTTGGGTATTTCTTCCCTCATCAGTAGAGAACGTAGTTGGGGTGGAAAAGAAGGCCGCCAAGCAACCATCACAGGCCTTGATGCCTAACCAGCACGCAGGTGCGTCATCCAGAAGCTTGTCAGCTTAAAGGCTCAAGGGAGCCCATTTGTACAATCAACCGCAATGGATCGCACACCGCTAGCCCCTCCTCCGGATCGCCCCTAAGGATTCTGGTACGTATAGTTCGTAAGTGGTTCACCTCAGTAGGTGCAAGTAAGTACTTGTTGTTGTGAAGATCTCTAGACCCGAGAAATGGCCCGGGTTTCGGGATATCTTCCCTCATCAGTAGAGAACGTAGTTGGGGTGGAAAAGAAGGCCGCCAAGCAACCGTCACAGGCCTTGATGCCTAACCGGCACGCAGGTGCATCATCCAGAAGCTCGTCAGCTTAAAGGCTCAAGGGAGCCCAATTTTAGAATCAACCGCAATGGATTGCACACCGCTAGCCCCTCCTCTGGATTGCCCCTAAGGATTCTGGTACGTATAGTTCGTAAGTGGTTCACCTCAGTAGGTGCAAGTAAGTACTTGTTGTTGTGAAGATCTCTAGACCCGAGACATTGCCCGGGTTTCGGGATATCTTCCCTCATCAGTAGAGAACGAAAAGAAGGCCGCCAAGCAACCGTTCCAGACCTTGATGCCTAACCGGCACACACGTGCGTCATCCAAAAGCTCGTCAGCTTAAAGGCTCAAGGGAGCCCATTTCTAGAATCAACCGCAATGGATCGCACACCGCAAGCCCCTCCTCCGGATCTCCCCTAAGGATTCTGGTACGTATAGTTCGTAAGTGGTTCACCTCAGTAGGTGCAAGTAAGTACTTGTTGTTGTGAAGATCTCTAGACCCGAGAAATGGCCCGGGTTTCGGGATATCTTCCCTCATCAGTAGAGAACGTAGTTGGAGTGGAAAAGAAGGCCGCCAAGCAACCGTCACAGGCCTTGATGCCTAACCGGGACGCAGGTGCATCATCCAGAAGCTCGTCAGCTTAAAGGCTCAAGAGAGCCCAATTTTAGAATCAACCGCAATGGATTGCACACCGCTAGCCCCTCCTCTGGATTGCCCCTAAGGATTCTGGTACGTATAGTTCGTAAGTGGTTCACCTCAGTAGGTGCAAGTAAGTACTTGTTGTTGTGAAGATCTCTAGACCCGAGACATTGCCCGGGTTTCGGGATATCTTCCCTCATCAGTAGAGAACGAAAAGAAGGCCGCCAAGCAACCATCATAGGCCTTGATGCCTAAACGGCACACAGGTGCGTCATCCAAAAGCTCGTCAGCTTAAAGGCTCAAGGGAGCCCAATTTTAGAATCAACCGCAATGGATTGCACACCGCTAGCCCCTCCTCTGGATTGCCCCTAAGGATTCTGGTACGTATAGTTCGTAAGTGGTTCACCTCAGTAGGTGCAAGTAAGTACTTGTTGTTGTGAAGATCTCTAGACCCGAGACATTGCCCGGGTTTCGGGATATCTTCCCTCATCAGTAGAGAACGAAAAGAAGGCCGCCAAGCAACCGTCACAGGCCTTGATGCCTAACCGGCACACAGGTGCGTCATCCAAAAGCTCGTCAGCTTAAAGGCTCAAGGGAGCCCATTTTTAGAATCAACCGCAATGGATCGCACACCGCTAGCCCCTCCTCCGGATCGCCCCTAAGGATTCTGGTACGTATAGTTCGTAAGTGGTTCACCTCAGTAGGTGCAAGTAAGTACTTGTTGTTGTCAAGATCTCTAGACCCGAGACATGGCCCGGGTTTCGGGATATCTTCCCTCATCAGTAGAGAACGTAGTTGGGTTGGAAAAGAAGGCCGCCAAGCAACCGTCACAGGCCTTGATGCCTAACCGGCACGCAGGTGCGTCATCCAAAAGCTCGTCAGCTTAAAGGCTCAAGGGAGCCCATTTCTAGGATCAACCGCAATGGATCGCACACCGCTAGCCCCTCCTCCGGATCGCCCCTAAGGATTCTGGTACGTATAGTTCGTAAGTGGTTCACCTCAGTAGGTGCAAGTAAGTACTTGTTGTTGTGAAGATCTCTAGACCCGAGAAATGGCCCGGGTTTCGGGATATCTTCCCTCATCAGTAGAGAACGTAGTTGGGGTGGAAAAGAAGGCCGCCAAGCAACCGTCACAGGCCTTGATGCCTAACCGGCACGCAGGTGCATCATCCAGAAGCTCGTCAGCTTAAAGGCTCAAGAGAGCCCAATTTTAGAATCAACCGCAATGGATTGCACACCGCTAGCCCCTCCTCTGGATTGCCCCTAAGGATTCTGGTACGTATAGTTCGTAAGTGGTTCACCTCAGTAGGTGCAAGTAAGTACTTGTTGTTGTGAAGATCTCTAGACCCGAGACATTGCCCGGGTTTCGGGATATCTTCCCTCATCAGTAGAGAACGAAAAGAAGGCCGCCAAGCAACCGTCACAGGCCTTGATGCCTAACCGGCACACAGGTGCGTCATCCAAAAGCTCGTCAGCTTAAAGGCTCAAGGGAGCCCATTTTTAGAATCAACCGCAATGGATCGCACACCGCTAGCCCCTCCTCCGGATCGCCCCTAAGGATTCTGGTACGTATAGTTCGTAAGTGGTTCACCTCAGTAGGTGCAAGTAAGTACTTGTTGTTGTGAAGATCTCTAGACCCGAGAAATGGCCCGGGTTTCGGGATATCTTCCCTCATCAGTAGAGAACGTAGTTGGGGTGGAAAAGAAGGCCGCCAAGCAACCATCACAGGCCTTGATGCCTAACCAGCACGCAGGTGCGTCATCCAGAAGCTCGTCAGCTTAAAGGCTCAAGGGAGCCCATTTGTAGAATCAACCGCAATGGATCGCACACCGCTAGCCCCTCCTCCAGGTCGCCCCTAAGGATTCTGGTACGTATAGTTCGTAAGTGGTTCACCTCAGTAGGTGCAAGTAAGTACTTTTTGTTGTGAAGATCTCTAGACCCGAGAAATGGCCCGGGTTTCGGGATATCTTCCCTCATCAGTAGAGAACGTAGTTGGGGTGGAAAAGAAGGCCGCCAAGCAACTGTCACAGGCCTTGATGCCTAACCGGCACACAGGTGCATCATCCAGAAGCTCGTCAGCTTAAAGGCTCAAGGGAGCCCAATTTTAGAATCAACCGCAATGGATTGCACACCGCTAGCCCCTCCTCTGGATTGCCCCTAAGGATTCTGGTACGTATAGTTCGTAAGTGGTTCACCTCAGTAGGTGCAAGTAAGTACTTGTTGTTGTGAAGATCTCTAGACCCGAGACATTGCCCGGGTTTCGGGATATCTTCCCTCATCAGTAGAGAACGAAACGAAGGCCGCCAAGCAACCGTCACAGGCCTTGATGCCTAACCGGCACACAGGTGCGTCATCCAAAAGCTCGTCAGCTTAAAGGCTCAAGGGAGCCCATTTTTAGAATCAACCGCAATGGATCGCACACCGCTAGCCCCTCCTCCGGATCGCCCCTAAGGATTCTGGTACGTATAGTTCGTAAGTGGTTCACCTCAGTAGGTGCAAGTAAGTACTTGTTGTTGTGAAGATCTCTAGACCCGAGACATGGCCCGGGTTTCGGGATATCTTCCCTCATCAGTAGAGAACGTAGTTGGGTTGGAAAAGAAGGCCGCCAAGCAACCGTCACAGGCCTTGATGCCTAACCGGCACGCAGGTGCATCATCCAGAAGCTCGTCAGCTTAAAGTCTCAAAGGAGCCCATTTTTAGAATCAACCGCAATGGATCGCACACAGCTAGCCCCTCCTCCGGATCGTCCCTAAGGATTCTGGTACGTATAGTTCGTAAGTGGTTCACCTCAGTAGGTGCAAGTAAGTACTTGTTGTTGTGAAGATCTCTAGACCCGAGTAATGGCCCGGGTTTCGGGATATCTTCCCTCATCAGTAGAGAACGTAGTTGGGGTGGAAAAGAAGGCCGCCAAGCAACCATCACAGGACTTGATGCCTAACCAGCACGCAGGTGCGTCATCCAGAAGCTTGTCAGCTTAAAGGCTCAAGGGAGCCCATTTGTAGAATCAACCGCAATGGATCGCACACCGCTAGCCCCTCCTCCGGATCGCCCCTAAGGATTCTGGTACGTATAGTTCGTAAGTGGTTCACCTCAGTAGGTGCAAGTAAGTACTTGTTGTTGTGAAGATCTCTAGACCCGAGAAATGGCCCGGGTTTCGGGATATCTTCCCTCATCAGTAGAGAACGTAGTTGGGGTGGAAAAGAAGGCCGCCAAGCAACCGTCACAGGCCTTGATGCCTAACCGGCACGCGGGTGCATCATCCAGAAGCTCGTCAGCTTAAAGGCTCAAGGGAGCCCAATTTTAGAATCAACCGCAATGGATTGCACACCGCTAGCCCCTCCTCTGGATTGCCCCTAAGGATTCTGGTACGTATAGTTCGTAAGTGGTTCACCTCAGTAGGTGCAAGTAAGTACTTGTTGTTGTGAAGATCTCTAGACCCGAGACATTGCCCGGGTTTCGGGATATCTTCCCTCATCAGTAGAGAACGAAAAGAAGGCCGCCAAGCAACCGTCACAGGCCTTGATGCCTAACCGGCACACAGGTGCGTCATCCAAAAGCTCGTCAGCTTAAAGGCTCAAGGGAGCCCATTTTTAGAATCAACCGCAATGGATCGCACACCGCTAGCCCCTCCTCCGGATCGCCCCTAAGGATTCTGGTACGTATAGTTCGTAAGTGGTTCACCTCAGTAGGTGCAAGTAAGTACTTGTTGTTGTGAAGATCTCTAGACCCGAGACATGGCCCGGGTTTCGGGATATCTTCCCTCATCAGTAGAGAACGTAGTTGGGTTGGAAAAGAAGGCCGCCAAGCAAACGTCACAGGCCTTGATGCCTAACCGGCACGCAGGTGCGTCATCCAGAAGCTCGTCAGCTTAAAGTCTAAAAGGAGCCCATTTTTAGAATCAACCGCAATGGATCGCACACAGCTAGCCCCTCCTCCGGATCGTCCCTAAGGATTCTGGTACGTATAGTTTGTAAGTGGTTCACCTCAGTAGGTGCAAGTAAGTACTTGTTATTGTGAAGATCTCTACACCCGAGACATGACCCGGGTTTCGGGATATCTTCCCTCATCAGTAGAGAACGTAGTTGGGGTGGAAAAGAAGGCCGCCAAGCAACCGTCACAGGCCTTGATGCCTAACCGGCACGCAGGTGCGTCATCCAGAAGCTCGTCAGCTTAAAGGCTCAAGGGAGCCCATTTGTAGAATCAACCGCAATGGATCGCACACCGCTAGCTCCTCCTCCGGATCGCCCCTAAGGATTCTGGTACGTATAGTTCGTAAGTGGTTCACCTCAGTAGGTGCAAGTAAGTACTTGTTGTTGTGAAGATCTCTAGACCCGAGAAATGGCCCGGGTTTCGGGATATCTTCCCTCATCAGTAGAGAACGTAGTTGGGGTGGAAAAGAAGGCCGCCAAGCAACCGTCACAGGCCTTGATGCCTAACCGGCACGCAGGTGCATCATCCAGAAGCTAGTCAGCTTAAAGGCTCAAGGGAGCCCAATTTTAGAATCAACCGCAATGGATTGCACACCGCTAGCCCCTCCTCTGGATTGCCCCTAAGGATTCTGGTACGTATAGTTCGTAAGTGGTTCACCTCAGTAGGTGCAAGTAAGTACTTGTTGTTGTGAAGATCTCTAGACCCGAGACATTGCCCGGGTTTCGGGATATCTTCCCTCATCAGTAGAGAACGAAAAGAAGGCCGCCAAGCAACCGTCACAGGCCTTGATGCCTAACCGGCACACAGGTGCGTCATCCAAAAGCTCGTCAGCTTAAAGGCTCAAGGGAGCCCATTTTTAGAATCAACCGCAATGGATCGCACACCGCTAGCCCCTCCTCCGGATCGCCCCTAAGGATTCTGGTACGTATAGTTCGTAAGTGGTTCACCTCAGTAGGTGCAAGTACTTGTTGTTGTCAAGATCTCTAGACCCGAGACATGGCCCGGGTTTCGGGATATCTTCCCTCATCAGTAGAGAACGTAGTTGGGTTGGAAAAGAAGGCCGCCAAGCAACCGTCACAGGCCTTGATGCCTAACCGGCACGCAGGTGCGTCATCCAAAAGCTCGTCAGCTTAAAGGCTCAAGGGAGCCCATTTCTAGGATCAACCGCAATGGATCGCACACCGCTAGCCCCTCCTCCGGATCGCCCCTAAGGATTCTGGTCCGTATAGTTCGTAAGTGGTTCACCTCAGTAGGTGCAAGTAAGTACTTGTTGTTGTGAAGATCTCTAGACCCGAGAAATGGCCCGGGTTTCGGGATATCTTCCCTCATCAGTAGAGAACGTAGTTGGGGTGGAAAAGAAGGCCGCCAAGCAACCGTCACAGGCCTTGATGCCTAACCGGCACGCAGGTGCATCATCCAGAAGCTCGTCAGCTTAAAGGCTCAAGAGAGCCCAATTTTAGAATCAACCGCAATGGATTGCACACCGCTAGCCCCTCCTCTGGATTGCCCCTAAGGATTCTGGTACGTATAGTTCGTAAGTGGTTCACCTCAGTAGGTGCAAGTAAGTACTTGTTGTTGTGAAGATCTCTAGACCCGAGACATTGCCCGGGTTTCAGGATATCTTCCCTCATCAGTAGAGAACGAAAAGAAGGCCGCCAAGCAACCGTCACAGGCCTTGATGCCTAACCGGCACACAGGTGCGTCATCCAAAAGCTCGTCAGCTGAAAGGCTCAAGGGAGCCCATTTTTAGAATCAACCGCAATGGATCGCACACCGCTAGCCCCTCCTCCGGATCGCCCCTAAGGATTCTGGTACGTATAGTTCGTAAGTGGTTCACCTCAGTAGGTGCAAGTAAGTACTTGTTGTTGTGAAGATCTCTAGACCCGAGAAATGGCCCGGGTTTCGGGATATCTTCCCTCATCAGTAGAGAACGTAGTTGGGGTGGAAAAGAAGGCCGCCAAGCAACCATCACAGGCCTTGATGCCTAACCAGCACGCAGGTGCGTCATCCAGAAGCTCGTCAGCTTAAAGGCTCAAGGGAGCCCATTTGTAGAATCAACCGCAATGGATCGCACACCGCTAGCCCCTCCTCCGGATCGCCCCTAAGGATTCTGGTACGTATAGTTCGTAAGTGGTTCACCTCAGTAGGTGCAAGTAAGTACTTGTTGTTGTGAAGATCTCTAGACCCGAGAAATGGCCCGGGTTTCGGGATATCTTCCCTCATCAGTAGAGAACGTAGTTGGGGTGGAAAAGAAGGCCGCCAAGCAACCGTCACAGGCCTTGATGCCTAACCGGCACGCGGGTGCATCATCCAGAAGCTCGTCAGCTTAAAGGCTCAAGGGAGCCCAATTTTAGAATCAACCGCAATGGATTGCACACCGCTAGCCCCTCCTCTGGATTGCCCCTAAGGATTCTGGTACGTATAGTTCGTAAGTGGTTCACCTCAGTAGGTGCAAGTAAGTACTTGTTGTTGTGAAGATCTCTAGACCCGAGACATTGCCCGGGTTTCGGGATATCTTCCCTCATCAGTAGAGAACGAAAAGAAGGCCGCCAAGCAACCGTCACAGGCCTTGATGCCTAACCGGCACACAGGTGCGTCATCCAAAAGCTCGTCAGCTTAAAGGCTCAAGGGAGCCCATTTTTAGAATCAACCGCAATGGATCGCACACCGCTAGCCCCTCCTCCGGATCGCCCCTAAGGATTCTGGTACGTATAGTTCGTAAGTGGTTCACCTCAGTAGGTGCAAGTAAGTACTTGTTGTTGTGAAGATCTCTAGACCCGAGACATGGCCCGGGTTTCGGGATATCTTCCCTCATCAGTAGAGAACGTAGTTGGGTTGGAAAAGAAGGCCGCCAAGCAACCGTCACAGGCCTTGATGCCTAACCGGCACGCAGGTGCGTCATCCAGAAGCTCGTCAGCTTAAAGTCTAAAAGGAGCCCATTTTTAGAATCAACCGAAATGGATCGCACACAGCTAGCCCCTCCTCCGGATCGTCCCTAAGGATTCTGGTTCGTATAGTTCGTAAGTGGTTCACCTCAGTAGGTGCAAGTATGTACTTGTTATTGTGAAGATCTCTACACCCGAGACATGACCCGGGTTTCGGGATATCTTCCCTCATCAGTAGAGAACGTAGTTGGGGTGGAAAAGAAGGCCGCCAAGCAACCGTCACAGGCCTTGATGCCTAACCGGCACGCAGGTGCGTCATCCAGAAGCTCGTCAGCTTAAAGGCTCAAGGGAGCCCATTTGTAGAATCAACCGCAATGGATCGCACACCGCTAGCCCCTCCTCCGGATCGCCCCTAAGGATTCTGGTACGTATAGTTCGTAAGTGGTTCACCTCAGTAGGTGCAAGTAAGTACTTGTTGTTGTGAAGATCTCTAGACCCGAGACATTGCCCGGGTTTCGGGATATCTTCCCTCATCAGTAGAGAACGAAAAGAAGGCCGCCAAGCAACCGTCACAGGCCTTGATGCCTAACCGGCACACAGGTGCGTCATCCAAAAGCTCGTCAGCTTAAAGGCTCAAGGGAGCCCATTTTTAGAATCAACCGCAATGGATCGCACACCGCTAGCCCCTCCTCCGGATCCCCCTAAGGATTCTGGTACGTATAGTTTGTAAGTGGTTCACCTCAGTAGGTGCAAGTAAGTACTTGTTGTTGTGAAGATCTCTAGACCCGAGACATGGCCCGGGTTTCGGGATATCTTCCCTCATCAGTAGAGAACGTAGTTGGGTTGGAAAAGAAGGCCGCCAAGCAACCGTCACAGGCCTTGATGCCTAACCGGCACGCAGGTGCGTCATCCAGAAGCTCGTCAGCTTAAAGTCTCAAAGGAGCCCATTTTTAGAATCAACCGCAATGGATCGCACACAGCTAGCCCCTCCTCCGGATCGTCCCTAAGGATTCTGGTACGTATAGTTCGTAAGTGGTTCACATCAGTAGGTGCAAGTAAGTACTTGTTGTTGTGAAGATCTCTAGACCCGAGAAATGGCCCGGGTTTCGGGATATCTTCCCTCATCAGTAGAGAACGTAGTTGGGGTGGAAAAGAACGCCGCCAAGCAACCATCACAGGCCTTGATGCCTAACCAGCACGCAGGTGCGTCATCCAGAAGCTCGTCAGCTTAAAGGCTCAAGGGAGCCCATTTGTAGAATCAACCGCAATGGATCGCACACCGCTAGCCCCTCCTCCGGATCGCCCCTAAGGATTCTGGTACGTATAGTTCGTAAGTGGTTCACCTCAGTAGGTGCAAGTAAGTACTTGTTGTTGTGAAGATCTCTAGACCCGAGACATGGCCCGGGTTTCGGGATATCTTCCCTCATCAGTAGAGAACGAAAAGAAGGCCGCCAAGCAACCGTCACAGGCCTTGATGCCTAACCGGCACACAGGTGCGTCATCCAAAAGCTCGTCAGCTTAAAGGCTCAAGGGAGCCCATTTTTAGAATCAACCGCAATGGATCGCACACCGCTAGCCCCTCCTCCGGATCGCCCCTAAGGATTCTGGTACGTATAGTTCGTAAGTGGTTCACCTCAGTAGGTGCAAGTAAGTTCTTGTTGTTGTGAAGATCTCTAGACCCGAGACATGGCTTGGGTTTCGGGATATCTTCCCTCATCAGTAGAGAACGTAGTTGGGTTGGAAAAGAAGGCCGCCAAGCAACCGTCACAGGCCTTGATGCCTAACCGGCACGCAGGTGCGTCATCCAGAAGCTCATCAGCTTAAAGTCTCAAAGGAGCCCATTTTTAGAATCAACCGCAATGGATCGCACACAGCTAGCCCCTCCTCCGGATCGTCCCTAAGGATTCTGGTACGTATAGTTCGTAAGTGGTTCACCTCAGTAGGTGCAAGTAAGTACTTGTTGTTGTGAAGATCTCTAGACCCGAGAAATGGCCCGGGTTTCGGGATATCTTCCCTCATCAGTAGAGAACGTAGTTGGGGTGGAAAAGAAGGCCGCCAAGCAACCGTCACAGGCCTTGATGCCTAACCGGCACGCAGGTGCATCATCCAGAAGCTCGTCAGCTTAAAGGCTCAAGGGAGCCCAATTTTAGAATCAACCGCAATGGATTGCACACCGCTAGCCCCTCCTCTGGATTGCCCCTAAGGATTCTGGTACGTATAGTTCGTAAGTGGTTCACCTCAGTAGGTGCAAGTAAGTACTTGTTGTTGTGAAGATCTCTAGACCCGAGACATTGCCCGGGTTTCGGGATATCTTCCCTCATCAGTAGAGAACGAAAAGAAGGCCGCCAAGCAACCATCACAGGCCTTGATGCCTAACCGGCACACAGGTGCGTCATCCAAAAGCTCGTCAGCTTAAAGGCTCAAGGGAGCCAATTTTTAGAATCAACCGCAATGGATCGCACACCGCTAGCCCCTCCTCGAGGATCGCCCCTAAGGATTCTGGTACGTATAGTTCGTAAGTGGTTCACCTCAGTAGGTGCAAGTAAGTACTTGTTGTTGTGAAGATCTCTAGACCCGAGAAATGGCCCGGGTTTCGGGATATCTTCCCTCATCAGTAGAGAACGTAGTTGGGGTGGAAAAGAAGGCCGCCAAGCAACCGTCACAGGCCTTGATGCCTAACGGGCACGCAGGTGCATCATCCAGAAGCTCGTCAGCTTAAAGGCTCAAGGGAGCCCAATTTTAGAATCAACCGCAATGGATTGCACACCACTAGCCCCTCCTCTGGATTGCCCCTAAGGATTCTGGTACGTATAGTTCGTAAGTGGTTCACCTCAGTAGGTGCAAGTAAGTACTTGTTGTTGTGAAGATCTCTAGACCCGAGAAATGGCCCGGGTTTCGGGATATCTTCCCTCATCAGTAGAGAACGAAAAGAAGGCCGCCAAGCAACCGTCACAGGCCTTGATGCCTAACCGGCACACAGGTTCGTCATCCAAAAGCTCTTCAGCTTAAAGGCTCAAGGGAGCCCATTTTTAGAATCAACCGCAATGGATCGCACACCGCTAGCCCCTCCTCTGGATCGCCCCTAAGGTTTCTGGTACGTATAGTTCGTAAGTGGTTCACCTCAGTAGGTGCAAGTAGGTACTTGTTGTTGTGAAGATCTCTAGACCCGAGACATTGCCCGGGTTTCGGGATATCTTCCCTCATCAGTAGAGAACGAAAAGAAGGCCGCCAAGCAACCGTTCCAGACCTTGATGCCTAACCGGCACACAGGTGCGTCATCCAAAAGCTCGTCAGCTTAAAGGCTCAAGGGAGCCCATTTCTAGAATCAACCGCAATGGATCGCACACCGCTAGCCCCTCCTCCGGATCGCCCCTAAGGATTCTGGTACGTATAGTTCGTAAGTGGTTCACCTCAGTAGGTGCAAGTAAGTACTTGTTGTTGTGAAGATCTCTAGACCCGAGAAATGGCCCGGGTTTCGGGATATCTTCCCTCATCAGTAGAGAACGTAGTTGGGGTGGAAAAGAAGGCCGCCAAGCAACCGTCACAGGCCTTGATGCCTAACCGGCACGCAGGTGCATCATCCAGAAGCTCGTCAGCTTAAAGGCTCAAGAGAGCCCAATTTTAGAATCAACCGCAATGGATTGCACACAGCTAGCCCCTCCTCTGGATTGCCCCTAAGGATTCTGGTACGTATAGTTCGTAAGTGGTTCACCTCAGTAGGTGCAAGTAAGTACTTGTTGTTGTGAAGATCTCTAGACCCGAGACATGGCCCGGGTTTCGGGATATCTTCCCTCATCAGTAGAGAACGTAGTTGGGTTGGAAAAGAAGGCCGCCAAGCAACCGTCACAGGCCTTGATGCCTAACCGGCACGCAGGTGCGTCATCCAGAAGCTCGTCAGCTTAAAGTCTCAAAGGAGCCCATTTTTAGAATCAACCGCAATGGATCGCACACAGCTAGCCCCTCCTCCGGATCGTCCCTAAGGATTCTGGTACGTATAGTTCGTAAGTGGTTCACATCAGTAGGTGCAAGTAAGTACTTGTTGTTGTGAAGATCTCTAGACCCGAGAAATGGCCCGGGTTTCGGGATATCTTCCCTCATCAGTAGAGAACGTAGTTGGGGTGGAAAAGAACGCCGCCAAGCAACCATCACAGGCCTTGATGCCTAACCAGCACGCAGGTGCGTCATCCAGAAGCTCGTCAGCTTAAAGGCTCAAGGGAGCCCATTTGTAGAATCAACCGCAATGGATCGCACACCGCTAGCCCCTCCTCCGGATCGCCCCTAAGGATTCTGGTACGTATAGTTCGTAAGTGGTTCACCTCAGTAGGTGCAAGTAAGTACTTGTTGTTGTGAAGATCTCTAGACCCGAGACATGGCCCGGGTTTCGGGATATCTTCCCTCATCAGTAGAGAACGAAAAGAAGGCCGCCAAGCAACCGTCACAGGCCTTGATGCCTAACCGGCACACAGGTGCGTCATCCAAAAGCTCGTCAGCTTAAAGGCTCAAGGGAGCCCATTTTTAGAATCAACCGCAATGGATCGCACACCGCTAGCCCCTCCTCCGGATCGCCCCTAAGGATTCTGGTACGTATAGTTCGTAAGTGGTTCACCTCAATAGGTGCAAGTAAGTTCTTGTTGTTGTGAAGATCTCTAGACCCGAGACATGGCTTGGGTTTCGGGATATCTTCCCTCATCAGTAGAGAACGTAGTTGGGTTGGAAAAGAAGGCCGCCAAGCAACCGTCACAGGCCTTGATGCCTAACCGGCACGCAGGTGCGTCATCCAGAAGCTCATCAGCTTAAAGTCTCAAAGGAGCCCATTTTTAGAATCAACCGCAATGGATCGCACACAGCTAGCCCCTCCTCCGGATCGTCCCTAAGGATTCTGGTACGTATAGTTCGTAAGTGGTTCACCTCAGTAGGTGCAAGTAAGTACTTGTTGTTGTGAAGATCTCTAGACCCGAGAAATGGCCCGGGTTTCGGGATATCTTCCCTCATCAGTAGAGAACGTAGTTGGGGTGGAAAAGAAGGCCGCCAAGCAACCATCACAGGCCTTGATGCCGAACCAGCACGCAGGTGCGTCATCCAGAAGCTCGTCAGCTTAAAGGCTCAAGGGAGCCCATTTGTAGAATCAACCGCAATGGATCGCACACCGCTAGCCCCTCCTCCAGATCGCCCCTAAGGATTCTGGTACGTATAGTTCGTAAGTGGTTCACCTCAGTAGGTGCAAGTAAGTACTTGTTGTTGTGAAGATCTCTAGACCCGAGAAATGGCCCGGGTTTCGGGATATCTTCCCTCATCAGTAGAGAACGTAGTTGGGGTGGAAAAGAAGGCCGCCAAGCAACCGTCACAGGCCTTGATGCCTAACCGGCACGCAGGTGCATCATCCAGAAGCTCGTCAGCTTAAAGGCTCAAGGGAGCCCAATTTTAGAATCAACCGCAATGGATTGCACACCGCTAGCCCCTCCTCTGGATTGCCCCTAAGGATTCTGGTACGTATAGTTCGTAAGTGGTTCACCTCAGTAGGTGCAAGTAAGTACTTGTTGTTGTGAAGATCTCTAGACCCGAGACATTGCCCGGGTTTCGGGATATCTTCCCTCATCAGTAGAGAACGAAAAGAAGGCCGCCAAGCAACCGTCACAGGCCTTGATGCCTAACCGGCACACAGGTGCGTCATCCAAAAGCTCGTCAGCTTAAAGGCTCAAGGGAGCCCATTTTTAGAATCAACCGCAATGGATCGCACACCGCTAGCCCCTCCTCGAGGATCGCCCCTAAGGATTCTGGTACGTATAGTTCGTAAGTGGTTCACCTCAGTAGGTGCAAGTAAGTACTTGTTGTTGTGAAGATCTCTAGACCCGAGAAATGGCCCGGGTTTCGGGATATCTTCCCTCATCAGTAGAGAACGTAGTTGGGGTGGAAAAGAAGGCCGCCAAGCAACCGTCACAGGCCTTGATGCCTAACCGGCACGCAGGTGCATCATCCAGAAGCTCGTCAGCTTAAAGGCTCAAGGGAGCCCAATTTTAGAATCAACCGCAATGGATTGCACACCGCTAGCCCCTCCTCTGGATTGCCCCTAAGGATTCTGGTACGTATAGTTCGTAAGTGGTTCACCTCAGTAGGTGCAAGTAAGTACTTGTTGTTGTGAAGATCTCTAGACCCGAGAAATGGCCCGGGTTTCGGGATATCTTCCCTCATCAGTAGAGAACGAAAAGAAGGCCGCCAAGCAACCGTCACAGGCCTTGATGCCTAACCGGCACACAGGTTCGTCATCCAAAAGCTCTTCAGCTTAAAGGCTCAAGGGAGCCCATTTTTAGAATCAACCGCAATGGATCGCACACCGCTAGCCCCTCCTCTGGATCGCCCCTAAGGATTCTGGTACGTATAGTTCGTAAGTGGTTCACCTCAGTAGGTGCAAGTAAGTACTTGTTGTTGTGAAGATCTCTAGACCCGAGACATTGCCCGGGTTTCGGGATATCTTCCCTCATCAGTAGAGAACGAAAAGAAGGCCGCCAAGCAACCGTTCCAGACCTTGATGCCTAACCGGCACACAGGTGCGTCATCCAAAAGCTCGTCAGCTTAAAGGCTCAAGGGAGCCCATTTCTAGAATCAACCGCAATGGATCGCACACCGCTAGCCCCTCCTCTGGATCGCCCCTAAGGATTCTGGTACGTATAGTTCGTAAGTGGTTCACCTCAGTAGGTGCAAGTAAGTACTTGTTGTTGTGAAGATCTCTAGACCCGAGACATTGCCCGGGTTTCGGGATATCTTCCCTCATCAGTAGAGAACGAAAAGAAGGCCGCCAAGCAACCGTCACAGGCCTTGATGCCTAACCGGCACGCAGGTGCATCATCCAGAAGCTCGTCAGCTTAAAGGCTCAAGGGAGCCCAATTTTAGAATCAACCGCAATGGATTGCACACCGCTAGCCCCTCCTCTGGATTGCCCCTAAGGATTCTGGTACGTATAGTTCGTAAGTGGTTCACCTCAGTAGGTGCAAGTAAGTACTTGTTGTTGTGAAGATCTCTAGACCCGAGAAATGGCCCGGGTTTCGGGATATCTTCCCTCATCAGTAGAGAACGAAAAGAAGGCCGCCAAGCAACCGTCACAGGCCTTGATGCCTAACCGGCACACAGGTTCGTCATCCAAAAGCTCTTCAGCTTAAAGGCTCAAGGGAGCCCATTTTTAGAATCAACCGCAATGGATCGCACACCGCTAGCCCCTCCTCTGGATCGCCCCTAAGGATTCTGGTACGTATAGTTCGTAAGTGGTTCACCTCAGTAGGTGCAAGTAAGTACTTGTTGTTGTGAAGATCTCTAGACCCGAGACATTGCCCGGGTTTCGGGATATCTTCCCTCATCAGTAGAGAACGAAAAGAAGGCCGCCAAGCAACCGTTCCAGACCTTGATGCCTAACCGGCACACAGGTGCGTCATCCAAAAGCTCGTCAGCTTAAAGGCTCAAGGGAGCCCATTTCTAGAATCAACCGCAATGGATCGCACACCGCTAGCCCCTCCTCCGGATCGCCCCTAAGGATTCTGGTACGTATAGTTCGTAAGTGGTTCACCTCAGTAGGTGCAAGTAAGTACTTGTTGTTGTGAAGATCTCTAGACCCGAGAAATGGCCCGGGTTTCGGGATATCTTCCCTCATCAGTAGAGAACGTAGTTGGGGTGGAAAAGAAGGCCGCCAAGCAACCGTCACAGGCCTTGATGCCTAACCGGCACGCAGGTGCATCATCCAGAAGCTCGTCAGCTTAAAGGCTCAAGAGAGCCCAATTTTAGAATCAACCGCAATGGATTGCACACAGCTAGCCCCTCCTCTGGATTGCCCCTAAGGATTCTGGTACGTATAGTTCGTAAGTGGTTCACCTCAGTAGGTGCAAGTAAGTACTTGTTGTTGTGAAGATCTCTAGACCCGAGACATTGCCAGGGTTTCGGGATATCTTCCCTCATCAGTAGAGAACGAAAAGAAGGCCGCCAAGCAACCGTCACAGGCCTTGATGCCTAACCGGCACACAGGTGCGTCATCCAAAAGCTCGTCAGCTTAAAGGCTCAAGGGAGCCCATTTTTAGAATCAACCGCAATGGATCGCACACCGCTAGCCCCTCCTCGAGGATCGCCCCTAAGGATTCTGGTACGTATAGTTCGTAAGTGGTTCACCTCAGTAGGTGCAAGTAAGTACTTGTTGTTGTGAAGATCTCTAGACCTGAGAAATGGCCCGGGTTTCGGGATATCTTCCCTCATCAGTAGAGAACGTAGTTGGGGTGGAAAAGAAGGCCGCCAAGCAACCGTCACAGGCCTTGATGCCTAACCGGCACGCAGGTGCATCATCCAGAAGCTCGTCAGCTTAAAGGCTCAAGGGAGCCCAATTTTAGAATCAACCGCAATGGATTGCACACCGCTAGCCCCTCCTCTGGATTGCCCCTAAGGATTCTGGTACGTATAGTTCGTAAGTGGTTCACCTCAGTAGGTGCAAGTAAGTACTTGTTGTTGTGAAGATCTCTAGACCCGAGAAATGGCCCGGGTTTCGGGATATCTTCCCTCATCAGTAGAGAACGAAAAGAAGGCCGCCAAGCAACCGTCACAGGCCTTGATGCCTAACCGGCACACAGGTTCGTCATCCAAAAGCTCTTCAGCTTAAAGGCTCAAGGGAGCCCATTTTTAGAATCAACCGCAATGGATCGCACACCGCTAGCCCCTCCTCTGGATCGCCCCTAAGGATTCTGGTACGTATAGTTCGTAAGTGGTTCACCTCAGTAGGTGCAAGTAAGTACTTGTTGTTGTGAAGATCTCTAGACCCGAGACATTGCCCGGGTTTCGGAATATCTTCCCTCATCAGTAGAGAACGAAAAGAAGGCCGCCAAGCAACCGTTCCAGACCTTGATGCCTAACCGGCACACAGGTGCGTCATCCAAAAGCTCGTCAGCTTAAAGGCTCAAGGGAGCCCATTTCTAGAATCAACCGCAATGGATCGCACACAGCTAGCCCCTCCTCCGGATCGCCCCTAAGGATTCTGGTACGTATAGTTCGTAAGTGGTTCACCTCAGTAGGTGCAAGTAAGTTCTTGTTGTTGTGAAGATCTCTAGACCCGAGACATGGCTTGGGTTTCGGGATATCTTCCCTCATCAGTAGAGAACGTAGTTGGGTTGGAAAAGAAGGCCGCCAAGCAACCGTCACAGGCCTTGATGCCTAACCGGCACGCAGGTGCGTCATCCAGAAGCTCGTCAGCTTAAAGTCTCAAAGGAGCCCATTTTTAGAATCAACCGCAATGGATCGCACACCGCTAGCCCCTCCTCGGGATCGCCCCTAAGGATTCTGGTACGTATAGTTCGTAAGTGGTTCACCTCAGTAGGTGCAAGTAAGTACTTGTTGTTGTGAAGATCTCTAGACCCGAGAAATGGCCCGGGTTTCGGGATATCTTCCCTCATCAGTAGAGAACGTAGTTGGGGTGGAAAAGAAGGCCGCCAAGCAACCGTCACAGGCCTTGATGCCTAACCGGCACGCAGGTGCATCATCCAGAAGCTCGTCAGCTTAAAGGCTCAAGGGAGCCCAATTTTAGAATCAACCGCAATGGATTGCACACCGCTAGCCCCTCCTCTGGATTGCCCCTAAGGATTCTGGTACGTATAGTTCGTAAGTGGTTCACCTCAGTAGGTGCAAGTAAGTACTTGTTGTTGTGAAGATCTCTAGACCCGAGACATTGCCCGGGTTTCGGGATATCTTCCCTCATCAGTAGAGAACGTAGTTGGGGTGGAAAAGAAGGCCGCCAAGCAACCGTCACAGGCCTTGATGCCTAACCGGCACGCAGGTGCGTCATCCAGAAGCTCGTCAGCTTAAAGGCTCAAGGGAGCCCATTTGTAGAATCAACCGCAATGGATCGCACACCGCTAGCCCCTCCTCCGGATCGCCCCTAAGGATTCTGGTACGTATAGTTCGTAAGTGGTTCACCTCAGTAGGTGCAAGTAAGTACTTGTTGTTGTGAAGATCTCTAGACCCGAGAAATGGCCCGGGTTTCGGGATATCTTCCCTCATCAGTAGAGAACGTAGTTGGGGTGGAAAAGAAGGCCGCCAAGCAACCGTCACAGGCCTTGATGCCTAACCGGCACGCAGGTGCATCATCCAGAAGCTCGTCAGCTTAAAGGCTCAAGGGAGCCCAATTTTAGAATCAACCGCAATGGATTGCACACCGCTAGCCCCTCCTCTGGATTGCCCCTAAGGATTCTGGTACGTATAGTTCGTAAGTGGTTCACCTCAGTAGGTGCAAGTAAGTACTTGTTGTTGTGAAGATCTCTAGACCCGAGACATTGCCCGGGTTTCGGGATATCTTCCCTCATCAGTAGAGAACGAAAAGAAGGCCGCTAAGCAACCGTCACAGGCCTTGATGCCTAACCGGCACACAGGTGCGTCATCCAAAAGCTCGTCAGCTTAAAGGCTCAAGGGAGCCCATTTTTAGAATCAACCGCAATGGATCGCACACCGCTAGCCCCTCCTCCGGATCCCCCTAAGGATTCTGGTACGTATAGTTTGTAAGTGGTTCACCTCAGTAGGTGCAAGTAAGTACTTGTTGTTGTGAAGATCTCTAGACCCGAGACATGGCCCGGGTTTCGGGATATCTTCCCTCATCAGTAGAGAACGTAGTTGGGTTGGAAAAGAAGGCGGCCAAGCAACCGTCACAGGCCTTGATGCCTAACCGGCACGCAGGTGCGTCATCCAGAAGCTCGTCAGCTTAAAGTCTCAAAGGAGCCCATTTTTAGAATCAACCGCAATGGATCGCACACAGCTAGCCCCTCCTCCGGATCGTCCCTAAGGATTCTGGTACGTATAGTTCGTAAGTGGTTCACATCAGTAGGTGCAAGTAAGTACTTGTTGTTGTGAAGATCTCTAGACCCGAGAAATGGCCCGGGTTTCAGGATATCTTCCCTCATCAGTAGAGAACGTAGTTGGGGTGGAAAAGAACGCCGCCAAGCAACCATCACAGGCCTTGATGCCTAACCAGCACGCAGGTGCGTCATCCAGAAGCTCGTCAGCTTAAAGGCTCAAGGGAGCCCATTTGTAGAATCAACCGCAATGGATCGCACACCGCTAGCCCCTCCTCCGGATCGCCCCTAAGGATTCTGGTACGTATAGTTCGTAAGTGGTTCACCTCAGTAGGTGCAAGTAAGTACTTGTTGTTGTGAAGATCTCTAGACCCGAGACATTGCCCGGGTTTCGGGATATCTTCCCTCATCAGTAGAGAACGAAAAGAAGGCCGCCAAGCAACCGTCACAGGCCTTGATGCCTAACCGGCACACAGGTGCGTCATCCAAAAGCTCGTCAGCTTAAAGGCTCAAGGGAGCCCATTTTTAGAATCAACCGCAATGGATCGCACACCGCTAGCCCCTCCTCCGGATCCCCCTAAGGATTCTGGTACGTATAGTTTGTAAGTGGTTCACCTCAGTAGGTGCAAGTAAGTACTTGTTGTTGTGAAGATCTCTAGACCCGAGACATGGCCCGGGTTTCGGGATATCTTCCCTCATCAGTAGAGAACGTAGTTGGGTTGGAAAAGAAGGCCGCCAAGCAACCGTCACAGGCCTTGATGCCTAACCGGCACGCAGGTGCGTCATCCAGAAGCTCGTCAGCTTAAAGTCTCAAAGGAGCCCATTTTTAGAATCAACCGCAATGGATCGCACACAGCTAGCCCCTCCTCCGGATCGTCCCTAAGGATTCTGGTACGTATAGTTTGTAAGTGGTTCACATCAGTAGGTGCAAGTAAGTACTTGTTGTTGTGAAGATCTCTAGACCCGAGAAATGGCCCGGGTTTCGGGATATCTTCCCTCATCAGTAGAGAATGTAGTTGGGGTGGAAAAGAACGCCGCCAAGCAACCATCACAGGCCTTGATGCCTAACCAGCACGCAGGTGCGTCATCCAGAAGCTCGTCAGCTTAAAGGCTCAAGGGAGCCCATTTGTAGAATCAACCGCAATGGATCGCACACCGCTAGCCTATCCTCCGGATCGCCCCTAAGGATTCTGGTACGTATAGTTCGTAAGTGGCTCACCTCAGTAGGTGCAAGTAAGTACTTGTTGTGAAGATCTCTAGACCCGAGACATGGCCCGGGTTTCGGGATATCTTCCCTCATCAGTAGAGAACGAAAAGAAGGCCGCCAAGCAACCGTCACAGGCCTTGATGCCTAACCGGCACACAGGTGCGTCATCCAAAAGCTCGTCAGCTTAAAGGCTCAAGGGAGCCCATTTTTAGAATCAACCGCAATGGATCGCACACCGCTAGCCCCTCCTCCGGATCGCCCCTAAGGATTCTGGTACGTATAGTTCGTAAGTGGTTCACCTCAGTAGGTGCAAGTAAGTTCTTGTTGTTGTGAAGATCTCTAGACCCGAGACATGGCTTGGGTTTCGGGATATCTTCCCTCATCAGTAGAGAACGTAGTTGGGTTGGAAAAGAAGGCCGCCAAGCAACCGTCACAGGCCTTGATGCCTAACCGGCACGCAGGTGCGTCATCCAGAAGCTCGTCAGCTTAAAGTCTCAAAGGAGCCCATTTTTAGAATCAACCGCAATGGATCGCACACAGCTAGCCCCTCCTCCGGATCGTCCCTAAGGATTCTGGTACGTATAGTTCGTAAGTGGTTCACCTCAGTAGGTGCAAGTAAGTACTTGTTATTGTGAAGATCTCTAGACCCGAGAAATGGCCCGGGTTTCGGGATATCTTCCCTCATCAGTAGAGAACGTAGTTGGGGTGGAAAAGAAGGCCGCCAAGCAACCATCACAGGCCTTGATGCCGAACCAGCACGCAGGTGCGTCATCCAGAAGCTCGTCAGCTTAAAGGCTCAAGGGAGCCCATTTGTAGAATCAACCGCAATGGATCGCACACCGCTAGCCCCTCCTCCGGATCGCCCCTAAGGATTCTGGTACGTATAGTTCGTAAGTGGTTCACCTCAGTAGGTGCAAGTAAGTACTTGTTGTTGTGAAGATCTCTAGACCCGAGAAATGGCCCGGGTTTCGGGATATCTTCCCTCATCAGTAGAGAACGTAGTTGGGGTGGAAAAGAAGGCCGCCAAGCAACCGTCACAGGCCTTGATGCCTAACCGGCACGCAGGTGCATCATCCAGAAGCTCGTCAGCTTAAAGGCTCAAGGGAGCCCAATTTTAGAATCAACCGCAATGGATTGCACACCGCTAGCCCCTCCTCTGGATTGCCCCTAAGGATTCTGGTACGTATAGTTCGTAAGTGGTTCACCTCAGTAGGTGCAAGTAAGTACTTGTTGTTGTGAAGATCTCTAGACCCGAGACATTGCCCGGGTTTCGGGATATCTTCCCTCATCAGTAGAGAACGAAAAGAAGGCCGCCAAGCAACCGTCACAGGCATTGATGCCTAACCGGCACACAGGTGCGTCATCCAAAAGCTCGTCAGCTTAAAGGCTCAAGGGAGCCCATTTTTAGAATCAACCGCAATGGATCGCACACCGCTAGCCCCTCCTCGAGGATCGCCCCTAAGGATTCTGGTACGTATAGTTAGTAAGTGGTTCACCTCAGTAGGTGCAAGTAAGTACTTGTTGTTGTGAAGATCTCTAGACCCGAGAAATGGCCCGGGTTTCGGGATATCTTCCCTCATCAGTAGAGAACGTAGTTGGGGTGGAAAAGAAGGCCGCCAAGCAACCGTCACAGGCCTTGATGCCTAACCGGCACGCAGGTGCATCATCCAGAAGCTCGTCAGCTTAAAGGCTCAAGGGAGCCCAATTTTAGAATCAACCGCAATGGATTGCACACCGCTAGCCCCTCCTCTGGATTGCCCCTAAGGATTCTGGTACGTATAGTTCGTAAGTGGTTCACCTCAGTAGGTGCAAGTAAGTACTTGTTGTTGTGAAGATCTCTAGACCGGAGAAATGGCCCGGGTTTCGGGATATCTTCCCTCATCAGTAGAGAACGAAAAGAAGGCCGCCAAGCAACCGTCACAGGCCTTGATGCCTAACCGGCACACAGGTTCGTCATCCAAAAGCTCTTCAGCTTAAAGGCTCAAGGGAGCCCATTTTTAGAATCAACCGCAATGGATCGCACACCGCTAGCCCCTCCTCTGGATCGCCCCTAAGGATTCTGGTACGTATAGTTCGTAAGTGGTTCACCTCAGTAGGTGCAAGTAAGTACTTGTTGTTGTGAAGATCTCTAGACCCGAGAAATGGCCCGGGTTTCGGGATATCTTCCCTCATCAGTAGAGAACGTAGTTGGGGTGGAAAAGAAGGCCGCCAAGCAACCGTCACAGGCCTTGATGCCTAACCGGCACGCAGGTGCATCATCCAGAAGCTCGTCAGCTTAAAGGCTCAAGAGAGCCCAATTTTAGAATCAACCGCAATGGATTGCACACAGCTAGCCCCTCCTCTGGATTGCCCCTAAGGATTCTGGTACGTATAGTTCGTAAGTGGTTCACCTCAGTAGGTGCAAGTAAGTACTTGTTGTTGTGAAGATCTCTAGACCCGAGACATTGCCAGGGTTTCGGGATATCTTCCCTCATCAGTAGAGAACGAAAAGAAGGCCGCCAAGCAACCGTCACAGGCCTTGATGCCTAACCGGCACACAGGTGCGTCATCCAAAAGCTCGTCAGCTTAAAGGCTCAAGGGAGCCCATTTTTAGAATCAACCGCAATGGATCGCACACCGCTAGCCCCTCCTCGAGGATCGCCCCTAAGGATTCTGGTACGTATAGTTCGTAAGTGGTTCACCTCAGTAGGTGCAAGTAAGTACTTGTTGTTGTGAAGATCTCTAGACCCGAGAAATGGCCCGGGTTTCGGGATATCTTCCCTCATCAGTAGAGAACGTAGTTGGGGTGGAAAAGAAGGCCGCCAAGCAACCGTCACAGGCCTTGATGCCTAACCGGCACGCAGGTGCATCATCCAGAAGCTCGTCAGCTTAAAGGCTCAAGGGAGCCCAATTTTAGAATCAACCGCAATGGATTGCACACCGCTAGCCCCTCCTCTGGATTGCCCCTAAGGATTCTGGTACGTATAGTTCGTAAGTGGTTCACCTCAGTAGGTGCAAGTAAGTACTTGTTGTTGTGAAGATCTCTAGACCCGAGACATTGCCCGGGTTTCGGGATATCTTCCCTCATCAGTAGAGAATGAAAAGAAGGCCGCCAAGCAACCGTCACAGGCCTTGATGCCTAACCGGCACACAGGTTCGTCATCCAAAAGCTCTTCAGCTTAAAGGCTCAAGGGAGCCCATTTTTAGAATCAACCGCAATGGATCGCACACCGCTAGCCCCTCCTCTGGATCGCCCCTAAGGATTCTGGTACGTATAGTTGGTAAGTGGTTCACCTCAGTAGGTGCAAGTAAGTACTTGTTGTTGTGAAGATCTCTAGACCCGAGACATTGCCCGGGTTTCGGGATATCTTCCCTCATCAGTAGAGAACGAAAAGAAGGCCGCCAAGCAACCGTTCCAGACCTTGATGCCTAACCGGCACACAGGTGCGTCATCCAAAAGCTCGTCAGCTTAAAGGCTCAAGGGAGCCCATTTCTAGAATCAACCGCAATGGATCGCACACCGCTAGCCCCTCCTCCGGATCGCCCCTAAGGATTCTGGTACGTATAGTTCGTAAGTGGTTCACCTCAGTAGGTGCAAGTAAGTTCTTGTTGTTGTGAAGATCTCTAGACCCGAGACATGGCTTGGGTTTCGGGATATCTTCCCTCATCAGTAGAGAACGTAGTTGGGTTGGAAAAGAAGGCCGCCAAGCAACCGTCACAGGCCTTGATGCCTAACCGGCACGCAGGTGCGTCATCCAGAAGCTCGTCAGCTTAAAGTCTCAAAGGAGCCCATTTTTAGAATCAACCGCAATGTATCGCACACAGCTAGCCCCTCCTCCGGATCGTCCCTAAGGATTCTGGTACGTATAGTTCGTAAGTGGTTCACCTCAGTAGGTGCAAGTAAGTACTTGTTGTTGTGAAGATCTCTAGACCCGAGAAATGGCCCGGGTTTCGGGATATCTTCCCTCATCAGTAGAGAACGTAGTTGGGGTGGAAAAGAAGGCCGCCAAGCAACCATCACAGGCCTTGATGCCGAACCAGCACGCAGGTGCGTCATCCAGAAGCTCGTCAGCTTAAAGGCTCAAGGGAGCCCATTTGTAGAATCAACCGCAATGGATCGCACACCGCTAGCCCCTCCTCCGGATCGCCCCTAAGGATTCTGGTACGTATAGTTCGTAAGTGGTTCACCTCAGTAGGTGCAAGTAAGTACTTGTTGTTGTGAAGATCTCTAGACCCGAGAAATGGCCCGGGTTTCGGGATATCTTCCCTCATCAGTAGAGAACGTAGTTGGGGTGGAAAAGAAGGCCGCCAACCAACCGTCACAGGCCTTGATGCCTAACCGGCACGCAGGTGCATCATCCAGAAGCTCGTCAGCTTAAAGGCTCAAGGGAGCCCAATTTTAGAATCAACCGCAATGGATTGCACACCGCTAGCCCCTCCTCTGGATTGCCCCTAAGGATTCTGGTACGTATAGTTCGTAAGTGGTTCACCTCAGTAGGTGCAAGTAAGTACTTGTTGTTGTGAAGATCTCTAGACCCGAGAAATGGCCCGGGTTTTGGGATATCTTCCCTCATCAGTAGAGAACGAAAAGAAGGCCGCCAAGCAACCGTCACAGGCCTTGATGCCTAACCGGCACACAGGTTCGTCATCCAAAAGCTCTTCAGCTTAAAGGCTCAAGGGAGCCCATTTTTAGAATCAACCGCAATGGATCGCACACCGCTAGCCCCTCCTCTGGATCGCCCCTAAGGATTCTGGTACGTATAGTTCGTAAGTGGTTCACCTCAGTAGGTGCAAGTAAGTACTTGTTGTTGTGAAGATCTCTAGACCCGAGACATTGCCCGGGTTTCGGGATATCTTCCCTCATCAGTAGAGAACGAAAAGAAGGCCGCCAAGCAACCGTTCCAGACCTTGATGCCTAACCGGCACACAGGTGCCTCATCCAAAAGCTCGTCAGCTTAAAGGCTCAAGGGAGCCCATTTCTAGAATCAACCGCAATGGATCGCACACCGCTAGCCCCTCCTCCGGATCGCCCCTAAGGATTCTGGTACGTATAGTTCGTAAGTGGTTCACCTCAGTAGGTGCAAGTAAGTACTTGTTGTTGTGAAGATCTCTAGACCCGAGACATTGCCAGGGTTTCGAGATATCTTCCCTCATCAGTAGAGAACGAAAAGAAGGCCGCCAAGCAACAGTCACAGGCCTTGATGCCTAACCGGCACACAGGTGCGTCATCCAAAAGCTCGTCAGCTTAAAGGCTCAAGGGAGCCCATTTTTAGAATCAACCGCAATGGATCGCACACCGCTAGCCCCTCCTCCGGATCGCCCCTAAGGATTCTGGTACGTATAGTTCGTAAGTGATTCACCTCAGTAGGTGCAAGTAAGTACTTGTTGTTGTGAAGATCTCTAGACCCGAGAAATGGCCCGGGTTTCGGGATATCTTCCCTCATCAGTAGAGAACGTAGTTGGGGTGGAAAAGAAGGCCGCCAAGCAACCATCACAGGCCTTGATGCCTAACCAGCACGCAGGTGCGTCATCCAGAAGCTCGTCAGCTTAAAGTCTCAAAGGAGCCCATTTTTAGAATCAACCGCAATGGATCGCACACAGCTAGCCCCTCCTCCGGATCGTCCCTAAGGATTCTGGTACGTATAGTTCGTAAGTGGTTCACCTCAGTAGGTGCAAGTAAGTACTTGTTGTTGTGAAGATCTCTAGACCCGAGAAATGGCCCGGGTTTCGGGATATCTTCCCTCATCAGTAGAGAACGTAGTTGGGGTGGAAAAGAAGGCCGCCAAGCAACCATCACAGGCATTGATGCCTAACCAGCACGCAGGTGCGTCATCCAGAAGCTCGTCAGCTTAAAGGCTCAAGGGAGCCCATTTGTAGAATCAACCGCAATGGATCACACACCGCTAGCCCCTCCTCCGGATCGCCCCTAAGGATTCTGGTACGTATAGTTCGTAAGTGGTTCACCTCAGTAGGTGCAAGTAAGTACTTGTTGTTGTGAAGATCTCTAGACCCGGGAAATGGCCCGGGTTTCGGGATATCTTCCCTCATCAGTAGAGAACGTAGTTGGGGTGGAAAAGAAGGCCGCCAAGCAACCGTCACAGGCCTTGATGCCTAACCGGCACGCAGGTGCATCATCCAGAAGCTCGTCAGCTTAAAGGCTCAAGGGAGCCCAATTTTAGAATCAACCGCAATGGATTGCACACCGCTAGCCCCTCCTCTGGATTGCCCCTAAGGATTCTGGTACGTATAGTTCGTAAGTGGTTCACCTCAGTAGGTGCAAGTAAGTACTTGTTGTTGTGAAGATCTCTAGACCCGAGACATTGCCCGGGTTTCGGGATATCTTCCCTCATCAGTAGAGAACGAAAAGAAGGCCGCCAAGCAACCGTCACAGGCCTTGATGCCTAACCGGCACACAGGTGCGTCATCCAAAAGCTCGTCAGCTTAAAGGCTCAAGGGAGCCCTTTTTTAGAATCAACCGCAATGGATCGCACACCGCTAGCCCCTCCTCCGGATCGCCCCTAAGGATTCTGGTACGTATAGTTCGTAAGTGGTTCACCTCAGTAGGTGCAAGTAAGTACTTGTTGTTGTGAAGATCTCTAGACCCGAGACATGGCCCGGGTTTCGGGATATCTTCCCTCATCAGTAGAGAACGTAGTTGGGTTGGAAAAGAAGGCCGCCAAGCAACCGTCACAGGCCTTGATGCCTAACCGGCACGCAGGTGCGTCATCCAGAAGCTCGTCAGCTTAAAGTCTAAAAGGAGCCCATTTTTAGAATCAACCGCAATGGATCGCACACAGCTAGCCCCTCCTCCGGATCGTCCCTAAGGATTCTGGTACGTATAGTTCGTAAGTGGTTCACCTCAGTAGGTGCAAGTAAGTACTTGTTATTGTGAAGATCTCTACACCCGAGACATGACCCGGGTTTCGGGATATCTTCCCTCATCAGTAGAAAACGTAGTTGGGGTGGAAAAGAAGGCCCCAAGCAACCGTCACAGGCCTTGATGCCTAACCAGCACGCAGGTGCATCATCCAGAAGCTCGTCAGCTTAAAGGCTCAAGGGAGCCCAATTTTAGAATCAACCGCAATGGATTGCACACCGCTAGCCCCTCCTCTGGATTGCCCCTAAGGATTCTGGTACGTATAGTTCGTAAGTGGTTCACCTCAGTAGGTACAAGTAAGTACTTGTTGTTGTGAAGATCTCTAGACCAGAGACATTGCCCGGGTTTCGGGATATCTTCCCTCATCAGTAGAGAACGAAAAGAAGGCCGCCAAGCAACCGTCACAGGCCTTGATGCCTAACCGGCACACAGGTGCGTCATCCAAAAGCTCGTCAGCTTAAAGGCTCAAGGGAGCCCATTTTTAGAATCAACCGCAATGGATCGCACACCGCTAACCCCTCCTCCGGATCGCCCCTAAGGATTCTGGTACGTATAGTTCGTAAGTGGTTCACCTCAGTAGGTGCAAGTAAGTACTTGTTGTTGTGAAGATCTCTAGACCCGAGACATGGCCCGGGTTTCGGGATATCTTCCCTCATCAGTAGAGAACGTAGTTGGGTTGGAAAAGAAGGCCGCCAAGCAACCGTCACAGGCCTTGATGCCTAACCGGCACGCAGGTGCGTCATCCAGAAGCTCGTCAGCTTAAAGTCTAAAAGGAGCCCATTTTTAGAATCAACCGAAATGGATCGCACACAGCTAGCCCCTCCTCCGGATCGTCCCTAAGGATTCTGGTACGTATAGTTCGTAAGTGGTTCACCTCAGTAGGTGCAAGTAAGTACTTGTTATTGTGAAGATCTCTACACCCGAGACATGACCCGAGTTTCGGGATATCTTCCCTCATCAGTAGAGAACGTAGTTGGGGTGGAAAAGAAGGCCGCCAAGCAACCGTCACAGGCCTTGATGCCTAACCGGCACGCAGGTGCGTCATCCAGAAGCTCGTCAGCTTAAAGGCTCAAGGGAGCCCATTTGTAGAATCAACCGCAATGGATCGCACACCGCTAGCCCCTCCTCCGGATCGCCCCTAAGGATTCTGGTACGTATAGTTCGTAAGTGGTTCACCTCAGTAGGTGCAAGTAAGTACTTGTTGTTGTGAAGATCTCTAGACCCGAGAAATGGCCCGGGTTTCGGGATATCTTCCCTCATCAGTAGAGAACGTAGTTGGGGTGGAAAAGAAGGCCGCCAAGCAACCGTCACAGGCCTTGATGCCTAACCGGCACGCAGGTGCATCATCCAGAAGCTCGTCAGCTTAAAGGCTCAAGGGAGCCCAATTTTAGAATCAACCGCAATGGATTGCACACCGCTAGCCCCTCCTCTGGATTGCCCCTAAGGATTCTGGTACGTATAGTTCGTAAGTGGTTCACCTCAGTAGGTGCAAGTAAGTACTTGTTGTTGTGAAGATCTCTAGACCCGAGACATTGCCCGGGTTTCGGGATATCTTCCCTCATCAGTAGAGAACGAAAAGAAGGCCGCCAAGCAACCGTCACAGGCCTTGATGCCTAACCGGCACACAGGTGCGTCATCCAAAAGCTCGTCAGCTTAAAGGCTCAAGGGAGCCCATTTTTAGAATCAACCGCAATGGATCGCACACCGCTAGCCCCTCCTCCGGATCGCCCCTAAGGATTCTGGTACGTATAGTTCGTAAGTGGTTCACCTCAGTAGGTGCAAGTAAGTACTTGTTGTTGTGAAGATCTCTAGACCCGAGACATGGCCCGGGTTTCGGGATATCTTCCCTCATCAGTAGAGAACGTAGTTGGGTTGGAAAAGAAGGCCGCCAAGCAACCGTCACAGGCCTTGATGCCTAACCGGCACGCAGGTGCGTCATCCAGAAGCTCGTCAGCTTAAAGTCTAAAAGGAGCCCATTTTTAGAATCAACCGAAATGGATCGCACACAGCTAGCCCCTCCTCCGGATCGTCCCTAAGGATTCTGGTACGTATAGTTCGTAAGTGGTTCACCTCAGTAGGTGCAAGTAAGTACTTGTTATTGTGAAGATCTCTACACCCGAGACATGACCCGGGTTTCGGGATATCTTCCCTCATCAGTAGAGAACGTAGTTGGGGTGGAAAAGAAGGCCGCCAAGCAACCGTCACAGGCCTTGATGCCTAACCGGCACGCAGGTGCGTCATCCAGAAGCTCGTCAGCTTAAAGGCTCAAGGGAGCCCATTTGTAGAATCAACCGCAATGGATCGCACACCGCTAGCCCCTCCTCCGGATCGCCCCTAAGGATTCTGGTACGTATAGTTCGTAAGTGGTTCACCTCAGTAGGTGCAAGTAAGTACTTGTTGTTGTGAAGATCTCTAGACCCGAGAAATGGCCCGGGTTTCGGGATATCTTCCCTCATCAGTAGAGAACGTAGTTGGGGTGGAAAAGAAGGCCGCCAAGCAACCGTCACAGGCCTTGATGCCTAACCGGCACGCAGGTGCATCATCCAGAAGCTCGTCAGCTTAAAGGCTCAAGGGAGCCCAATTTTAGAATCAACCGCAATGGATTGCACACTGCTAGCCCCTCCTCTGGATTGCCCCTAAGGATTCTGGTACGTATAGTTCGTAAGTGGTTCACCTCAGTAGGTGCAAGTAAGTACTTGTTGTTGTGAAGATCTCTAGACCCGAGACATTGCCCGGGTTTCGGGATATCTTCCCTCATCAGTAGAGAACGAAAAGAAGGCCGCCAAGCAACCGTCACAGGCCTTGATGCCTAACCGGCACACAGGTGCGTCATCCAAAAGCTCGTCAGCTTAAAGGCTCAAGGGAGCCCATTTTTAGAATCAACCGCAATGGATCGCACACCGCTAGCCCCTCCTCCGGATCCCCCTAAGGATTCTGGTACGTATAGTTTGTAAGTGGTTCACCTCAGTAGGTGCAAGTAAGTACTTGTTGTTGTGAAGATCTCTAGACCCGAGACATGGCCCGGGTTTCGGGATATCTTCCCTCATCAGTAGGGTTGTAGGGTTGGAAAAGAAGGCCGCCAAGCAACCGTCACAGGCCTTGATGCCTAACCGGCACGCAGGTGCGTCATCCAGAAGCTCGTCAGCTTAAAGTCTCAAAGGAGCCCATTTTTAGAATCAACCGCAATGGATCGCACACAGCTAGCCCCTCCTCCGGATCGTCCCTAAGGATTCTGGTACGTATAGTTCGTAAGTGGTTCACATCAGTAGGTGCAAGTAAGTACTTGTTGTTGTGAAGATCTCTAGACCCGAGAAATGGCCCGGGTTTCGGGATATCTTCCCTCATCAGTAGAGAACGTAGTTGGGGTGGAAAAGAACGCCGCCAAGCAACCATCACAGGCCTTGATGCCTAACCAGCACGCAGGTGCGTCATCCAGAAGCTCGTCAGCTTAAAGGCTCAAGGGAGCCCATTTGTAGAATCAACCGCAATGGATCGCACACCGCTAGCCTATCCTCCGGATCGCCCCTAAGGATTCTGGTACGTATAGTTCGTAAGTGGCTCACCTCAGTAGGTGCAAGTAAGTACTTGTTGTGAAGATCTCTAGACCCGAGACATGGCCCGGGTTTCGGGATATCTTCCCTCATCAGTAGAGAACGAAAAGAAGGCCGCCAAGCAACCGTCACAGGCCTTGATGCCTAACCGGCACACAGGTGCGTCATCCAAAAGCTCGTCAGCTTAAAGGCTCAAGGGAGCCCATTTTTAGAATCAACCGCAATGGATCGCACACCGCTAGCCCCTCCTCCGGATCGCCCCTAAGGATTCTGGTACGTATAGTTCGTAAGTGGTTCACCTCAGTAGGTGCAAGTAAGTTCTTGTTGTTGTGAAGATCTCTAGACCCGAGACATGGCTTGGGTTTCGGGATATCTTCCCTCATCAGTAGAGAACGTAGTTGGGTTGGAAAAGAAGGCCGCCAAGCAACCGTCACAGGCCTTGATGCCTAACCGGCACGCAGGTGCGTCATCCAGAAGCTCGTCAGCTTAAAGTCTCAAAGGAGCCCATTTTTAGAATCAACCGCAATGGATCGCACACAGCTAGCCCCTCCTCCGGATCGTCCCTAAGGATTCTGGTACGTATAGTTCGTAAGTGGTTCACCTCAGTAGGTGCAAGTAAGTACTTGTTGTTGTGAAGATCTCTAGACCCGAGAAATGGCCCGGGTTTCGGGATATCTTCCCTCATCAGTAGAGAACGTAGTTGGGGTGGAAAAGAAGGCCGCCAAGCAACCATCACAGGCCTTGATGCCGAACCAGCACGCAGGTGCGTCATCCAGAAGCTCGTCAGCTTAAAGGCTCAAGGGAGCCCATTTGTAGAATCAACCGCAATGGATCGCACACCGCTAGCCCCTCCTCCGGATCGCCCCTAAGGATTCTGGTACGTATAGTTCGTAAGTGGTTCACCTCAGTAGGTGCAAGTAAGTACTTGTTGTTGTGAAGATCTCTAGACCCGAGAAATGGCCCGGGTTTCGGGATATCTTCCCTCATCAGTAGAGAACGTAGTTGGGGTGGAAAAGAAGGCCGCCAAGCAACCGTCACAGGCCTTGATGCCTAACCGGCACGCAGGTGCATCATCCAGAAGCTCGTCAGCTTAAAGGCTCAAGGGAGCCCAATTTTAGAATCAACCGCAATGGATTGCACACCGCTAGCCCCTCCTCTGGATTGCCCCTAAGGATTCTGGTACGTATAGTTCGTAAGTGGTTCACCTCAGTAGGTGCAAGTAAGTACTTGTTGTTGTGAAGATCTCTAGACCCGAGACATTGCCCGGGTTTCGGGATATCTTCCCTCATCAGTAGAGAACGAAAAGAAGGCCGCCAAGCAACCGTCACAGGCATTGATGCCTAACCGGCACACAGGTGCGTCATCCAAAAGCTCGTCAGCTTAAAGGCTCAAGGGAGCCCATTTTTAGAATCAACCGCAATGGATCGCACACCGCTAGCCCCTCCTCGAGGATCGCCCCTAAGGATTCTGGTACGTATAGTTAGTAAGTGGTTCACCTCAGTAGGTGCAAGTAAGTACTTGTTGTTGTGAAAATCTCTAGACCCGAGAAATGGCCCGGGTTTCGGGATATCTTCCCTCATCAGTAGAGAACGTAGTTGGGGTGGAAAAGAAGGCCGCCAAGCAACCGTCACAGGCCTTGATGCCTAACCGGCACGCAGGTGCATCATCCAGAAGCTCGTCAGCTTAAAGGCTCAAGGGAGCCCAATTTTAGAATCAACCGCAATGGATTGCACACCGCTAGCCCCTCCTCTGGATTGCCCCTAAGGATTCTGGTACGTATAGTTCGTAAGTGGTTCACCTCAGTAGGTGCAAGTAAGTACTTGTTGTTGTGAAGATCTCTAGACCGGAGAAATGGCCCGGGTTTCGGGATATCTTCCCTCATCAGTAGAGAACGAAAAGAAGGCCGCCAAGCAACCGTCACAGGCCTTGATGCCTAACCGGCACACAGGTTCGTCATCCAAAAGCTCTTCAGCTTAAAGGCTCAAGGGAGCCCATTTTTAGAATCAACCGCAATGGATCGCACACCGCTAGCCCCTCCTCTGGATCGCCCCTAAGGATTCTGGTACGTATAGTTCGTAAGTGGTTCACCTCAGTAGGTGCAAGTAAGTACTTGTTGTTGTGAAGATCTCTAGACCCGAGAAATGGCCCGGGTTTCGGGATATCTTCCCTCATCAGTAGAGAACGTAGTTGGGGTGGAAAAGAAGGCCGCCAAGCAACCGTCACAGGCCTTGATGCCTAACCGGCACGCAGGTGCATCATCCAGAAGCTCGTCAGCTTAAAGGCTCAAGAGAGCCCAATTTTAGAATCAACCGCAATGGATTGCACACAGCTAGCCCCTCCTCTGGATTGCCCCTAAGGATTCTGGTACGTATAGTTCGTAAGTGGTTCACCTCAGTAGGTGCAAGTAAGTACTTGTTGTTGTGAAGATCTCTAGACCCGAGACATTGCCAGGGTTTCGGGATATCTTCCCTCATCAGTAGAGAACGAAAAGAAGGCCGCCAAGCAACCGTCACAGGCCTTGATGCCTAACCGGCACACAGGTGCGTCATCCAAAAGCTCGTCAGCTTAAAGGCTCAAGGGAGCCCATTTTTAGAATCAACCGCAATGGATCGCACACCGCTAGCCCCTCCTCGAGGATCGCCCCTAAGGATTCTGGTACGTATAGTTCGTAAGTGGTTCACCTCAGTAGGTGCAAGTAAGTACTTGTTGTTGTGAAGATCTCTAGACCCGAGAAATGGCCCGGGTTTCGGGATATCTTCCCTCATCAGTAGAGAACGTAGTTGGGGTGGAAAAGAAGGCCGCCAAGCAACCGTCACAGGCCTTGATGCCTAACCGGCACGCAGGTGCATCATCCAGAAGCTCGTCAGCTTAAAGGCTCAAGGGAGCCCAATTTTAGAATCAACCGCAATGGATTGCACACCGCTAGCCCCTCCTCTGGATTGCCCCTAAGGATTCTGGTACGTATAGTTCGTAAGTGGTTCACCTCAGTAGGTGCAAGTAAGTACTTGTTGTTGTGAAGATCTCTAGACCCGAGACATTGCCCGGGTTTCGGGATATCTTCCCTCATCAGTAGAGAACGAAAAGAAGGCCGCCAAGCAACCGTCACAGGCCTTGATGCCTAACCGGCACACAGGTTCGTCATCCAAAAGCTCTTCAGCTTAAAGGCTCAAGGGAGCCCATTTTTAGAATCAACCGCAATGGATCGCACACCGCTAGCCCCTCCTCTGGATCGCCCCTAAGGATTCTGGTACGTATAGTTGGTAAGTGGTTCACCTCAGTAGGTGCAAGTAAGTACTTGTTGTTGTGAAGATCTCTAGACCCGAGACATTGCCCGGGTTTCGGGATATCTTCCCTCATCAGTAGAGAACGAAAAGAAGGCCGCCAAGCAACCGTTCCAGACCTTGATGCCTAACCGGCACACAGGTGCGTCATCCAAAAGCTCGTCAGCTTAAAGGCTCAAGGGAGCCCATTTCTAGAATCAACCGCAATGGATCGCACACCGCTAGCCCCTCCTCCGGATCGCCCCTAAGGATTCTGGTACGTATAGTTCGTAAGTGGTTCACCTCAGTAGGTGCAAGTAAGTTCTTGTTGTTGTGAAGATCTCTAGACCCGAGACATGGCTTGGGTTTCGGGATATCTTCCCTCATCAGTAGAGAACGTAGTTGGGTTGGAAAAGAAGGCCGCCAAGCAACCGTCACAGGCCTTGATGCCTAACCGGCACGCAGGTGCGTCATCCAGAAGCTCGTCAGCTTAAAGTCTCAAAGGAGCCCATTTTTAGAATCAACCACAATGTATCGCACACAGCTAGCCCCTCCTCCGGATCGTCCCTAAGGATTCTGGTACGTATAGTTCGTAAGTGGTTCACCTCAGTAGGTGCAAGTAAGTACTTGTTGTTGTGAAGATCTCTAGACCCGAGAAATGGCCCGGGTTTCGGGATATCTTCCCTCATCAGTAGAGAACGTAGTTGGGGTGGAAAAGAAGGCCGCCAAGCAACCATCACAGGCCTTGATGCCGAACCAGCACGCAGGTGCGTCATCCAGAAGCTCGTCAGCTTAAAGGCTCAAGGGAGCCCATTTGTAGAATCAACCGCAATGGATCGCACACCGCTAGCCCCTCCTCCGGATCGCCCCTAAGGATTCTGGTACGTATAGTTCGTAAGTGGTTCACCTCAGTAGGTGCAAGTAAGTACTTGTTGTTGTGAAGATCTCTAGACCCGAGAAATGGCCCGGGTTTCGGGATATCTTCCCTCATCAGTAGAGAACGTAGTTGGGGTGGAAAAGAAGGCCGCCAAGCAACCGTCACAGGCCTTGATGCCTAACCGGCACGCAGGTGCATCATCCAGAAGCTCGTCAGCTTAAAGGCTCAAGGGAGCCCAATTTTAGAATCAACCGCAATGGATTGCACACCGCTAGCCCCTCCTCTGGATTGCCCCTAAGGATTCTGGTACGTATAGTTCGTAAGTGGTTCACCTCAGTAGGTGCAAGTAAGTACTTGTTGTTGTGAAGATCTCTAGACCCGAGAAATGGCCCGGGTTTTGGGATATCTTCCCTCATCAGTAGAGAACGAAAAGAAGGCCGCCAAGCAACCGTCACAGGCCTTGATGCCTAACCGGCACACAGGTTCGTCATCCAAAAGCTCTTCAGCTTAAAGGCTCAAGGGAGCCCATTTTTAGAATCAACCGCAATGGATCGCACACCGCTAGCCCCTCCTCTGGATCGCCCCTAAGGATTCTGGTACGTATAGTTCGTAAGTGGTTCACCTCAGTAGGTGCAAGTAAGTACTTGTTGTTGTGAAGATCTCTAGACCCGAGACATTGCCCGGGTTTCGGGATATCTTCCCTCATCAGTAGAGAACGAAAAGAAGGCCGCCAAGCAACCGTTCCAGACCTTGATGCCTAACCGGCACACAGGTGCCTCATCCAAAAGCTCGTCAGCTTAAAGGCTCAAGGGAGCCCATTTCTAGAATCAACCGCAATGGATCGCACACCGCTAGCCCCTCCTCCGGATCGCCCCTAAGGATTCTGGTACGTATAGTTCGTAAGTGGTTCACCTCAGTAGGTGCAAGTAAGTACTTGTTGTTGTGAAGATCTCTAGACCCGAGACATTGCCAGGGTTTCGAGATATCTTCCCTCATCAGTAGAGAACGAAAAGAAGGCCGCCAAGCAACAGTCACAGGCCTTGATGCCTAACCGGCACACAGGTGCGTCATCCAAAAGCTCGTCAGCTTAAAGGCTCAAGGGAGCCCATTTTTAGAATCAACCGCAATGGATCGCACACCGCTAGCCCCTCCTCCGGATCGCCCCTAAGGATTCTGGTACGTATAGTTCGTAAGTGATTCACCTCAGTAGGTGCAAGTAAGTACTTGTTGTTGTGAAGATCTCTAGACCCGAGAAATGGCCCGGGTTTCGGGATATCTTCCCTCATCAGTAGAGAACGTAGTTGGGGTGGAAAAGAAGGCCGCCAAGCAACCATCACAGGCCTTGATGCCTAACCAGCACGCAGGTGCGTCATCCAGAAGCTCGTCAGCTTAAAGTCTCAAAGGAGCCCATTTTTAGAATCAACCGCAATGGATCGCACACAGCTAGCCCCTCCTCCGGATCGTCCCTAAGGATTCTGGTACGTATAGTTCGTAAGTGGTTCACCTCAGTAGGTGCAAGTAAGTACTTGTTGTTGTGAAGATCTCTAGACCCGAGAAATGGCCCGGGTTTCGGGATATCTTCCCTCATCAGTAGAGAACGTAGTTGGGGTGGAAAAGAAGGCCGCCAAGCAACCATCACAGGCATTGATGCCTAACCAGCACGCAGGTGCGTCATCCAGAAGCTCGTCAGCTTAAAGGCTCAAGGGAGCCCATTTGTAGAATCAACCGCAATGGATCACACACCGCTAGCCCCTCCTCCGGATCGCCCCTAAGGATTCTGGTACGTATAGTTCGTAAGTGGTTCACCTCAGTAGGTGCAAGTAAGTACTTGTTGTTGTGAAGATCTCTAGACCCGGGAAATGGCCCGGGTTTCGGGATATCTTCCCTCATCAGTAGAGAACGTAGTTGGGGTGGAAAAGAAGGCCGCCAAGCAACCGTCACAGGCCTTGATGCCTAACCGGCACGCAGGTGCATCATCCAGAAGCTCGTCAGCTTAAAGGCTCAAGGGAGCCCAATTTTAGAATCAACCGCAATGGATTGCACACCGCTAGCCCCTCCTCTGGATTGCCCCTAAGGATTCTGGTACGTATAGTTCGTAAGTGGTTCACCTCAGTAGGTGCAAGTAAGTACTTGTTGTTGTGAAGATCTCTAGACCCGAGACATTGCCCGGGTTTCGGGATATCTTCCCTCATCAGTAGAGAACGAAAAGAAGGCCGCCAAGCAACCGTCACAGGCCTTGATGCCTAACCGGCACACAGGTGCGTCATCCAAAAGCTCGTCAGCTTAAAGGCTCAAGGGAGCCCTTTTTTAGAATCAACCGCAATGGATCGCACACCGCTAGCCCCTCCTCCGGATCGCCCCTAAGGATTCTGGTACGTATAGTTGGTAAGTGGTTCACCTCAGTAGGTGCAAGTAAGTACTTGTTGTTGTGAAGATCTCTAGACCCGAGACATTGCCCGGGTTTCGGGATATCTTCCCTCATCAGTAGAGAACGAAAAGAAGGCCGCCAAGCAACCGTTCCAGACCTTGATGCCTAACCGGCACACAGGTGCGTCATCCAAAAGCTCGTCAGCTTAAAGGCTCAAGGGAGCCCATTTCTAGAATCAACCGCAATGGATCGCACACCGCTAGCCCCTCCTCCGGATCGCCCCTAAGGATTCTGGTACGTATAGTTCGTAAGTTGTTCACCTCAGTAGGTGCAAGTAAGTTCTTGTTGTTGTGAAGATCTCTAGACCCGAGACATGGCTTGGGTTTCGGGATATCTTCCCTCATCAGTAGAGAACGTAGTTGGGTTGGAAAAGAAGGCCGCCAAGCAACCGTCACAGGCCTTGATGCCTAACCGGCACGCAGGTGCGTCATCCAGAAGCTCGTCAGCTTAAAGTCTCAAAGGAGCCCATTTTTAGAATCAACCGCAATGTATCGCACACAGCTAGCCCCTCCTCCGGATCGTCCCTAAGGATTCTGGTACGTATAGTTCGTAAGTGGTTCACCTCAGTAGGTGCAAGTAAGTACTTGTTGTTGTGAAGATCTCTAGACCCGAGAAATGGCCCGGGTTTCGGGATATCTTCCCTCATCAGTAGGGAACGTAGTTGGGGTGGAAAAGAAGGCCGCCAAGCAACCATCACAGGCCTTGATGCCGAACCAGCACGCAGGTGCGTCATCCAGAAGCTCGTCAGCTTAAAGGCTCAAGGGAGCCCATTTGTAGAATCAACCGCAATGGATCGCACACCGCTAGCCCCTCCTCCGGATCGCCCCTAAGGATTCTGGTACGTATAGTTCGTAAGTGGTTCACCTCAGTAGGTGCAAGTAAGTACTTGTTGTTGTGAAGATCTCTAGACCCGAGAAATGGCCCGGGTTTCGGGATATCTTCCCTCATCAGTAGAGAACGTAGTTGGGGTGGAAAAGAAGGCCGCCAAGCAACCGTCACAGGCCTTGATGCCTAACCGGCACGCAGGTGCATCATCCAGAAGCTCGTCAGCTTAAAGGCTCAAGGGAGCCCAATTTTAGAATCAACCGCAATGGATTGCACACCGCTAGCCCCTCCTCTGGATTGCCCCTAAGGATTCTGGTACGTATAGTTCGTAAGTGGTTCACCTCAGTAGGTGCAAGTAAGTACTTGTTGTTGTGAAGATCTCTAGACCCGAGAAATGGCCCGGGTTTTGGGATATCTTCCCTCATCAGTAGAGAACGAAAAGAAGGCCGCCAAGCAACCGTCACAGGCCTTGATGCCTAACCGGCACACAGGTTCGTCATCCAAAAGCTCTTCAGCTTAAAGGCTCAAGGGAGCCCATTTTTAGAATCAACCGCAATGGATCGCACACCGCTAGCCCCTCCTCTGGATCGCCCCTAAGGATTCTGGTACGTATAGTTCGTAAGTGGTTCACCTCAGTAGGTGCAAGTAAGTACTTGTTGTTGTGAAGATCTCTAGACCCGAGACATTGCCCGGGTTTCGGGATATCTTCCCTCATCAGTAGAGAACGAAAAGAAGGCCGCCAAGCAACCGTTCCAGACCTTGATGCCTAACCGGCACACAGGTGCCTCATCCAAAAGCTCGTCAGCTTAAAGGCTCAAGGGAGCCCATTTCTAGAATCAACCGCAATGGATCGCACACCGCTAGCCCCTCCTCCGGATCGCCCCTAAGGATTCTGGTACGTATAGTTCGTAAGTGGTTCACCTCAGTAGGTGCAAGTAAGTACTTGTTGTTGTGAAGATCTCTAGACCCGAGACATTGCCAGGGTTTCGAGATATCTTCCCTCATCAGTAGAGAACGAAAAGAAGGCCGCCAAGCAACAGTCACAGGCCTTGATGCCTAACCGGCACACAGGTGCGTCATCCAAAAGCTCGTCAGCTTAAAGGCTCAAGGGAGCCCATTTTTAGAATCAACCGCAATGGATCGCACACCGCTAGCCCCTCCTCCGGATCGCCCCTAAGGATTCTGGTACGTATAGTTCGTAAGTGATTCACCTCAGTAGGTGCAAGTAAGTACTTGTTGTTGTGAAGATCTCTAGACCCGAGAAATGGCCCGGGTTTCGGGATATCTTCCCTCATCAGTAGAGAACGTAGTTGGGGTGGAAAAGAAGGCCGCCAAGCAACCATCACAGGCCTTGATGCCTAACCAGCACGCAGGTGCGTCATCCAGAAGCTCGTCAGCTTAAAGTCTCAAAGGAGCCCATTTTTAGAATCAACCGCAATGGATCGCACACAGCTAGCCCCTCCTCCGGATCGTCCCTAAGGATTCTGGTACGTATAGTTCGTAAGTGGTTCACCTCAGTAGGTGCAAGTAAGTACTTGTTGTTGTGAAGATCTCTAGACCCGAGAAATGGCCCGGGTTTCGGGATATCTTCCCTCATCAGTAGGGAACGTAGTTGGGGTGGAAAAGAAGGCCGCCAAGCAACCATCACAGGCATTGATGCCTAACCAGCACGCAGGTGCGTCATCCAGAAGCTCGTCAGCTTAAAGGCTCAAGGGAGCCCATTTGTAGAATCAACCGCAATGGATCACACACCGCTAGCCCCTCCTCCGGATCGCCCCTAAGGATTCTGGTACGTATAGTTCGTAAGTGGTTCACCTCAGTAGGTGCAAGTAAGTACTTGTTGTTGTGAAGATCTCTAGACCCGGGAAATGGCCCGGGTTTCGGGATATCTTCCCTCATCAGTAGAGAACGTAGTTGGGGTGGAAAAGAAGGCCGCCAAGCAACCGTCACAGGCCTTGATGCCTAACCGGCACGCAGGTGCATCATCCAGAAGCTCGTCAGCTTAAAGGCTCAAGGGAGCCCAATTTTAGAATCAACCGCAATGGATTGCACACCGCTAGCCCCTCCTCTGGATTGCCCCTAAGGATTCTGGTACGTATAGTTCGTAAGTGGTTCACCTCAGTAGGTGCAAGTAAGTACTTGTTGTTGTGAAGATCTCTAGACCCGAGACATTGCCCGGGTTTCGGGATATCTTCCCTCATCAGTAGAGAACGAAAAGAAGGCCGCCAAGCAACCGTCACAGGCCTTGATGCCTAACCGGCACACAGGTGCGCATCCAAAAGCTCGTCAGCTTAAAGGCTCAAGGGAGCCCTTTTTTAGAATCAACCGCAATGGATCGCACACCGCTAGCCCCTCCTCCGGATCGCCCCTAAGGATTCTGGTACGTATAGTTCGTAAGTGGTTCACCTCAGTAGGTGCAAGTAAGTACTTGTTGTTGTGAAGATCTCTAGACCCGAGACATGGCCCGGGTTTCGGGATATCTTCCCTCATCAGTAGAGAACGTAGTTGGGTTGGAAAAGAAGGCCGCCAAGCAACCGTCACAGGCCTTGATGCCTAACCGGCACGCAGGTGCGTCATCCAGAAGCTCGTCAGCTTAAAGTCTAAAAGGAGCCCATTTTTAGAATCAACCGCAATGGATCGCACACAGCTAGCCCCTCCTCCGGATCGTCCCTAAGGATTCTGGTACGTATAGTTCGTAAGTGGTTCACCTCAGTAGGTGCAAGTAAGTACTTGTTATTGTGAAGATCTCTACACCCGAGACATGACCCGGGTTTCGGGATATCTTCCCTCATCAGTAGAAAACGTAGTTGGGGTGGAAAAGAAGGCCCCAAGCAACCGTCACAGGCCTTGATGCCTAACCAGCACGCAGGTGCATCATCCAGAAGCTCGTCAGCTTAAAGGCTCAAGGGAGCCCAATTTTAGAATCAACCGCAATGGATTGCACACCGCTAGCCCCTCCTCTGGATTGCCCCTAAGGATTCTGGTACGTATAGTTCGTAAGTGGTTCACCTCAGTAGGTACAAGTAAGTACTTGTTGTTGTGAAGATCTCTAGACCAGAGACATTGCCCGGGTTTCGGGATATCTTCCCTCATCAGTAGAGAACGAAAAGAAGGCCGCCAAGCAACCGTCACAGGCCTTGATGCCTAACCGGCACACAGGTGCGTCATCCAAAAGCTCGTCAGCTTAAAGGCTCAAGGGAGCCCATTTTTAGAATCAACCGCAATGGATCGCACACCGCTAGCCCCTCCTCCGGATCGCCCCTAAGGATTCTGGTACGTATAGTTCGTAAGTGGTTCACCTCAGTAGGTGCAAGTAAGTACTTGTTGTTGTGAAGATCTCTAGACCCGAGACATGGCCCGGGTTTCGGGATATCTTCCCTCATCAGTAGAGAACGTAGTTGGGTTGGAAAAGAAGGCCGCCAAGCAACCGTCACAGGCCTTGATGCCTAACCGGCACGCAGGTGCGTCATCCAGAAGCTCGTCAGCTTAAAGTCTAAAAGGAGCCCATTTTTAGAATCAACCGAAATGGATCGCACACAGCTAGCCCCTCCTCCGGATCGTCCCTAAGGATTCTGGTACGTATAGTTCGTAAGTGGTTCACCTCAGTAGGTGCAAGTAAGTACTTGTTATTGTGAAGATCTCTACACCCGAGACATGACCCGAGTTTCGGGATATCTTCCCTCATCAGTAGAGAACGTAGTTGGGGTGGAAAAGAAGGCCGCCAAGCAACCGTCACAGGCCTTGATGCCTAACCGGCACGCAGGTGCGTCATCCAGAAGCTCGTCAGCTTAAAGGCTCAAGGGAGCCCATTTGTAGAATCAACCGCAATGGATCGCACACCGCTAGCCCCTCCTCCGGATCGCCCCTAAGGATTCTGGTACGTATAGTTCGTAAGTGGTTCACCTCAGTAGGTGCAAGTAAGTACTTGTTATTGTGAAGATCTCTACACCCGAGACATGACCCGGGTTTCGGGATATCTTCCCTCATCAGTAGAAAACGTAGTTGGGGTGGAAAAGAAGGCCCCAAGCAACCGTCACAGGCCTTGATGCCTAACCAGCACGCAGGTGCATCATCCAGAAGCTCGTCAGCTTAAAGGCTCAAGGGAGCCCAATTTTAGAATCAACCGCAATGGATTGCACACCGCTAGCCCCTCCTCTGGATTGCCCCTAAGGATTCTGGTACGTATAGTTCGTAAGTGGTTCACCTCAGTAGGTACAAGTAAGTACTTGTTGTTGTGAAGATCTCTAGACCAGAGACATTGCCCGGGTTTCGGGATATCTTCCCTCATCAGTAGAGAACGAAAAGAAGGCCGCCAAGCAACCGTCACAGGCCTTGATGCCTTACCGGCACACAGGTGCGTCATCCAAAAGCTCGTCAGCTTAAAGGCTCAAGGGAGCCCATTTTTAGAATCAACCGCAATGGATCGCACACCGCTAGCCCCTCCTCCGGATCGCCCCTAAGGATTCTGGTACGTATAGTTCGTAAGTGGTTCACCTCAGTAGGTGCAAGTAAGTACTTGTTGTTGTGAAGATCTCTAGACCCGAGACATGGCCCGGGTTTCGGGATATCTTCCCTCATCAGTAGAGAACGTAGTTGGGTTGGAAAAGAAGGCCGCCAAGCAACCGTCACAGGCCTTGATGCCTAACCGGCACGCAGGTGCGTCATCCAGAAGCTCGTCAGCTTAAAGTCTAAAAGGAGCCCATTTTTAGAATCAACCGAAATGGATCGCACACAGCTAGCCCCTCCTCCGGATCGTCCCTAAGGATTCTGGTACGTATAGTTCGTAAGTGGTTCACCTCAGTAGGTGCAAGTAAGTACTTGTTATTGTGAAGATCTCTACACCCGAGACATGACCCGAGTTTCGGGATATCTTCCCTCATCAGTAGAGAACGTAGTTGGGGTGGAAAAGAAGGCCGCCAAGCAACCGTCACAGGCCTTGATGCCTAACCGGCACGCAGGTGCGTCATCCAGAAGCTCGTCAGCTTAAAGGCTCAAGGGAGCCCATTTGTAGAATCAACCGCAATGGATCGCACACCGCTAGCCCCTCCTCCGGATCGCCCCTAAGGATTCTGGTACGTATAGTTCGTAAGTGGTTCACCTCAGTAGGTGCAAGTAAGTACTTGTTGTTGTGAAGATCTCTAGACCCGAGAAATGGCCCGGGTTTCGGGATATCTTCCCTCATCAGTAGAGAACGTAGTTGGGGTGGAAAAGAAGGCCGCCAAGCAACCGTCACAGGCCTTGATGCCTAACCGGCACGCAGGTGCATCATCCAGAAGCTCGTCAGCTTAAAGGCTCAAGGGAGCCCAATTTTAGAATCAACCGCAATGGATTGCACACCGCTAGCCCCTCCTCTGGATTGCCCCTAAGGATTCTGGTACGTATAGTTCGTAAGTGGTTCACCTCAGTAGGTGCAAGTAAGTACTTGTTGTTGTGAAGATCTCTAGACCCGAGACATTGCCCGGGTTTCGGGATATCTTCCCTCATCAGTAGAGAACGAAAAGAAGGCCGCCAAGCAACCGTCACAGGCCTTGATGCCTAACCGGCACACAGGTGCGTCATCCAAAAGCTCGTCAGCTTAAAGTCTAAAAGGAGCCCATTTTTAGAATCAACCGAAATGGATCGCACACAGCTAGCCCCTCCTCCGGATCGTCCCTAAGGATTCTGGTACGTATAGTTCGTAAGTGGTTCACCTCAGTAGGTGCAAGTAAGTACTTGTTATTGTGAAGATCTCTACACCCGAGACATGACCCGGGTTTCGGGATATCTTCCCTCATCAGTAGAGAACGTAGTTGGGGTGGAAAAGAAGGCCGCCAAGCAACCGTCACAGGCCTTGATGCCTAACCGGCACGCAGGTGCGTCATCCAGAAGCTCGTCAGCTTAAAGGCTCAAGGGAGCCCATTTGTAGAATCAACCGCAATGGATCGCACACCGCTAGCCCCTCCTCCGGATCGCCCCTAAGGATTCTGGTACGTATAGTTCGTAAGTGGTTCACCTCAGTAGGTGCAAGTAAGTACTTGTTGTTGTGAAGATCTCTAGACCCGAGAAATGGCCCGGGTTTCGGGATATCTTCCCTCATCAGTAGAGAACGTAGTTGGGGTGGAAAAGAAGGCCGCCAAGCAACCGTCACAGGCCTTGATGCCTAACCGGCACGCAGGTGCATCATCCAGAAGCTCGTCAGCTTAAAGGCTCAAGGGAGCCCAATTTTAGAATCAACCGCAATGGATTGCACACCGCTAGCCCCTCCTCTGGATTGCCCCTAAGGATTCTGGTACGTATAGTTCGTAAGTGGTTCACCTCAGTAGGTGCAAGTAAGTACTTGTTGTTGTGAAGATCTCTAGACCCGAGACATTGCCCGGGTTTCGGGATATCTTCCCTCATCAGTAGAGAACGAAAAGAAGGCCGCCAACCAACCGTCACAGGCCTTGATGCCTAACCGGCACACAGGTGCGTCATCCAAAAGCTCGTCAGCTTAAAGGCTCAAGGGAGCCCATTTTTAGAATCAACCGCAATGGATCGCACACCGCTAGCCCCTCCTCCGGATCGCCCCTAAGGATTCTGGTACGTATAGTTCGTAAGTGGTTCACCTCAGTAGGTGCAAGTAAGTTCTTGTTGTTGTGAAGATCTCTAGACCCGAGACATGGCTTGGGTTTCGGGATATCTTCCCTCATCAGTAGAGAACGTAGTTGGGTTGGAAAAGAAGGCCGCCAAGCAACCGTCACAGGCCTTGATGCCTAACCGGCACGCAGGTGCGTCATCCAGAAGCTCGTCAGCTTAAAGTCTCAAAGGAGCCCATTTTTAGAATCAACCGCAATGGATCGCACACAGCTAGCCCCTCCTCCGGATCGTCCCTAAGGATTCTGGTACGTATAGTTCGTAAGTGGTTCACCTCAGTAGGTGCAAGTAAGTACTTGTTGTTGTGAAGATCTCTAGACCCGAGAAATGGCCCGGGTTTCGGGATATCTTCCCTCATCAGTAGAGAACGTAGTTGGGGTGGAAAAGAAGGCCGCCAAGCAACCATCACAGGCCTTGATGCCGAACCAGCACGCAGGTGCGTCATCCAGAAGCTCGTCAGCTTAAAGGCTCAAGGGAGCCCATTTTTAGAATCAACCGCAATGGATCGCACACCGCTAGCCCCTCCTCCGGATCGCCCCTAAGGATTCTGGTACGTATAGTTCGTAAGTGGTTCACCTCAGTAGGTGCAAGTAAGTACTTGTTGTTGTGAAGATCTCTAGACCCGAGAAATGGCCCGGGTTTCGGGATATCTTCCCTCATCAGTAGAGAACGTAGTTGGGGTGGAAAAGAAGGCCGCCAAGCAACCGTCACAGGCCTTGATGCCTAACCGGCACGCAGGTGCATCATCCAGAAGCTCGTCAGCTTAAAGGCTCAAGGGAGCCCAATTTTAGAATCAACCGCAATGGATTGCACACCGCTAGCCCCTCCTCTGGATTGCCCCTAAGGATTCTGGTACGTATAGTTCGTAAGTGGTTCACCTCAGTAGGTGCAAGTAAGTACTTGTTGTTGTGAAGATCTCTAGACCCGAGACATTGCCCGGGTTTCGGGATATCTTCCCTCATCAGTAGAGAACGAAAAGAAGGCCGCCAAGCAACCGTCACAGGCCTTGATGCCTAACCGGCACACAGGTGCGTCATCCAAAAGCTCGTCAGCTTAAAGGCTCAAGGGAGCCCATTTTTAGAATCAACCGCAATGGATCGCACACCGCTAGCCCCTCCTCGAGGATCGCCCCTAAGGATTCTGGTACGTATAGTTCGTAAGTGGTTCACCTCAGTAGGTGCAAGTAAGTACTTGTTGTTGTGAAGATCTCTAGACCCGAGAAATGGCCAGGGTTTCGGGATATCTTCCCTCATCAGTAGAGAACGTAGTTGGGGTGGAAAAGAAGGCCGCCAAGCAACCGTCACAGGCCTTGATGCCTAACCGGCACGCAGGTGCATCATCCAGAAGCTCGTCAGCTTAAAGGCTCAAGGGAGCCCAATTTTAGAATCAACCGCAATGGATTGCACACTGCTAGCCCCTCCTCTGGATTGCCCCTAAGGATTCTGGTACGTATAGTTCGTAAGTGGTTCACCTCAGTAGGTGCAAGTAAGTACTTGTTGTTGTGAAGATCTCTAGACCCGAGAAATGGCCCGGGTTTCGGGATATCTTCCCTCATCAGTAGAGAACGAAAAGAAGGCCGCCAAGCAACCGTCACAGGCCTTGATGCCTAACCGGCACACAGGTTCGTCATCCAAAAGCTCTTCAGCTTAAAGGCTCAAGGGAGCCCATTTTTAGAATCAACCGCAATGGATCGCACACCGCTAGCCCCTCCTCTGGATCGCCCCTAAGGATTCTGGTACGTATAGTTCGTAAGTGGTTCACCTCAGTAGGTGCAAGTAAGTACTTGTTGTTGTGAAGATCTCTAGACCCGAGACATTGCCCGGGTTTCGGGATATCTTCCCTCATCAGTAGAGAACGAAAAGAAGGCCGCCAAGCAACCGTACCAGACCTTGATGCCTAACCGGCACACAGGTGCGTCATCCAAAAGCTCGTCAGCTTAAAGGCTCAAGGGAGCCCATTTCTAGAATCAACCGCAATGGATCGCACACCGCTAGCCCCTCCTCCGGATCGCCCCTAAGGATTCTGGTACGTATAGTTCGTAAGTGGTTCACCTCAGTAGGTGCAAGTAAGTACTTGTTGTTGTGAAGATCTCTAGACCCGAGAAATGGCCCGGGTTTCGGGATATCTTCCCTCATCAGTAGAGAACGTAGTTGGGGTGGAAAAGAAGGCCGCCAAGCAACCGTCACAGGCCTTGATGCCTAACCGGCACGCAGGTGCATCATCCAGAAGCTCGTCAGCTTAAAGGCTCAAGAGAGCCCAATTTTAGAATCAACCGCAATGGATTGCACACAGCTAGCCCCTCCTCTGGATTGCCCCTAAGGATTCTGGTACGTATAGTTCGTAAGTGGTTCACCTCAGTAGGTGCAAGTAAGTACTTGTTGTTGTGAAGATCTCTAGACCCGAGACATTGCCAGGGTTTCCCGATATCTTCCCTCATCAGTAGAGAACGAAAAGAAGGCCGCCAAGCAACCGTCACAGGCCTTGATGCCTAACCGGCACACAGGTGCGTCATCCAAAAGCTCGTCAGCTTAAAGGCTCAAGGGAGCCCATTTTTAGAATCAACCGCAATGGATCGCACACCGCTAGCCCCTCCTCGAGGATCGCCCCTAAGGATTCTGGTACGTATAGTTCGTAAGTGGTTCACCTCAGTAGGTGCAAGTAAGTACTTGTTGTTGTGAAGATCTCTAGACCCGAGAAATGGCCCGGGTTTCGGGATATCTTCCCTCATCAGTAGAGAACGTAGTTGGGGTGGAAAAGAAGGCCGCCAAGCAACCGTCACAGTCCTTGATGCCTAACCGGCACGCAGGTGCATCATCCAGAAGCTCGTCAGCTTAAAGGCTCAAGGGAGCCCAATTTTAGAATCAACCGCAATGGATTGCACACCGCTAGCCCCTCCTCTGGATTGCCCCTAAGGATTCTGGTACGTATAGTTCGTAAGTGGTTCACCTCAGTAGGTGCAAGTAAGTACTTGTTGTTGTGAAGATCTCTAGACCCGAGAAATGGCCCGGGTTTCGGGATATCTTCCCTCATCAGTAGAGAACGAAAAGAAGGCCGCCAAGCAACCGTCACAGGCCTTGATGCCTAACCGGCACACAGGTTCGTCATCCAAAAGCTCTTCAGCTTAAAGGCTCAAGGGAGCCCATTTTTAGAATCAACCGCAATGGATCGCACACCGCTAGCCCCTCCTCTGGATCGCCCCTAAGGATTCTGGTACGTATAGTTCGTAAGTGGTTCACCTCAGTAGGTGCAAGTAAGTACTTGTTGTTGTGAAGATCTCTAGACCCGAGACATTGCCCGGGTTTCGGGATATCTTCCCTCATCAGTAGAGAACGAAAAGAAGGCCGCCAAGCAACCGTTCCAGACCTTGATGCCTAACCGGCACACAGGTGCGTCATCCAAAAGCTCGTCAGCTTAAAGGCTCAAGGGAGCCCATTTCTAGAATCAACCGCAATGGATCGCACACCGCTAGCCCCTCCTCCGGATCGCCCCTAAGGATTCTGGTACGTATAGTTCGTAAGTGGTTCACCTCAGTAGGTGCAAGTAAGTACTTGTTGTTGTGAAGATCTCTAGACCCGAGAAATGGCCCGGGTTTCGGGATATCTTCCCTCATCAGTAGAGAACGTAGTTGGGGTGGAAAAGAAGGCCGCCAAGCAACCGTCACAGGCCTTGATGCCTAACCGGCACGCAGGTGCATCATCCAGAAGCTCGTCAGCTTAAAGGCTCAAGAGAGCCCAATTTTAGAATCAACCGCAATGGATTGCACACAGCTAGCCCCTCCTCTGGATTGCCCCTAAGGATTCTGGTACGTATAGTTCGTAAGTGGTTCACCTCAGTAGGTGCAAGTAAGTACTTGTTGTTGTGAAGATCTCTAGACCCGAGACATTGCCAGGGTTTCGGGATATCTTCCCTCATCAGTAGAGAACGAAAAGAAGGCCGCCAAGCAACCGTCACAGGCCTTGATGCCTAACCGGCACACAGGTGCGTCATCCAAAAGCTCGTCAGCTTAAAGGCTCAAGGGAGCCCATTTTTAGAATCAACCGCAATGGATCGCACACCGCTAGCCCCTCCTCCGGATCGCCCCTAAGGATTCTGGTACGTATAGTTCGTAAGTGGTTCACCTCAGTAGGTGCAAGTAAGTACTTGTTGTTGTGAAGATCTCTAGACCCGAGAAATGGCCCGGGTTTCGGGATATCTTCCCTCATCAGTAGAGAACGTAGTTGGGGTGGAAAAGAAGGCCGCCAAGCAACCATCACAGGCCTTGATGCCTAACCAGCACGCAGGTGCGTCATCCAGAAGCTCGTCAGCTTAAAGTCTCAAAGGAGCCCATTTTTAGAATCAACCGCAATGGATCGCACACAGCTAGCCCCTCCTCCGGATCGTCCCTAAGGATTCTGGTACGTATAGTTCGTAAGTGGTTCACCTCAGTAGGTGCAAGTAAGTACTTGTTGTTGTGAAGATCTCTAGACCCGAGAAATGGCCCGGGTTTCGGGATATCTTCCCTCATCAGTAGAGAACGTAGTTGGGGTGGAAAAGAAGGCCGCCAAGCAACCATCACAGGCCTTGATGCCTAACCAGCACGCAGGTGCGTCATCCAGAAGCTCGTCAGCTTAAAGGCTCAAGGGAGCCCATTTGTAGAATCAACCGCAATGGATCACACACCGCTAGCCCCTCCTCCGGATCGCCCCTAAGGATTCTGGTACGTATAGTTCGTAAGTGGTTCACCTCAGTAGGTGCAAGTAAGTACTTGTTGTTGTGAAGATCTCTAGACCCGGGAAATGGCCCGGGTTTCGGGATATCTTCCCTCATCAGTAGAGAACGTAGTTGGGGTGGAAAAGAAGGCCGCCAAGCAACCGTCACAGGCCTTGATGCCTAACCGGCACGCAGGTGCATCATCCAGAAGCTCGTCAGCTTAAAGGCTCAAGGGAGCCCAATTTTAGAATCAACCGCAATGGATTGCACACCGCTAGCCCCTCCTCTGGATTGCCCCTAAGGATTCTGGTACTTATAGTTCGTAAGTGGTTCACCTCAGTAGGTGCAAGTAAGTACTTGTTGTTGTGAAGATCTCTAGACCCGAGACATTGCCCGGGTTTCGGGATATCTTCCCTCATCAGTAGAGAACGAAAAGAAGGCCGCCAAGCAACCGTCACAGGCCTTGATGCCTAACCGGCACACAGGTGCGTCATCCAAAAGCTCGTCAGCTTAAAGGCTCAAGGGAGCCCTTTTTTAGAATCAACCGCAATGGATCGCACACCGCTAGCCCCTCCTCCGGATCGCCCCTAAGGATTCTGGTACGTATAGTTCGTAAGTGGTTCACCTCAGTAGGTGCAAGTAAGTACTTGTTGTTGTGAAGATCTCTAGACCCGAGACATGGCCCGGGTTTCGGGATATCTTCCCTCATCAGTAGAGAACGTAGTTGGGTTGGAAAAGAAGGCCGCCAAGCAACCGTCACAGGCCTTGATGCCTAACCGGCACGCAGGTGCGTCATCCAGAAGCTCGTCAGCTTAAAGTCTAAAAGGAGCCCATTTTTAGAATCAACCGCAATGGATCGCACACAGCTAGCCCCTCCTCCGGATCGTCCCTAAGGATTCTGGTACGTATAGTTCGTAAGTGGTTCACCTCAGTAGGTGCAAGTAAGTACTTGTTATTGTGAAGATCTCTACACCCGAGACATGACCCGGGTTTCGGGATATCTTCCCTCATCAGTAGAGAACGTAGTTGGGGTGGAAAAGAAGGCCGCCAAGCAACCGTCACAGGCCTTGATGCCTAACCAGCACGCAGGTGCATCATCCAGAAGCTCGTCAGCTTAAAGGCTCAAGGGAGCCCAATTTTAGAATCAACCGCAATGGATTGCACACCGCTAGCCCCTCCTCTGGATTGCCCCTAAGGATTCTGGTACGTATAGTTCGTAAGTGGTTCACCTCAGTAGGTACAAGTAAGTACTTGTTGTTGTGAAGATCTCTAGACCCGAGACATTGCCCGGGTTTCGGGATATCTTCCCTCATCAGTAGAGAACGAAAAGAAGGCCGCCAAGCAACCGTCACAGGCCTTGATGCCTAACCGGCACACAGGTGCGTCATCCAAAAGCTCGTCAGCTTAAAGGCTCAAGGGAGCCCATTTTTAGAATCAACCGCAATGGATCGCACACCGCTAGCCCCTCCTCGAGGATCGCCCCTAAGGATTCTGGTACGTATAGTTCGTAAGTGGTTCACCTCAGTAGGTGCAAGTAAGTACTTGTTGTTGTGAAGATCTCTAGACCCGAGAAATGGCCCGGGTTTCGGGATATCTTCCCTCATCAGTAGAGAACGTAGTTGGGATGGAAAAGAAGGCCGCCAAGCAACCGTCACAGGCCTTGATGCCTAACCGGCACGCAGGTGCATCATCCAGAAGCTCGTCAGCTTAAAGGCTCAAGGGAGCCCAATTTTAGAATCAACCGCAATGGATTGCACACCGCTAGCCCCTCCTCTGGATTGCCCCTAAGGATTTTGGTACGTATAGTTCGTAAGTGGTTCACCTCAGTAGGTGCAAGTAAGTACTTGTTGTTGTGAAGATCTCTAGACCCGAGAAATGGCCCGGGTTTCGGGATATCTTCCCTCATCAGTAGAGAACGAAAAGAAGGCCGCCAAGCAACCGTCACAGGCCTTGATGCCTAACCAGCACACAGGTTCGTCATCCAAAAGCTCTTCAGCTTAAAGGCTCAAGGGAGCCCATTTTTAGAATCAACCGCAATGGATCGCACACCGCTAGCCCCTCCTCTGGATCGCCCCTAAGGATTCTGGTACGTATAGTTCGTAAGTGGTTCACCTCAGTAGGTGCAAGTAAGTACTTGTTGTTGTGAAGATCTCTAGACCCGAGACATTGCCCGGGTTTCGGGATATCTTCCCTCATCAGTAGAGAACGAAAAGAAGGCCGCCAAGCAACCGTTCCAGACCTTGATGCCTAACCGGCACACAGGTGCGTCATCCAAAAGCTCGTCAGCTTAAAGGCTCAAGGGAGCCCATTTCTAGAATCAACCGCAATGGATCGCACACCGCTAGCCCCTCCTCCGGATCGCCCCTAAGGATTCTGGTACGTATAGTTCGTAAGTGGTTCACCTCAGTAGGTGCAAGTAAGTACTTGTTGTTGTGAAGATCTCTAGACCCGAGAAATGGCCCGGGTTTCGGGATATCTTCCCTCATCAGTAGAGAACGTAGTTGGGGTGGAAAAGAAGGCCGCCAAGCAACCGTCACAGGCCTTGATGCCTAACCGGCACGCAGGTGCATCATCCAGAAGCTCGTCAGCTTAAAGGCTCAAGAGAGCCCAATTTTAGAATCAACCGCAATGGATTGCACACAGCTAGCCCCTCCTCTGGATTGCCCCTAAGGATTCTGGTACGTATAGTTCGTAAGTGGTTCACCTCAGTAGGTGCAAGTAAGTACTTGTTGTTGTGAAGATCTCTAGACCCGAGACATTGCCAGGGTTTCGGGATATCTTCCCTCATCAGTAGAGAACGAAAAGAAGGCCGCCAAGCAACCGTCACAGGCCTTGATGCCTAACCGGCACACAGGTGCGTCATCCAAAAGCTCGTCAGCTTAAAGGCTCAAGGGAGCCCATTTTTAGAATCAACCGCAATGGATCGCACACCGCTAGCCCCTCCTCCGGATCGCCCCTAAGGATTCTGGTACGTATAGTTCGTAAGTGGTTCACCTCAGTAGGTGCAAGTAAGTACTTGTTGTTGTGAAGATCTCTAGACCCGAGATATGGCCCGGGTTTCGGGATATCTTCCCTCATCAGTAGAGAACGTAGTTGGGGTGGAAAAGAAGGCCGCCAAGCAACCATCACAGGCCTTGATGCCTAACCAGCACGCAGGTGCGTCATCCAGAAGCTCGTCAGCTTAAAGTCTCAAAGGAGCCCATTTTTAGAATCAACCGCAATGGATCGCACACAGCTAGCCCCTCCTCCGGATCGTCCCTAAGGATTCTGGTACGTATAGTTCGTAAGTGGTTCACCTCAGTAGGTGCAAGTAAGTACTTGTTGTTGTGAAGATCTCTAGACCCGAGAAATGGCCCGGGTTTCGGGATATCTTCCCTCATCAGTAGAGAACGTAGTTGGGGTGGAAAAGAAGGCCGCCAAGCAACCATCACAGGCCTTGATGCCTAACCAGCACGCAGGTGCGTCATCCAGAAGCTCGTCAGCTTAAAGGCTCAAGGGAGCCCATTTGTAGAATCAACCGCAATGGATCACACACCGCTAGCCCCTCCTCCGGATCGCCCCTAAGGATTCTGGTACGTATAGTTCGTAAGTGGTTCACCTCAGTAGGTGCAAGTAAGTACTTGTTGTTGTGAAGATCTCTAGACCCGGGAAATGGCCCGGGTTTCGGGATATCTTCCCTCATCAGTAGAGAACGTAGTTGGGGTGGAAAAGAAGGCCGCCAAGCAACCGTCACAGGCCTTGATGCCTAACCGGCACGCAGGTGCATCATCCAGAAGCTCGTCAGCTTAAAGGCTCAAGGGAGCCCAATTTTAGAATCAACCGCAATGGATTGCACACCGCTAGCCCCTCCTCTGGATTGCCCCTAAGGATTCTGGTACTTATAGTTCGTAAGTGGTTCACCTCAGTAGGTGCAAGTAAGTACTTGTTGTTGTGAAGATCTCTAGACCCGAGACATTGCCCGGGTTTCGGGATATCTTCCCTCATCAGTAGAGAACGAAAAGAAGGCCGCCAAGCAACCGTCACAGGCCTTGATGCCTAACCGGCACACAGGTGCGTCATCCAAAAGCTCGTCAGCTTAAAGGCTCAAGGGAGCCCTTTTTTAGAATCAACCGCAATGGATCGCACACCGCTAGCCCCTCCTCCGGATCGCCCCTAAGGATTCTGGTACGTATAGTTCGTAAGTGGTTCACCTCAGTAGGTGCAAGTAAGTACTTGTTGTTGTGAAGATCTCTAGACCCGAGACATGGCCCGGGTTTCGGGATATCTTCCCTCATCAGTAGAGAACGTAGTTGGGTTGGAAAAGAAGGCCGCCAAGCAACCGTCACAGGCCTTGATGCCTAACCGGCACGCAGGTGCGTCATCCAGAAGCTCGTCAGCTTAAAGTCTAAAAGGAGCCCATTTTTAGAATCAACCGCAATGGATCGCACACAGCTAGCCCCTCCTCCGGATCGTCCCTAAGGATTCTGGTACGTATAGTTCGTAAGTGGTTCACCTCAGTAGGTGCAAGTAAGTACTTGTTATTGTGAAGATCTCTACACCCGAGACATGACCCGGGTTTCGGGATATCTTCCCTCATCAGTAGAGAACGTAGTTGGGGTGGAAAAGAAGGCCGCCAAGCAACCGTCACAGGCCTTGATGCCTAACCAGCACGCAGGTGCATCATCCAGAAGCTCGTCAGCTTAAAGGCTCAAGGGAGCCCAATTTTAGAATCAACCGCAATGGATTGCACACCGCTAGCCCCTCCTCTGGATTGCCCCTAAGGATTCTGGTACGTATAGTTCGTAAGTGGTTCACCTCAGTAGGTACAAGTAAGTACTTGTTGTTGTGAAGATCTCTAGACCCGAGACATTGCCCGGGTTTCGGGATATCTTCCCTCATCAGTAGAGAACGAAAAGAAGGCCGCCAAGCAACCGTCACAGGCCTTGATGCCTAACCGGCACGCAGGTGCGTCATCCAGAAGCTCGTCAGCTTAAAGTCTCAAAGGAGCCCATTTTTAGAATCAACCGCAATGGATCGCACACAGCTAGCCCCTCCTCCGGATCGTCCCTAAGGATTCTGGTACGTATAGTTCGTAAGTGGTTCACATCAGTAGGTGCAAGTAAGTACTTGTTGTTTTGAAGATCTCTAGACCCGAGAAATGGCCCGGGTTTCGGGATATCTTCCCTCATCAGTAGAGAACGTAGTTGGGGTGGAAAAGAAGGCCGCCAAGCAACCATCACAGGCCTTGATGCCTAACCAGCACGCAGGTGCGTCATCCAGAAGCTCATCAGCTTAAAGGCTCATGGGAGCCCATTTGTAGAATCAACCGCAATGGATCGCACACCGCTAGCCCCTCCTCCGGATCGCCCCTAAGGATTCTGGTACGTATAGTTCGTAAGTGGTTCAATTCAGTAGGTGCAAGTAAGTACTTGTTGTTGTGAAGATCTCTCGACCCGAGAAATGGCCCGGGTTTCGGGATATCTTCCCTCATCAGTAGAGAACGTAGTTGGGGTGGAAAAGAAGGCCGCCAAGCAACCGTCACAGGCCTTGATGCCTAACCGGCACGCAGGTGCATCATCCAGAAGCTCGTCAGCGTAAAGGCTCAAGGGAGCCCAATTTTAGAATCAACCGCAATGGATTGCAAACCGCTAGCCCCTCCTCTGGATCGCCCCCAAGGATTCTGGTACGTATAGTTCGTAAGTGGTTCACCTCAGTAGGTGTAAGTAAGTACTTGTTGTTGTGAAGATCTCTAGACCCGAGACATTGCCCGGGTTTCGGGATATCTTCCCTCATCAGTAGAGAACGAAAAGAAGGCCGCCAAGCAACCGTTCCAGACCTTGATGCCTAACCGGCACACAGGTGCGTCATCCAAAAGCTCGTCAGCTTAAAGGCTCAAGGGAGCCCATTTCTAGAATCAACCGCAATGGATCGCACACCGCTAGCCCCTCCTCCGGATCGCCCCTAAGGATTCTGGTGCGTATAGTTCGTAAGTGGTTCACCTCAGTAGGTGCAAGTAAGTACTTGTTGTTGTGAAGATCTCTAGACCCGAGAAATGGCCCGGGTTTCGGGATATCTTCCCTCATCAGTAGAGAACGTAGTTGGGGTGGAAAAGAAGGCCGCCAAGCAACCGTCACAGGCCTTGATGCCTAACCGGCACGCAGGTGCATCATCCAGAAGCTCGTCAGCTTAAAGGCTCAAGAGAGCCCAATTTTAGAATCAACCGCAATGGATTGCACACCGCTAGCCCCTCCTCTGGATTGCCCCTAAGGATTCTGGTACGTATAGTTCGTAAGTGGTTCACCTCAGTAGGTGCAAGTAAGTACTTGTTGTTGTGAAGATCTCTAGACCCGAGACATTGCCCGGGTTTCGGAATATCTTCCCTCATCAGTAGAGAACGAAAAGAAGGCCGCCAAGCAACCGTCACAGGCCTTGATGCCTAACCGGCACACAGGTGCGTCATCCAAAAGCTCGTCAGCTTAAAGGCTCAAGGGAGCCCATTTTTAGAATCAACCGCAATGGATCGCACACCGCTAGCCCCTCCTCCGGATCGCCCCTAAGGATTCTGGTACGTATAGTTCGTAAGTGGTTCACCTCAGTAGGTGCAAGTAAGTACTTGTTGTTGTGAAGATCTCTAGACCCGAGACATGGCCCGGGTTTCGGGATATCTTCCCTCATCAGTAGAGAACGTAGTTGGGTTGGAAAAGAAGGCCGCCAAGCAACCGTCACAGGCCTTGATGCCTAACCGGCACGCAGGTGCGTCATCCAGAAGCTCGTCAGCTTAAAGTCTAAAAGGAGCCCATTTTTAGAATCAACCGCAATGGATCGCACACAGCTAGCCCCTCCTCCGGATCGTCCCTAAGGATTCTGGTACGTATAGTTCGTAAGTGGTTCACCTCAGTAGGTGCAAGTAAGTACTTGTTATTGTGAAGATCTCTACACCCGAGACATGACCCGGGTTTCGGGATATCTTCCCTCATCAGTAGAGAACGTAGTTGGGGTGGAAAAGAAGGCCGCCAAGCAACCGTCACAGGCCTTGATGCCTAACCAGCACGCAGGTGCATCATCCAGAAGCTCGTCAGCTTAAAGGCTCAAGGGAGCCCAATTTTAGAATCAACCGCAATGGATTGCACACCGCTAGCCCCTCCTCTGGATTGCCCCTAAGGATTCTGGTACGTATAGTTCGTAAGTGGTTCACCTCAGTAGGTACAAGTAAGTACTTGTTGTTGTGAAGATCTCTAGACCCGAGACATTGCCCGGGTTTCGGGATATCTTCCCTCATCAGTAGAGAACGAAAAGAAGGCCGCCAAGCAACCGTCACAGGCCTTGATGCCTAACCGGCACGCAGGTGCGTCATCCAGAAGCTCGTCAGCTTAAAGTCTCAAAGGAGCCCATTTTTAGAATCAACCGCAATGGATCGCACACAGCTAGCCCCTCCTCCGGATCGTCCCTAAGGATTCTGGTACGTATAGTTCGTAAGTGGTTCACATCAGTAGGTGCAAGTAAGTACTTGTTGTTGTGAAGATCTCTAGACCCGAGAAATGGCCCGGGTTTCGGGATATCTTCCCTCATCAGTAGAGAACGTAGTTGGGGTGGAAAAGAAGGCCGCCAAGCAACCATCACAGGCCTTGATGCCTAACCAGCACGCAGGTGCGTCATCCAGAAGCTCGTCAGCTTAAAGGCTCATGGGAGCCCATTTGTAGAATCAACCGCAATGGATCGCACACCGCTAGCCCCTCCTCCGGATCGCCCCCAAGGATTCTGGTACGTATAGTTCGTAAGTGGTTCACCTCAGTAGGTGCAAGTAAGTACTTGTTGTTGTGAAGATCTCTCGACCCGAGAAATGGCCCGGGTTTCGGGATATCTTCCCTCATCAGTAGAGAACGTAGTTGGGGTGGAAAAGAAGGCCGCCAAGCAACCGTCACAGGCCTTGATGCCTAACCGGCACGCAGGTGCATCATCTAGAAGCTCGTCAGCGTAAAGGCTCAAGGGAGCCCAATTTTAGAATCAACCGCAATGGATTGCAAACCGCTAGCCCCTCCTCTGGATCGCCCCTAAGGATTCTGGTACGTATAGTTCGTAAGTGGTTCACCTCAGTAGGTGCAAGTAAGTACTTGTTGTTGTGAAGATCTCTAGACCCGAGACATTGCCCGGGTTTCGGGATATCTTCCCTCATCAGTAGAGAACGAAAAGAAGGCCGCCAAGCAACCGTCACAGGCCTTGATGCCTAACCGGCACGCAGGTGCGTCATCCAGAAGCTCGTCAGCTTAAAGTCTCAAAGGAGCCCATTTTTAGAATCAACCGCAATGGATCGCACACAGCTAGCCCCTCCTCCGGATCGTCCCTAAGGATTCTGGTACGTATAGTTCATAAGTGGTTCACCTCAGTAGGTGCAAGTAAGTACTTGTTGTTGTGAAGATCTCTAGACCCGAGAAATGGCCCGGGTTTCGGGATATCTTCCCTCATCAGTAGAGAACGTAGTTGGGGTGGAAAAGAAGGCCGCCAAGCAACCATCACAGGCCTTGATGCCTAACCAGCACGCAGGTGCGTCATCCAGAAGCTCGTCAGCTTAAAGGCTCAAGGGAGCCCATTTGTAGAATCAACCGCAATGGATCCCACACCGCTAGCCCCTCCTCCGGATCGCCCCTAAGGATTCTGGTACGTATAGTTCGTAAGTGGTTCACCTCAGTAGGTGCAAGTAAGTACTTGTTGTTGTGAAGATCTCTAGACCCGGGAAATGGCCCGGGTTTCGGGATATCTTCCCTCATCAGTAGAGAACGTAGTTGGGGTGGAAAAGAAGGCCGCCAAGCAACCGTCACAGGCCTTGATGCCTAACCGGCACGCAGGTGCATCATCCAGAAGCTCGTCAGCTTAAAGGCTCAAGGGAGCCCAATTTTAGAATCAACCGCAATGGATTGCACACCGCTAGCCCCTCCTCTGGATTGCCCCTAAGGATTCTGGTACGTATAGTTCGTAAGTGGTTCACCTCAGTAGGTGCAAGTAAGTACTTGTTGTTGTGAAGATCTCTAGACCCGAGACATTGCCCGGGTTTCGGGATATCTTCCCTCATCAGTAGAGAACGAAAAGAAGGCCGCCAAGCAACCGTCACAGGCCTTGATGCCTAACCGGCACACAGGTGCGTCATCCAAAAGCTCGTCAGCTTAAAGGCTCAAGGGAGCCCTTTTTTAGAATCAACCGCAATGGATCGCACACCGCTAGCCCCTCCTCCGGATCGCCCCTAAGGATTCTGGTACGTATAGTTCGTAAGTGGTTCACCTCAGTAGGTGCAAGTAAGTACTTGTTGTTGTGAAGATCTCTAGACCCGAGACATGGCCCGGGTTTCGGGATATCTTCCCTCATCAGTAGAGAACGTAGTTGGGTTGGAAAAGAAGGCCGCCAAGCAACCGTCACAGGCCTTGATGCCTAACCGGCACGCAGGTGCGTCATCCAGAAGCTCGTCAGCTTAAAGTCTAAAAGGAGCCCATTTTTAGAATCAACCGCAATGGATCGCACACAGCTAGCCCCTCCTCCGGATCGTCCCTAAGGATTCTGGTACGTATAGTTCGTAAGTGGTTCACCTCAGTAGGTGCAAGTAAGTACTTGTTATTGTGAAGATCTCTACACCCGAGACATGACCCGGGTTTCGGGATATCTTCCCTCATCAGTAGAGAACGTAGTTGGGGTGGAAAAGAAGGCTGCCAAGCAACCGTCACAGGCCTTGATGCCTAACCAGCACGCAGGTGCATCATCCAGAAGCTCGTCAGCTTAAAGGCTCAAGGGAGCCCAATTTTAGAATCAACCGCAATGGATTGCACACCGCTAGACCCTCCTCTGGATTGCCCCTAAGGATTCTGGTACGTATAGTTCATAAGTGGTTCACCTCAGTAGGTACAAGTAAGTACTTGTTGTTGTGAAGATCTCTAGACCCGAGACATTGCCCGGGTTTCGGGATATCTTCCCTCATCAGTAGAGAACGAAAAGAAGGCCGCCAAGCAACCGTCACAGGCCTTTATGCCTAACCGGCACACAGGTGCGTCATCCAAAAGCTCGTCAGCTTAAAGGCTCAAGGGAGCCCATTTTTAGAATCAACCGCAATGGATCGCACACCGCTAGCCCCTCCTCCGGATCGCCCCTAAGGATTCTGGTACGTATAGTTCGTAAGTGGTTCACCTCAGTAGGTGCAAGTAAGTACTTGTTGTTGTGAAGATCTCTAGACCCGAGACATGGCCCGGGTTTCGGGATATCTTCCCTCATCAGTAGAGAACGTAGTTGGGTTGGAAAAGAAGGCCGCCAAGCAACCGTCACAGGCCTTGATGCCTAACCGGCACGCAGGTGCGTCATCCAGAAGCTCGTCAGCTTAAAGTCTAAAAGGAGCCCATTTTTAGAATCAACCGAAATGGATCGCACACAGCTAGCCCCTCCTCCGGATCGTCCCTAAGGATTCTGGTACGTATAGTTCGTAAGTGGTTCACCTCAGTAGGTGCAAGTAAGTACTTGTTATTGTGAAGATCTCTACACCCGAGACATGACCCGGGTTTCGGGATATCTTCCCTCATCAGTAGAGAACGTAGTTGGGGTGGAAAAGAAGGCCGCCAAGCAACCGTCACAGGCCTTGATGCCTAACCGGCACGCAGGTGCGTCATCCAGAAGCTCGTCAGCTTAAAGGCTCAAGGGAGCCCATTTGTAGAATCAACCGCAATGGATCGCACACCGCTAGCCCCTCCTCCGGATCGCCCCTAAGGATTCTGGTACGTATAGTTCGTAAATGGTTCACCTCAGTAGGTGCAAGTAAGTACTTGTTGTTGTGAAGATCTCTAGACCCGAGAAATGGCCCGGGTTTCGGGATATCTTCCCTCATCAGTAGAGAACGTAGTTGGGGTGGAAAAGAAGGCCGCCAAGCAACCGTCACAGGCCTTGATGCCTAACCGGCACGCAGGTGCATCATCCAGAAGCTCGTCAGCTTAAAGGCTCAAGGGAGCCCAATTTTAGAATCAACCGCAATGGATTGCACACCGCTAGCCCCTCCTCTGGATTGCCCCTAAGGATTCTGGTACGTATAGTTCGTAAGTGGTTCACCTCAGTAGGTGCAAGTAAGTACTTGTTGTTGTGAAGATCTCTAGACCCGAGACATTGCCCGGGTTTCGGGATATCTTCCCTCATCAGTAGAGAACGAAAAGAAGGCCGCCAAGCAACCGTCACAGGCCTTGATGCCTAACCGGCACACAGGTGCGTCATCCAAAAGCTCGTCAGCTTAAAGGCTCAAGGGAGCCCTTTTTTAGAATCAACCGCAATGGATCGCACACCGCTAGCCCCTCCTCCGGATCGCCCCTAAGGATTCTGGTACGTATAGTTCGTAAGTGGTTCACCTCAGTAGGTGCAAGTAAGTACTTGTTGTTGTGAAGATCTCTAGACCCGAGACATGGCCCGGGTTTCGGGATATCTTCCCTCATCAGTAGAGAACGTAGTTGGGTTGGAAAAGAAGGCCGCCAAGCAACCATCACAGGCCTTGATGCCTAACCGGCACGCAGGTGCGTCATCCAGAAGCTCGTCAGCTTAAAGTCTAAAAGGAGCCCATTTTTAGAATCAACCGCAATGGATCGCACACAGCTAGCCCCTCCTCCGGATCGTCCCTAAGGATTCTGGTACGTATAGTTCGTAAGTGGTTCACCTCAGTAGGTGCAAGTAAGTACTTGTTATTGTGAAGATCTCTACACCCGAGACATGACCCGGGTTTCGGGATATCTTCCCTCATCAGTAGAGAACGTAGTTGCGGTGGAAAAGAAGGCCGCCAAGCAACCGTCACAGGCCTTGATGCCTAACCAGCACGCAGGTGCATCATCCAGAAGCTCGTCAGCTTAAAGGCTCAAGGGAGCCCAATTTTAGAATCAACCGCAATGGATTGCACACCGCTAGCCCCTCCTCTGGATTGCCCCTAAGGATTCTGGTACGTATAGTTCGTAAGTGGTTCACCTCAGTAGGTACAAGTAAGTACTTGTTGTTGTGAAGATCTCTAGACCCGAGACATTGCCCGGGTTTCGGGATATCTTCCCTCATCAGTAGAGAACGAAAAGAAGGCCGCCAAGCAACCGTCACAGGCCTTGATGCCTAACCGGCACACAGGTGCGTCATCCAAAAGCTCGTCAGCTTAAAGGCTCAAGGGAGCCCATTTTTAGAATCAACCGCAATGGATCGCACACCGCTAGCCCCTCCTCCGGATCGCCGCTAAGGATTCTGGTACGTATAGTTCGTAAGTGGTTCACCTCAGTAGGTGCAAGTAAGTACTTGTTGTTGTGAAGATCTCTAGACCCGAGACTTGGCCCAGGTTTCGGGATATCTTCCCTCATCAGTAGAGAACGTAGTTGGGGTGGAAAAGAAGGCCGCCAAGCAACCGTCACAGGCCTGGATGCCTAACCGGCACGCAGGTGCGTCATCCAGAAGCTCGTCAGCTTAAAGGCTCAAGGGAGCCCATTTGTAGAATCAACCGCAATGGATCGCACACAGCTAGCCCCTCCTCCGGATCGTCCCTAAGGATTCTGGTACGTATAGTTCGTAAGTGGTTCACCTCAGTAGGTGCAAGTAAGTACTTGTTATTGTGAAGATCTCTACACCCGAGACATGACCCGGGTTTCGGGATATCTTCCCTCATCAGTAGAGAACGTAGTTGGGGTGGAAACGAAGGCTGCCAAGCAACCGTCACAGGCCTTGATGCCTAACCAGCACGCAGGTGCATCATCCAGAAGCTCGTCAGCTTAAAGGCTCAAGGGAGCCCAATTTTAGAATCAACCGCAATGGATTGCACACCGCTAGACCCTCCTCTGGATTGCCCCTAAGGATTCTGGTACGTATAGTTCATAAGTGGTTCACCTCAGTAGGTACAAGTAAGTACTTGTTGTTGTGAAGATCTCTAGACCCGAGACATTGCCCGGGTTTCGGGATATCTTCCCTCATCAGTAGAGAACGAAAAGAAGGCCGCCAAGCAACCGTCACAGGCCTTGATGCCTAACCGGCACACAGGTGCGTCATCCAAAAGCTCGTCAGCTTAAAGGCTCAAGGGAGCCCATTTTTAGAATCAACCGCAATGGATCGCACACCGCTAGCCCCTCCTCCGGATCGCCCCTAAGGATTCTGGTACGTATAGTTCGTAAGTGGTTCACCTCAGTAGGTGCAAGTAAGTACTTGTTGTTGTGAAGATCTCTAGACCCGAGACATGGCCCGGGTTTCGGGATATCTTCCCTCATCAGTAGAGAACGTAGTTGGGTTGGAAAAGAAGGCCGCCAAGCAACCGTCACAGGCCTTGATGCCTAACCGGCACGCAGGTGCGTCATCCAGAAGCTCGTCAGCTTAAAGTCTAAAAGGAGCCCATTTTTAGAATCAACCGAAATGGATCGCACACAGCTAGCCCCTCCTCCGGATCGTCCCTAAGGATTCTGGTACGTATAGTTCGTAAGTGGTTCACCTCAGTAGGTGCAAGTAAGTACTTGTTATTGTGAAGATCTCTACACCCGAGACATGACCCGGGTTTCGGGATATCTTCCCTCATCAGTAGAGAACGTAGTTGGGGTGGAAAAGAAGGCCGCCAAGCAACCGTCACAGGCCTTGATGCCTAACCGGCACGCAGGTGCGTCATCCAGAAGCTCGTCAGCTTAAAGGCTCAAGGGAGCCCATTTGTAGAATCAACCGCAATGGATCGCACACCGCTAGCCCCTCCTCCGGATCGCCCCTAAGGATTCTGGTACGTATAGTTCGTAAATGGTTCACCTCAGTAGGTGCAAGTAAGTACTTGTTGTTGTGAAGATCTCTAGACCCGAGAAATGGCCCGGGTTTCGGGATATCTTCCCTCATCAGTAGAGAACGTAGTTAGGGTGGAAAAGAAGGCCGCCAAGCAACCGTCACAGGCCTTGATGCCTAACCGGCACGCAGGTGCATCATCCAGAAGCTCGTCAGCTTAAAGGCTCAAGGGAGCCCAATTTTAGAATCAACCGCAATGGATTGCACACCGCTAGCCCCTCCTCTGGATTGCCCCTAAGGATTCTGGTACGTATAGTTCGTAAGTGGTTCACCTCAGTAGGTGCAAGTAAGTACTTGTTGTTCTGAAGATCTCTAGACCCGAGACATTGCCCGGGTTTCGGGATATCTTCCCTCATCAGTAGAGAACGAAAAGAAGGCCGCCAAGCAACCGTCACAGGCCTTGATGCCTAACCGGCACACAGGTGCGTCATCCAAAAGCTCGTCAGCTTAAAGGCTCAAGGGAGCCCTTTTTTAGAATCAACCGCAATGGATCGCACACCGCTAGCCCCTCCTCCGGATCGCCCCTAAGGATTCTGGTACGTATAGTTCGTAAGTGGTTCACCTCAGTAGGTGCAAGTAAGTACTTGTTGTTGTGAAGATCTCTAGACCCGAGACATGGCCCGGGTTTCGGGATATCTTCCCTCATCAGTAGAGAACGTAGTTGGGTTGGAAAAGAAGGCCGCCAAGCAACCATCACAGGCCTTGATGCCTAACCGGCACGCAGGTGCGTCATCCAGAAGCTCGTCAGCTTAAAGTCTAAAAGGAGCCCATTTTTAGAATCAACCGCAATGGATCGCACACAGCTAGCCCCTCCTCCGGATCGTCCCTAAGGATTCTGGTACGTATAGTTCGTAAGTGGTTCACCTCAGTAGGTGCAAGTAAGTACTTGTTATTGTGAAGATCTCTACACCCGAGACATGACCCGGGTTTCGGGATATCTTCCCTCATCAGTAGAGAACGTAGTTGCGGTGGAAAAGAAGGCCGCCAAGCAACCGTCACAGGCCTTGATGCCTAACCAGCACGCAGGTGCATCATCCAGAAGCTCGTCAGCTTAAAGGCTCAAGGGAGCCCAATTTTAGAATCAACCGCAATGGATTGCACACCGCTAGCCCCTCCTCTGGATTGCCCCTAAGGATTCTGGTACGTATAGTTCGTAAGTGGTTCACCTCAGTAGGTACAAGTAAGTACTTGTTGTTGTGAAGATCTCTAGACCCGAGACATTGCCCGGGTTTCGGGATATCTTCCCTCATCAGTAGAGAACGAAAAGAAGGCCGCCAAGCAACCGTCACAGGCCTTGATGCCTAACCGGCACACAGGTGCGTCATCCAAAAGCTCGTCAGCTTAAAGGCTCAAGGGAGCCCATTTTTAGAATCAACCGCAATGGATCGCACACCGCTAGCCCCTCCTCCGGATCGCCCCTAAGGATTCTGGTACGTATAGTTCGTAAGTGGTTCACCTCAGTAGGTGCAAGTAAGTACTTGTTGTTGTGAAGATCTCTAGACCCGAGACATGGCCCGGGTTTCGGGATATCTTCCCTCATCAGTAGAGAACGTAGTTGGGTTGGAAAAGAAGGCCGCCAAGCAACCGTCACAGGCCTTGATGCCTAACCGGCACGCAGGTGCGTCATCCAGAAGCTCGTCAGCTTAAAGTCTAAAAGGAGCCCATTTTTAGAATCAACCGAAATGGATCGCACACAGCTAGCCCCTCCTCCGGATCGTCCCTAAGGATTCTGGTACGTATAGTTCGTAAGTGGTTCACCTCAGTAGGTGCAAGTAAGTACTTGTTATTGTGAAGATCTCTACACCCGAGACATGACCCGGGTTTCGGGATATCTTCCTTCATCAGTAGAGAACGTAGTTGGGGTGGAAAAGAAGGCCGCCAAGCAACCGTCACAGGCCTTGATGCCTAACCGGCACGCAGGTGCGTCATCCAGAAGCTCGTCAGCTTAAAGGCTCAAGGGAGCCCATTTGTAGAATCAACCGCAATGGATCGCACACCGCTAGCCCCTCCTCCGGATCGCCCCTAAGGATTCTGGTACGTATAGTTCGTAAGTGGTTCACCTCAGTAGGTGCAAGTAAGTACTTGTTGTTGTGAAGATCTCTAGACCCGAGAAATGGCCCGGGTTTCGGGATATCTTCCCTCATCAGTAGAGAACGTAGTTGGGGTGGAAAAGAAGGCCGCCAAGCAACCGTCACAGGCCTTGATGCCTAACCGGCACGCAGGTGCATCATCCAGAAGCTCGTCAGCTTAAAGGCTCAAGGGAGCCCAATTTTAGAATCAACCGCAATGGATTGCACACCGCTAGCCCCTCCTCTGGATTGCCCCTAAGGATTCTGGTACGTATAGTTCGTAAGTGGTTCACCTCAGTAGGTGCAAGTAAGTACTTGTTGTTGTGAAGATCTCTAGACCCGAGACATTGCCCGGGTTTCGGGATATCTTCCCTCATCAGTAGAGAACGAAAAGAAGGCCGCCAAGCAACCGTCACAGGCCTTGATGCCTAACCGGCACACAGGTGCGTCATCCAAAAGCTCGTCAGCTTAAAGGCTCAAGGGAGCCCATTTTTAGAATCAACCGCAATGGATCGCACACCGCTAGCCCCTCCTCCGGATCCCCCTAAGGATTCTGGTACGTATAGTTTGTAAGTGGTTCACCTCAGTAGGTGCAAGTAAGTACTTGTTGTTGTGAAGATCTCTAGACCCGAGACATGGCCCGGGTTTCGGGATATCTTCCCTCATCAGTAGAGAACGTAGTTGGGTTGGAAAAGAAGGCCGCCAAGCAACCGTCACAGGCCTTGATGCCTAACCGGCACGCAGGTGCGTCATCCAGAAGCTCGTCAGCTTAAAGTCTCAAAGGAGCCCATTTTTAGAATCAACCGCAATGGATCGCACACAGCTAGCCCCTCCTCCGGATCGTCCCTAAGGATTCTGGTACGTATAGTTCGTAAGTTGTTCACATCAGTAGGTGCAAGTAAGTACTTGTTGTTGTGAAGATCTCTAGACCCGAGAAATGGCCCGGGTTTCGGGATATCTTCCCTCATCAGTAGAGAACGTAGTTGGGGTGGAAAAGAAGGCCGCCAAGCAACCATCACAGGCCTTGATGCCTAACCAGCACGCAGGTGCGTCATCCAGAAGCTCGTCAGCTTAAAGGCTCAAGGGAGCCCATTTGTAGAATCAACCGCAATGGATCGCACACCGCTAGCCCCTCCTCCGGATCGCCCCTAAGGATTCTGGTATGTATAGTTCGTAAGTGGTTCACCTCAGTAGGTGCAAGTAAGTACTTGTTGTTGTGAAGGTCTCTAGACCCGAGACATGGCCCGGGTTTCGGGATATCTTCCCTCATCAGTAGAGAACGAAAAGAAGGCCGCCAAGCAACCGTCACAGGCCTTGATGCCTAACCGGCACACAGGTGCGTCATCCAAAAGCTCGTCAGCTTAAAGGCTCAAGGGAGCCCATTTTTAGAATCAACCGCAATGGATTGCAAACCGCTAGCCCCTCCTCTGGATCGCCCCTAAGGATTCTGGTACGTATAGTTCATAAGTGGTTCACCTCAGTAGGTGCAAGTAAGTACTTGTTGTTGTGAAGATCTCTAGACCCGAGAAATGGCCCGGGTTTCGGGATATCTTCCCTCATCAGTAGAGAACGTAGTTGGGGTGGAAAAGAAGGCCGCCAAGCAACCATCACAGGCCTTGATGCCTAACCAGCACGCAGGTGCGTCATCCAGAAGCTCGTCAGCTTAAAGGCTCAAGGGAGCCCATTTGTAGAATCAACCGCAATGGATCCCACACCGCTAGCCCCTCCTCCGGATCGCCCCTAAGGATTCTGGTACGTATAGTTCGTAAGTGGTTCACCTCAGTAGGTGCAAGTAAGTACTTGTTGTTGTGAAGATCTCTAGACCCGGGAAATGGCCCGGGTTTCGGGATATCTTCCCTCATCAGTAGAGAACGTAGTTGGGGTGGAAAAGAAGGCCGCCAAGCAACCGTCACAGGCCTTGATGCCTAACCGGCACGCAGGTGCATCATCCAGAAGCTCGTCAGCTTAAAGGCTCAAGGGAGCCCAATTTTAGAATCAACCGCAATGGATTGCACACCGCTAGCCCCTCCTCTGGATTGCCCCTAAGGATTCTGGTACGTATAGTTCGTAAGTGGTTCACCTCAGTAGGTGCAAGTAAGTACTTGTTGTTGTGAAGATCTCTAGACCCGAGACATTGCCCGGGTTTCGGGATATCTTCCCTCATCAGTAGAGAACGAAAAGAAGGCCGCCAAGCAACCGTCACAGGCCTTGATGCCTAACCGGCACGCAGGTGCATCATCCAGAAGCTCGTCAGCTTAAAGGCTCAAGGGAGCCCAATTTTAGAATCAACCGCAATGGATTGCACACCGCTAGCCCCTCCTCTGGATTGCCCCTAAGGATTCTGGTACGTATAGTTCGTAAGTGGTTCACCTCAGTAGGTGCAAGTAAGTACTTGTTGTTGTGAAGATCTCTAGACCCGAGACATTGCCCGGGTTTCGGGATATCTTCCCTCATCAGTAGAGAACGTAGTTGGGGTGGAAAAGAAGGCCGCCAAGCAACCGTCACAGGCCTTGATGCCTAACCGGCACGCAGGTGCATCATCCAGAAGCTCGTCAGCTTAAAGGCTCAAGGGAGCCCAATTTTAGAATCAACCGCAATGGATTGCACACCGCTAGCCCCTCCTCTGGATTGCCCCTAAGGATTCTGGTACGTATAGTTCGTAAGTGGTTCACCTCAGTAGGTGCAAGTAAGTACTTGTTGTTGTGAAGATCTCTAGACCCGGGAAATGGCCCGGGTTTCGGGATATCTTCCCTCATCAGTAGAGAACGTAGTTGGGGTGGAAAAGAAGGCCGCCAAGCAACCGTCACAGGCCTTGATGCCTAACCGGCACGCAGGTGCATCATCCAGAAGCTCGTCAGCTTAAAGGCTCAAGGGAGCCCAATTTTAGAATCAACCGCAATGGATTGCACACCGCTAGCCCCTCCTCTGGATCGCCCCTAAGGATTCTGGTACGTATAGTTCGTAAGTGGTTCACCTCAGTAGGTGCAAGTAAGTACTTGTTGTTGTGAAGATCTCTAGACCCGAGACATGGCCAAGGGTTTCGGGATATCTTCCCTCATCAGTAGAGAACGTAGTTGGGTTGGAAAAGAAGGCCGCCAAGCAACCGTCACAGGCCTTGATGCCTAACCGGCACGCAGGTGCGTCATCCAGAAGCTCGTCAGCTTAAAGTCTAAAAGGAGCCCATTTTTAGAATCAACCGCAATGGATCGCACACAGCTAGCCCCTCCTCCGGATCGTCCCTAAGGATTCTGGTACGTATAGTTCGTAAGTGGTTCACCTCAGTAGGTGCAAGTAAGTACTTGTTATTGTGAAGATCTCTACACCCGAGACATGACCCGGGTTTCGGGATATCTTCCCTCATCAGTAGAGAACGTAGTTGGGGTGGAAAAGAAGGCTGCCAAGCAACCGTCACAGGCCTTGATGCCTAACCAGCACGCAGGTGCATCATCCAGAAGCTCGTCAGCTTAAAGGCTCAAGGGAGCCCAATTTTAGAATCAACCGCAATGGATTGCACACCGCTAGACCCTCCTCTGGATTGCCCCTAAGGATTCTGGTACGTATAGTTCATAAGTGGTTCACCTCAGTAGGTACAAGTAAGTACTTGTTGTTGTGAAGATCTCTAGACCCGAGACATTGCCCGGGTTTCGGGATATCTTCCCTCATCAGTAGAGAACGAAAAGAAGGCCGCCAAGCAACCGTCACAGGCCTTGATGCCTAACCGGCACACAGGTGCGTCATCCAAAAGCTCGTCAGCTTAAAGGCTCAAGGGAGCCCATTTTTAGAATCAACCGCAATGGATCGCACACCGCTAGCCCCTCCTCCGGATCGCCCCTAAGGATTCTGGTACGTATAGTTCGTAAGTGGTTCACCTCAGTAGGTGCAAGTAAGTACTTGTTGTTGTGAAGATCTCTAGACCCGAGACATGGCCCGGGTTTCGGGATATCTTCCCTCATCAGTAGAGAACGTAGTTGGGTTGGAAAAGAAGGCCGCCAAGCAACCGTCACAGGCCTTGATGCCTAACCGGCACGCAGGTGCGTCATCCAGAAGCTCGTCAGCTTAAAGTCTAAAAGGAGCCCATTTTTAGAATCAACCGAAATGGATCGCACACAGCTAGCCCCTCCTCCGGATCGTCCCTAAGGATTCTGGTACGTATAGTTCGTAAGTGGTTCACCTCAGTAGGTGCAAGTAAGTACTTGTTATTGTGAAGATCTCTACACCCGAGACATGACCCGGGTTTCGGGATATCTTCCCTCATCAGTAGAGAACGTAGTTGGGGTGGAAAAGAAGGCCGCCAAGCAACCGTCACAGGCCTTGATGCCTAACCGGCACGCAGGTGCGTCATCCAGAAGCTCGTCAGCTTAAAGGCTCAAGGGAGCCCATTTGTAGAATCAACCGCAATGGATCGCACACCGCTAGCCCCTCCTCCGGATCGCCCCTAAGGATTCTGGTACGTATAGTTCGTAAATGGTTCACCTCAGTAGGTGCAAGTAAGTACTTGTTGTTGTGAAGATCTCTAGACCCGAGAAATGGCCCGGGTTTCGGGATATCTTCCCTCATCAGTAGAGAACGTAGTTGGGGTGGAAAAGAAGGCCGCCAAGCAACCGTCACAGGCCTTGATGCCTAACCGGCACGCAGGTGCATCATCCAGAAGCTCGTCAGCTTAAAGGCTCAAGGGAGCCCAATTTTAGAATCAACCGCAATGGATTGCACACCGCTAGCCCCTCCTCTGGATTGCCCCTAAGGATTCTGGTACGTATAGTTCGTAAGTGGTTCACCTCAGTAGGTGCAAGTAAGTACTTGTTGTTGTGAAGATCTCTAGACCCGAGACATTGCCCGGGTTTCGGGATATCTTCCCTCATCAGTAGAGAACGAAAAGAAGGCCGCCAAGCAACCGTCACAGGCCTTGATGCCTAACCGGCACACAGGTGCGTCATCCAAAAGCTCGTCAGCTTAAAGGCTCAAGGGAGCCCTTTTTTAGAATCAACCGCAATGGATCGCACACCGCTAGCCCCTCCTCCGGATCGCCCCTAAGGATTCTGGTACGTATAGTTCGTAAGTGGTTCACCTCAGTAGGTGCAAGTAAGTACTTGTTGTTGTGAAGATCTCTAGACCCGAGACATGGCCCGGGTTTCGGGATATCTTCCCTCATCAGTAGAGAACGTAGTTGGGTTGGAAAAGAAGGCCGCCAAGCAACCATCACAGGCCTTGATGCCTAACCGGCACGCAGGTGCGTCATCCAGAAGCTCGTCAGCTTAAAGTCTAAAAGGAGCCCATTTTTAGAATCAACCGCAATGGATCGCACACAGCTAGCCCCTCCTCCGGATCGTCCCTAAGGATTCTGGTACGTATAGTTCGTAAGTGGTTCACCTCAGTAGGTGCAAGTAAGTACTTGTTATTGTGAAGATCTCTACACCCGAGACATGACCCGGGTTTCGGGATATCTTCCCTCATCAGTAGAGAACGTAGTTGCGGTGGAAAAGAAGGCCGCCAAGCAACCGTCACAGGCCTTGATGCCTAACCAGCACGCAGGTGCATCATCCAGAAGCTCGTCAGCTTAAAGGCTCAAGGGAGCCCAATTTTAGAATCAACCGCAATGGATTGCACACCGCTAGCCCCTCCTCTGGATTGCCCCTAAGGATTCTGGTACGTATAGTTCGTAAGTGGTTCACCTCAGTAGGTACAAGTAAGTACTTGTTGTTGTGAAGATCTCTAGACCCGAGACATTGCCCGGGTTTCGGGATATCTTCCCTCATCAGTAGAGAACGAAAAGAAGGCCGCCAAGCAACCGTCACAGGCCTTGATGCCTAACCGGCACACAGGTGCGTCATCCAAAAGCTCGTCAGCTTAAAGGCTCAAGGGAGCCCATTTTTAGAATCAACCGCAATGGATCGCACACCGCTAGCCCCTCCTCCGGATCGCCCCTAAGGATTCTGGTACGTATAGTTCGTAAGTGGTTCACCTCAGTAGGTGCAAGTAAGTACTTGTTGTTGTGAAGATCTCTAGACCCGAGACTTGGCCCAGGTTTCGGGATATCTTCCCTCATCAGTAGAGAACGTAGTTGGGGTGGAAAAGAAGGCCGCCAAGCAACCGTCACAGGCCTGGATGCCTAACCGGCACGCAGGTGCGTCATCCAGAAGCTCGTCAGCTTAAAGGCTCAAGGGAGCCCATTTGTAGAATCAACCGCAATGGATCGCACACAGCTAGCCCCTCCTCCGGATCGTCCCTAAGGATTCTGGTACGTATAGTTCGTAAGTGGTTCACCTCAGTAGGTACAAGTAAGTACTTGTTGTTGTGAAGATCTCTAGACCCGAGACATTGCCCGGGTTTCGGGATATCTTCCCTCATCAGTAGAGAACGAAAAGAAGGCCGCCAAGCAACCGTCACAGGCCTTGATGCCTAACCGGCACGCAGGTGCATCATCCAGAAGCTCGTCAGCTTAAAGGCTCAAGGGAGCCCAATTTTAGAATCAACCGCAATGGATTGCACACCGCTAGCCCCTCCTCTGGATTGCCCCTAAGGATTCTGGTACGTATAGTTCGTAAGTGGTTCACCTCAGTAGGTGCAAGTAAGTACTTGTTGTTGTGAAGATCTCTAGACCCGAGACATTGCCCGGGTTTCGGGATATCTTCCCTCATCAGTAGAGAACGAAAAGAAGGCCGCCAAGCAACCGTCACAGGCCTTGATGCCTAACCGGCACACAGGTGCGTCATCCAAAAGCTCGTCAGCTTAAAGGCTCAAGGGAGCCCTTTTTTAGAATCAACCGCAATGGATCGCACACCGCTAGCCCCTCCTCCGGATCGCCCCTAAGGATTCTGGTACGTATAGTTCGTAAGTGGTTCACCTCAGTAGGTGCAAGTAAGTACTTGTTGTTGTGAAGATCTCTAGACCCGAGACATGGCCCGGGTTTCGGGATATCTTCCCTCATCAGTAGAGAACGTAGTTGGGTTGGAAAAGAAGGCCGCCAAGCAACCATCACAGGCCTTGATGCCTAACCGGCACGCAGGTGCGTCATCCAGAAGCTCGTCAGCTTAAAGTCTAAAAGGAGCCCATTTTTAGAATCAACCGCAATGGATCGCACACAGCTAGCCCCTCCTCCGGATCGTCCCTAAGGATTCTGGTACGTATAGTTCGTAAGTGGTTCACCTCAGTAGGTGCAAGTAAGTACTTGTTATTGTGAAGATCTCTACACCCGAGACATGACCCGGGTTTCGGGATATCTTCCCTCATCAGTAGAGAACGTAGTTGCGGTGGAAAAGAAGGCCGCCAAGCAACCGTCACAGGCCTTGATGCCTAACCAGCACGCAGGTGCATCATCCAGAAGCTCGTCAGCTTAAAGGCTCAAGGGAGCCCAATTTTAGAATCAACCGCAATGGATTGCACACCGCTAGCCCCTCCTCTGGATTGCCCCTAAGGATTCTGGTACGTATAGTTCGTAAGTGGTTCACCTCAGTAGGTACAAGTAAGTACTTGTTGTTGTGAAGATCTCTAGACCCGAGACATTGCCCGGGTTTCGGGATATCTTCCCTCATCAGTAGAGAACGAAAAGAAGGCCGCCAAGCAACCGTCACAGGCCTTGATGCCTAACCGGCACACAGGTGCGTCATCCAAAAGCTCGTCAGCTTAAAGGCTCAAGGGAGCCCATTTTTAGAATCAACCGCAATGGATCGCACACCGCTAGCCCCTCCTCCGGATCGCCCCTAAGGATTCTGGTACGTATAGTTCGTAAGTGGTTCACCTCAGTAGGTGCAAGTAAGTACTTGTTGTTGTGAAGATCTCTAGACCCGAGACTTGGCCCAGGTTTCGGGATATCTTCCCTCATCAGTAGAGAACGTAGTTGGGGTGGAAAAGAAGGCCGCCAAGCAACCGTCACAGGCCTGGATGCCTAACCGGCACGCAGGTGCGTCATCCAGAAGCTCGTCAGCTTAAAGGCTCAAGGGAGCCCATTTGTAGAATCAACCGCAATGGATCGCACACAGCTAGCCCCTCCTCCGGATCGTCCCTAAGGATTCTGGTACGTATAGTTCGTAAGTGGTTCACCTCAGTAGGTGCAAGTAAGTACTTGTTATTGTGAAGATCTCTACACCCGAGACATGACCCGGATTTCGGGATATCTTCCCTCATCAGTAGAGAACGTAGTTGGGGTGGAAAAGAAGGCTGCCAAGCAACCGTCACAGGCCTTGATGCCTAACCAGCACGCAGGTGCATCATCCAGAAGCTCGTCAGCTTAAAGGCTCAAGGGAGCCCAATTTTAGAATCAACCGCAATGGATTGCACACCGCTAGACCCTCCTCTGGATTGCCCCTAAGGATTCTGGTACGTATAGTTCATAAGTGGTTCACCTCAGTAGGTACAAGTAAGTACTTGTTGTTGTGAAGATCTCTAGACCCGAGACATTGCCCGGGTTTCGGGATATCTTCCCTCATCAGTAGAGAACGAAAAGAAGGCCGCCAAGCAACCGTCACAGGCCTTGATGCCTAACCGGCACACAGGTGCGTCATCCAAAAGCTCGTCAGCTTAAAGGCTCAAGGGAGCCCATTTTTAGAATCAACCGCAATGGATCGCACACCGCTAGCCCCTCCTCCGGATCGCCCCTAAGGATTCTGGTACGTATAGTTCGTAAGTGGTTCACCTCAGTAGGTGCAAGTAAGTACTTGTTGTTGTGAAGATCTCTAGACCCGAGACATGGCCCGGGTTTCGGGATATCTTCCCTCATCAGTAGAGAACGTAGTTGGGTTGGAAAAGAAGGCCGCCAAGCAACCGTCACAGGCCTTGATGCCTAACCGGCACGCAGGTGCGTCATCCAGAAGCTCGTCAGCTTAAAGTCTAAAAGGAGCCCATTTTTAGAATCAACCGAAATGGATCGCACACAGCTAGCCCCTCCTCCGGATCGTCCCTAAGGATTCTGGTACGTATAGTTCGTAAGTGGTTCACCTCAGTAGGTGCAAGTAAGTACTTGTTATTGTGAAGATCTCTAGACCCGAGACATGGCCCGGGTTTCGGGATATCTTCCCTCATCAGTAGAGAACGTAGTTGGGTTGGAAAAGAAGGCCGCCAAGCAACCGTCACAGGCCTTGATGCCTAACCGGCACGCAGGTGCGTCATCCAGAAGCTCGTCAGCTTAAAGTCTCAAAGGAGCCCATTTTTAGAATCAACCGCAATGGATCGCACACAGCTAGCCCCTCCTCCGGATCGTCCCTAAGGATTCTGGTACGTATAGTTCGTAAGTTGTTCACATCAGTAGGTGCAAGTAAGTACTTGTTGTTGTGAAGATCTCTAGACCCGAGAAATGGCCCGGGTTTCGGGATATCTTCCCTCATCAGTAGAGAACGTAGTTGGGGTGGAAAAGAAGGCCGCCAAGCAACCATCACAGGCCTTGATGCCTAACCAGCACGCAGGTGCGTCATCCAGAAGCTCGTCAGCTTAAAGGCTCAAGGGAGCCCATTTGTAGAATCAACCGCAATGGATCGCACACCGCTAGCCCCTCCTCCGGATCGCCCCTAAGGATTCTGGTATGTATAGTTCGTAAGTGGTTCACCTCAGTAGGTGCAAGTAAGTACTTGTTGTTGTGAAGGTCTCTAGACCCGAGACATGGCCCGGGTTTCGGGATATCTTCCCTCATCAGTAGAGAACGAAAAGAAGGCCGCCAAGCAACCGTCACAGGCCTTGATGCCTAACCGGCACACAGGTGCGTCATCCAAAAGCTCGTCAGCTTAAAGGCTCAAGGGAGCCCTTTTTTAGAATCAACCGCAATGGATCGCACACCGCTAGCCCCTCCTCCGGATCGCCCCTAAGGATTCTGGTACGTATAGTTCGTAAGTGGTTCACCTCAGTAGGTGCAAGTAAGTACTTGTTGTTGTGAAGATCTCTAGACCCGAGACATGGCCCGGGTTTCGGGATATCTTCCCTCATCAGTAGAGAACGTAGTTGGGTTGGAAAAGAAGGCCGCCAAGCAACCATCACAGGCCTTGATGCCTAACCGGCACGCAGGTGCGTCATCCAGAAGCTCGTCAGCTTAAAGTCTAAAAGGAGCCCATTTTTAGAATCAACCGCAATGGATCGCACACAGCTAGCCCCTCCTCCGGATCGTCCCTAAGGATTCTGGTACGTATAGTTCGTAAGTGGTTCACCTCAGTAGGTGCAAGTAAGTACTTGTTATTGTGAAGATCTCTACACCCGAGACATGACCCGGGTTTCGGGATATCTTCCCTCATCAGTAGAGAACGTAGTTGCGGTGGAAAAGAAGGCCGCCAAGCAACCGTCACAGGCCTTGATGCCTAACCAGCACGCAGGTGCATCATCCAGAAGCTCGTCAGCTTAAAGGCTCAAGGGAGCCCAATTTTAGAATCAACCGCAATGGATTGCACACCGCTAGCCCCTCCTCTGGATTGCCCCTAAGGATTCTGGTACGTATAGTTCGTAAGTGGTTCACCTCAGTAGGTACAAGTAAGTACTTGTTGTTGTGAAGATCTCTAGACCCGAGACATTGCCCGGGTTTCGGGATATCTTCCCTCATCAGTAGAGAACGAAAAGAAGGCCGCCAAGCAACCGTCACAGGCCTTGATGCCTAACCGGCACACAGGTGCGTCATCCAAAAGCTCGTCAGCTTAAAGGCTCAAGGGAGCCCATTTTTAGAATCAACCGCAATGGATCGCACACCGCTAGCCCCTCCTCCGGATCGCCCCTAAGGATTCTGGTACGTATAGTTCGTAAGTGGTTCACCTCAGTAGGTGCAAGTAAGTACTTGTTGTTGTGAAGATCTCTAGACCCGAGACATGGCCCGGGTTTCGGGATATCTTCCCTCATCAGTAGAGAACGTAGTTGGGTTGGAAAAGAAGGCCGCCAAGCAACCGTCACAGGCCTTGATGCCTAACCGGCACGCAGGTGCGTCATCCAGAAGCTCGTCAGCTTAAAGTCTAAAAGGAGCCCATTTTTAGAATCAACCGAAATGGATCGCACACAGCTAGCCCCTCCTCCGGATCGTCCCTAAGGATTCTGGTACGTATAGTTCGTAAGTGGTTCACCTCAGTAGGTGCAAGTAAGTACTTGTTATTGTGAAGATCTCTACACCCGAGACATGACCCGGGTTTCGGGATATCTTCCTTCATCAGTAGAGAACGTAGTTGGGGTGGAAAAGAAGGCCGCCAAGCAACCGTCACAGGCCTTGATGCCTAACCGGCACGCAGGTGCGTCATCCAGAAGCTCGTCAGCTTAAAGGCTCAAGGGAGCCCATTTGTAGAATCAACCGCAATGGATCGCACACCGCTAGCCCCTCCTCCGGATCGCCCCTAAGGATTCTGGTACGTATAGTTCGTAAGTGGTTCACCTCAGTAGGTGCAAGTAAGTACTTGTTGTTGTGAAGATCTCTAGACCCGAGAAATGGCCCGGGTTTCGGGATATCTTCCCTCATCAGTAGAGAACGTAGTTGGGGTGGAAAAGAAGGCCGCCAAGCAACCGTCACAGGCCTTGATGCCTAACCGGCACGCAGGTGCATCATCCAGAAGCTCGTCAGCTTAAAGGCTCAAGGGAGCCCAATTTTAGAATCAACCGCAATGGATTGCACACCGCTAGCCCCTCCTCTGGATTGCCCCTAAGGATTCTGGTACGTATAGTTCGTAAGTGGTTCACCTCAGTAGGTGCAAGTAAGTACTTGTTGTTGTGAAGATCTCTAGACCCGAGACATTGCCCGGGTTTCGGGATATCTTCCCTCATCAGTAGAGAACGAAAAGAAGGCCGCCAAGCAACCGTCACAGGCCTTGATGCCTAACCGGCACACAGGTGCGTCATCCAAAAGCTCGTCAGCTTAAAGGCTCAAGGGAGCCCTTTTTTAGAATCAACCGCAATGGATCGCACACCGCTAGCCCCTCCTCCGGATCGCCCCTAAGGATTCTGGTACGTATAGTTCGTAAGTGGTTCACCTCAGTAGGTGCAAGTAAGTACTTGTTGTTGTGAAGATCTCTAGACCCGAGACATGGCCCGGGTTTCGGGATATCTTCCCTCATCAGTAGAGAACGTAGTTGGGTTGGAAAAGAAGGCCGCCAAGCAACCATCACAGGCCTTGATGCCTAACCGGCACGCAGGTGCGTCATCCAGAAGCTCGTCAGCTTAAAGTCTAAAAGGAGCCCATTTTTAGAATCAACCGCAATGGATCGCACACAGCTAGCCCCTCCTCCGGATCGTCCCTAAGGATTCTGGTACGTATAGTTCGTAAGTGGTTCACCTCAGTAGGTGCAAGTAAGTACTTGTTATTGTGAAGATCTCTACACCCGAGACATGACCCGGGTTTCGGGATATCTTCCCTCATCAGTAGAGAACGTAGTTGCGGTGGAAAAGAAGGCCGCCAAGCAACCGTCACAGGCCTTGATGCCTAACCAGCACGCAGGTGCATCATCCAGAAGCTCGTCAGCTTAAAGGCTCAAGGGAGCCCAATTTTAGAATCAACCGCAATGGATTGCACACCGCTAGCCCCTCCTCTGGATTGCCCCTAAGGATTCTGGTACGTATAGTTCGTAAGTGGTTCACCTCAGTAGGTACAAGTAAGTACTTGTTGTTGTGAAGATCTCTAGACCCGAGACATTGCCCGGGTTTCGGGATATCTTCCCTCATCAGTAGAGAACGAAAAGAAGGCCGCCAAGCAACCGTCACAGGCCTTGATGCCTAACCGGCACACAGGTGCGTCATCCAAAAGCTCGTCAGCTTAAAGGCTCAAGGGAGCCCATTTTTAGAATCAACCGCAATGGATCGCACACCGCTAGCCCCTCCTCCGGATCGCCCCTAAGGATTCTGGTACGTATAGTTCGTAAGTGGTTCACCTCAGTAGGTGCAAGTAAGTACTTGTTGTTGTGAAGATCTCTAGACCCGAGACATGGCCCGGGTTTCGGGATATCTTCCCTCATCAGTAGAGAACGTAGTTGGGTTGGAAAAGAAGGCCGCCAAGCAACCGTCACAGGCCTTGATGCCTAACCGGCACGCAGGTGCGTCATCCAGAAGCTCGTCAGCTTAAAGTCTAAAAGGAGCCCATTTTTAGAATCAACCGAAATGGATCGCACACAGCTAGCCCCTCCTCCGGATCGTCCCTAAGGATTCTGGTACGTATAGTTCGTAAGTGGTTCACCTCAGTAGGTGCAAGTAAGTACTTGTTATTGTGAAGATCTCTACACCCGAGACATGACCCGGGTTTCGGGATATCTTCCTTCATCAGTAGAGAACGTAGTTGGGGTGGAAAAGAAGGCCGCCAAGCAACCGTCACAGGCCTTGATGCCTAACCGGCACGCAGGTGCGTCATCCAGAAGCTCGTCAGCTTAAAGGCTCAAGGGAGCCCATTTGTAGAATCAACCGCAATGGATCGCACACCGCTAGCCCCTCCTCCGGATCGCCCCTAAGGATTCTGGTACGTATAGTTCGTAAGTGGTTCACCTCAGTAGGTGCAAGTAAGTACTTGTTGTTGTGAAGATCTCTAGACCCGAGAAATGGCCCGGGTTTCGGGATATCTTCCCTCATCAGTAGAGAACGTAGTTGGGGTGGAAAAGAAGGCCGCCAAGCAACCGTCACAGGCCTTGATGCCTAACCGGCACGCAGGTGCATCATCCAGAAGCTCGTCAGCTTAAAGGCTCAAGGGAGCCCAATTTTAGAATCAACCGCAATGGATTGCACACCGCTAGCCCCTCCTCTGGATTGCCCCTAAGGATTCTGGTACGTATAGTTCGTAAGTGGTTCACCTCAGTAGGTGCAAGTAAGTACTTGTTGTTGTGAAGATCTCTAGACCCGAGACATTGCCCGGGTTTCGGGATATCTTCCCTCATCAGTAGAGAACGAAAAGAAGGCCGCCAAGCAACCGTCACAGGCCTTGATGCCTAACCGGCACACAGGTGCGTCATCCAAAAGCTCGTCAGCTTAAAGGCTCAAGGGAGCCCATTTTTAGAATCAACCGCAATGGATCGCACACCGCTAGCCCCTCCTCCGGATCCCCCTAAGGATTCTGGTACGTATAGTTTGTAAGTGGTTCACCTCAGTAGGTGCAAGTAAGTACTTGTTGTTGTGAAGATCTCTAGACCCGAGACATGGCCCGGGTTTCGGGATATCTTCCCTCATCAGTAGAGAACGTAGTTGGGTTGGAAAAGAAGGCCGCCAAGCAACCATCACAGGCCTTGATGCCTAACCAGCACGCAGGTGCGTCATCCAGAAGCTCGTCAGCTTAAAGGCTCAAGGGAGCCCATTTGTAGAATCAACCGCAATGGATCGCACACCGCTAGCCCCTCCTCCGGATCGCCCCTAAGGATTCTGGTATGTATAGTTCGTAAGTGGTTCACCTCAGTAGGTGCAAGTAAGTACTTGTTGTTGTGAAGGTCTCTAGACCCGAGACATGGCCCGGGTTTCGGGATATCTTCCCTCATCAGTAGAGAACGAAAAGAAGGCCGCCAAGCAACCGTCACAGGCCTTGATGCCTAACCGGCACACAGGTGCGTCATCCAAAAGCTCGTCAGCTTAAAGGCTCAAGGGAGCCCATTTTTAGAATCAACCGCAATGGATCGCACACCGCTAGCCCCTCCTCCGGATCGCCCCTAAGGATTCTGGTACGTATAGTTCGTAAGTGGTTCACCTCAGTAGGTGCAAGTAAGTTCTTGTTGTTGTGAAGATCTCTAGACCCGAGACATGGCTTGGGTTTCGGGATATCTTCCCTCATCAGTAGAGAACGTAGTTGGGTTGGAAAAGAAGGCCGCCAAGCAACCGTCACAGGCCTTGATGCCTAACCGGCACGCAGGTGCGTCATCCAGAAGCTCTTCAGCTTAAAGTCTCAAAGGAGCCCATTTTTAGAATCAACCGCAATGGATCGCACACAGCTAGCCCCTCCTCCGGATCGTCCCTAAGGATTCTGGTACGTATAGTTCGTAAGTGGTTCACCTCAGTAGGTGCAAGTAAGTACTTGTTGTTGTGAAGATCTCTAGACCCGAGAAATGGCCCGGGTTTCGGGATATCTTCCCTCATCAGTAGAGAACGTAGTTGGGGTGGAAAAGAAGGCCGCCAAGCAACCATCACAGGCCTTGATGCCGAACCAGCACGCAGGTGCGTCATCCAGAAGCTCGTCAGCTTAAAGGCTCAAGGGAGCCCATTTGTAGAATCAACCGCAATGGATCGCACACCGCTAGCCCCTCCTCCGGATCGCCCCTAAGGATTCTGGTACGTATAGTTCGTAAGTGGTTCACCTCAGTAGGTGCAAGTAAGTACTTGTTGTTGTGAAGATCTCTAGACCCGAGAAATGGCCCGGGTTTCGGGATATCTTCCCTCATCAGTAGAGAACGTAGTTGGGGTGGAAAAGAAGGCCGCCAAGCAACCGTCACAGGCCTTGATGCCTAACCGGCACGCAGGTGCATCATCCAGAAGCTCGTCAGCTTAAAGGCTCAAGGGAGCCCAATTTTAGAATCAACCGCAATGGATTGCACACCGCTAGCCCCTCCTCTGGATTGCCCCTAAGGATTCTGGTACGTATAGTTCGTAAGTGGTTCACCTCAGTAGGTGCAAGTAAGTACTTGTTGTTGTGAAGATCTCTAGACCCGAGACATTGCCCGGGTTTCGGGATATCTTCCCTCATCAGTAGAGAACGAAAAGAAGGCCGCCAAGCAACCGTCACAGGCCTTGATGCCTAACCGGCACACAGGTGCGTCATCCAAAAGCTCGTCAGCTTAAAGGCTCAAGGGAGCCCATTTTTAGAATCAACCGCAATGGATCGCACACCGCTAGCCCCTCCTCGAGGATCGCCCCTAAGGATTCTGGTACGTATAGTTCGTAAGTGGTTCACCTCAGTAGGTGCAAGTAAGTACTTGTTGTTGTGAAGATCTCTAGACCCGAGAAATGGCCCGGGTTTCGGGATATCTTCCCTCATCAGTAGAGAACGTAGTTGGGGTGGAAAAGAAGGCCGCCAAGCAACCGTCACAGGCCTTGATGCCTAACCGGCACGCAGGTGCATCATCCAGAAGCTCGTCAGCTTAAAGGCTCAAGGGAGCCCAATTTTAGAATCAACCGCAATGGATTGCACACCGCTAGCCCCTCCTCTGGATTGCCCCTAAGGATTCTGGTACGTATAGTTCGTAAGTGGTTCACCTCAGTAGGTGCAAGTAAGTACTTGTTGTTGTGAAGATCTCTAGACCCGAGAAATGGCCCGGGTTTCGGGATATCTTCCCTCATCAGTAGAGAACGAAAAGAAGGCCGCCAAGCAACTGTCACAGGCCTTGATGCCTAACCGGCACACAGGTTCGTCATCCAAAAGCTCTTCAGCTTAAAGGCTCAAGGGAGCCCATTTTTAGAATCAACCGCAATGGATCGCACACCGCTAGCCCCTCCTCTGGATCGCCCCTAAGGATTCTGGTACGTATAGTTCGTAAGTGGTTCACCTCAGTAGGTGCAAGTAAGTACTTGTTGTTGTGAAGATCTCTAGACCCGAGACATTGCCCGGGTTTCGGGATATCTTCCCTCATCAGTAGAGAACGAAAAGAAGGCCGCCAAGCAACCGTACCAGACCTTGATGCCTAACCGGCACACAGGTGCGTCATCCAAAAGCTCGTCAGCTTAAAGGCTCAAGGGAGCCCATTTCTAGAATCAACCGCAATGGATCGCACACCGCTAGCCCCTCCTCCGGATCGCCCCTAAGGATTCTGGTACGTATAGTTCGTAAGTGGTTCACCTCAGTAGGTGCAAGTAAGTACTTGTTGTTGTGAAGATCTCTAGACCCGAGAAATGGCCCGGGTTTCGGGATATCTTCCCTCATCAGTAGAGAACGTAGTTGGGGTGGAAAAGAAGGCCGCCAAGCAACCGTCACAGGCCTTGATGCCTAACCGGCACGCAGGTGCATCATCCAGAAGCTCGTCAGCTTAAAGGCTCAAGAGAGCCCAATTTTAGAATCAACCGCAATGGATTGCACACAGCTAGCCCCTCCTCTGGATTGCCCCTAAGGATTCTGGTACGTATAGTTCGTAAGTGGTTCACCTCAGTAGGTGCAAGTAAGTACTTGTTGTTGTGAAGATCTCTAGACCCGGGAAATGGCCCGGGTTTCGGGATATCTTCCCTCATCAGTAGAGAACGTAGTTGGGGTGGAAAAGAAGGCCGCCAAGCAACCGTCACAGGCCTTGATGCCTAACCGGCACGCAGGTGCATCATCCAGAAGCTCGTCAGCTTAAAGGCTCAAGGGAGCCCAATTTTAGAATCAACCGCAATGGATTGCACACCGCTAGCCCCTCCTCTGGATTGCCCCTAAGGATTCTGGTACGTATAGTTCGTAAGTGGTTCACCTCAGTAGGTGCAAGTAAGTACTTGTTGTTGTGAAGATCTCTAGACCCGAGACATTGCCCGGGTTTCGGGATATCTTCCCTCATCAGTAGAGAACGAAAAGAAGGCCGCCAAGCAACCGTCACAGGCCTTGATGCCTAACCGGCACACAGGTGCGTCATCCAAAAGCTCGTCAGCTTAAAGGCTCAAGGGAGCCCTTTTTTAGAATCAACCGCAATGGATCGCACACCGCTAGCCCCTCCTCCGGATCGCCCCTAAGGATTCTGGTACGTATAGTTCGTAAGTGGTTCACCTCAGTAGGTGCAAGTAAGTACTTGTTGTTGTGAAGATCTCTAGACCCGAGACATGGCCCGGGTTTCGGGATATCTTCCCTCATCAGTAGAGAACGTAGTTGGGTTGGAAAAGAAGGCCGCCAAGCAACCGTCACAGGCCTTGATGCCTAACCGGCACGCAGGTGCGTCATCCAGAAGCTCGTCAGCTTAAAGTCTAAAAGGAGCCCATTTTTAGAATCAACCGCAATGGATCGCACACAGCTAGCCCCTCCTCCGGATCGGCCCAAAGGATTCTGGTACGTATAGTTCGTAAGTGGTTCACCTCAGTAGGTGCAAGTAAGTACTTGTTATTGTGAAGATCTCTACACCCGAGACATGACCCGGGTTTCGGGATATCTTCCCTCATCAGTAGAGAACGTAGTTGGGGTGGAAAAGAAGGCCGCCAAGCAACCGTCACAGGCCTTGATGCCTAACCAGCACGCAGGTGCATCATCCAGAAGCTCGTCAGCTTAAAGGCTCAAGGGAGCCCAATTTTATAATCAACCGCAATGGATTGCACACCGCTAGCCCCTCCTCTGGATTGCCCCTAAGGATTCTGGTACGTATAGTTCGTAAGTGGTTCACCTCAGTAGGTACAAGTAAGTACTTGTTGTTGTGAAGATCTCTAGACCCGAGACATTGCCCGGGTTTCGGGATATCTTCCCTCATCAGTAGAGAACGAAAAGAAGGCCGCCAAGCAACCGTCACAGGCCTTGATGCCTAACCGGCACGCAGGTGCGTCATCCAGAAGCTCGTCAGCTTAAAGTCTCAAAGGAGCCCATTTTTAGAATCAACCGCAATGGATCGCACACAGCTAGCCCCTCCTCCGGATCGTCCCTAAGGATTCTGGTACGTATAGTTCGTAAGTGGTTCACATCAGTAGGTGCAAGTAAGTACTTGTTGTTGTGAAGATCTCTAGACCCGAGAAATGGCCCGGGTTTCGGGATATCTTCCCTCATCAGTAGAGAACGTAGTTGGGGTGGAAAAGAAGGCCGCCAAGCAACCATCACAGGCCTTGATGCCTAACCAGCACGCAGGTGCGTCATCCAGAAGCTCGTCAGCTTAAAGGCTCATGGGAGCCCATTTGTAGAATCAACCGCAATGGATCGCACACCGCTAGCCCCTCCTCCGGATCGCCCCTAAGGATTCTGGTACGTATAGTTCGTAAGTGGTTCACCTCAGTAGGTGCAAGTAAGTACTTGTTGTTGTGAAGATCTCTCGACCCGAGAAATGGCCCGGGTTTCGGGATATCTTCCCTCATCAGTAGAGAACGTAGTTGGGGTGGAAAAGAAGGCCGCCAAGCAACCGTCACAGGCCTTGATGCCTAACCGGCACGCAGGTGCATCATCCAGAAGCTCGTCAGCGTAAAGGCTCAAGGGAGCCCAATTTTAGAATCAACCGCAATGGATTGCAAACCGCTAGCCCCTCCTCTGGATCGCCCCTAAGGATTCTGGTACGTATAGTTCGTAAGTGGTTCACCTCAGTAGGTGCAAGTAAGTACTTGTTGTTGTGAAGATCTCTAGACCCGAGACATTGCCCGGGTTTCGGGATATCTTCCCTCATCAGTAGAGAACGAAAAGAAGGCCGCCAAGCAACCGTTCCAGACCTTGATGCCTAACCGGCACACAGGTGCGTCATCCAAAAGCTCGTCAGCTTAAAGGCTCAAGGGAGCCCATTTCTAGAATCAACCGCAATGGATCGCACACCGCTAGCCCCTCCTCCGGATCGCCCCTAAGGATTCTGGTGCGTATAGTTCGTAAGTGGTTCACCTCAGTAGGTGCAAGTAAGTACTTGTTGTTGTGAAGATCTCTAGACCCGAGAAATGGCCCGGGTTTCGGGATATCTTCCCTCATCAGTAGAGAACGTAGTTGGGGTGGAAAAGAAGGCCGCCAAGCAACCGTCACAGGCCTTGATGCCTAACCGGGACGCAGGTGCATCATCCAGAAGCTCGTCAGCTTAAAGGCTCAAGAGAGCCCAATTTTAGAATCAACCGCAATGGATTGCACACCGCTAGCCCCTCCTCTGGATTGCCCCTAAGGATTCTGGTACGTATAGTTCGTAAGTGGTTCACCTCAGTAGGTGCAAGTAAGTACTTGTTGTTGTGAAGATCTCTAGACCCGAGACATTGCCCGGGTTTCGGGATATCTTCCCTCATCAGTAGAGAACGAAAAGAAGGCCGCCAAGCAACCGTCACAGGCCTTGATGCCTAACCGGCACACAGGTGCGTCATCCAAAAGCTCGTCAGCTTAAAGGCTCAAGGGAGCCCATTTTTAGAATCAACCGCAATGGATCGCACACCGCTAGCCCCTCCTCCGGATCGCCCCTAAGGATTCTGGTACGTATAGTTCGTAAGTGGTTCACCTCAGTAGGTGCAAGTAAGTACTTGTTGTTGTGAAGATCTCTAGACCCGAGACATGACCCGGGTTTCGGGATATCTTCCCTCATCAGTAGAGAACGTTTTTGGGTTGGAAAAGAAGGCCGCCAAGCAACCGTCACAGGCCTTGATGCCTAACCAGCACGCAGGTGCATCATCCAGAAGCTCGTCAGCGTAAAGGCTCAAGGGAGCCCAATTTTAGAATCAACCGCAATGGATTGCACACCGCTAGCCCCTCCTCTGGATTGCCCCTAAGGATTCTGGTACGTATAGTTCGTAAGTGGTTCACCTCAGTAGGTACAAGTAAGTACTTGTTGTTGTGAAGATCTCTAGACCCGAGACATTGCCCGGGTTTCGGGATATCTTCCCTCATCAGTAGAGAACGAAAAGAAGGCCGCCAAGCAACCGTCACAGGCCTTGATGCCTAACCGGCATGCAGGTGCGTCATCCAGAAGCTCGTCAGCTTAAAGTCTCAAAGGAGCCCATTTTTAGAATCAACCGCAATGGATCGCACACAGATAGCCCCTCCTCCGGATCGTCCCTAAGGATTCTGGTACGTATAGTTCGTAAGTGGTTCACATCAGTAGGTGCAAGTAAGTACTTGTTGTTGTGAAGATCTCTAGACCCGAGAAATGGCCCGGGTTTCGGGATATCTTCCCTCATCAGTAGAGAACGTAGTTGGGGTGGAAAAGAAGGCCGCCAAGCAACCATCACAGGCCTTGATGCCTAACCAGCACGCAGGTGCGTCATCCAGAAGCTCGTCAGCTTAAAGGCTCATGGGAGCCCATTTGTAGAATCAACCGCAATGGATCGCACACCGCTAGCCCCTCCTCCGGATCGCCCCCAAGGATTCTGGTACGTATAGTTCGTAAGTGGTTCACCTCAGTAGGTGCAAGTAAGTACTTGTTGTTGTGAAGATCTCTCGACCCGAGAAATGGCCCGGGTTTCGGGATATCTTCCCTCATCAGTAGAGAACGTAGTTGGGGTGGAAAAGAAGGCCGCCAAGCAACCGTCACAGGCCTTGATGCCTAACCGGCACGCAGGTGCATCATCCAGAAGCTTGTCAGCGTAATGGCTCAAGGGAGCCCAATTTTAGAATCAACCGCAATGGATTGCAAACCGCTAGCCCCTCCTCTGGATCGCCCCTAAGGATTCTGGTACGTATAGTTCGTAAGTGGTTCACCTCAGTAGGTGCAAGTAAGTACTTGTTGTTGTGAAGATCTCTAGACCCGAGACATTGCCCGGGTTTCGGGATATCTTCCCTCATCAGTAGAGAACGAAAAGAAGGCCGCCAAGCAACCGTTCCAGACCTTGATGCCTAACCGGCACACAGGTGCGTCATCCAAAAGCTCGTCAGCTTAAAGGCTCAAGGGAGCCCATTTCTAGAATCAACCGCAATGGATCGCACACCGCTAGCCCCTCCTCCGGATCGCCCCTAAGGATTCTGGTGCGTATAGTTCGTAAGTGGTTCACCTCAGTAGGTGCAAGTAAGTACTTGTTGTTGTGAAGATCTCTAGACCCGAGAAATGGCCCGGGTTTCGGGATATCTTCCCTCATCAGTAGAGAACGTAGTTGGGGTGGAAAAGAAGGCCGCCAAGCAACCGTCACAGGCCTTGATGCCTAACCGGCACGCAGGTGCATCATCCAGAAGCTCGTCAGCTTTAAGGCTCAAGAGAGCCCAATTTTAGAATCAACCGCAATGGATTGCACACCGCTAGCCCCTCCTCTGGATTGCCCCTAAGGATTCTGGTACGTATAGTTCGTAAGTGGTTCACCTCAGTAGGTGCAAGTAAGTACTTGTTGTTGTGAAGATCTCTAGACCCGAGACATTGCCCGGGTTTCGGGATATCTTCCCTCATCAGTAGAGAACGAAAAGAAGGCCGCCAAGCAACCGTCACAGGCCTTGATGCCTAACCGGCACACAGGTGCGTCATCCAAAAGCTCGTCAGCTTAAAGGTTCAAGGGAGCCCATTTTTAGAATCAACCGCAATGGATCGCACACCGCTAGCCCCTCCTCCGGATCGCCCCTAAGGATTCTGGTACGTATAGTTCGTAAGTGGTTCACCTCAGTAGGTGCAAGTAAGTACTTGTTGTTGTGAAGATCTCTAGACCCGAGACATGGCCCGGGTTTCGGGATATCTTCCCTCATCAGTAGAGAACGTAGTTGGGTTGGAAAAGAAGGCCGCCAAGCAACCGTCACAGGCCTTGATGCCTAACCGGCACGCAGGTGCGTCATCCAGAAGCTCGTCAGCTTAAAGTCTCAAAGGAGCCCATTTTTAGAATCAACCGCAATGGATCGCACACAGCTAGCCCCTCCTCCGGATCGTCCCTAAGGATTCTGGTACGTATAGTTCATAAGTGGTTCACCTCAGTAGGTGCAAGTAAGTACTTGTTGTTGTGAAGATCTCTAGACCCGAGAAATGGCCCGGGTTTCGGGATATCTTCCCTCATCAGTAGAGAACGTAGTTGGGGTGGAAAAGAAGGCCGCCAAGCAACCATCACAGGCCTTGATGTCTAACCAGCACGCAGGTGCGTCATCCAGAAGCTCGTCAGCTTAAAGGCTCAAGGGAGCCCATTTGTAGAATCAACCGCAATGGATCGCACACCGCTAGCCCCTCCTCCGGATCGCCCCTAAGGATTCTGGTACGTATAGTTCGTAAGTGGTTCACCTCAGTAGGTGCAAGTAAGTACTTGTTGTTGTGAAGATCTCTAGACCCGAGAAATGGCCCGGGTTTCGGGATATCTTTCCTCATCAGTAGAGAACGTAGTTGGGGTGGAAAAGAAGGCCGCCAAGCAACCGTCACAGGCCTTGATGCCTAACCGGCACGCAGGTGCATCATCCAGAAGCTCGTCAGCTTAAAGGCTCAAGGGAGCCCAATTTTAGAATCAACCGCAATGGATTGCACACCGCTAGCCCCTCCTCTGGATCGCCCCTAAGGATTCTGGTACGTATAGTTCGTAAGTGGTTCACCTCAGTAGGGGCAAGTAAGTACTTGTTGTTGTGAAGATCTCTAGACCCGAGACATTGCCCGGGTTTCGGGATATCTTCCCTCATCAGTAGAGAACGAAAAGAAGGCCGCCAAGCAACCGTTCCAGACCTTGATGCCTAACCGGCACACAGGTGCGTCATCCAAAAGCTCGTCAGCTTAAAGGCTCAAGGGAGCCCATTTCTAGAATCAACCGCAATGGATCGCACACCGCAAGCCCCTCCTCCGGATCGCCCCTAAGGATTCTGGTACGTATAGTTCGTAAGTGGTTCACCTCAGTAGGTGCAAGTAAGTACTTGTTGTTGTGAAGATCTCTAGACCCGAGACATGGCCCGGGTTTCGGGATATCTTCCCTCATCAGTAGAGAACGTAGTTGGGTTGGAAAAGAAGGCCGCCAAGCAACCGTCACAGGCCTTGATGCCTAACCGGCACGCAGGTGCGTCATCCAAAAGCTCGTCAGCTTAAAGTCTCAAAGGAGCCCATTTTAGAATCAACCGCAATGGATCGCACACAGCTAGCCCCTCCTCCGGATCGTCCCTAAGGATTCTGGTACGTATAGTTCGTAAGTGGTTCACCTCAGTAGGTGCAAGTAAGTACTTGTTATTGTGAAGATCTCTACACCCGAGACATGGCCCGGGTTTCGGGATATCTTCCCTCATCAGTAGAGAACGTAGTTGGGGTGGAAAAGAAGGCCGCCAAGCAACCGTCACAGGCCTTGATGCCTAACCGGCAGGCAGGTGCGTCATCCAGAAGCTCGTCAGCTTAAAGGCTCAAGGGAGCCCATTTGTAGAATCAACCGCAATGGATCGCACACTGCTAGCCCCTCCTCCGGATCGCCCCTAAGGATTCTGGTACGTATAGTTTGTAAGTGGTTCACCTCAGTAGGTGCAAGTAAGTACTTGTTGTTGTGAAGATCTCTAGACCCGAGACATGGACCGGGTTTTGGGATATCTTCCCTCATCAGTAGAGAACGTAGTTGGGGTGGAAAAGAAGGCCGCCAAGCAACCATCACAGGCCTTGATGCCTAACTGGCACGCAGGTGCGTCATCCAGAAGCTCGTCTCCTTAAAGGCTCAAGGGAGCCCATTTGTAGAATCAACCGCAATGGATCGCACACCGCTAGCCCATCCTCCAGATCGCCCCTAAGGATTCTGGTACGTATAGTTCGTGAGTGGTTCACCTCAGTAGGTGCATTTAAGTACTTGTTGTTGTGAAGATATCTAGACCCGAGACATGGCCCGGGTTTGGGGATTTCTTCCCTCATCAGTAGAGAACGTAGTTGGGGTGGAAAAGAAGGCCGCCAAGCAACCGTCACAGGCCTTGATGCCTAACCGGCACGCAGGTGCATCATCCAGAAGCTCGTCAGCTTAAAGGCTCAAGGGAGCCCAATTGTAGAATCAACCGCAATGGATCGCACACAGCTAGCCCCTCCTCCGGATCGTCCCGAAGGATTCTGGTACGTATAGTTCGTAAGTGGTTCACCTCAGTAGATGCAAGTAAGTACTTGTTGTTGTGAAGATCTCTAGACCCGAGAAACGGCCCGGGTTTCGGGATATCTTCCCTCATCAGTAGAGAACGTAGTTGGGGTGGAAAAGAAGGCCGCCAAGCAACCATCACAGGCCTTGATGCCTAACCAGCATGCAGGTGCGTCATCCAGAAGCTCGTCAGCTTAAAGGCTCAAGGGAGCCCATTTGTAGAATCAACCGCAATGGATCGCACACCGCTAGCCCCTCCTCCGGATCGCCCCTAAGGATTCTGGTACGTATAGTTCGTAAGTGGTTCACCTCAGTAGGTGCAAGTAAGTACTTGTTGTTGTGAAGATCTCTAGACCCGAGACATTGCCCGGGTTTCGGGATATCTTCCCTCATCAGTAGAGAACGAAAAGAAGGCCGCCAAGCAACCGTTCCAGACCTTGATGCCTAACCGGCACACAGGTGCGTCATCCAAAAGCTCGTCAGCTTAAAGGCTCAAGGGAGCCCATTTCTAGAATCAACCGCAATGGATCGTACACCGCAAGCCCCTCCTCTGGATCGCCCCTAAGGATTCTGGTACGTATAGTTCGTAAGTGGTTCACCTCAGTAGGTGCAAGTAAGTACTTGTTGTTGTGAAGATCTCTAGACCCGAGAAATGGCCCGGGTTTCGGGATATCTTCCCTCATCAGTAGAGAACGTAGTTGGGGTGGAAAAGAAGGCCGCCAAGCAACCGTCACAGGCCTTGATGCCTAACCGGCACGCAGGTGCATCATCCAGAAGCTCGTCAGCTTAAAGGCTCAAGAGAGCCCAATTTTAGAATCAACCGCAATGGATTGCACACCGCTAGCCCCTCCTCTGGATTGCCCCTAAGGATTCTGGTGCGTATAGTTCGTAAGTGGTTCACCTCAGTAGGTGCAAGTAAGTACTTGTTGTTGTGAAGATCTCTAGACCCGAGACATTGCCCGGGTTTCGGGATATCTTCCCTCATCAGTAGAGAACGAAAAGAAGGCCGCCAAGCAACCGTCACAGGCCTTGATGCCTAACCGGCACACAGGTGCGTCATCCAAAAGCTCGTCAGCTTAAAGGCTCAAGGGAGCCCATTTTTAGAATCAACCGCAATGGATCGCACACCGCTAGCCCCTCCTCCGGATCGCCCCTAAGGATTCTGGTACGTATAGTTCGTAAGTGGTTCACCTCAGTAGGTGCAAGTAAGTACTTGTTGTTGTGAAGATCTCTAGACCCGAGACATGGCCCGGGTTTCGGGATATCTTCCCTCATCAGTAGAGAACGTAGTTGGGTTGGAAAAGAAGGCCGCCAAGCAACCGTCACAGGCCTTGATGCCTAACCGGCACGCAGGTGCGTCATCCAGAAGCTCGTCAGCTTAAAGTCTCAAAGGAGCCCATTTTTAGAATCAACCGCAATGGATCGCACACAGCTAGCCCCTCCTCCGGATCGTCCCTAAGGATTCTGGTACGTATAGTTCATAAGTGGTTCACCTCAGTAGGTGCAAGTAAGTACTTGTTGTTGTGAAGATCTCTAGACCCGAGAAATGGCCCGGGTTTCGGGATATCTTCCCTCATCAGTAGAGAACGTAGTTGGGGTGGAAAAGAAGGCCGCCAAGCAACCATCACAGGCCTTGATGCCTAACCAGCACGCAGGTGCGTCATCCAGAAGCTCGTCAGCTTAAAGGCTCAAGGGAGCCCATTTGTAGAATCAACCGCAATGGATCGCACACCGCTAGCCCCTCCTCCGGATCGCCCCTAAGGATTCTGGTACGTATAGTTCGTAAGTGGTTCACCTCAGTAGGTGCAAGTAAGTACTTGTTGTTGTGAAGATCTCTAGACCCGAGAAATGGCCCGGGTTTCGGGATATCTTTCCTCATCAGTAGAGAACGTAGTTGGGGTGGAAAAGAAGGCCGCCAAGCAACCGTCACAGGCCTTGATGCCTAACCGGCACGCAGGTGCATCATCCAGAAGCTCGTCAGCTTAAAGGCTCAAGGGAGCCCAATTTTAGAATCAACCGCAATGGATTGCACACCGCTAGCCCCTCCTCTGGATCGCCCCTAAGGATTCTGGTACGTATAGTTCGTAAGTGGTTCACCTCAGTAGGTGCAAGTAAGTACTTGTTGTTGTGAAGATCTCTAGACCCGAGACATTGCCCGGGTTTCGGGATATCTTCCCTCATCAGTAGAGAACGAAAAGAAGGCCGCCAAGCAACCGTTCCAGACCTTGATGCCTAACCGGCACACAGGTGCGTCATCCAAAAGCTCGTCAGCTTAAAGGCTCAAGGGAGCCCATTTCTAGAATCAACCGCAATGGATCGCACACCGCAAGCCCCTCCTCCGGATCGCCCCTAAGGATTCTGGTACGTATAGTTCGTAAGTGGTTCACCTCAGTAGGTGCAAGTAAGTACTTGTTGTTGTGAAGATCTCTAGACCCGAGACATGGCCCGGGTTTCGGGATATCTTCCCTCATCAGTAGAGAACGTAGTTGGGTTGGAAAAGAAGGCCGCCAAGCAACCGTCACAGGCCTTGATGCCTAACCGGCACGCAGGTGCGTCATCCAGAAGCTCGTCAGCTTAAAGTCTCAAAGGAGCCCATTTTTAGAATCAACCGCAATGGATCGCACACAGCTAGCCCCTCCTCCGGATCGTCCCTAAGGATTCTGGTACGTATAGTTCGTAAGTGGTTCACCTCAGTAGGTGCAAGTAAGTACTTGTTATTGTGAAGATCTCTACACCCGAGACATGGCCCGGGTTTCGGGATATCTTCCCTCATCAGTAGAGAACGTAGTTGGGGTGGAAAAGAAGGCCGCCAAGCAACCGTCACAGGCCTTGATGCCTAACCGGCAGGCAGGTGCGTCATCCAGAAGATCGTCAGCTTAAAGTCTCAAGGTAGCCCATTTTTAGAATCAACCGCAATGGATCGCACACCGCTAGCCCCTCCTCCGATCGTCCCTAAGGATTCTGGTACGTATAGTTCGTAAGTGGTTCACCTCAGTAGGTGCAAGTAAGTACTTGTTGTTGTGAAGATCTCTAGACCCGAGACTTGGCCCAGGTTTCGGGATATCTTCCCTCATCAGTAGAGAACGTAGTTGGGGTGGAAAAGAAGGCCGCCAAGCAACCGTCACAGGCCTGGATGCCTAACCGGCTCGCAGGTGCGTCATCCAGAAGCTCGTCAGCTTAAAGGCTCAAGGGAGCCCATTTGTAGAATCAACCGCAATGGATCGCACACTGCTAGCCCCTCCTCCGGATCGCCCCTAAGGATTCTGGTACGTATAGTTTGTAAGTGGTTCACCTCAGTAGGTGCAAGTAAGTACTTGTTGTTGTGAAGATCTCTAGACCCGAGACATGGACCGGGTTTTGGGATATCTTCCCTCATCAGTAGAGAACGTAGTTGGGGTGGAAAAGAAGGCCGCCAAGCAACCATCACAGGCCTTGATGCCTAACTGGCACGCAGGTGCGTCATCCAGAAGCTCGTCACCTTAAAGGCTCAAGGGAGCCCATTTGTAGAATCAACCGCAATGGATCGCACACCGCTAGCCCATCCTCCAGATCGCCCCTAAGGATTCTGGTACGTATAGTTCGTGAGTGGTTCACCTCAGTAGGTGCATTTAAGTACTTGTTGTTGTGAAGATCTCTAGACCCGAGACATGGCCCGGGTTTGGGGATTTCTTCCCTCATCAGTAGAGAACGTAGTTGGGGTGGAAAAGAAGGCCGCCAAGCAACCGTCACAGGCCTTGATGCCTAACCGGCACGCAGGTGCATCATCCAGAAGCTCGTCAGCTTAAAGGCTCAAGGGAGCCCAATTGTAGAATCAACCGCAATGGATCGCACACAGCTAGCCCCTCCTCCGGATCGTCCCGAAGGATTCTGGTACGTATAGTTCGTAAGTGGTTCACCTCAGTAGATGCAAGTAAGTACTTGTTGTTGTGAAGATCTCTAGACCCGAGAAACGGCCCGGGTTTCGGGATATCTTCCCTCATCAGTAGAGAACGTAGTTGGGGTGGAAAAGAAGGCCGCCAAGCAACCATCACAGGCCTTGATGCCTAACCAGCATGCAGGTGCGTCATCCAGAAGCTCGTCAGCTTAAAGGCTCAAGGGAGCCTGTTGGACAGGCCACATGAAGGGCCGCTCCCCCCTCGGCCCGACCAGGCCCGAGCCCGGTCACACAAGTGCCACACACCACCACTGCTCGTCTTCCGTCCCCTCCGGGACCCCGGCCCCTGAACATATCGACCTCGTGGGCCCGACCCACTACTGGCCCGCGCGCCCAGCCTGGGCGCCATCTGGACACTCCACCACGAGGCCGCCTGGCCCCCGATCGACCTCAACCCTGGGCCTAGCCAGGCCTCAGACATCCCGGCACCACCATCCACCCAGGAGGTGAGCGGGCTACTTGGCAAGTCAATGGGAGAAAGAGGCGTCGATGGCTCTCCCCCGCCAGGTGCCGCTCGCCCATCGCCTCCCCGGGCGCTGGCTCCACCCCCCTGCTGGGTGTCTGGACTCCCTCATCCCGGACCTCCCGACCTCCAAGTGCGAGGGTCCGGACATCAAAGGGCACCAGCCCTATAACTGGGGCAGCTCCAGAGCAGGAAGGCAGTTGTATCCTGGAGTCGAGAGACGCAGAGAAGAACTCATCCTTGACGGACTACTGGCGCTGCCGTAGCTCTGCCTTGCGCATCATCGTCCTGCCTGCTGGCGCTGCCGCAACCTTCGTAACCTTCGTAAACCTTCATCGTCGTCGGGACCTGCTGGCGTGGCCGCGGACCGTTCGTAACTACCATCTTCATCGGGACCTGCTGGCTCCGCCGCGGACCGTCGCTTCCTTCGTCCATCTCGGGACCTGCCTGGCTCCGCCGCGGCCCGATCATCTAGAACGCCGAGCTCGAGGATTGAGAGCTATTCCCATCTTTTGGTAACAAGACTGTCCCGCTACCCTTTTCCCAAACCAGAGACCAGAACCGAGGGGACCCCTGAGTCCAGACCTCCTTGTACCATTCATCGTACTTAAAGAATTGCCTATAAAGTATCGTTGAACTTTACCCTTGTGTGGTGTCCGTCTGTGGGGGGGAAGTTACTTGTCTGTACGATCGTCGGAGACGGCTCTCCCCGGAGACCTCTCCCCTTATCCTCGGCCGACCCTCCCGGTCCGTCTAACATTGGTGGCAGCGGTGGGATCCGAATCACCGCATTATCGTACAGAGAGTAGCTCACCCCACGACGAAATCACGATGTCAAACAAAGAAAGCGGATCCACCGAGAAATTTCAGATGGAGAAATTGGACGAGTACAGCCATCGTGAATTAAAACAATTCTGCATCGAACTAGGTATCGCTACCACCGGTCTAAGTACCAAGGACGATTTCAAGCATGCCCTAGAGTCTTGGGCAGAAACCGGGGCTGCCGGAACCCCCGATCAAAACATCGCAGCAATAGAAAAACAAACCACAGCCCCTGAAGAGCGAAGAACGGGTCTCTCGCAAGACGAGATCCAGGAACGAGAAAAAACCCGACTACACGAGCTGGAAATGGCCCGGCTCAAAATGGATGTTGAACTTAAGTTGGCCGAACAAAAAATAAACTTAGAGCACCTGCGTCTCCGAGAAGAAAGAGAGGAAAAACAGAGACAAAGGGAGCTCGAGGAGAAGAAATTGGCATATGAACACGAGCGAAAATTAGCGGAGATCGACCTACGCAAGCAGAATAAAGAAGTAGGGGTGCCCGAGCAACCCCACACCCCAGGGGCAACAGAGAAAAAGGTACACATCCCCAAGGATGTCGTTCGAGAGTACTTCCGAGAGGACGACATCCAGCAATGGTTTAAGGCCTACGAAATCGCTATGACCGCCCACCGGATCGATAGAAGCGACTGGGGAGCCGGTCTATGGGGGAGATTCCTCAACGAGGGCCGCGACGCCCTGCTACAGCTCCCGGACCACCAGATGACCTCCTATGACCATATGAAAGCTGCACTCCTCACCCGCTATGGCCTCACACCCGAGATGTACCGTCAGAGGTTCCGAGACTGCACCCGCATCCCGGGTACAACTTGGGTGGACTATGTAAACTATTTTAGCCGAGCCTTCGAGGGCTGGATCAAAGGAAGCAAGGTCACCACTTACGAACAACTCTTCAACCTCATGGTATGGGAGCATCTATCGAACAATTGCTTCATTGAGCTCCGCCAGCACCTCCTCGATAGCAAATTGACCGATCCCCGGCAGCTCGCAGCCGAAGCTGACCGGTGGGAAATCACCAGAGTGGGCCGGAATGGGTCCTATGAACAGAGCCGGAACAACAACGGTCAGCACCGTCCCCGAGGAGGAGGAGGAGGCCAAGGACGTGGAAGAGACAACGCTCCGGTCGCCCCCGCTAGCAGCACCACCCCCCCGGCCAACCGGGGCAGCACCCCGGCGCGACCGGGATATCGAGCCAATGTTACGTGCCATCGATGCCAACGAGTCGGCCACTATGCAAACGACCCAAACTGCCCCCAGTATCAGAGCCCAAGACCCCGCCAAGTAGCCGCTGCTGCTCTGGGGGAGGAACAGATCTCAGAGGAACAAGAAGAATATGAGCAAGAGCATCAAGAATGGGAGCCAGCCGCCATGGCTCTAGCCTGCTTAGGGGGGAAAGACATGGTCCCGCGGGTCCCCCTACCCGCTAACACCCAGAAGTACAGCCAATGGGTGAGCATCAATGGACGCCGGGCCGAAGCCCTCCGTGACACCGGGGCCAGTGTGACAGCCGTCCGCTGTCACCTGGTGGCCCCAGAACAGTTCCTACCAAACATTCTCTGCCCTGTCCGTTCAGCCGATAACTCAGAGAGTCTGTGTCGGATGGCCTGCGTCCCTTTCGAATGGGGAGGGGTCTCCGGCATGTTGAAAGTAACGGTCCGAGACGATGCCCCCGTAGACTGCCTCCTGGGGAATGACCTTGAAAGCTCTCCGTGGGCAGCCGTAGAACGACGAGAACACCTGGGGATGTTAGGCATCCCGGACTGGGCATGCGTCACCACCCGGTCCATGGCCGCCCGTGCCAAACCCCGACCCGAGGAACCCGAATGGCCGGCGCCTCCGCCTCCGGTCGCACCAGCCGAAACCACCGACCGTGACGTCCCCCCAGAACCAGCTCAACCTCCAGACCTCGCTAACCTCGACCAGTGGCCTCAAGAAGGGGGGCCCACGCAAGAACAGTTTCGCCAAGAACAGAAGACCTGTCCCTCCCTCGAGGGACTCCGCCAACAAGCCCTCGCCCAAAGCGCAGGGGATACCTCCGGAAAACATTGGATCTACTGGGACAATGATCTGCTATACAGTGAACAAAGAATCGCGGAGTTGGGGGCCAGCCGAGTGCTAGTGGTGCCCCTCCGTTTTAGAGGCTTTCTGCTAAACCTGGCCCACGATGTCCCCCTGGCTGGACACCTGGGTCAAGATAAAACCTACAGCCGCCTGGTGACCCACTTCTTCTGGCCCAAAATGAGGGACGATGTACACCAGCATTGCCGATCTTGCCCCACGTGCCAAGCCAGTGGAAAGAGCGGCCGCAAACTAAAAGCCCCCCTGCAACCTTTTCCCGTGGTCACCACCCCGTTCGAGAGGGTCGGAATAGACATTGTGGGGCCCCTGGACCCGCGTACAAAACAAGGCCATCGGTTCATCCTGGTGCTAGTGGACCACGCCACCCGCTACCCCGAGGCTGTTCCCCTGCGGACTGTGACAGCCCCGGTAGTCGGCCGGGCTCTGATGGGAATCTTCTCCCGTGTGGGCTTCCCCCGAGAAGTCGTCAGCGACAGAGGCACGAACTTTATTTCCAAATATATGAAGTCCCTCTGGCAACAATGTGGGGTTACCTACCGATTCACGACCCCCTATCACCCTCAAGGAAACGGACTCGTTGAGCGGTTCAACCGCACGCTCAAAGGGATGATTGGGGGGTTGGAAGAGCCCCTCCGTCGCCAGTGGGATGTGCTGCTGCCGTGCCTCCTCTTCGCCTATCGGGAGGTCCCCCAGAAGTCCCTCGGCTTCAGCCCGTTCGAACTGCTGTATGGACATCCAGTACGGGGACCACTCAGCCTAGTCAGGGAAGGCTGGGAGATGCCCCCTCTAAAGAACCCCCCAGATGTTTTCCGATACCTCCTAACCCTCCGCAACCAGACCCGGCGGTTCCGAGAGCTGGCAAAAGCCAACCTAGAGGCCAGTCAAGAGGACATGAAAAAGTGGTATGACCGGAATGCCTCCTCCATCGAATTTGAACCTGGGCAACAGGTATGGGTGATGTCCCCCACCGAACCCTGCGCCCTGCAAGACAAATGGACGGGGCCCTTCAAAGTAGTCGAGCGCAAGGGCCCTGCCACCTATCTCATCGACATGGAATCTGCCCGGAACCCCCTCCGGGTCCTCCACGCTAATAGACTGAAACCCCACTTTGTGCGTTCAGAACTCAGCCTCCTGATGGCCACAGACAATGGGGCTGAAGAAGACTCCGAGCCCCTCCCTGACCTCCTACGGACTCGGGAGAAAGACGGCTCCGTGGATGGGGTCCGACTCTCGGAGGCCCTCACCTGGGAGCAACGCCAGGAGTGTCGAGACCTTCTGTTGCAGTTCGCCAGCCTGTTTTCCCTCACCCCAGGTGTCACTTCCTGGTGTGTGCACGACGTGGACACGGGGGACAACCCCCCTATCCGCCACCGGGCCTACCGCGTGCCAGATCGGGTACGGGCCTGCATCCAGGAAGAAGTAACCAGAATGCTCACGCTCGGGGTCATCGAGCCCTCAGACAGCCCCTGGGCCAGCCCTGTAGTCCTGGTCCCCAAAGCAGCCGCTCCCGGCACCACACCAGAACTCCGGTTCTGCGTCGACTACCGGGGCTTGAATGCGGTCACCCGAACAGACGCACATCCCATCCCCCGGGCAGACGAACTAATCGACCGCATGGGAGCTGCCCGCTACCTCAGTATTTTCGACCTGACGGCGGGCTACTGGCAGATCGGCCTCACACCCCGGGCCCAAGAACGTTCTGCCTTTTCCACCCCTGATGGCCATTACCATTTCAAGGTCATGCCCTTTGGCATGAAGAATGCTCCAGCAACATTTCAGCGGCTCGTCAACCAGGTCCTGGCAGGGCTCGAAGGATTCAGCGCCGCCTACCTAGACGACATCGCTGTATACAGCCACCATTGGCCCGAGCACCTCCACCACCTCCAAGCGGTGCTACAGGCCCTCCAGCGGGCTGGCCTCACGATTAAGGCCAGTAAATGCCAAATTGGTCAGGGGTCCGTAACCTACCTCGGACACCAGGTGGGAAGCGGTCTGGTGGCCCCTCTGCAGCTCAAGATTGCCGCCATCCAGTCCTGGCAGCCCCCCATCACCCAGACCGAGTGACGCGCCTTCCTGGGCCTCACGGGCTATTACCGAAGGTTCGTGAAAGACTATGGTACCATAGTGGGGCCCCTCACAGAACTCACGTCCAAAAATCAACCCAAGAAAGTCAACTGGACCCCGGATTGTCAAACAGCCTTCGAACAATTGAAGGCCGCCATGTGCTCCGCCCCTGTGCTCCAGGCCCCCGACTACAGCCGGGAGTTCGTCGTCCAGACGGATGCCTCCGACCATGGCATTGGGGCAGTCCTGTCTCAAGTGAACACCGAAGGCCTTGATCAGCCAGTGGCCTTCATCAGCAGGCGACTCCTACCCCGAGAACAACGCTGGAGCACCATAGAGAGGGAGGCCTTCGCTGTGGTATGGGCCCTCAAAAAGCTCCGGCCCTACCTCTTTGGCACGCACTTTCGGGTGCAGACCGACCATCGACCCCTGCAGTGGCTGATGCAGATGCGGGGGGAAAACCCGAAACTACTACGTTGGTCCATCTCCCTACAAGGGATAGACTTCACTGTGGAGCACCGGCCTGGGCCAGATCACGCCAACGCGGATGGCCTGTCCCGGTTTTTCCGCCTCGACGAGGAGAGTCCCCAAGAGGATGGGTGACTCTCCCCGCCTTCAGCTGGGGGGGACGCATGTTGGACAGGCCACATGAAGGGCCGCTCCCCCCTCGGCCCGACCAGGCCCGAGCCCGGTCACACAAGTGCCACACACCACCACTGCTCGTCTTCCGTCCCCTCCGGGACCCCGGCCCCTGAACATATCGACCTCGTGGGCCCGACCCACTACTGGCCCGCGCGCCCAGCCTGGGCGCCATCTTGGACACTCCACCACGAGGCCGCCTGGCCCCCGATCGACCTCAACCCTGGGCCTAGCCAGGCCTCAGACATCCCGGCACCACCATCCACCCAGGAGGTGAGCGGGCTACTTGGCAAGTCAATGGGAGAAAGAGGCGTCGATGGCTCTCCCCCGCCAGGTGCCGCTCGCCCATCGCCTCCCCGGGCGCTGGCTCCACCCCCCTGCTGGGTGTCTGGACTCCCTCATCCCGGACCTCCCGACCTCCAAGTGCGAGGGTCCGGACATCAAAGGGCACCAGCCCTATAACTGGGGCAGCTCCAGAGCAGGAAGGCAGTTGTATCCTGGAGTCGAGAGACGCAGAGAAGAACTCATCCTTGACGGACTACTGGCGCTGCCGTAGCTCTGCCTTGCGCATCATCGTCCTGCCTGCTGGCGCTGCCGCAACCTTCGTAACCTTCGTAAACCTTCATCGTCGTCGGGACCTGCTGGCGTGGCCGCGGACCGTTCGTAACTACCATCTTCATCGGGACCTGCTGGCTCCGCCGCGGACCGTCGCTTCCTTCGTCCATCTCGGGACCTGCCTGGCTCCGCCGCGGCCCGATCATCTAGAACGCCGAGCTCGAGGATTGAGAGCTATTCCCATCTTTTGGTAACAAGACTGTCCCGCTACCCTTTTCCCAAACCAGAGACCAGAACCGAGGGGACCCCTGAGTCCAGACCTCCTTGTACCATTCATCGTACTTAAAGAATTGCCTATAAAGTATCGTTGAACTTTACCCTTGTGTGGTGTCCGTCTGTGGGGGGAAGTTACTTGTCTGTACGATCGTCGGAGACGGCTCTCCCCGGAGACCTCTCCCCGTATCCTCGGCCGACCCTCCCGGTCCGTCTAACAGAGCCCATTTGTAGAATCAACCGCAATGGATCGCACACCGCTAGCCCCTCCTCCGGATCGCCCCTAAGGATTCTGGTACGTATAGTTCGTAAGTGGTTCACCTCAGTAGGTGCAAGTAAGTACTTGTTGTTGTGAAGATCTCTAGACCCGAGACATTGCCCGGGTTTCGGGATATCTTCCCTCATCAGTAGAGAACGAAAAGAAGGCCGCCAAGCAACCGTTCCAGACCTTGATGCCTAACCGGCACACAGGTGCGTCATCCAAAAGCTCGTCAGCTTAAAGGCTCAAGGGAGCCCATTTCTAGAATCAACCGCAATGGATCGTACACCGCAAGCCCCTCCTCTGGATCGCCCCTAAGGATTCTGGTACGTATAGTTCGTAAGTGGTTCACCTCAGTAGGTGCAAGTAAGTACTTGTTGTTGTGAAGATCTCTAGACCCGAGAAATGGCCCGGGTTTCGGGATATCTTCCCTCATCAGTAGAGAACGTAGTTGGGGTGGAAAAGAAGGCCGCCAAGCAACCGTCACAGGCCTTGATGCCTAACCGGCACGCAGGTGCATCATCCAGAAGCTCGTCAGCTTAAAGGCTCAAGAGAGCCCAATTTTATAATCAACCGCAATGGATTGCACACCGCTAGCCCCTCCTCTGGATTGCCCCTAAGGATTCTGGTACGTATAGTTCGTAAGTGGTTCACCTCAGTAGGTGCAAGTAAGTACTTGTTGTTGTGAAGATCTCTAGACCCGAGACATTGCCCGGGTTTCGGGATATCTTCCCTCATCAGTAGAGAACGAAAAGAAGGCCGCCAAGCAACCGTCACAGCCCTTGATGCCTAACCGGCACACAGGTGCGTCATCCAAAAGCTCGTCAGCTTAAAGGCTCAAGGGAGCCCATTTTTAGAATCAACCGCAATGGATCGCACACCGCTAGCCCCTCCTCCGGATCGCCCCTAAGGATTCTGGTACGTATAGTTCGTAAGTGGTTCACCTCAGTAGGTGCAAGTAAGTACTTGTTGTTGTCAAGATCTCTAGACCCGAGACATGGCCCGGGTTTCGGGATATCTTCCCTCATCAGTAGAGAACGTAGTTGGGTTGGAAAAGAAGGCCACCAAGCAACCGTCACAGGCCTTGATGCCTAACCGGCACGCAGGTGCGTCATCCAGAAGCTCGTCAGCTTAAAGTCTCAAAGGAGCCCATTTTTAGAATCAACCGCAATGGATCGCACACAGCTAGCCCCTCCTCCGGATCGTCCCTAAGGATTCTGGTACGTATAGTTCGTAAGTGGTTCACATCAGTAGGTGCAAGTAAGTACTTGTTGTGAAGATCTCTAGACCCGAGAAATGGCCCGGGTTTCGGGATATCTTCCCTCATCAGTAGAGAACGTAGTTGGGGTGGAAAAGAAGGCCGCCAAGCAACCGTCACAGGCCTTGATGCCTAACCGGCACGCAGGTGCATCATCCAGAAGCTCGTCAGCTTAAAGGCTCAAGGGAGCCCAATTTTAGAATCAACCGCAATGGATTGCAAACCGCTAGCCCCTCCTCTGGATCGCCCCTAAGGATTCTGGTACGTATAGTTCGTAAGTGGTTCACCTCAGTAGGTGCAAGTAAGTACTTGTTGTTGTGAAGATCTCTAGACCCGAGACATGGCCCGGGTTTCGGGATATCTTCCCTCATCAGTAGAGAACGTAGTTGGGTTGGAAAAGAAGGCCGCCAAGCAACCGTCACAGGCCTTGATGCCTAACCGGCACGCAGGTGCGTCATCCAGAAGCTCGTCAGCTTAAAGTCTCAAAGGAGCCTATTTTTAGAATCAACCGCAATGGATCGCACACAGCTAGCCCCTCCTCCGGATCGTCCCTAAGGATTCTGGTACGTATAGTTCGTAAGTGGTTCACCTCAGTAGGTGCAAGTAAGTACTTGTTATTGTGAAGATCTCTACACCCGAGACATGGCCCGGGTTTCGGGATATCTTCCCTCATCAGTAGAGAACGTAGTTGGGGTGGAAAAGAAGGCCGCCAAGCAACCGTCACAGGCCTTGATGCCTAACCGGCACGCAGGTGCGTCATCCAGAAGCTCGTCAGCTTAAAGTCTCAAAGGAGCCCATTTTTAGAATCAACCGCAATGGATCGCACACAGCTAGCCCCTCCTCCGGATCGTACCTAAGGATTCTGGTACGTATAGTTCGTAAGTGGTTCACCTCAGTAGGTGCAAGTAAGTACTTGTTATTGTGAAGATCTCTACACCCGAGACATGGCCCGGGGTTCGGGATATCTTCCCTCATCAGTAGAGAACGTAGTTGGGGTGGAAAAGAAGGCCGCCAAGCAACCATCACAGGCCTTGATGCCTAACCAGCACGCAGGTGCGTCATCCATAAGCTCGTCAGCTTAAAGGCTCAAGGGAGCCCATTTGTAGAATCAACCGCAATGGATCGCACACCGCTAGCCCCTCCTCCAGGTCGCCCCTAAGGATTCTGGTACGTATAGTTCGTAAGTGGTTCACCTCAGTAGGTGCAAGTAAGTACTTGTTGTTGTGAAGATCTCTAGACCCGAGAAATGGCCCGGGTTTCGGGATATCTTCCCTCATCAGTAGAGAACGGAGTTGGGGTGGAAAAGAAGGCCGCCAAGCAACCGTCACAGGCCTTGATGCCTAACCGGCACGCAGGTGCATCATCCAGAAGCTCGTCAGCTTAAAGGCTCAAGGGAGCCCAATTCTAGAATCAACCGCAATGGATTGCACACCGCTAGCCCCTCTTCTGGATTGCCCCTAAGGATTCTGGTACGTATAGTTCGTAAGTGGTTCACCTCAGTAGGTGCAAGTAAGTACTTGTTGTTGTGAAGATCTCTAGACCCGAGACATTGCCCGGGTTTCGGGATATCTTCCCTCATCATTAGAGAACGAAAAGAAGGCCGCCAAGCAACCGTCACAGGCCTTGATGCCTAACCGGCACACAGGTGCGTCATCCAAAAGCTCGTCAGCTTAAAGGCTCAAGGGAGCCCATTTTTAGAATCAACCGCAATGGATCGCACACCGCTAGCCCCTCCTCCGGATCGCCCCTAAGGATTCTGGTACGTATAGTTCGTAAGTGGTTCACCTCAGTAGGTGCAAGTAAGTACTTGTTGTTGTGAAGATCTCTAGACCCGAGACATGGCCCGGGTTTCGGGATATCTTCCCTCATCAGTAGAGAACGTAGTTGGGTTGGAAAAGAAGGCCGCCAAGCAACCGTCACAGGCCTTGATGCCTAACCGGCACGCAGGTGCGTCATCCAGAAGCTCGTCAGCTTAAAGTCTCAAAGGAGCCCATTTTTAGAATCAACCGCAATGGATCGCACACAGCTAGCCCCTCCTCCGGATCGTCCCTAAGGATTCTGGTACGTATAGTTCGTAAGTGGTTCACCTCAGTAGGTGCAAGTAAGTACTTGTTGTTGTGAAGATCTCTAGACCCGAGAAATGGCCCGGGTTTCGGGATATCTTCCCTCATCAGTAGAGAACGTAGTTGGGGTGGAAAAGAAGGCCGCCAAGCAACCATCACAGGCCTTGATGCCTAACCAGCACGCAGGTGCGTCATCCAGAAGCTCGTCAGCTTAAAGGCTCAAGGGAGCCCATTTGTAGAATCAACCGCAATGGATCACACACCGCTAGCCCCTCCTCCGGATCGCCCCTAAGGATTCTGGTACGTATAGTTCGTAAGTGGTTCACCTCAGTAGGTGCAAGTAAGTACTTGTTGTTGTGAAGATCTCTACACCCGAGACATGACCCGGGTTTCGGGATATCTTCCCTCATCAGTAGAGAACGTAGTTGGGGTGGAAAAGAAGGCCGCCAAGCAACCGTCACAGGCCTTGATGCCTAACCAGCACGCAGGTGCATCATCCAGAAGCTCGTCAGCTTAAAGGCTCAAGGGAGCCCAATTTTAGAATCAACCGCAATGGATTGCACACCGCTAGCCCCTCCTCTGGATTGCCCCTAAGGATTCTGGTACGTATAGTTCGTAAGTGGTTCACCTCAGTAGGTACAAGTAAGTACTTGTTGTTGTGAAGATCTCTAGACCCGAGACATTGCCCGGGTTTCGGGATATCTTCCCTCATCAGTAGAGAACGAAAAGAAGGCCGCCAAGCAACCTTCACAGGCCTTGATGCCTAACCGGCACGCAGGTGCGTCATCCAGAAGCTCGTCAGCTTAAAGTCTCAAAGGAGCCCATTTTTAGAATCAACCGCAATGGATCGCACACAGCTAGCCCCTCCTCCGGATCGTCCCTAAGGATTCTGGTACGTATAGTTCGTAAGTGGTTCACATCAGTAGGTGCAAGTAAGTACTTGTTGTTGTGAAGATCTCTAGACCCGAGAAATGGCCCGGGTTTCGGGATATCTTCCCTCATCAGTAGAGAACGTAGTTGGGGTGGAAAAGAAGGCCGCCAAGCAACCATCACAGGCCTTGATGCCTAACCAGCACGCAGGTGCGTCATCCAGAAGCTCGTCAGCTTAAAGGCTCATGGGAGCCCATTTGTAGAATCAACCGCAATGGATCGCACACCGCTAGCCCCTCCTCCGGATCGCCCCTAAGGATTCTGGTACGTATAGTTCGTAAGTGGTTCACCTCAGTAGGTGCAAGTAAGTACTTGTTGTTGTGAAGATCTCTCGACCCGAGAAATGGCCCGGGTTTCGGGATATCTTCCCTCATCAGTAGAGAACGTAGTTGGGGTGGAAAAGAAGGCCGCCAAGCAACCGTCACAGGCCTTGATGCCTAACCGGCACGCAGGTGCATCATCCAGAAGCTCGTCAGCTTAAAGGCTCAAGGGAGCCCAATTTTAGAATCAACCGCAATGGATTGCAAACCGCTAGCCCCTCCTCTGGATCGCCCCTAAGGATTCTGGTACGTATAGTTCGTAAGTGGTTCACCTCAGTAGGTGCAAGTAAGTACTTGTTGTTGTGAAGATCTCTAGACCCGAGACATTGCCCGGGTTTCGGGATATCTTCCCTCATCAGTAGAGAACGAAAAGAAGGCCGCCAAGCAACCGTTACAGACCTTGATGCCTAACCGGCACACAGGTGCGTCATCCAAAAGCTCGTCAGCTTAAAGGCTCAAGGGAGCCCATTTCTAGAATCAACCGCAATGGATCGCACACCGCTAGCCCCTCCTCCGGATCGCCCCTAAGGATTCTGGTGCGTATAGTTCGTAAGTGGTTCACCTCAGTAGGTGCAAGTAAGTACTTGTTGTTGTGAAGATCTCTAGCCCCGAGAAATGGCCCGGGTTTCGGTATATCTTCCCTCATCAGTAGAGAACGTAGTTGGGGTGGAAAAGAAGGCCGCCAAGCAACCGTCACAGGCCTTGATGCCTAACCGGCACGCAGGTGCATCATCCAGAAGCTCGTCAGCTTAAAGGCTCAAGAGAGCCCAATTTTAGAATCAACCGCAATGGATTGCACACCGCTAGCCCCTCCTCTGGATTGCCCCTAAGGATTCTGGTACGTATAGTTCGTAAGTGGTTCACCTCAGTAGGTGCAAGTAAGTACTTGTTGTTGTGAAGATCTCTAGACCCGAGACATTGCCCGGGTTTCGGGATATCGTCCCTCATCAGTAGAGAACGAAAAGAAGGCCGCCAAGCAACCGTCACAGGCCTTGATGCCTAACCGGCACACAGGTGCGTCATCCAAAAGCTCGTCAGCTTAAAGGCTCAAGGGAGCCCATTTTTAGAATCAACCGCAATGGATCGCACACCGCTAGCCCCTCCTCCGGATCGCCCCTAAGGATTCTGGTACGTATAGTTCGTAAGTGGTTCACCTCAGTAGGTGCAAGTAAGTACTTGTTGTTGTGAAGATCTCTAGACCCGAGACATGGCCCGGGTTTCGGGATATCTTCCCTCATCAGTAGAGAACGTAGTTGGGTTGGAAAAGAAGGCCGCCAAGCAACCGTCACAGGCCTTGATGCCTAACCGGCACGCAGGTGCGTCATCCAGAAGCTCGTCAGCTTAAAGTCTCAAAGGAGCCCATTTTTAGAATCAACCGCAATGGATCGCACACAGCTAGCCCCTCCTCCGGATCGTCCCTAAGGATTCTGGTACGTATAGTTCGTAAGTGGTTCACCTCAGTAGGTGCAAGTAAGTACTTGTTGTTGTGAAGATCTCTAGACCCGAGAAATGGCCCGGGTTTCGGGATATCTTCCCTCATCAGTAGAGAACGTAGTTGGGGTGGAAAAGAAGGCCGCCAAGCAACCATCACAGGCCTTGATGCCAAACCAGCACGCAGGTGCGTCATCCAGAAGCTCGTCAGCTTAAAGGCTCAAGGGAGCCCATTTGTAGAATCAACCGCAATGGATCGCACACCGCTAGCCCCTCCTCCGGATCGCCCCTAAGGATTCTGGTACGTATAGTTCGTAAGTGGTTCACCTCAGTAGGTGCAAGTAAGTACTTGTTGTTGTGAAGATCTCTAGACCCGAGAAATGGCCCGGGTTTCGGGATATCTTCCCTCATCAGTAGAGAACGTAGTTGGGGTGGAAAAGAAGGCCGCCAAGCAACCGTCACAGGCCTTGATGCCTAACCGGCACGCAGGTGCATCATCCAGAAGCTCGTCAGCTTAAAGGCTCAAGGGAGCCCAATTTTAGAATCAACCGCAATGGATTGCACACCGCTAGCCCCTCCTCTGGATCGCCCCTAAGGATTCTGGTACGTATAGTTCGTAAGTGGTTCACCTCAGTAGGTGCAAGTAAGTACTTGTTGTTGTGAAGATCTCTAGACCCGAGACATTGCCCGGGTTTCGGGATATCTTCCCTCATCAGTAGAGAACGAAAAGAAGGCCGCCAAGCAACCGTTCCAGACCTTGATGCCTAACCGGCACACAGGTGCGTCATCCAAAAGCTCGTCAGCTTAAAGGCTCAAGGGAGCCCATTTCTAGAATCAACCGCAATGGATCGCACACCGCAAGCCCCTCCTCCGGATCGCCCCTAAGGATTCTGGTACGTATAGTTCGTAAGTGGTTCACCTCAGTAGGTGCAAGTAAGTACTTGTTGTTGTGAAGATCTCTAGACCCGAGACATGGCCCGGGTTTCGGGATATCTTCCCTCATCAGTAGAGAACGTAGTTGGGTTGGAAAAGAAGGCCGCCAAGCAACCGTCACAGGCCTTGATGCCTAACCGGCACGCAGGTGCGTCATCCAGAAGCTCGTCAGCTTAAAGTCTCAAAGGAGCCCATTTTTAGAATCAACCGCAATGGATCGCACACAGCTAGCCCCTCCTCCGGATCGTCGCCAAGGATTCTGGTACGTATAGTTCGTAAGTGGTTCACCTCAGTAGGTGCAAGTAAGTACTTGTTATTGTGAAGATCTCTACACCCGAGACATGGCCCGGGTTTCGGGATATCTTCCCTCATCAGTAGAGAACGTAGTTGGGGTGGAAAAGAAGGCCGCCAAGCAACCGTCACAGGCCTTGATGCCTAACCGGCAGGCAGGTGCGTCATCCAGAAGCTCGTCAGCTTAAAGTCTCAAGGTAGCCCATTTTTAGAATCAACCGCAATGGATCGCACACCGCTAGCCCCTCCTCCGATCGTCCCTAAGGATTCTGGTACGTATAGTTCGTAAGTGGTTCACCTCAGTAGGTGCAAGTAAGTACTTGTTGTTGTGAAGATCTCTAGACCCGAGACTTGGGCCAGGTTTCGGGATATCTTCCCTCATCAGTAGAGAACGTAGTTGGGGTGGAAAAGAAGGCCGCCAAGCAACCGTCACAGGCCTGGATGCCTAACCGGCTCGCAGGTGCGTCATCCAGAAGCTCGTCAGCTTAAAGGCTCAAGGGAGCCCATTTGTAGAATCAACCGCAATGGATCGCACACTGCTAGCCCCTCCTCCGGATCGCCCCTAAGGATTCTGGTACGTATAGTTTGTAAGTGGTTCACCTCAGTAGGTGCAAGTAAGTACTTGTTGTTGTGAAGATCTCTAGACCCGAGACATGGACCGGGTTTTGGGATATCTTCCCTCATCAGTAGAGAACGTAGTTGGGGTGGAAAAGAAGGCCGCCAAGCAACCATCACAGGCCTTGATGCCTAACTGGCACGCAGGTGCGTCATCCAGAAGCTCGTCACCTTAAAGGCTCAAGGGAGCCCATTTGTAGAATCAACCGCAATGGATCGCACACCGCTAGCCCATCCTCCAGATCGCCCCTAAGGATTCTGGTACGTATAGTTCGTGAGTGGTTCACCTCAGTAGGTGCATTTAAGTACTTGTTGTTGTGAAGATCTCTAGACCCGAGACATGGCCCGGGTTTGGGGATTTCTTCCCTCATCAGTAGAGAACGAAAAGAAGGCCGCCAAGCAACCGTTCCAGACCTTGATGCCTAACCGGCACACAGGTGCGTCATCCAAAAGCTCGTCAGCTTAAAGGCTCAAGGGAGCCCATTTCTAGAATCAACCGCAATGGATCGCACACCGCAAGCCCCTCCTCTGGATCGCCCCTAAGGATTCTGGTACGTATAGTTCGTAAGTGGTTCACGTCAGTAGGTGCAAGTAAGTACTTGTTGTTGTGAAGATCTCTAGACCCGAGAAATGGCCCGGGTTTCGGGATATCTTCCCTCATCAGTAGAGAACGTAGTTGGGGTGGAAAAGAAGGCCGCCAAGCAACCGTCACAGGCCTTGATGCCTAACCGGCACACAGGTGCATCATCCAGAAGCTCGTCAGCTTAAAGGCTCAAGAGAGCCCAATTTTAGACTCAACCGCAATGGATTGCACACCGCTAGCCCCTCCTCTGGATTGCCCCTAAGGATTCTGGTACGTATAGTTCGTAAGTGGTTCACCTCAGTAGGTGCAAGTAAGTACTTGTTGTTGTGAAGATCTCTAGACCCGAGACATTGCCCGGGTTTCGGGATATCTTCCCTCATCAGTAGAGAACGAAAAGAAGGCCGCCAAGCAACCGTCACAGGCCTTGATGCCTAACCGGCACACAGGTGCGTCATCCAAAAGCTAGTCAGCTTAAAGGCTCAAGGGAGCCCATTTTTAGAATCAACCGCAATGGATCGCACACCGCTAGCCCCTCCTCCGGATCGCCCCTAAGGATTCTGGTACGTATAGTTCGTAAGTGGTTCACCTCAGTAGGTGCAAGTAAGTACTTGTTGTTGTCAAGATCTCTAGACCCGAGACATGGCCCGGGTTTCGGGATATCTTCCCTCATCAGTAGAGAACGTAGTTGGGTTGGAAAAGAAGGCCGCCAAGCAACCGTCACAGGCCTTGATGCCTAACCGGCACGCAGGTGCGTCATCCAGAAGCTCGTCAGCTTAAAGTCTCAAAGGAGCCCATTTTTAGAATCAACCGCAATGGATCGCACACAGCTAGCCCCTCCTCCGGATCGTCCCTAAGGATTCTGGTACGTATAGTTCGTAAGTGGTTCACATCAGTAGGCGCAAGTAAGTACTTGTTGTTGTGAAGATCTCTAGACCCGAGAAATGGCCCGGGTTTCGGGATATCTTCCCTCATCAGTAGAGAACGTAGTTGGGGTGGAAAAGAAGGCCGCCAAGCAACCGTCACAGGCCTTGATGCCTAACCGGCACGCAGGTGCATCATCCAGAAGCTCGTCAGCTTAAAGGCTCAAGGGAGCCCAATTTTAGAATCAACCGCAATGGATTGCAAACCGCTAGCCCCTCCTCTGGATCGCCCCTAAGGATTCTGGTACGTATAGTTCGTAAGTGGTTCACCTCAGTAGGTGCAAGTAAGTACTTGTTGTTGTGAAGATCTCTAGACCCGAGACATGGCCCGGGTTTCGGGATATCTTCCCTCATCAGTAGAGAACGTAGTTGGGTTGGAAAAGAAGGCCGCCAAGCAACCGTCACAGGCCTTGATGCCTAACCGGCACGCAGGTGCGTCATCCAGAAGCTCGTCAGCTTAAAGTCTCAAAGGAGCCCATTTTTAGAATCAACCGCAATGGATCGCACACAGCTAGCCCCTCCTCCGGATCGTCCCCAAGGATTCTGGTACGTATAGTTCGTAAGTGGTTCACCTCAGTAGGTGCAAGTAAGTACTTGTTATTGTGAAGATCTCTACACCCGAGACATGGCCCGGGTTTCGGGATATCTTCCCTCATCAGTAGAGAACGTAGTTGGGGTGGAAAAGAAGGCCGCCAAGCAACCGTCACAGGCCTTGATGCCTAACCGGCAGGCAGGTGCGTCATCCAGAAGCTCGTCAGCTTAAAGTCTCAAGGTAGCCCATTTTTAGAATCAACCGCAATGGATCGCACACCGCTAGCCCCTCCTCCGATCGTCCCTAAGGATTCTGGTACGTATAGTTCGTAAGTGGTTCACCTCAGTAGGTGCAAGTAAGTACTTGTTGTTGTGAAGATCTCTAGACCCGAGACTTGGGCCAGGTTTCGGGATATCTTCCCTCATCAGTAGAGAACGTAGTTGGGGTGGAAAAGAAGGCCGCCAAGCAACCGTCACAGGCCTGGATGCCTAACCGGCTCGCAGGTGCGTCATCCAGAAGCTCGTCAGCTTAAAGGCTCAAGGGAGCCCATTTGTAGAATCAACCGCAATGGATCGCACACTGCTAGCCCCTCCTCCGGATCGCCCCTAAGGATTCTGGTACGTATAGTTTGTAAGTGGTTCACCTCAGTAGGTGCAAGTAAGTACTTGTTGTTGTGAAGATCTCTAGACCCGAGACATGGACCGGGTTTTGGGATATCTTCCCTCATCAGTAGAGAACGTAGTTGGGGTGGAAAAGAAGGCCGCCAAGCAACCATCACAGGCCTTGATGCCTAACTGGCACGCAGGTGCGTCATCCAGAAGCTCGTCACCTTAAAGGCTCAAGGGAGCCCATTTGTAGAATCAACCGCAATGGATCGCACACCGCTAGCCCATCCTCCAGATCGCCCCTAAGGATTCTGGTACGTATAGTTCGTGAGTGGTTCACCTCAGTAGGTGCATTTAAGTACTTGTTGTTGTGAAGATCTCTAGACCCGAGACATGGCCCGGGTTTGGGGATTTCTTCCCTCATCAGTAGAGAACGAAAAGAAGGCCGCCAAGCAACCGTTCCAGACCTTGATGCCTAACCGGCACACAGGTGCGTCATCCAAAAGCTCGTCAGCTTAAAGGCTCAAGGGAGCCCATTTCTAGAATCAACCGCAATGGATCGCACACCACAAGCCCCTCCTCTGGATCGCCCCTAAGGATTCTGGTACGTATAGTTCGTAAGTGGTTCACGTCAGTAGGTGCAAGTAAGTACTTGTTGTTGTGAAGATCTCTAGACCCGAGAAATGGCCCGGGTTTCGGGATATCTTCCCTCATCAGTAGAGAACGTAGTTGGGGTGGAAAAGAAGGCCGCCAAGCAACCGTCACAGGCCTTGATGCCTAACCGGCACACAGGTGCATCATCCAGAAGCTCGTCAGCTTAAAGGCTCAAGAGAGCCCAATTTTAGACTCAACCGCAATGGATTGCACACCGCTAGCCCCTCCTCTGGATTGCCCCTAAGGATTCTGGTACGTATAGTTCGTAAGTGGTTCACCTCAGTAGGTGCAAGTAAGTACTTGTTGTTGTGAAGATCTCTAGACCCGAGACATTGCCCGGGTTTCGGGATATCTTCCCTCATCAGTAGAGAACGAAAAGAAGGCCGCCAAGCAACCGTCACAGGCCTTGATGCCTAACCGGCACACAGGTGCGTCATCCAAAAGCTAGTCAGCTTAAAGGCTCAAGGGAGCCCATTTTTAGAATCAACCGCAATGGATCGCACACCGCTAGCCCCTCCTCCGGATCGCCCCTAAGGATTCTGGTACGTATAGTTCGTAAGTGGTTCACCTCAGTAGGTGCAAGTAAGTACTTGTTGTTGTCAAGATCTCTAGACCCGAGACATGGCCCGGGTTTCGGGATATCTTCCCTCATCAGTAGAGAACGTAGTTGGGTTGGAAAAGAAGGCCGCCAAGCAACCGTCACAGGCCTTGATGCCTAACCGGCACGCAGGTGCGTCATCCAGAAGCTCGTCAGCTTAAAGTCTCAAAGGAGCCCATTTTTAGAATCAACCGCAATGGATCGCACACAGCTAGCCCCTCCTCCGGATCGTCCCTAAGGATTCTGGTACGTATAGTTCGTAAGTGGTTCACATCAGTAGGCGCAAGTAAGTACTTGTTGTTGTGAAGATCTCTAGACCCGAGAAATGGCCCGGGTTTCGGGATATCTTCCCTCATCAGTAGAGAACGTAGTTGGGGTGGAAAAGAAGGCCGCCAAGCAACCGTCACAGGCCTTGATGCCTAACCGGCACGCAGGTGCATCATCCAGAAGCTCGTCAGCTTAAAGGCTCAAGGGAGCCCAATTTTAGAATCAACCGCAATGGATTGCAAACCGCTAGCCCCTCCTCTGGATCGCCCCTAAGGATTCTGGTACGTATAGTTCGTAAGTGGTTCACCTCAGTAGGTGCAAGTAAGTACTTGTTGTTGTGAAGATCTCTGGACCCGAGACATGGCCCGGGTTTCGGGATATCTTCCCTCATCAGTAGAGAACGTAGTTGGGTTGGAAAAGAAGGCTGCCAAGCAACCGTCACAGGCCTTGATGCCTAACCGGCACGCAGGTGCGTCATCCAGAAGCTCGTCAGCTTAAAGTCTCAAAGGAGCCCATTTTTAGAATCAACCGCAATGGATCGCACACAGCTAGCCCCTCCTCCGGATCGTCCCTAAGGATTCTGGTACGTATAGTTCGTAAGTGGTTCACCTCAGTAGGTGCAAGTAAGTACTTGTTATTGTGAAGATCTCTACACCCGAGACATGGCCCGGGTTTCGGGATATCTTCCCTCATCAGTAGAGAACGTAGTTGGGGTGGAAAAGAAGGCCGCCAAGCAACCGTCACAGGCCTTGATGCCTAACCGGCACGCAGGTGCGTCATCCAGAAGCTCGTCAGCTTAAAGTCTCAAAGGAGCCCATTTTTAGAATCAACCGCAATGGATCGCACACAGCTAGCCCCTCCTCCGGATCGTCCCTAAGGATTCTGGTACGTATAGTTCGTAAGTGGTTCACCTCAGTAGGTGCAAGTAAGTACTTGTTATTGTGAAGATCTCTACAACCGAGACATGGCCCGGGTTTCGGGATATCTTCCCTCATCAGTAGAGAACGTAGTTGGGGTGGAAAAGAAGGCCGCCAAGCAACCATCACAGGCCTTGATGCCTAACCAGCACGCAGGTGCGTCATCCATAAGCTCGTCAGCTTAAAGGCTCAAGGGAGCCCATTTGTAGAATCAACCGCAATGGATCGCACACCGCTAGCCCCTCCTCCAGGTCGCCCCTAAGGATTCTGGTACGTATAGTTCGTAAGTGGTTCACCTCAGTAGGTGCAAGTAAGTACTTGTTGTTGTGAAGATCTCTAGACCCGAGAAATGGCCCGGGTTTCGGGATATCTTCCCTCATCAGTAGAGAACGTAGTTGGGGTGGAAAAGAAGGCCGCCAAGCAACCGTCACAGGCCTTGATGCCTAACCGGCACGCAGGTGCATCATCCAGAAGCTCGTCAGCTTAAAGGCTCAAGGGAGCCCAATTCTAGAATCAACCGCAATGGATTGCACACCGCTAGCCCCTCTTCTGGATTGCCCCTAAGGATTCTGGTACGTATAGTTCGTAAGTGGTTCACCTCAGTAGGTGCAAGTAAGTACTTGTTGTTGTGAAGATCTCTAGACCCGAGACATTGCCCGGGTTTCGGGATATCTTCCCTCATCAGTAGAGAACGAAAAGAAGGCCGCCAAGCAACCGTCACAGGCCTTGATGCCTAACTGGCACACAGGTGCGTCATCCAAAAGCTCGTCAGCTTAAAGGCTCAAGGGAGCCCATTTTTAGAATCAACCGCAATGGATCGCACACCGCTAGCCCCTCCTCCGGATCGCCCGTAAGGATTCTGGTACGTATAGTTCGTAAGTGGTTCACCTCAGTAGGTGCAAGTAAGTACTTGTTGTTGTGAAGATCTCTAGACCAGAGACATGGCCCGGGTTTCGGGATATCTTCCCTCATCAGTAGAGAACGTAGTTGGGTTGGAAAAGAAGGCCGCCAAGCAACCGTCACAGGCCTTGATGCCTAACCGGCACGCAGGTGCGTCATCCAGAAGCTCGTCAGCTTAAAGTCTAAAAGGAGCCCATTTTTAGAATCAACCGCAATGGATCGCACACAGCTAGCCCCTCCTCCGGATCGTCCCTAAGGATTCTGGTACGTATAGTTCGTAAGTGGTTCACCTCAGTAGGTGCAAGTAAGTACTTGTTATTGTGAAGATCTCTACACCCGAGACATGACCCGGGTTTCGGGATATCTTCCCTCATCAGTAGAGAACGTAGTTGGGGTGGAAAAGAAGGCCGCCAAGCAACCGTCACAGGCCTTGATGCCTAACCGGCACGCAGGTGCGTCATCCAGAAGCTCGTCAGCTTAAAGGCTCAAGGGAGCCCATTTGTAGAATCAACCGCAATGGATCGCACACCGCTAGCCCCTCCTCCGGATCGCCCCTAAGGATTCTGGTACGTATAGTTCGTAAGTGGTTCACCTCAGTAGGTGCAAGTAAGTACTTGTTGTTGTGAAGATCTCTAGACCCAAGACATTGCCCGGGTTTCGGGATATCTTCCCTCATCAGTAGAGAACGAAAAGAAGGCCGCCAAGCAACCGTCACAGGCCTTGATGCCTAACCGGCACACAGGTGCGTCATCCAAAAGCTCGTCAGCTTAAAGGCTCAAGGGAGCCCATTTTTAGAATCAACCGCAATGGATCGCACACCGCTAGCCCCTCCTCCGGATCGCCCCTAAGGATTCTGGTACGTATAGTTCGTAAGTGGTTCACCTCAGTAGGTGCAAGTAAGTACTTGTTGTTGTGAAGATCTCTAGACCCGAGACATGGCCCGGGTTTCGGGATATCTTCCCTCATCAGTAGAGAACGTAGTTGGGTTGGAAAAGAAGGCCGCCAAGCAACCGTCACAGGCCTTGATGCCTAACCGGCACGCAGGTGCGTCATCCAGAAGCTCGTCAGCTTAAAGTCTCAAAGGAGCCCATTTTTAGAATCAACCGCAATGGATCGCACACAGCTAGCCCCTCCTCCGGATCGTCCCTAAGGATTCTGGTACGTATAGTTCGTAAGTGGTTCACATCAGTAGGTGCAAGTAAGTACTTGTTGTTGTGAAGATCTCTAGACCCGAGAAATGGCCCGGGTTTCGGGATATCTTCCCTCATCAGTAGAGAGCGTAGTTGGGGTGGAAAAGAAGGCCGCCAAGCAACCATCACAGGCCTTGATGCCTAACCAGCACGCAGGTGCGTCATCCAGAAGCTCGTCAGCTTAAAGGCTCAAGGGAGCCCATTTGTAGAATCAACCGCAATGGATCGCACACCGCTAGCCCCTCCTCCGGATCGCCCCTAAGGATTCTGGTACGTATAGTTCGTAAGTGGTTCACCTCAGTAGGTGCAAGTAAGTACTTGTTGTTGTGAAGATCTCTAGACCCGAAAAATGGCCCGGGTTTCGGGATATCTTCCCTCATCAGTAGAGAACGTAGTTGGGGTGGAAAAGAAGGCCGCCAAGCAACCGTCACAGGCCTTGATGCCTAACCGGCACGCAGGTGCATCATCCAGAAGCTCGTCAGCTTAAAGGCTCAAGGGAGCCCAATTTTAGAATCAACTGCAATGGATTGCAAACCGCTAGCCCCTCCTCTGGATCGCCCCTAAGGATTCTGGTACGTATAGTTCGTAAGTGGTTCACCTCAGTAGGTGCAAGTAAGTACTTGTTGTTGTGAAGATCTCTAGACCCGAGACATTGCCCGGGTTTCGGGATATCTTCCCTCATCAGTAGAGAACGAAAAGAAGGCCGCCAAGCAACCGTTCCAGACCTTGATGCCTAACCGGCACACAGGTGCGTCATCCAAAAGCTCGTCAGCTTAAAGGCTCAAGGGAGCCCATTTCTAGAATCAACCGCAATGGATCGCACACCGCTAGCCCCTCCTCCGGATCGCCCCTAAGGATTCTGGTGCGTATAGTTCGTAAGTGGTTCACCTCAGTAGGTGCAAGTAAGTACTTGTTGTTGTGAAGATCTCTAGACCCGAGAAATGGCCCGGGTTTCGGGATATCTTCCCTCATCAGTAGAGAACGTAGTTGGGTTGGAAAAGAAGGCCGCCAAGCAACCGTCACAGGCCTTGATGCCTAACCGGCACGCAGGTGCGTCATCCAGAAGCTCGTCAGCTTAAAGTCTCAAAGGAGCCCATTTTTAGAATCAACCGCAATGGATCGCACACAGCTAGCCCCTCCTCCGGATCGTCCCTAAGGATTCTGGTACGTATAGTTCGTAAGTGGTTCACCTCAGTAGGTGCAAGTAAGTACTTGTTGTTGTGAAGATCTCTAGACCCGAGAAATGGCCCGGGTTTCGGGATATCTTCCCTCATCAGTAGAGAACGTAGTTGGGGTGGAAAAGAAGGCCGCCAAGCAACCATCACAGGCCTTGATGCCTAACTGGCACGCAGGTGCATCATCCAGAAGCTCGTCAGCTTAAAGGCTCAAGGGAGCCCAATTTTAGAATCAACCGCAATGGATTGCACACCGCTAGCCCCTCCTCTGGATTGCCCCTAAGGATTCTGGTACGTATAGTTCGTAAGTGGTTCACCTCAGTAGGTGCAAGTAAGTACTTGTTGTTGTGAAGATCTCTGGACCCGAGACATTGCCCGGGTTTCGGGATATCTTCCCTCATCAGTAGAGAACGAAAAGAAGGCCGCCAAGCAACCGTCACAGGCCTTGATGCCTAACCGGCACACAGGTGCGTCATCCAAAAGCTCGTCAGCTTAAAGGCTCAAGGGAGCCCATTTTTAGAATCAACCGCAATGGATCGCACACCGCTAGCCCCTCCTCCGGATCGCCCCTAAGGATTCTGGTACGTATAGTTCGTAAGTGGTTCACCTCAGTAGGTGCAAGTAAGTACTTGTTGTTGTGAAGATCTCTAGACCCGAGACGTGGCCCGGGTTTCGGGATATCTTCCCTCATCAGTAGAGAACGTAGTTGGGTTGGAAAAGAAGGCCGCCAAGCAACCGTCACAGGCCTTGATGCCTAACCGGCACGCAGGTGCGTCATCCAGAAGCTCGTCAGCTAAGCATGGGCGAATTTTGCGAATCTCGCGTTCGCGAATTTTGCGGATTTGCGAACTCGCAATCCGCAAAATCCGCGAATTCCCGCGAATTTTTTTGTTTTTTTGTGTTCGCCCGTGTTTCTGCCAGTTCGCGAGGGTTTTTACAATTTCGCAATTTGCGAACTTACCTGTCGGGTCGCAAGTTTTGCGAACTTGTTGTTTCTACGTGTCCAGCCTGTTTGGGACACTCTTCTTCATCACTGCCACTCTCTGTCACCACTGCCACTCTCTGACTACTCATGCCACCCTCTGGCCCACCCATGCCACCCTCTGTTTCATCACCACACCCTCTGGTTGTCCAGTGTACATTATTTTCGGCAAAGCAAAGCACACCTTCCCTGCCTCAAGTGACCTGAATTAATTTGGGGCTGATTAATGTGTCACAGAATATTTTTTTAGCTGGCACCTGCTTCCTTAGTGCGCCCTGATTAGTGATCTTTTGCACTTGCTAAGTGCTTTCATTGTTGCAAAATTAGTTACAACACCTGCCCTGCCCCAACTGACAATAATGAATTAGGGGCTGATTAATGGATTTTAACTTCCAGCCTGGCTCCTGCTTGTCTACCTTAGCTGTAATTCAGGACCTTTGTGGCATATGTGTAACTATTCTGAGGTTCAGAGCAGGGTCACATAATAGTTGCAACTGGCAACTGAACTCTGGAGGGGCCCCTCAGGAAGCACTACAGGAAATGGCTACTAATGATGAGCCTGAACTTTTGAACCTGGTAAGTAGTTTCAGTTTTGCTAAGATCGTATTTCTGCAATTTAGCACTTATTCGCGAGGCGCGAAGTTGTACTGGGAAGCCGCGAACTCACGCGAACAGTGCGAGCAGTGCGAGCAAAATCCGCTGCTCGCGGATTTTGCGGGAGATTCGCGAATCTCGCGGATTGCGAATTTCCCGAAAATCCGCAAAATCCGCGAGCGAAACGGATTTTCCGCCCATGCTTATCGTCAGCTTAAAGTCTCAAAGGAGCCCATTTTTAGAATCAACCGCAATGGATCGCACACAGCTAGCCCCTCCTCCGGATCGTCCCTAAGGATTCTGGTACGTATAGTTCGTAAGTGGTTCACCTCAGTAGGTGCAAGTAAGTACTTGTTATTGTGAAGATCTCTACACCCGAGACATGGCCCGGGTTTCGGGATATCTTCCCTCATCAGTAGAGAACGTAGTTGGGGTGGAAAAGAAGGCCGCCAAGAAACCGTCACAGGCCTTGATGCCTAACCGGCAGGCAGGTGCGTCATCCAGAAGCTCGTCAGCTTAAAGTCTCAAGGTAGCCCATTTTTAGAATCAACCGCAATGGATCGCACACCGCTAGCCCCTCCTCTGGATCGTCCCTAAGGATTCTGGTACGTATAGTTCGTAAGTGGTTCACCTCAGTAGGTGCAAGTAAGTACTTGTTGTTGTGAAGATCTCTAGACCCGAGACTTGGCCCAGGTTTCGGGATATCTTCCCTCATCAGTAGAGAACGTAGTTGGGGTGGAAAAGAAGGCCGCCAAGCAACCGTCACAGGCCTGGATGCCTAACCGGCACGCAGGTGCGTCATCCAGAAGCTCGTCAGCTTAAAGGCTCAAGGGAGCCCATTTGTAGAATCAACCGCAATGGATCGCACACCGCTAGCCCCTCCTCCGGATCGTCCCGAAGGATTCTGGTACGTATAGTTCGTAAGTGGTTCACCTCAGTAGATGCAAGTAAGTACTTGTTGTTGTGAAGATCTCTAGACCCGAGAAACGGCCCGGGTTTCGGGATATCTTCCCTCATCAGTAGAGAACGTAGTTGGGGTGGAAAAAAAGGCCGCCAAGCAACCATCACAGGCCTTGATGCCTAACCAGCACGCAGGTGCGTCATCCAGAAGCTCGTCAACTTAAAGGCTCAAGGGAGCCCAATTTTAGAATCAACCGCAATGGATTGCACACCGCTAGCCCCTCCTCTGGATTGCCCCTAAGGATTCTGGTACGTATAGTTCGTAAGTGGTTCACCTCAGTAGGTGCAAGTAAGTACTTGTTGTTGTGAAGATCTCTAGACCCGAGACATTGCCCGGGTTTCGGGATATCTTCCCTCATCAGTAGAGAACGAAAAGAAGGCCGCCAAGCAACCGTCACAGGCCTTGATGCCTAACCGGCACACAGGTGCGTCATCCAAAAGCTCGTCAGCTTAAAGGCTCAAGGGAGCCCTTTTTTAGAATCAACCGCAATGGATCTCACACCGCTAGCCCCTCCTCCGGATCGCCCCTAAGGATTCTGGTACGTATAGTTCGTAAGTGGTTCACATCAGTAGGTGCAAGTAAGTACTTGTTGTTGTGAAGATCTCTAGACCCGAGAAATGGCCCGGGTTTCGGGATATCTTCCCTCATCAGTAGAGAACGTAGTTGGGGTGGAAAAGAAGGCCGCCAAGCAACCATCACAGGCCTTGATGCCTAACCAGCACGCAGGTGCGTCATCCAGAAGCTCGTCAGCTTAAAGGCTCATGGGAGCCCATTTGTAGAATCAACCGCAATGGATCGCACACCGCTAGCCCCTCCTCCGGATCGCCCCTAAGGATTCTGGTACGTATAGTTCGTAAGTGGTTCACCTCAGTAGGTGCAAGTAAGTACTTGTTGTTGTGAAGATCTCTCGACCCGAGAAATGGCCCGGGTTTCGGGATATCTTCCCTCATCAGTAGAGAACGTAGTTGGGGTGGAAAAGAAGGCCGCCAAGCAACCGTCACAGGCCTTGATGCCTAACCGGCACGCAGGTGCATCATCCAGAAGCTCGTCAGCTTAAAGGCTCAAGGGAGCCCAATTTTAGAATCAACCGCAATGGATTGCAAACCGCTAGCCCCTCCTCTGGATCGCCCCTAAGGATTCTGGTACGTATAGTTCGTAAGTGGTTCACCTCAGTAGGTGCAAGTAAGTACTTGTTGTTGTGAAGATCTCTAGACCCGAGACATTGCCCGGGTTTCGGGATATCTTCCCTCATCAGTAGAGAACGAAAAGAAGGCCGCCAAGCAACCGTTCCAGACCTTGATGCCTAACCGGCACACAGGTGCGTCATCCAAAAGCTCGTCAGCTTAAAGGCTCAAGGGTGCCCATTTCTAGAATCAACCGCAATGGATCGCACACCGCTAGCCCCTCCTCCGGATCGCCCCTAAGGATTCTGGTGCGTATAGTTCGTAAGTGGTTCACCTCAGTAGGTGCAAGTAAGTACTTGTTGTTGTGAAGATCTCTAGACCCGAGAAATGGCCCGGGTTTCGGGATATCTTCCCTCATCAGTAGAGAACGTAGTTGGGGTGGAAAAGAAGGCCGCCAAGCAACCATCACATGCCTTGATGCCTAACCAGCATGCAGGTGCGTCATCCAGAAGCTCGTCAGCTTAAAGGCTCAAGGGAGCCCATTTGTAGAATCAACCGCAATGGATCGCACACCGCTAGCCCCTCCTCCGGATCGTCCCTAAGGATTCTGGTACGTATAGTTCGTAAGTGGTTCACATCAGTAGGTGCAAGTAAGTACTTGTTGTTGTGAAGATCTCTAGACCCGAGACATTGCCCGGGTTTCGGGATATCTTCCCTCATCAGTAGAGAACGAAAAGAAGGCTGCCAAGCAACCGTCACAGGCCTTGATGCCTAACCAGCACGCAGGTGCGTCATCCATAAGCTCGTCAGCTTAAAGGCTCAAGGGAGCCCATTTGTAGAATCAACCGCAATGGATCGCACACCGCTAGCCCCTCCTCCAGGTCGCCCCTAAGGATTCTGGTACGTATAGTTCGTAAGTGGTTCACCTCAGTAGGTGCAAGTAAGTACTTGTTGTTGTGAAGATCTCTAGACCCGAGAAATGGCCCGGGTTTCGGGATATCTTCCCTCATCAGTAGAGAACGTAGTTGGGGTGGAAAAGAAGGCCGCCAAGCAACCGTCACAGGCCTTGATGCCTAACCGGCACGCAGGTGCATCATCCAGAAGCTCGTCAGCTTAAAGGCTCAAGGGAGCCCAATTCTAGAATCAACCGCAATGGATTGCACACCGCTAGCCCCTCTTCTGGATTGCCCCTAAGGATTCTGGTACGTATAGTTCGTAAGTGGTTCACCTCAGTAGGTGCAAGTAAGTACTTGTTGTTGTGAAGATCTCTAGACCCGAGACATTGCCCGGGTTTCGGGATATCTTCCCTCATCAGTAGAGAACGAAAAGAAGGCCGCCAAGCAACCGTCACAGGCCTTGATGCCTAACCGGCACACAGGTGCGTCATCCAAAAGCTCGTCAGCTTAAAGGCTCAAGGGAGCCCATTTCTAGAATCAACCGCAATGGATCGCACACCGCAAGCCCCTCCTCCGGATCGCCCCTAAGGATTCTGGTACGTATAGTTCGTAAGTGGTTCACCTCAGTAGGTGCAAGTAAGTACTTGTTGTTGTGAAGATCTCTAGACCCGAGACATGGCCCGGGTTTCGGGATATCTTCCCTCATCAGTAGAGAACGTAGTTGGGTTGGAAAAGAAGGCCGCCAAGCAACCGTCACAGGCCTTGATGCCTAACCGGCACGCAGGTGCGTCATCCAGAAGCTCGTCAGCTTAAAGTCTCAAAGGAGCCCATTTTTAGAATCAACCGCAATGGATCGCACACAGCTAGCCCCTCCTCCGGATCGTCCCTAAGGATTCTGGTACGTATAGTTCGTAAGTGGTTCACCTCAGTAGGTGCAAGTAAGTACTTGTTATTGTGAAGATCTCTACACCCGAGACATGGCCCGGGTTTCGGGATATCTTCCCTCATCAGTAGAGAACGTAGTTGGGGTGGAAAAGAAGGCCGCCAAGCAACCGTCACAGGCCTTGATGCCTAACCGGCAGGCAGGTGCGTCATCCAGAAGCTCGTCAGCTTAAAGTCTCAAGGTAGCCCATTTTTAGAATCAACCGCAATGGATCGCACACCGCTAGCCCCTCCTCCGATCGTCCCTAAGGATTCTGGTACGTATAGTTCGTAAGTGGTTCACCTCAGTAGGTGCAAGTAAGTACTTGTTGTTGTGAAGATCTCTAGACCCGAGACTTGGCCCAGGTTTCGGGATATCTTCCCTCATCAGTAGAGAACGTAGTTGGGGTGGAAAAGAAGGCCGCCAAGCAACCGTCACAGGCCTGGATGCCTAACCGGCTCGCAGGTGCGTCATCCAGAAGCTCGTCACCTTAAAGGCTCAAGGGAGCCCATTTGTAGAATCAACCGCAATGGATCGCACACCGCTAGCCCATCCTCCAGATCGCCCCTGAGGATTCTGGTACGTATAGTTCGTGAGTGGTTCACCTCAGTAGGTGCATTTAAGTACTTGTTGTTGTGAAGATCTCTAGACCCGAGACATGGCCCGGGTTTGGGGATTTCTTCCCTCATCAGTAGAGAACGTAGTTGGGGTGGAAAAGAAGGCCGCCAAGCAACCGTCACAGGCCTTGATGCCTAACCGGCACGCAGGTGCATCATCCAGAAGCTCGTCAGCTTAAAGGCTCAAGGGAGCCCAATTGTAGAATCAACCGCAATGGATCGCACACAGCTAGCCCCTCCTCCGGATCGTCCCGAAGGATTCTGGTACGTATAGTTCGTAAGTGGTTCACCTCAGTAGATGCAAGTAAGTACTTGTTGTTGTGAAGATCTCTAGACCCGAGAAACGGCCCGGGTTTCGGGATATCTTCCCTCATCAGTAGAGAACGTAGTTGGGGTGGAAACGAAGGCCGCCAAGCAACCATCACATGCCTTGATGCCTAACCAGCATGCAGGTGCGTCATCCAGAAGCTCGTCAGCTTAAAGGCTCAAGGGAGCCCATTTGTAGAATCAACCGCAATGGATCGCACACCGCTAGCCCCTCCTCCGGATCGCCCCTAAGGATTCTGGTACGTATAGTTTGTAAGTGGTTCACCTCAGTAGGTGCAAGTAAGTACTTGTTGTTGTGAAGATCTCTAGACCCGAGAAATGGCCCGGGTTTCGGGATATCTTCCCTCATCAGTAGAGAACGTAGTTGGGGTGGAAAAGAAGGCCGCCAAGCAACCGTCACAGGCCTTGATGCCTAACCGGCACGCAGGTGCATCATCCAGAAGCTCGTCAGCTTAAAGGCTCAAGGGAGCCCAATTTTAGAATAAACCGCAATGGATTGCACACCGCTAGCCCCTCCTCTGGATCGCCCCTAAGGATTCTGGTACGTATAGTTCGTAAGTGGTTCACCTCAGTAGGTGCAAGTAAGTACTTGTTGTTGTGAAGATCTCTAGACCCGAGACATTGCCCGGGTTTCGGGATATCTTCCCTCATCAGTAGAGAACGAAAAGAAGGCCGCCAAGCTACCGTTCCAGACCTTGATGCCTAACCGGCACACAGGTGCGTCATCCAAAAGCTCGTCAGCTTAAAGGCTCAAGGGAGCCCATTTCTAGAATCAACCGCAATGGATCGCACACCGCAAGCCCCTCCTCTGGATCGCCCCTAAGGATTCTGGTACGTATAGTTCGTAAGTGGTTCACGTCAGTAGGTGCAAGTAAGTACTTGTTGTTGTGAAGATCTCTAGACCCGAGAAATGGCCCGGGTTTCGGAATATCTTCCCTCATCAGTAGAGAACGTAGTTGGGGTGGAAAAGAAGGCCGCCAAGCAACCGTCACAGGCCTTGATGCCTAACCGGCACGCAGGTGCATCATCCAGAAGCTCGTCAGCTTAAAGGCTCAAGGGAGCCCAATTCTAGAATCAACCGCAATGGATTGCACACCGCTAGCCCCTCTTCTGGATTGCCCCTAAGGATTCTGGTACGTATAGTTCGTAAGTGGTTCACCTCAGTAGGTGCAAGTAAGTACTTGTTGTTGTGAAGATCTCTAGACCCGAGACATTGCCCGGGTTTCGGGATATCTTCCCTCATCAGTAGAGAACGAAAAGAAGGCCGCCAAGCAACCGTCACAGGCCTTGATGCCTAACCGGCACACAGGTGCGTCATCCAAAAGCTCGTCAGCTTAAAGGCTCAAGGGAGCCCATTTTTAGAATCAACCGCAATGGATCGCACACCGCTAGCCCCTCCTCCGGATCGCCCGTAAGGATTCTGGTACGTATAGTTCGTAAGTGGTTCACCTCAGTAGGTGCAAGTAAGTACTTGTTGTTGTGAAGATCTCTAGACCAGAGACATGGCCCGGGTTTCGGGATATCTTCCCTCATCAGTAGAGAACGTAGTTGGGTTGGAAAAGAAGGCCGCCAAGCAACCGTCACAGGCCTTGATGCCTAACCGGCACGCAGGTGCGTCATCCAGAAGCTCGTCAGCTTAAAGTCTAAAAGGAGCCCATTTTTAGAATCAACCGCAATGGATCGCACACAGCTAGCCCCTCCTCCGGATCGTCCCTAAGGATTCTGGTACGTATAGTTCGTAAGTGGTTCACCTCAGTAGGTGCAAGTAAGTACTTGTTATTGTGAAGATCTCTACACCCGAGACATGACCCGGGTTTCGGGATATCTTCCCTCATCAGTAGAGAACGTAGTTGGGGTGGAAAAGAAGGCCGCCAAGCAACCGTCACAGGCCTTGATGCCTAACCGGCACGCAGGTGCGTCATCCAGAAGCTCGTCAGCTTAAAGGCTCAAGGGAGCCCATTTGTAGAATCAACCGCAATGGATCGCACACCGCTAGCCCCTCCTCCGGATCGCCCCTAAGGATTCTGGTACGTATAGTTCGTAAGTGGTTCACCTCAGTAGGTGCAAGTAAGTACTTGTTGTTGTGAAGATCTCTAGACCCGAGACATTGCCCGGGTTTCGGGATATCTTCCCTCATCAGTAGAGAACGAAAAGAAGGCCGCCAAGCAACCGTCACAGGCCTTGATGCCTAACCGGCACACAGGTGCGTCATCCAAAAGCTCGTCAGCTTAAAGGCTCAAGGGAGCCCATTTTTAGAATCAACCGCAATGGATCGCACACCGCTAGCCCCTCCTCCGGATCGCCCCTAAGGATTCTGGTACGTATAGTTCGTAAGTGGTTCACCTCAGTAGGTGCAAGTAAGTACTTGTTGTTGTGAAGATCTCTAGACCCGAGACATGGCCCGGGTTTCGGGATATCTTCCCTCATCAGTAGAGAACGTAGTTGGGTTGGAAAAGAAGGCCGCCAAGCAACCGTCACAGGCCTTGATGCCTAACCGGCACGCAGGTGCGTCATCCAGAAGCTCGTCAGCTTAAAGTCTCAAAGGAGCCCATTTTTAGAATCAACCGCAATGGATCGCACACAGCTAGCCCCTCCTCCGGATCGTCCCTAAGGATTCTGGTACGTATAGTTCGTAAGTGGTTCACATCAGTAGGTGCAAGTAAGTACTTGTTGTTGTGAAGATCTCTAGACCCGAGAAATGGCCCGGGTTTCGGGATATCTTCCCTCATCAGTAGAGAGCGTAGTTGGGGTGGAAAAGAAGGCCGCCAAGCAACCATCACAGGCCTTGATGCCTAACCAGCACGCAGGTGCGTCATCCAGAAGCTCGTCAGCTTAAAGGCTCAAGGGAGCCCATTTGTAGAATCAACCGCAATGGATCGCACACCGCTAGCCCCTCCTCCGGATCGCCCCTAAGGATTCTGGTACGTATAGTTCGTAAGTGGTTCACCTCAGTAGGTGCAAGTAAGTACTTGTTGTTGTGAAGATCTCTAGACCCGAGACATTGCCCGGGTTTCGGGATATCTTCCCTCATCAGTAGAGAACGAAAAGAAGGCCGCCAAGCAACCGTTCCAGACCTTGATGCCTAACCGGCACACAGGTGCGTCATCCAAAAGCTCGTCAGCTTAAAGGCTCAAGGGAGCCCATTTCTAGAATCAACCGCAATGGATCGCACACCGCTAGCCCCTCCTCCGGATCGCCCCTAAGGTATCTGGTGCGTATAGTTCGTAAGTGGTTCACCTCAGTAGGTGCAAGTAAGTACTTGTTGTTGTGAAGATCTCTAGACCCGAGAAATGGCCCGGGTTTCGGGATATCTTCCCTCATCAGTAGAGAACGTAGTTGGGTTGGAAAAGAAGGCCGCCAAGCAACCGTCACAGGCCTTGATGCCTAACCGGCACGCAGGTGCGTCATCCAGAAGCTCGTCAGCTTAAAGTCTCAAAAGGAGCCCATTTTTAGAATCAACCGCAATGGATCGCACACAGCTAGCCCCTCCTCCGGATCGTCCCTAAGGATTCTGGTACGTATAGTTCGTAAGTGGTTCACCTCAGTAGGTGCAAGTAAGTACTTGTTGTTGTGAAGATCTCTAGACCCGAGAAATGGCCCGGGTTTCGGGATATCTTCCCTCATCAGTAGAGAACGTAGTTGGGGTGGAAAAGAAGGCCGCCAAGCAACCATCACAGGCCTTGATGCCTAACCAGCACGCAGGTGCGTCATCCAGAAGCTCGTCAGCTTAAAGGCTCAAGGGAGCCCATTTGTAGAATCAACCGCAATGGATCGCACACCGCTAGCCCCTCCTCCGGATCGCCCCTAAGGATTCTGGTACGTATAGTTCGTAAGTGGTTCACCTCAGTAGGTGCAAGTAAGTACTTGTTGTTGTGAAGATCTCTAGACCCGAGAAATGGCCCGGGTTTCGGGATATCTTCCCTCATCAGTAGAGAACGTAGTTGGGGTGGAAAAGAAGGCCGCCAAGCAACCGTCACAGGCCTTGATGCCTAACCGGCACGCAGGTGCATCATCCAGAAGCTCGTCAGCTTAAAGGCTCAAGGGAGCCCAATTTTAGAATCAACCGCAATGGATTGCACACCGCTAGCCCCTCCTCTGGATTGCCCCTAAGGATTCTGGTACGTATAGTTCGTAAGTGGTTCACCTCAGTAGGTGCAAGTAAGTACTTGTTGTTGTGAAGATCTCTGGACCCGAGACATTGCCCGGGTTTCGGGATATCTTCCCTCATCAGTAGAGAACGAAAAGAAGGCCGCCAAGCAACCGTCACAGGCCTTGATGCCTAACCGGCACACAGGTGCGTCATCCAAAAGCTCGTCAGCTTAAAGGCTCAAGGGAGCCCATTTTTAGAATCAACCGCAATGGATCGCACACCGCTAGCCCCTCCTCCGGATCGCCCCTAAGGATTCTGGTACGTATAGTTCGTAAGTGGTTCACCTCAGTAGGTGCAAGTAAGTACTTGTTGTTGTGAAGATCTCTAGACCCGAGACATGGCCCGGGTTTCGGGATATCTTCCCTCATCAGTAGAGAACGTAGTTGGGTTGGAAAAGAAGGCCGCCAAGCAACCGTCACAGGCCTTGATGCCTAACCGGCACGCAGGTGCGTCATCCAGAAGCTCGTCAGCTTAAAGTCTCGAAGGAGCCCATTTTTAGAATCAACCGCAATGGATCGCACACAGCTAGCCCCTCCTCCGGATCGTCCCTAAGGATTCTGGTACGTATAGTTTGTAAGTGGTTCACCTCAGTAGGTGCAAGTAAGTACTTGTTATTGTGAAGATCTCTACACCCGAGACATGGCCCGGGTTTCGGGATATCTTCCCTCATCAGTAGAGAACGTAGTTGGGGTGGAAAAGAAGGCCGCCAAGCAACCATCACAGGCCTTGATGCCTAACCAGCACGCAGGTGCGTCATCCATAAGCTCGTCAGCTTAAAGGCTCAAGGGAGCCCATTTGTAGAATCAACCGCAATGGATCGCACACCGCTAGCCCCTCCTCCAGGTCGCCCCTAAGGATTCTGGTACGTATAGTTCGTAAGTGGTTCACCTCAGTAGGTGCAAGTAAGTACTTGTTGTTGTGAAGATCTCTAGACCCGAGAAATGGCCCGGGTTTCGGGATATCTTCCCTCATCAGTAGAGAACGTAGTTGGGGTGGAAAAGAAGGCCGCCAAGCAACCGTCACAGGCCTTGATGCCTAACCGGCACGCAGGTGCATCATCCAGAAGCTCGTCAGCTTAAAGGCTCAAGGGAGCCCAATTCTAGAATCAACCGCAATGGATTGCACACCGCTAGCCCCTCTTCTGGATTGCCCCTAAGGATTCTGGTACGTATAGTTCGTAAGTGGTTCACCTCAGTAGGTGCAAGTAAGTACTTGTTGTTGTGAAGATCTCTAGACCCGAGACATTGCCCGGGTTTCGGGATATCTTCCCTCATCAGTAGAGAACGAAAAGAAGGCCGCCAAGCAACCGTCACAGGCCTTGATGCCTAACCGGCACACAGGTGCGTCATCCAAAAGCTCGTCAACTTAAAGGCTCAAGGGAGCCCATTTTTAGAATCAACCGCAATGGATCGCACACCGCTAGCCCCTCCTCCGGATCGCCCGTAAGGATTCTGGTACGTATAGTTCGTAAGTGGTTCACCTCAGTAGGTGCAAGTAAGTACTTGTTGTTGTGAAGATCTCTAGACCCGAGACATGGCCCGGGTTTCGGGATATCTTCCCTCATCAGTAGAGAACGTAGTTGGGTTGGAAAAGAAGGCCGCCAAGCAACCGTCACAGGCCTTGATGCCTAACCGGCACGCAGGTGCGTCATCCAGAAGCTCGTCAGCTTAAAGTCTCAAAGGAGCCCATTTTTAGAATCAACCGCAATGGATCGCACACAGCTAGCCCCTCCTCCGGATCGTCCCTAAGGATTCTGGTACGTATAGTTCGTAAGTGGTTCACATCAGTAGGTGCAAGTAAGTACTTGTTGTTGTGAAGATCTCTAGACCCGAGAAATGGCCCGGGTTTCGGGATATCTTCCCTCATCAGTAGAGAGCGTAGTTGGGGTGGAAAAGAAGGCCGCCAAGCAACCATCACAGGCCTTGATGCCTAACCAGCACACAGGTGCGTCATCCAGAAGCTCGTCAGCTTAAAGGCTCAAGGGAGCCCATTTGTAGAATCAACCGCAATGGATCGCACACCGCTAGCCCCTCCTCCGGATCGCCCCTAAGGATTCTGGTACGTATAGTTCGTAAGTGGTTCACCTCAGTAGGTGCAAGTAAGTACTTGTTGTTGTGAAGATCTCTAGACCCGAAAAATGGCCCGGGTTTCGGGATATCTTCCCTCATCAGTAGAGAACGTAGTTGGGGTGGAAAAGAAGGCCGCCAAGCAACCGTCACAGGCCTTGATGCCTAACCGGCACGCAGGTGCATCATCCAGAAGCTCGTCAGCTTAAAGGCTCAAGGGAGCCCAATTTTAGAATCAACTGCAATGGATTGCAAACCGCTAGCCCCTCCTCTGGATCGCCCCTAAGGATTCTGGTACGTATAGTTCGTAAGTGGTTCACCTCAGTAGGTGCAAGTAAGTACTTGTTGTTGTGAAGATCTCTAGACCCGAGACATTGCCCGGGTTTCGGGATATCTTCCCTCATCAGTAGAGAACGTAGTTGGGTTGGAAAAGAAGGCCGCCAAGCAACCGTCACAGGCCTTGATGCCTAACCGGCACGCAGGTGCGTCATCCAGAAGCTCGTCAGCTAAGCATGGGCGAATTTTGCGAATCTCGCGTTCGCGAATTTTGCGGATTTGCGAACTCGCAATCCGCAAAATCCGCGAATTCCTGCGAATTTGCGGATTTTTTTGTGTTCGCCCGTGTTTCTGCCAGTTCGCGAGGGTTTTTACAATTTCGCAATTTGCGAACTTACCTGTCGGGTCGCAAGTTTTGCGAACTTGTTGTTTCTACGTGTCCAGCCTGTTTGGGACACTCTTCTTCATCACTGCCACTCTCTGTCACCACTGCCACTCTCTGACTACTCATGCCACCCTCTGGCCCACCCATGCCACCCTCTGTTTCATCACCACACCCTCTGGTTGTCCAGTGTACATTATTTTCGGCAAAGCAAAGCACACCTTCCCTGCCTCAAGTGACCTGAATTAATTTGGGGCTGATTAATGTGTCACAGAATATTTTTTTAGCTGGCACCTGCTTCCTTAGTGCGCCCTGATTAGTGATCTTTTGCACTTGCTAAGTGCTTTCATTGTTGCAAAATTAGTTACAACACCTGCCCTGCCCCAACTGACAATAATGAATTAGGGGCTGATTAATGGATTTTAACTTCCAGCCTGGCTCCTGCTTGTCTCCCTTAGCTGTAATTCAGGACCTTTGTGGCATATGTGTAACTATTCTGAGGTTCAGAGCAGGGTCACATAATAGTTGCAACTGGCAACTGAACTCTGGAGGGGCCCCTCAGGAAGCACTACAGGAAATGGCTACTAATGATGAGCCTGAACTTTTGAACCTGGTAAGTAGTTTCAGTTTTGCTAAGATCGTATTTCTGCAATTTAGCACTTATTCGCGAGGCGCGAAGTTGTACTGGGAAGCCGCGAACTCACGCGAACAGTGCGAGCAGTGCGAGCAAAATCCGCTGCTCGCGGATTTTGCGGGAGATTCGCGAATCTCGCGGATTGCGAATTTCCCGAAAATCCGCAAAATCCGCGAGCGAAACGGATTTTCCGCCCATGCTTATCGTCAGCTTAAAGTCTCAAAGGAGCCCATTTTTAGAATCAACCGCAATGGATCGCACACAGCTAGCCCCTCCTCCGGATCGTCCCTAAGGATTCTGGTACGTATAGTTCGTAAGTGGTTCACCTCAGTAGGTGCAAGTAAGTACTTGTTATTGTGAAGATCTCTACACCCGAGACATGGCCCGGGTTTCGGGATATCTTCCCTCATCAGTAGAGAACGTAGTTGGGGTGGAAAAGAAGGCCGCCAAGCAACCGTCACAGGCCTTGATGCCTAACCGGCAGGCAGGTGCGTCATCCAGAAGCTCGTCAGCTTAAAGTCTCAAGGTAGCCCATTTTTAGAATCAACCGCAATGGATCGCACACCGCTAGCCCCTCCTCTGGATCGTCCCTAAGGATTCTGGTACGTATAGTTCGTAAGTGGTTCACCTCAGTAGGTGCAAGTAAGTACTTGTTGTTGTGAAGATCTCTAGACCCGAGACTTGGCCCAGGTTTCGGGATATCTTCCCTCATCAGTAGAGAACGTAGTTGGGGTGGAAAAGAAGGCCGCCAAGCAACCGTCACAGGCCTGGATGCCTAACCGGCACGCAGGTGCGTCATCCAGAAGCTTGTCAGCTTAAAGGCTCAAGGGAGCCCATTTGTAGAATCAACCGCAATGGATCGCACACCGCTAGCCCCTCCTCCGGATCGTCCCGAAGGATTCTGGTACGTATAGTTCGTAAGTGGTTCACCTCAGTAGATGCAAGTAAGTACTTGTTGTTGTGAAGATCTCTAGACCCGAGAAACGGCCCGGGTTTCGGGATATCTTCCCTCATCAGTAGAGAACGTAGTTGGGGTGGAAAAGAAGGCCGCCAAGCAACCATCACAGGCCTTGATGCCTAACCAGCACGCAGGTGCGTCATCCAGAAGCTCGTCAGCTTAAAGGCTCAAGGAAGCCCATTTGTAGAATCAACCGCAATGGATCGCACACCGCTAGCCCCTCCTCCGGATAGCCCCTAAGGATTCTGGTACGTATAGTTCGTAAGTGGTTCACCTCAGTAGGTGCAAGTAAGTACTTGTTGTTGTGAAGATCTCTAGACCCGAGAAATGGCCCGGGTTTCGGGATATCTTCCCTCATCAGTAGAGAACGTAGTTGGGGTGGAAAAGAAGGCCGCCAAGCAACCGTCACAGGCCTTGATGCCTAACCGGCACGCAGGTGCATCATCCAGAAGCTCGTCAGCTTAAAGGCTCAAGGGAGCCCAATTTTAGAATCAACCGCAATGGATTGCACACCGCTAGCCCCTCCTCTGGATTGCCCCTAAGGATTCTGGTACGTATAGTTCGTAAGTGGTTCACCTCAGTAGGTGCAAGTAAGTACTTGTTGTTGTGAAGATCTCTAGACCCGAGACATTGCCCGGGTTTCGGGATATCTTCCCTCATCAGTAGAGAACGAAAAGAAGGCCACCAAGCAACCGTCACAGGCCTTGATGCCTAACCGGCACACAGGTTCGTCATCCAAAAGCTCGTCAGCTTAAAGGCTCAAGGGAGCCCATTTTTAGAATCAACCGCAATGGATCGCACACCGCTAGCCCCTCCTCCGGATCGCCCCTAAGGATTCTGGTACGTATAGTTCGTAAGTGGTTCACCTCAGTAGGTGCAAGTAAGTACTTGTTGTTGTGAAGATCTCTAGACCCGAGACATGGCCCGGGTTTCGGGATATCTTCCCTCATCAGTAGAGAACGTAGTTGGGTTGGAAAAGAAGGCCGCCAAGCAACCGTCACAGGCCTTGATGCCTAACTGGCACGCAGGTGCGTCATCCAGAAGCTCGTCAGCTTAAAGTCTCAAAGGAGCCCATTTTTAGAATCAACCGCAATGGATCGCACACAGCTAGCCCCTCCTCCGGATCGTCCCTAAGGATTCTGGTACGTATAGTTCGTAAGTGGTTCACCTCAGTAGGTGCAAGTAAGTACTTGTTATTGTGAAGATCTCTACACCCGAGACATGGCCCGGGTTTCGGGATATCTTCCCTCATCAGTAGAGAACGTAGTTGGGGTGGAAAAGAAGGCCGCCAAGCAACCGTCACAGGCCTTGATGCCTAACCGGCACGCAGGTGCGTCATCCAGAAGCTCGTCAGCTTAAAGGCTCAAGGGAGCCCATTTGTAGAATCAATGGAAATGGATCGCACACCGCTAGCCCCTCCTCCGGATCGCCCCTAAGGATTCTGGTACGTATAGTTCGTAAGTGGTTCACCGCAGTAGGTGCAAGCAAGTACTTGTTGTTGTGAAGATCTCTAGACCCGAGACATGGCCCGGGTTTCGGGATATCTTCCCTCATCAGTAGAGAACGTAGTTGGGTTGGAAAAGAAGGCCGCCAAGCACTCGTCACAGGCCTTGATGCCTAACCGGCACGCAGGTGCGTCATCCAAAAGCTCGTCAGCTTAAAGGCTCAAGGGAGCCCATTTTTAGAATCAACCGCAATGGATCGCACACCGCTAGCCCCTCCTCCGGATCGCGCCTAAGGATTCTGGTACGTATAGTTCGTAAGTGGTTCACCTCAGTAGGTGCAAGTAAGTACTTGTTGGTGTGAAGATCTCTAGACCCGAGACATGGCCCGGGTTTCGGGATATCTTCCCTCATCAATAGAGAACGTAGTTGGGGTGGAAAAGAAGGCCGCCAAGAAACCATCACAGGCCTTGATGCCTAACCGGCACGCAGGTGCGTCATCCAGAAGCTCGTCAGCTTCAAGGCTCAAGGGAGCCCATTTGTAGAATCAACCGCAATGGATCGCACACCGCTAGCCCCTCCTCCGGATCGCCCCTAAGGATTCTGGTACGTATAATTCGTAAGTGGTTCACCTCAGTAGGTGCAAGTAAGTACTTGTTGTTGTGAAGATCTCTAGACCCGAGGCATGGCCCGGGTTTCGGGATATCTTCCCTCATCAGTAGAGAACGTAGTTGGGGTGGAAAAGAAGGCCGCCAAGCAACCGTCACAGGCCTTGATGCCTAACTGGCACGCAGGTGCGTCATCCAGAAGCTCGTCACCTTAAAGGCTCAAGGGAGCCCATTTGTAGAATCAACCGCAATGGATCGCACACCGCTAGCCCATCCTCCGGATCGCCCCTAAGGATTCTGGTACGTATAGTTCGTGAGTGGTTCACCTCTGTAGGTGCATTTAAGTACTTGTTGTTGTGCAGATCTCTAGACCCGAGACATGGCCCGGGTTTCGGGATTTCTTCCCTCATCAGTAGAGAACGTAGTTGGGGTGGAAAAGAAGGCCGCCAAGCAACCGTCACAGGCCTTGATGCCTAACCGGCACACAGGTGCGTCATCCAGAAGCTCGTCAGCTTAAAGGCTCAAGGGAGCCCATTTTTAGAATCAACCGCAATGGATCGCACACCGCTAGCCCCTCCTTCAGATCGCCCCTAAAGATTCTGGTACATATAGTTCGTAAGTGGTTCACCTCAGTAGGTGCAAGTAAGTACTTGTTGTTGTGAAGATCTCCAGACCCGAGACATGGCCGGGGTTTCGGGATATCTTCCCTCATCAGTAGAGAACGTAGTTGGGGTGGAAAAGAAGGCCGCCAAGCAACAGTCACAGGCCTTGATGCCTAACCGGCACGCAGGTGCGTCATCCAGAAGCTCGTCAGCTTAAAGGCTCAATTGAGCCCATTTGTAGAATCAACCGCAATGGATCGCACACCGCTAGCCTCTCCTCCGGATCGCCCCTAAGGATTCTGGTACGTATAGTTCGTAAGTGGTTCACCTCAGTAGGTGCAAGTAAGTACTTGTTGTTGTGAAGATCTCTAGACCCGAGACATGGCCCGGGTTTCGGGATATCTTCCCTCATCAGTAGAGAACGTAGTTGGGGTGGAAAAGAAGGCCGCCAAGCAACCGTCACAGGCCTTGATGCCTAACCGGCACTCAGGTGCGTCATCAAGAAGCTCGTCAGCTTAAAGGCTCAAGGGAGCCCATTTTTAGAATCAACCGCAATGGATCGCACACCGCTAGCCCCTCCTCCGGATTGCCCCTAAGTATTCTGGTACGTATAATTCGTAAGTGGTTCACCTCAGTAGGTGCAAGTAAGTACTTGTTGTTGTGAAGATCTCTAGACCCGAGGCATGGCCCGGGTTTCGGGATATCTTCCCTCATCAGTAGAGAACGTAGTTGGGGTGGAAAAGAAGGCCGCCAAGCAACCGTCACAGGCCTTGATGCCTAACCGGCACGCAGGTGCGTCATCCAGAAGCTCGTCAGCTTAAAGGCTCAATTGAGCCAATTTGTAGAATCAACCGCAATGGATCGCACACCGCTAGCCCATCCTCCGGATCGCCCCTAAGGATTCTGGTACGTATAGTTCGTAAGTGGTTCACCTCAGTAGGTACATTTAAGTATTTGTTGTTGTGAAGATCTCTAGACCGGAGACATGGCCCGGGTTTCGAGATATCTTCCCTCATCAGTAGAGAACGTAGATGGGGTGGAAAAGAAGGCCGCCAAGCAACCGTCACGGGCCTTGATGCCTAACCGGCACGCAGGTGCATCATCCAGAAGCTCGTCAGCTTAAAGGCTCAAGGGAGCCCAATTTTAGAATCAACCGCAATGGATCGCACACCGCTAGCCCCTCCTCTGGATCGCCCCTAAGGATTCTGGTATGTATAGTTCGTAAGTGGTTCACCTCAGTAGGTGCAAGTAAGTACTTGTTGTGAAGATCTCTAGACCCGAGGCATGGCCCGGGTTTCGGGATATCTTCCCTCATCAGTAGAGAACGAAAAGAAGGCCGCCAAGCAACCGTCACAGGCCTTGATGCCTAACCGGCACGCAGGTGCGTCATCCAAAAGCTTGTCAGCTTAAAGGCTCAAGGGAGCCCATTTTTAAAATCAACCGCAATGGATCGCAAACCGCTAGCCCCTCCTCCGGATCGCCCCTAAGGATTCTGGTACGTTCGTAAGTGGTTCACCTCAGTAGGTGCATTTAAGTACTTGTTGTGAAGATCTCTAGACCCGAGACATGGCCCTGGTTTCGGGATATCTTCCCTCATCAGTAGAGAACGTAGTAGGGGTGGAAAAGAAGGCCGCCAAGCAACCGTCAAAGGCCTTGATGCCTAACTGGCACGCAGGTGCGTCATCCAGAAGCTCGTCAGCTTAAAGGCTCAAGGGAGCCCATTTGTAGAATCAACCGCAATGGATCGCACACCGCTAGCCCCTCCTCCGGATCACCCCTAAGGATTCTGGTACGTATAGTTCGTAAGTGGTTCACCTCAGTAGGTGCAAGTAAGTACTTGTTGTTGTGAAGATCTCTAGACCTGAGACATGGCCCGGGTTTCGGGATATTTTCCCTCATCAGTAGAGAACGTAGTTGGGGTGGAAAAGAAGGACGCCAAGCAACCGTCACAGGCCTTGATGCCTAACCGGCACGCAGGTGCGTCATCCAGAAGCTCAACAGCTTAAAGGCTCAAGGGAGCCCATTTGTAGAATCATCTCATAGCACAATCTCATACAAAGAGCGGAGTCACTGACTCAGCAACCCAAATCAGGCACTCTATCTCCAAGAATAGAGGCCACTGTGAGTTTATTCTGCCTAAATCCCAGACGCTAATACAAGCCACTATTTATTTATTATAAAATCTGATTGTGGATTCGCTAGACCTCTAACCTATAATACTATGCGACTACACAGCCCCGAACCTCCCTACATTTCGAAACAATTCACAACCCGCTTCCAGGAGCATCATACTCGAGGAGTAGAGCCACTGACTCAGCTACCCAAATCAGCACCTCCATTTCCAAGAGCAGCAACTCTGCCTTGACACTGGAAGCTCAATCTATTGTTTGATTATAAACCTTGGTCCAGGCCCAATTCAACTTCCCACCTAAATACGTCTGGGACTACTCACCCCTGTGCATTACAATCCACTGCAGAATCATCTCATAGTACAATCTCATACAAAGAGCGGAGTCACTGACTCAGCAACCCAAATCAGGCACTCTATCTCCAAGAAGAGCGGCCATTGTGTGTTGATTCTGCCTAAATCCCAGAAGATAATACAAGCCACTATTTATTGATTACAAAAACTGATTGTGGATTTGCTAGACCTCTAACCTATAATACTATGCGACTACTCAGCCCAAAACCTGCCTGCATTTCGAAACACTTTGCATCTCGCTTCCAGCAGTATCACACCGAGGAGTAGAGCCACTGACTCAGCTACCCAAATCAGCACCTCCATTTCCAAGAGCAGCGACTCTCCCTTGACACTGGAAGCTCAATCTATTTATTGATTATAAACCTTGGTCCAGGCCCAATTCAACTTCCCACCTAATTGCGACTGGGACTACTCAACCCAGTGCATTACAATCCACTGAAAAATCATCTCATAGTACAAACCCAGAAGCTAATACAAGCCACAATTTATTAATTACAAAAACGGATTGTGGATTCGCTATACTTCTAACCTATAATAGTATGTGACTACACAGCCCCGAACCTCCCAACATTTCGAAACATTTCACAACCCGCTTCCAGGAGCATCGGAACCATCGGAAACCAGGTTCCGGCAGAAATTGAAGACCTACCTGTTTCCTGAAGATTTGTATTTATTCAGGGTTTCTACTCTTCTCTTCCCCTTGCTATGGTTTGATTTCTGGTTGGAGTAGTGTTGACATGCATCCTAGCACGGACACACACTGGTCTTAATGTATTCAGACGCTTAATAAATGTTTTCATTATTATTATTCACATTCGAGGAGTAGAGCCACTGACTCAGCTACCCAAATCAGCACCTCCATTTCCAAGAGCAGCGACTGCCTTGACACTGGAAGCTCAATCTATTTGTTGATTATAAATTATAATCCAGGCCCAATTCAACTTCCCTCCTAAATGCGACAGGGACTACTCAACCCTGTGCATTACAATCCACTGCAGAATCATCTCATAGCACAATCTCATACAAAGAGCGGAGTCACTGACTCAGCAACCCAAATCAGGCACGCCTTGTCCAAGAAGAGCGGCCATTGTAAGTTGATTCTGCCTAAATCCCGGACGCTAACAAGCCACTATTTGATTATAAAAACGGATTGTGGATTCGCTAGACTTCTAACCTATAATAGTATGTGACTACCGAGCCCCGAACCTCCCTACATTTCGAAACAATTCACAACCCGCTTCCAGGAGCATCACACCCGAGGAGTAGAGTCCACTGACTCAGCTACCCAAATCAGCACCTCCATTTCCAAGAGCAGTGACTCTCCCTTGACACTGGAAGCTCAATCTATTTATTGATTATAAACTATGATCCAGGCCCAATTCAAATTCCCACCTAAATGGGACTGGGACTACTCAACCTTGTGCATGACAATCCACTGCAGAATAATCTCATAGCACAATCTCAAACAAAGAGAAGAGTCACTGACTCAGCAACCCAAATCAGGCACTCTATCTCCAAGAAGAGCGGCCATTGTGAGAAGATTCTGCCTAAATCCCCGACGCTAATAAAAGGCACTATTTATTGATTATAATAACTGATCGTGGATTCACTATACCTCTAACCTATAATACTATGCGACTACACAGCCCCAAATCTCCATGCATTTCGAAACACTTCTCGACCTGCTTCCAGCAGTATCACTCCCGAGGAGTAGAGCCACTGAATCAGCTACCCAAATCAGCACCTCCATTTCCAAGAGCAGCGACTCTGCTTTTACAACGGAAGCTCAATCTATTTATTGATTATAAACCTTGATCCGGGCCCAATTCAACTTTCCACCTAAATGGGACTGGGACTACTCAACCCAGTGCATTACAATCCACTGCATAATCGTCTCATAGCACAATCTCATACAAAGAGCGGGGTTACTGACTCAGCAACCCAAATCAGGCACCATCTCCAAGAAGAGCGGCCATAGTAAGTTGATTCTGCCGTAATCCCAGACGCTAATACAAGCCACTATTTATTGATTATAAAAACTGATTGTGGATTCGCTAGACCTCTAACCTATAATACTATGCGACTACTCAGCCCCAAACCTCCCTACATTTCGAAACAATTCACAACCCGCTTCCAGGAGCATCACACCCGAGGAGTAGAGCCCACTGACTCAGCTACCCAAATCAGCACCTCCATTTCCAAGAGCAGCGACTCTCCCTTGACACTGGAAGCTCAATCTATTCATTGATTATAAACTATGATCCAGGCCCAATTCAACTCCCACCTAAATACGACTGGGAGTACTCAACCCTGTGCATTACCATCCACTGCAGAATCATCTCATAGCACAATCTCATACAAAGAGCGGAGTCACTGACTCAGCAACCCAAATCAGGCGCTCTATCTCCACGAAGAGCGGCCATTGTGTGTTGATTCTGCCTAAATCCCAGAAGCTAATACAAGCCACAATTTATTGATTACAAAAACTGATTGTGGATTCGATATACTTCTAACCTATAACACTATGTGACTACTCAGCCCCAAACCTGCCTACATTTTGAAACATTTTACAACCCGCTTCCAAGAGCATCACACTCGAGGAGTAGAGCCACTGACTCAGCTACCCAAACCAACACCTCCATTTCCAAGAGCTGCGACTGTGCCTTGACACTGGAAGCTCAATCTATTGTTTGATTATAAACCTTGGTCCAGGACCAATTCAACTTCCCACCTAAATACGACTGGGAGTACTCAACCCTGTGCATTAACATCCACTGCAGAATCATCTCATAGCACAATCGCATACAAAGAGCGGGGTCACAGACTCAGCAACCCAAATCAGGCGCTCTATCTCCAAGAAGAGCGGCCATTGTGAGTTGATTCTGCCTAAATCCCAGACGCTACTACAAGCCACTATTTATTGATCATAAAAACTGATTGTGGATTCGCTATACCTCGAACCTATAATAGTATTTGACTACAGAGCCCCGAACCTCCCTACATTTCGAAACAATTCACAACCCGCTTCCAGGAGCATCACACCCGAGGAGTAGAGCCACTGACTGAGCTACCCAAATCAGCACCTCCATTTCCAAGAGGAGCGACTCTGCCTTGACACTGGAAGCTCAATCTATTTATTGATTATAAACTATCATCCAGGCCCAATTCAACTTCCTATCTAAATGTGACAGGGACTACTCACCCCTGGCCATTACAATCCACTGCAGAATCATCTCATAGCACAATCTCAAACAAAGAGCGGAGTCACTGACTCAGTGTAATGGCTGGATTTTCTGAGTAGGTGGGATCAGCCCCCAGGGGCCCCTCCAACCCAGCCAGAACGTACTCACCTTCCCTCCCCAGGACCACCTATATCCAGGCACCTGGTACCTACCTGAGGATGGGGAACTCGCAATATACAAGCTCATATTATTAAAAACACCACTAAATCTATAGGGATACTAAGAATACTCACTGATTACTAGGGATATCCATACCCTACACCACACTTATTCACATCAGTTGGTCTCGCGGCCACCCTGACCCAGACCGTTCTACCCTAGGGCAGATATGACACACAATCCGGTGCGTCTACACACGGGCCTGCAGAACCCAATGCTCCCTTTTCCAAACTGTTCGCAATCCTGCGAAACTACACACTAGTTCAACTACCTAGTGCTCTCATTTACTCAAGCCACAATCCAGTGGGTATACACACTGGTTCGACCCCCCAGTGCTCTCATTAACGCCGCATATCAACGACGACCACATTCCTATGAACACCTATACATATATATATATATATTGGGATATTATCTCAGCTGTCTACTCGGGATGAAACTACAATAATAACTTTGAATATAGTTCCAGATTATAGTGTACTCCCTGCTCTTGGCATCAAAGGTCCACTCACTCCCTATTTATGTGATCACCACTTACCTGATTGGGATTACTCATCCATTCACGTGCCTAGCAATTACCTAGGAGGTACATTTACCTTCAGTGAACAAGAATAGGGGCTACACACCAGTTTGTTATAAACTGGGGGTTGTTTTATTACAGCAATATAAACATTTATACAGATCTAACAAAGACTATAGGTAGAACACACCGCTTGAAAGAGAAAAGATTAAACATAACAGGAACACTCCGCTGAAAGGGAAAAGATTGGACATAAAGTGTAAATGTAACTAATTCAGACTACCTCACCTATTAGAAGGAAGATTTCTCTCTCTGCCTCTGGTGGGATTAGGGCTCTCTCTCTGCCTCTGGTGGGATTAGGGCTCTCTCTGTCTCTCCCTCCTTCACCACATCACCACGCCTCTGGTTCAGTTGCTCCAGCTGACAGCCTTCTTTGATGCTCTCTGCACTGCTTTCTCTCTCCTCATCTTCAGCAATCGTCTGCCTTCTTTCTTCATTCAAGAACTGCACTCTATTCTGCAGCTCCCAGCAGACATCCTCTCTCTCTCTGCAAGCTGGTCTGAGCTCCAAGCTGTTCTGAGCTCCCAGCAGTCCTGTGCTCCAAGCTGTTCTGAGCACCACGCTGAACTGCACACCACGCTGCACTGACTTCCAAAACTGAACTGACCACTCCTCCTCTCCTGTAGCTCGCTATTATGGATTCCTCTCCCCTCATGGAAATTTCCACCGGAGGGCTGTCTCCTACCGAATTCCTGTGCCAGCTCCCAGGCTTCCACGCAACCGCAGTGGCCATCTGCTTGTTACGTCTGGGCCCAAGAGAAAAACACATTTCTCGGATAAGAAGCAGTCCTAACTGGATTTTCCTCTAGCACAAAACAGCCTTAACTATAAACATTGCCTTTGCCCTAAAAAGTCTCCCTGCTTCATCAAGATGGAGCCCCTCTATAGCTCTAGGCCTGTAGGCCTGAAAGGGGTGAAATGCTCCTTAGCTCTGTCAGAATACCTACCTAAACCATACCAAAGTGTCTAATATGTCAAAGCCAATAGGCAATAGACAGGTTAAAGTCAAGAATAAAGGCATATTAAGCAGCTATCCTCTTCTAGATCTGGAAAAAAGGCTTAAAAGGGCCAACACAGGCTAAGAATACCTATACTAGATGCGAGCAAGACTAATGATCTATATCACTGCTAAATAAAGCCCAAAACTCTGCCATTACATTGCACCCTAGATCCTTATCTTGCGAGCATCTTATAAACAACAACAACCATCTAAACAAACATCAACATAATCTATCCAACATAGGCTAAGAATACCTATCCTAGATGTGAGCAAGATTAAGATCTATATCACTGCTAAATATCTCTGCCATCCACCCTTAGATCCTTATCTTGCGAACATCTTATAAACAATAACATCTAGATAAACAAACATCAACACAATCTATCAACAAATCAAAACCTAAAAAACTCCCTAAAAACAATGACAACTCAAGAAAATTCCACCTGAAACTCAATTGTAGGGAATAGAAACCTAAAAACAAATCAAAGCACCCTTGACTTGAATGCTGAAACATATCTGAGATTGGATCTGATAACAACAGAAACTAACAAAAGCATCCTCAAACTAAATGTGCCTCAACTTCTAATGATAACTGGTGAAATCTAGTGATGTAGGGACTTATGTGTTGAATGAAAACAGCCTACCCTACCCTACCTCCTTGAACGCCGAGACGCTGTGGGAGCGTTCTCATCCTCTCTGCCTGGAACTTTGCACCTCGCCGCTCCTGCTACGCAGGAGCCGCTTCGTTTGTGGGAGGACAACGCGGACCCACCAACGCTGTTTGCCATCGCCTGTTTGACGTGCCGCAGAGGGAAAAGGAACATCGGTGGAGGCTGCAGGGGTAGCGCGGCAGGGACTCACTATCCCAGGAGTCCCTGCTGACCACGTGACATCCGGTCAGCGCCCCCCTGCGTGCCCCGCCCTCATTGCCGCCCTATAACATCAGAGGAGGTTCCGTCTTGCGGGACGCAAGCGGGACGCCGGGCGAAGCCCGGGCAAAGGGCGGGCCGTCTGAGGCCGTCCGAGGTTGGCCAAGGTTGGGTTGGGCCAGGACCCCTGCCTATTCAGACACAGGCCTAGTGACTTACGCCGCGCATCCAGCTTATCGTCTGACAGGTAACCCGCTTATTAATATTCCACGCTACCCTGTGCCTCTAGTCATCTGCACACATGCCTGGTTTGCCTGGGAAAAAGCTAACGCCTGCTACCAACACCATGGAGAACTATTTAGTACAGGTAGTTGCGCAAATAAATAGCAACAGAAGGTCCTCCCTTGGTATGGAGTCTTCTACACAAGCTCCACTAATAGATATAGAAGCTGAGGATCTTTTTAACCTAACAAACACTAGTCTCTCCGGAGTGGCACAAGCTCCCTCACAGGATACAGCTACCATTCAACCAAGTGGCATAGTGGCTAGCGCCGATGATAACAGTGATAGTATCGTTATGCCCCTGAGCCCCATGATCTGCGAGCATATCACCCCTTCCATTGTCCCAATTCCAGTGCCAAGGATTGTAGGGGTAAAAAGAAAAGCCACACAAAAACGTCCGGGGCTGAGGTCATCTAAAAACAGAATCGCAACCCCCCCAAGGAAAACTGCTTGTGTGGAGGAGGACGATCTCATGGGGGAAACATATGAAACCTTCTCTACTATTTTACTTCAGAAATTTTGCAGTCTGATGGACACAAAAATCAAAGGCATTGTCAAACCACTGATAAGCAAAATTGATAAGTTATCCGCTGAAGTTACTAAACTGGAAGGTCTCCTTGGCAAAACGTTGGGTGAAGTAGAGAAACTCCCAGAGGTCATTACATCAAATGTACATCCTATGGTTAATGACATCTTGGCAAATAAATTACCATCAACTTTTATCCCTAACCCCCCACTGGTCTCTATGACGACTCCTCCGGAAACTAGTTCTGGTGTTGCACCCCCTGCCGTCTCATTTGTTGACCCTAACGCAGCGAAAAGGTCATTTGAATTGGTGGTGGAAGCCTCGCCATTAGTACTTGTTTTGGCAAACGTACCCCCTTTGGGTGCCGGTGAAGCGGAATCAACAGCATCGCTTATGAATAAATCACTATCTTGGCTTACCAACAACATGGCCATATCTTCGTGGGGGAAACAGCAACTGGCTGAGGAATTGGTAAATGCAAGAAGAGTGGAGTGGATTGGGAATAGAGAAAAAAAGTTTAAGGGCGACTGCGTAGTGCTCAATCTATCACATCCAGATGCACTACCAAATATTTTGCCTAATATTTTCCCGCCGCAGAGACGCTCCACTTCTATTGTTCCACTGACTCTTGACTTCTTCTACCCCCGAAAAGACAGAGGCCCCAATCCAAGCACCCTAAGAACAAAATGGAACATAGTAACCAAAAGGGCTAGTAAGAATCATGGGCCCGTTGAGTGGGGTCTAGGTTTAGAAAACAGATTCTCTGCTCTTTCCAATCTAGATGCTTGTGATTGACAAATAACCAACTGTATGCCTAAGCTGCTAATATCTCCGATGCTGTGTACAACAGGGGGGCAGAATGAAGCTATTGGCTCTTCAAATGAGCCATGTTTTCCTGATACTTTAGTAGGATTAACAAACCCAACAGCTGATGCTAATGTTATTACTGATGCAAGTATAAATAGGCCTGCTCCTAGTCCTGATTTTTGCGGGGTGGGTGCTCTTGGAAATCTTTTATCTTGGAATATAGCTGGACTATGTTCTAAGATGGCTTGTGGAGAGTGGTTTGAATTCATTCGCAAGTATAATGTTTGTATTTTCCAAGAAACTTGGGCCTGTGACCCTGTTTATGCATTGGGCTATTTGAACTACTATGTACCGGCCACTAAAGGTGCCAAGGGGAGACCAATGGGTGGTCTCACCATATGGGTCCAGCAGTCCCTAAAAATACAGGTAAAAAACATAGAGCTAAATCATAAAGACATCCAGCTCATTCGACTATTGAGGGATTCTTCTACCCCCATTGACATTTACAATTTATATGTTAGAGGGGGAAATGTTGGTAAATCTATGGTATTATCCTCACTGTACAGTTACTTAGATATCCATTCCTCTGGGAACAATATCATACTGGCTGGTGACTTAAACCGCACCTTTGAACCCCTTGATACTGGAGAGGCTTTTTTAGGTGCAGAGGAAGATACTTTGTGGGAAATCCCAGCACTTGAACTAACCCCTTTAACTCGTTGGTCGGAGGATATCTTAAGCTTGAATGCTATGTGCTTGGAACATAGCCTACGGGCTCTGAATGGTCGAACTAAGGCTGACAGAGTAGGAGCCATGACCTTTGACAATGGAAGATCTAAGAGTCGTATTGACTATGTGATATGTTGTATGGCCCTGTGGCCATCTATTGTTGATATGGAGGTCAAGGATCGGCTCGAGAGTGACCACAACCCTCTTTGCGTCCTCCACAAGTGGTGGCAGTCTGATGAGCTTGTTCCTAGTATTGCTATCGACCCTTTGCCCCCGTTGTTGGTTCCTACTAATGATTTACGCAGGCTGAAGTGGACTAGTGTCAAAACAGATGCGCTGGTTATGGAAAAAATCAACATGGCAACTGACAAGGCTACCATGGCCCTTGAGGGTGAAACTGGGCATCTTTCCAGTGTAAACCATGCCACTAGGGTACATGAAGCTCTTTTCACAGAAATTAGAGGCCATTTCTTGAAACCTGCAAACAAAAAGAAGCACGCTCACAGACCTGCACGTTGGTACAATCATGAATGTAGGATAGCTAGAACCTCTTTGGGTGATGCAATTAAGAATAAGAACCTAGAGGTAATTAGATTAGCCAGGAAACATTATAAACAATGTATAACAAAAGCGAAAAAAGATTGGGATGAGGCTCACTGGAACAATTTGAAAAATGCTAGTGATCGTAAAGATTCCAGGTTATTCTGGCATATAGTTAAATGGGGACATGATAGGATAGA